>NC_134358.1:511137644-511810144 GCF_048569485.1 Anomaloglossus baeobatrachus
ATTTTGAACAGTTAAGCAAGTTGAAGATGAAATTACCTCTAAAACGCATGAAGTTAAAGATGTCACATTTCCTTTGTATTATAGGCAACTTCCAGAAACTGTCGATGGTGTGGGCTTCAAAAGAAATGGCGCCCAGAGTCGACGAATGCGCAGATTAAGCTATTGAGCTATCGGCTCAATAACAAGCCAAGATCTTATCTGCACACGCGCCACCTCCAGGCGCCATTTTCCTTAAGTCAGCTGTTGGTATATCAATGGGCCGGAGGTGGCACGTGCGCAGATGAGATCTTGAGCCAAGAGCTCCATCTGCGCATGCGCTACCTCTGGGAACCATTATTTGAAGCCGCACCACCATCTTCAGGATTCCCATGCCTCGCTGCTTGCAGCACAGCAGCCAAAAGCACCACAGCGCAGTACCCCGCAGGCCCCAGCACAGCATCCTGCAGGCCCCAGGCTTGGCCTGACCTCCTGCTACTCCTCTCCACCACCTTCTGGTAATGTGCATTCAGATTATAAGATGCACCCATAATTTTCCTCCCAAATTTTTGGGAGGAAAATTGCATCTTATAATCCAAAAAATACAGTATTTTTAAAACATTTACAAGCTGTGATACTTGCCAAAGGGGTGCTACTAAATACTAACCATGTAGGGTGCCCACACTTTTGCATTGGTCCTTTTTCCTTTTTTGTTAATTTTAAAATATAAAACATGAAAAAAACATTTTTTCTTTTGCCTAAAATACAAAGGAATTGTGTCATCTTTAACATCATGCCTTTTAGAGATCAGTTCATCTTCAACCTGCTAAACTGTTCACAATAACAGTAATGTTGACCAGGGGTGCCCAAACTGTAAGAGCCTTAGATTTCAGAACTTTTTGCACATCCTCATCATGTTACCTCCTTTTCGAAGTTTTTTTTTTTTTTTCTTTAAGTGCATTTATCATCGTAGTAGTAGATTTCCTGATAGTTGGAGTTCAAGTGAAGGAATAGGGGCCAGGAAAATGTTACTGTAATCGATAGAAGACTCACATTCATCTAAGCTCCGCTGACCTAATAGAGCAGGTTTTCATCAATTCTATGAACTGGATGTGAAGTGACATCAATCTCTTTTGCTCAACATCAAATCCATGTACCTTAAATAACAAGTAACTTATAGAAAAGGAAGCAAACTGGCATGACTGAACACCACATGTTAGAAAACTAGATATAAAACTAATAGAACCTCACAAAGCATACATTTCGCCCTTTGACGTAACTGTATTAGTTAGGCAGCAATTTATCATAATTTCATACTTTTAAGGTTAAACTATACTTCAGACTAAATTCAACCTATAAGCTAACATATTGATCCAGAAGAAGGCAAAAACTCCATGGGGCAGGCACTAAGCTCCATATTAGGGGAAACAATTCTAACCTCTAACTTTGTTATTTCTTCCAATGTGCACAATGACCGTTGGGTCCTCACCAGACCCTCCCATTAATATGCCAACCTGATCAGTGATGTGCTGAATACGAGCACCAAGAAGAATATTTAGTAGTGATGAGCGAGCAGAAACGTCTTGGGTGTGCGGTACTTGAATCAAGCATGTTGGATGCTTGGAAATGTTTTGCTTGAGAACCGAGCATAATAGGAGTTAAAGGGGTTGTTCACTATGTAGTTTATCAAGCCACATCGATATAACACTGAGAATCAAGTCTTCTCTCAATTATCTTGTATTGGCAATAGTGCCTGTGAGCGGCGCTATTGTGGTCCACTCATCCCCATTGCATGACCCCTGGGCTCTGTGACCTCTGATGTCTGGTGATGTCACGGCAACTTCCAGGGGACCTGACCTCACTGAGGTGGGACCCAGTCCCCGTGAGTGACTGGGCTGGGGTTGTAGTTTCATCGCTTGTCACAGCCTAGCATTGCTCCTGCTTGCAGAGCTCAGCAGTGAAGAAGAAAGTAGAAAGATGTTGGGCTGTGACGCTGGGCTGTGATGAGCGGTGAAATGCCACCCAAAGCCCAGTCACTCATGGAGACTGGGGCCAGCCTCAGTGATGTCGGGTCAACTGGAAGTTGACAAGACATCACCAGACATCAGAGGTCCCAGAGGATGAGTGCACCGCAATAGTGCCACTCACAGGCACTATGGTCAACGCAAGATATTTGAGAGAAGACTTGTTTCTCAACATTATATCGATGTGGCTTGAAAAACTAAGTAGTAAACGACCACTTTAAGGTCAAAGCTATAGTTCAGTCCAAATTCAACTATAGCGTAACATGTTGATCCAGAGGAAGGCAAAAACCCCATGGGGCAGACAGTGAGCTTCATATTAGGGGAAAAATTCTGACCTCTAACTTTGTCATTTGTGCCAATGTGTACCATGACTGCTGGGTCCTCACCAGCCCTTCCCATTAATATGTCAACCCGATCAGTGATGTGCCGAACTCAAGCACCAGGGAGAATGTTTATTAGTGATGAGAGAGCAGAAAAGTGCCCGGGTGCTCGGTACACAAATCGAACATGTTGGACTCTCGGAAATGCTTGACTCGGGTACTGAGCACAATAGGAGTTAATGGGTGACTCGACCATATTTTTTTCGAGTCCCCATTCTGTTTCCTGCCCTGAGACAGCTCCTATATCGAGAGACCTATCAATCATCAGGAGTGGTACTGGAAATGCTGTCTGGCTGGACAGTTACGGACTAGTTTCTTTGGCTATGGCCCCCACCCAAAACTTCTTCTACACTTCACATTAATTGGTTCTTCAGCTGACATCTACATCTCTCTCCATCCTCATATACATTAATGTACTGTACAACTCAAGGAGCTGCTCATCTCCTGGATAAGAAAAGACTGTGTCAAATTTCAAACTGCTGGATCCTTGTCTTCCCCGATATCATCTGTCGGGGAGAGTTGGTAGCCCCCATACAGTTTGGCCAACTTTAGTCTAATGTGTATGGGGGTCTTAACAATAAGTGCCGTTTGACTCTTCATCCTTTCAGGACTGCTTAGATGACTATTTACAGAATGTACATATTTATATCTTATTTTTTTTGACATTGTACACATGTCCAACCTGAAATTGCCAGTGTTACCAAGTTAATTTAGAAATACTACAGTGTTATTGAATTGGTTTATTGCCTCCAAATTTTGTGACAGGTTCCATTAAAAGTTCTAGAAACATTTTTGTCAATCGAGCCATTTTTATGTTTTTCATGACAGATATAATAATCATGTGAATGACAATCAGTATTTAGTGTACATCATAGAGGAAGACCATATATTGTCAATTTTGCTGGCGGGTAGGGCTGAGATGTTCAGAAATCATTTTTTTTAATAATAAGAAACATCAGAAATGAAATGCTTTGTATAGCAAAAAAATAATGCATATTATTCAATATTTTCTTGGCGTATATTTGCTGTCAATTAAATGTTAATGAAGCGTTACACTGCCTTCCGCCTCAGCCACAATGGAAATAATTTATGGAGTTAACTATTTGTACTTTAGTGTGTACTTTGTACTCACATGGATATATAAGACTATCACAAAAACATGTTAATCTTCAGTTGTAGCCATGTTGTATCATACTGGTTTTTAAACCAGTGCAAAGCAATAAAAGGGTATGTGACAGTGAGGGTTTTTTTTTAGGTGTTTTTGAAGCAGAAACTGAGAAATGCTCCAAGTCTTCCTCAAAAACTCAAAACTCCTCAAAAACCTGGAGATACCACTCAGTTTCTGCTCAGCAAAAGAATCAGGGCCCTACACATGAAGAATGGTGCTGTACACACTGGTCTTGATGAGGAGATGAACTGGAGTAAGACACTTCTGATTCCTGGAGAGGTTGGAACCTCCTCTAATGAATCAGGAGCATTGGTCAAGTTGCGTGCACGTCTGTGTCCGCCTCACCACAAATCCTACTAAAGTCCCAAAAGTAGAATAAGATTTCTGGTGTAGAAATCTTGAATTTAACAACCGCCAATCACAACGCACCCATCCCGCCCAAACTAGAAACCACTTTGTTGGAGCTGGACAAAAATGGCGTGAGAACACCAAAGTCCCAAAATTTTAAAGCAGTTGCCAGTTGCGCCAAAATGATGCAACTTTTAGGGTATGTTCCCACTTTGTAGATTTGTTTGCAGATTTTCTGCACCTAAAAATTCATCTCTTGGCAGGAAAAACGCTAAGTAAAGAAAACACGTTTTTTGCCGCTATTTTGCGTTTTTCAATACGTTTTTTGATGCTTTTTTATGCATTGAGATAGTAAAAACACTGGGAAAAGCTCAGAAATGCAGTTTTTTCTGAACCGAAATCTAAACAGAAAAAAAACTGCAACGTGTGCACAGCCCTTAGGATTCTTATAGTCTTTGCTGGGATGTGTTTTACCTTGCAGATTGATTAAAATTTACAAAAAAAACTCATCAAAAAACGCTAAAAAAAATGCAGCTTTTGTACACAGCCTTAAAGAGATCCTGTCAGGTGCAATATGCACCCAGAACCACGAGCAGTTCTGGGTGGATTGCCAATGAAAAAATGGATACAGCACCCGCAGAAAAATATATCTTTTATAAAATGAAAATTTTATTGGAACATTAAAACCAGAGCGGAAAACCGCATTTGACAAAAAGGGAGGTATATCAAATTACATCCTTACGCGTTTCGGTCAGGGAAATATAAACATGTCCTTAGTCATAGGAAACAAAAAGTCTAATGCAGCAAGGCTTTAGTAGCTGATCATCACTTTAGTAGCTGATCATCAATGATCAGCAACTAAAGCCTTGCCGCATTAGACTTTTTGTTACCTATGACTAAGGACATGTTTATATTTCCCTGACCGAAATGCATAGGATGTAATTTGATATACCTCCCCCTTTTTTGTCAAATGTGGTTTTCTGCTCTGGTTTTAATGTTCCAATAAATTTTTCATTTCATATAAGATATGCTGGATCCATTTTTCCCCTCCCCCCTTCCCCCCTCTATTGTCATTCCTATGCACCGGAGTTGGCTGACCTGGAGGCTCTGTGCACCGCTTGTATTCCATCTTACTTGAGTGTCGATTTCTTGGAGACTGTCTTGATGAATAGCAGCCTTAGAGCACAGTCACCCATCCGTATGGCTCATCCGAGGATTGCACCGCAGTGCTTGGAGTGGCCTGTTGCTTTCCTGACCTGACTGTGATAGCTGCATAGAAATACATATCTCCATACTCAGGGATGGAGGCCATCGGGCAGTCCAAGCACTGTGATCCGATCCTCGGGCGGGTTATTCAGCCAGGAGACTGCACCCTTGTCTACAATCTCAATGGAAAGGATCACTCAGCTCTCTCTTTTTGCAATTGGGGTGGTCCCAACACCTGAATCCCCATAATCAAAACTTTTCACACAAGTCTATGGGCTATAAATATTGCACGATAGTGGAAGCCCCTCATTTTTGCTTAGTGTGTCCATAGCTTCAAGGTGAAAGTTTGCTCTCTCACCATCTGTCAAGTTTATACATTGAACAGTTAAAGGGGTGGTTCACTACTTATTTTTGCAAGCCACATCGATATAATGTTGAGAAACAAGGCTTCTTCAAATACCTGGTGTTTTCCATAGTGTCTGTGAGCGACTTCTCGTGACCCCCTGGGCTCCGTGTCCTCTGATGTCTGGTAATGACAGGTCAACTGATAAAAACTGATGAAACTCTGCTAACAGCCCAGTCACTCAACGAGACTGTGGCCGGCAGGAGTGATGTCGGGTCAACTGGACGTTGACGTGACATCACCGGATATCAGAGGTCACGGAGCCCGGGGGTCACGAGAAGGGCATGAGCAGACCGCAATAGCGCCACTCACAGGCACTATTGGCAACACAAGGTATTTGAGAGAACCCTTGTTTCTCAACATTATATCGATGTGGCTTGAAAAACTAAGTACTAAACCACCACTTTAAGGTGAAAGCTATAGTTCAGTCCAAATTCAACTATAGCCTAACATGTTGATCCAGAGGAAGGTAAAAACCCCATGGGGCAGAACCCTTGTTTCTCAACATTATATCGATGAGCCTTGGAAAAATAAGTAATGAACCACCCCTTTAATTCTGCAGATACATGTACGGTTTATATATGTCTGGTAACAGACCCTCACTATCAGCACCCTATAAAATATTTCTCTTTCAGTCTATTATAATAAAAGTCTTACATAAGAATAATTGTGTTTCGACATTACAAAAGAACAATTAACCAGATGTTCAGTGCTATTTACCAGACCTCTATTCATCAGAATCCACAGTGGAAATTCCACTCAGTGACTATCATTGGCCACGGAAACAATACGAGCATGAGGTTTGCATGGTAGACATTGATAGAAGGCCAATACAAGGGACACTTATTGTAATTTTTATTTTTTTCGCACTAATTAGCCTACAGTGTGAAGTGGTTGGATACTTCAAGCTGATTCTGAAATCAATATAACAACAGTTGCTCAAAGTTAACCTGCCAAGAGCTTTCTAATGACTCTCTGCGGCAGATAATAAAAAGAATTTCCAGGGCTTGTTAGCTGGAGAAAGGTTTTATCCTTTTAGGATTTACTGGAATACAATTCTCTATTTACTCTCATGATGTCGGTAATTTGTGCGGAGAATCCGTGATTGGCAGCGAATGCGTTAGAACAGTTGAAGAAAATATCCCAAATAATCATTATTATAAAGAATACAAAAAATTATAATAATACAGATAATAAAGTGCTACAGCTGCTACTATGCAGCACTTACATGTTATATTATTTTACTCTTGGCTACTACACTAGTATATACAGTATGTCATTTGTGTCAAATTGTCATCTATGAGAAACCATGTATTTTCTCCATTACGACACCTTAAGGAAATGCGTTAAAACGTATAGTTTTAATATGAGAAAATATCACTTACTGCAAAAAGTATATATATCACTGTTGGATGTCATTCTTCTTAAAGTGACCTGTCATTTCAAAAGCATTATTAATAGTGATGAGCGAGTACTAAAAAGCTCGGGTGCTCGAAGCTCGGGCCGAGCCTCCCAAGATACTCGTGTACTCGGCCCGAGCAACGAGCCCAATGTTATCCTATGGGAGACCCGAGTATTTTTGTGAAATGACCTCCCGGCAGCATGGAGAAACCCTAAAAATGGCACAAAAGTCTCAGAAGAGTGCTCAAATGACATGGCAACAGCATGGGGAAGACCCCTTGAAGCATTTATCACTCAAAAGTCACAGCTGTGAACAATTTTGTCCGCGTTTTACGCCATTTTTACGGACTCATCAGAAAACCTTCCAAAATGACCCCAAAATGATTTTTCATGGCGGAAATGTTAAGGGCACATACCCAATAGTGAGATAGAGCTGGTGTATGTTACTTTTTGAGATCAATACATGAAAGATTTTACGTGAAAACATTGTGTGGCACTCCGATGTCCCTGAGAAGAGACGTACATGAAGGCCTCTTGAGTCTAATGTGCCCATTTTGAGGAAGTGAGTCTTTGTAGTATTTTCCTTTGCCAGGGCAGTCCTAAATTGTGAGGTTCACCAATGCCCCTGCATACAGACGTGCATGAGGGCCTGTAAACCTGAAGTGCCCATTGTAAGGAAGTGGGTGTATTATAGTATAGCCCTTAGGCAGGGCAGCCAAAAATTGGGAGGCTCCACGTTGTCCCTGGATAGAGACGTGCATGAAGGCCTGTAAACCTGAAGTGCCCATTGGAAGGAAGTGGGTGTATTATAGTATAGCCCTTAGGCAGGGCAGCCAAAAATTGGGAGGATCCACGTTGTCCCTGGATAGAGACGTGCATGAAGGCCTGTAAACCTGAAGTGCCCATTGGAAGGAAGTGGGTGTATTATAGTATAGCCATTAGGCAGGGAAGCCAAACATTGGGAGGCTCCACGTTGTCCCTGGATAGAGACGTGCATGAAGGCCTGTAAACCTGAAGTGCCCATTGGAAGGAAGTGGGTGTATTATAGTATAGCCCTTAGGCAGGGAAGCCAAACATTGGGAGGCTCCACGTTGTCCCTGGATAGAGACGTGCATGAAGGCCTGTAAACCTGAAGTGCCCATTGGAAGGAAGTGGGTGTATTATAGTATAGCCCTTAGGCAGGGCAGCCAAAAATTGGGAGGCTCCACGTTGTCCCTGGATAGAGACGTGCATGAAGGCCTGTAAACCTGAAGTGCCCATTGGAAGGAAGTGGGTGTATTATAGTATAGCCCTTAGGCAGGGCAGCCAAAAATTGAGAGGCTCCACGTTGTCCCTGGATAGAGACCTGTTAGGTTCTTAGTGCCTCCGTGCTTGCATTTAAAAACCGCACGTGTGTGCCTGTTGGTGGCAGCTTTCCGCTGCATTTGTGTGAGTTTTGCAAAAACTTGGATATAACACACAAGTCTAGTGAATACACATCAGCACAGCATTGCAAAATGCGCAAGGGCGTTGTCAACGAACAAGGAAGTGGACGTGATGGTGGTGCAGGCAGACACCGAGGTTGTGTGCAAGCTCTAATTTCGCCACAACAAAGGGCCACATCTAGTCGCTCGCACGTCCTGTCCCAAATTCTTGGGGACCGCAGCAGTACACCGCTCTTGAACCAAGACCAGTGTCAACAGGTTGTTAGTTGGATAGCGGATAATGCTTCCAGTCAGATTGGCACCACCACAAACACTCTGTCTTCCACACGGTCAAGTGTCAGTAGCCGTGATACTGCACCGCACATTTCAGAACCTGATCCTCCTTCCTACCACCAGGCCGAGTACACGTCCACGGACATTACTGATCCCACACTTGGACACTCGGAATAGCTGTTCGTTCACGTTTCCATTCACAAATTCTGGCCTCTCGCCAGCTCCTGTTGAAGTGGGCCATGACGAGATTGTATGTACAGATGCACAAATATTTGAGCAGCCACGTTCTCACGAAGTTGGCAACGTGTCTCAACAAGGGGTGGACGATGATGAGACACAATTGTCAGGAAGTCAGGAGGAGGAGCAGGGTGCGGAAGAGGAAGACGACGTGGTGGATGATCCAGTAACTGACCCAACCTGGCAGGAGGATATGCAGAGCGAGGACAGCAGTGCACAGGGGGAGGGAGGCGTAGCATCCCAACAGGCAGTAAGAAGCAGAGTGGTGGCCACAGGCAGACGTCAGGCAACTGTTCCCCGGAACAACACGACACAAGGTGCCTGTACAAATGTTAGGTCTTCCCGAGTCTGGCTGTAATACTATTGTATGTATTGAGGATTTCGATTGCGTTAGGGCAATGACAACCAGAGACGAGTTCTTGGTGCAAGACATTTATAATATGCAACCAGCAAATATGTACATAAACGGAACAAAAACACAGTAGAACATAAATACAGGAAATACCTTCCAGGGACTGAGCGAAAGGGAATTCCCGGGACCGCGCACCGGACTCCCCCAGGGAGACCACCAACAGCAAACCCCTATACAGGGACTGTCTGGCAATCACCCCAGAAGCCCTAAATGCGCAGCAGCCGGGACACAAAAGGGCAATAGGTAAGTCGAAAAATGTCTGTACGTGATGTGAGTCCAGAGTGGTATTAAACGGAAGGAACCGGGCAGAAGTTCCGACCAAAGACGGCAAACGGAGTCCAGGTACAGCTAGATGATACCAGATGAAGTCCAGAGTCGGTGTCGGTTGTTTTCCAAGAGGATCCGAATAACAATCAGGAACCAAAAGCAGCAGGGCAGGAGCACACAGGAAGCAGTATACTCAGGCACTGGACTAAGCTTTAGGGGCGGCTTTTAAACAGATGGACAGGAAGTAGGGCAACAGAACAGAAAACTCCATGTTAACAAAGGGCAAGCTCTTTCAAAAGAAAACTGGAAAACCCGGAACTCTGACACTGGCAGTTTTTTAAGTTGGCTCCAGATGATTCTAAAAAGGCCATTTGCAACACCTGCCATGCCAGCATCAGCAGGGGTACCAAAACTAGCAGCCTGACCACCACCAGCATGATCAGGCACATGTCAGCCAAGCACCCGACTTTGTGGGAAGTACAACAGAGTCGAGGAGCAGTGCTTGCTGATGTCACTGCTACGTCTTCGCTGGTTGTGCATGCGAGCCAATCCCCTGTCCATGCTGCCTGCGAACAAGCCTCCTCCACTCCTGCACCTGCAGTTGCCTACGCAGAAAGAACACCATCATCAAGCACGTCCTTGTCCCAGCGCAACGTTCAGTTATCCATTCAGCAAACCTTTGAGCGCAGGCGCAAATACACTGCCAACACCCCACATGCCACAGTTCTAAATGCTAACATTTCGCGACTGCTTGCGCTGGAAATGTTGCCTTTTAGGCTGGTTGAGACAGAAGCATTCCGCGAACTGATGGTGGCAGCTGTCCCACGTTACTCGGTCCACAGACGCCACTATTTCTCCCTGTGTGCCGTCCCCGCATTGCATAACTAACCACGTGTCACAAAACATCACACGTGCCCTGAACAACGCTGTTTCAGCCAAAGTCCACCTAACCACAGACACGTGGACAAGTGCATGTGGGCAAGGACGCTACATCTCGTTGACGTCACACTGGGTTAATATTGTGCAAGCTGGGACCCAGTCTGAGCGAGGGACGGAACACGTCCTTCACACACCAAGTTTTGCAGGCCCTACCTCAGTCAGGGTTTCACACACACTCTACAGCTCCGGAATGTCATGCTCCTCAGCCTCCTCCTCCTCCTGCGCATCCTGATCCACTTTACCCTCCACACCAGTCCCAAGCTGGAAGTGTCGCTGGCGGAGGAGGGGACGGTGCGCTCTCCCACTGCTCGGGTCCGGCTGACGCAGCTCTACGGCTGCTGCTGCTCGTTGGCTCGAGCGATGGCCGGATCCCGGGGACTCGAGCGGCGCTACTCGCCCGTGAGTGAAAAGGGGTGGTTTGGGTTTTGGGGATATTGTCCGTGACGCCACCCACGGTTGTGGTGATTGTGTGGACACCACCGCTGCTCTGGACGGGGATCCCGGGAGCCTGTGACAGGGAGCAGCTTTGTTGTTATTTCTCCCCTCCGTGGGTAGGGGGGTTGGTTGTCCCGGGGCCTGGTGATGGGGTAGAGATGGATGACAGGCGGGTTGCGGGGCCTGATGAAGTGCATGGTCGCAGGGGCAGCGCTGTGCCGCACGGCACGGAGGTACTCACTCAGCCCAATGATGATGACACAGTTCAGGGTAAAACAAGTGGCTGGATGGACGGGTCACTCGGACGGCTGCGGTTGTTCCTCCCTGCAGGTTAGTGATGACTGTCTCTCCCTGCACCTAAGTTAAGTGTTGGTAGTGATGGTTTCCCAACGGTAACCCGCTCCCTGACCTGGATATGGGCCGGAGGAGCCCCTTTTGCCCACAGGCGCTGGCCCTGGGAGACGGTTGCCCTTGGCGGTGGCTGTGTCTCCCCTTCACGGTTGTACGGTTGCCTTCTATCTGGACTTGGCTGTTTGGAAACCCTGAGGTCCCCTTCAATAACGGATTTGGCAAATTCACGGCGACACCAAGCCTTGCCGGGATCCGAAAGTCCTCTGCCAATGGTGCTGGCTTCTCTTTGTATACCGGTCCGGTACGGCCGGGTCACCACCCGTCCACGGTCCTTACGGCAGACTCCAATCGGCCTCCACTGCAGACGGTCACCACATCCTGCCAACCTTGCTGTCCTGTCCGGGCCACACACCCGGACCAACTTCAGGCTCTTTGCTGTCACTTTTCTCCTCTCTACTACTTTCCTCCTTCCACTTCCTTAGCTTAACTCTCACTGCCTGTGTTTTCCCTCCTCCTCGGTGGGTGGAGACCAACCGCCTGGCTCCACACCCTGGTGTGGACAACAGCCCCTGGGGAAGGCAACAAGGATTTTGTGTTTTGACTATGATATGCCTGCAGGGAGTGTGGGGTGTTTAAGTGTTGTGCTCTGTGGCCCCTGGCTTGTCCAGGGCGACACAGAAGCACTGCAGCACTGCCTCGGCGAAGCGGCAACAGGCAGTGCTGAAGCTAATCTGCATAGGTGACAAACCCCACAATGCAGAAGAGGTGTGGACAGCTCTGAAACAGCAGGCAGATCACTGGCTCACAACTCTGAACCTAAAGCCAGGAAAGGTCGTGTGTGACAATGGCCGGAACCTGGTGGCGGCTTTGAGGCGAGGCCAGCTGACACATGTTCCATGCGTGGCCCATGTGCTCAACCTCGAGGTTCAGCGGTTTCTAAAGTCATACTCAGAGCTGTCTGATCTGCTGGTAAAAGTTCGCCGCCTGTCTGCACATTTTCGAAAGTCACCTACTGCTTCAGCCGGCCTTGCCGGCTTAAGACGCCGTTTGCATCTTCCGGCACACAGACTGGTGTGTGATGTCCCCACGCGTTGGAATTCAACTCTGCACATGTTGGTCAGGATATGTGAGCAGAAGAGGGCAGTTGTTGAGTACCTGCATCACCTAAGCCGTCGGGAAATGGGTCAAACTCCACACATAACACCTGAGGAGTGGAGATGGATGTCCGACCTATGCACCATCCGCCAAAACTTTGAGGACTACAACAAGATGGTGAGCGGCGATGACGACATTATTAGCGTCACCATACCGCTTCTCTGCCTTCTAAAATGGTCTCTGCTCAGAAAACAAACATGATGCATTGCAGGCGGAGCGCGATGAGTTTCAGCAAGAAACAGTAGTGGGTGTGGGTGATGAATGATAACACACAGCCCAGCCTCGTCTCATCACAACGTGCAGTGGAGGACTATGACGAGGAGGAGGATGAAGACATGGAGCAACTCTCTGGCCAAATTGAGGATATGACATGCAGTCATATCCTCGGTTCAGCGTGGCTGGCCAGAGGACAGGGTAGATGATGAGGAGGAGGAGGACAGCATGTTCAGTCATCGTGTTGGTCAGGATACTGAAGTGATGGCTGTTAAGAGTCTGGCACACATGGCTGACTTTATGGTAAGCTGCCTGTCTCGTGACCCTCGCGTTAAGAACATCTTGGCCGACAATCATTACTGGTTGGTAACACTGTTAGACCCACGCTAAAAGGAGAACTTTATGTCTCTTATTCCCGAGGCGGAGAGGTCAGGCAAAATGCAGCAGTTCCAGAAGGCCATAGTCACGGAAGTAGGCAAAGCATTCCCCTCACAAAACGCTAGCGGCATAGGTCATGAATCAGTGGACAACTGAGGCGTACAGCCGAGAGAGGCACAAGTCCAATCCGCCAGAGGTAGGGGAACAGTCTTTAAGATGTGTGACAGTTTTCTCAGCCCCTCACGTACCACAGCCCCTGAGGTGCGGGGTAGTGCCACAAGAAATCCTAAGTTTGCCCAGATGCTGAAGGAGTACCTTGCAGATCGAACAACTGTACTCCGACATTCCTCTGTGCCTTACAATTATTGGGTATCCAAGCTGGACACGTGGCATGAATTGGCTCTCTACGCCTTGGAAGGCCTGGCCTGCCCTGCTGCTAGCGTTTTGTCAGAGCGTGTTTTTAGTGCCGCAGGTGGAATCATTACAGATAAACGCACCCGCCTGTCAACTGAAAATGCTGACAAGCTGACTCTGATCAAGATGAACAAGGGTTGGATTGGGCCAGACTTCACCACACCACCAGCAAATGAGAGCGGAATTTAAAGTTTGCCATGTACCTCCACTCACCCATGGGTACACACTTCTGGACTTTGGATAATCGCTGGACTGCTCCTCCTTCTCCTCATGCGCCACCATGATGATGACCGTTACAAATTGCAATACTTAGGCCTTTGTTTCAGGTATACCCCCAGTGGTAAATTTTTTCGCCCATTCTTTGCAGAATGGACATTACAACGACAGGAGACCCGCTCCTTTGCAATGGGAACAATGTTTTGAGGCCCTCATGCACGTCTCTACCCAGGGACAACGTGGAGCCTCCCAATTTTTGGCTGCCCTGCCTAAGGGCTATACTACAATAGACCCACTTCCTTCCAATGGGCACTTCAGGTTTACAGGCCCTCATGCACGTCTCTATCCAGGGACAACGTGGAGCCTGACGCTGCCACCGACTGCCACACACGTGCTGTTTTTAAATGCAAGCACGGACGCAATAAGAACCTAACTGGTTTTTAGGAGCGACAATTACTGAGAAGTCTGACACTATCAGACACTGCTGACTGACGTGTATTATACACTAGACTTGTGCGTTATATAATAGTTTGTGCAAAACGCGCACCTGTACGCTGCCACCGACTGCCACACACGTGCTGTTTTTAAATGCAAGCACGGACGCAATAAGAACCTAACTGGTTTTTAGGAGCGACAATTACTGAGAAGTCTGACACTATCAGACACTGCTGACTGACGTGTATTATACACTAGACTTGTGCGTTATATAATAGTTTGTGCAAAACGCGCACCTGTACGCTGCCACCGACTGCCACACACGTGCTGTTTTTAAATGCAAGCACGGACGCAATAAGAACCTAACTGGTTTTTAGGAGCGACAATTACTGAGAAGTCTGACACTATCAGACACTGCTGACTGACGTGTATTATACACTAGACTTGTGCGTTATATAATAGTTTGTGCAAAACGCGCACCTGTACGCTGCCACCGACTGCCACACACGTGCTGTTTTTAAATGCAAGCACGGACGCAATAAGAACCTAACTGGTTTTTAGGAGCGACAATTACTGAGAAGTCTGACACTATCAGACACTGCTGACTGACGTGTATTATACACTAGACTTGTGCGTTATATAATAGTTTGTGCAAAACGCGCACCTGTACGCTGCCACCGACTGCCACACACGTGCTGTTTTTAAATGCAAGCACGGACGCAATAAGAACCTAACTGGTTTTTAGGAGCGACAATTACTGAGAAGTCTGACACTATCAGACACTGCTGACTGACGTGTATTATACACTAGACTTGTGCGTTATATAATAGTGTGTGCAAAACGCGCACCTGTACGCTGCCACCGACTGCCACACACGTGCTGTTTTTAAATGCAAGCACGGACGCAATAAGAACCTAACTGGTTTTTAGGAGCGACAATTACTGAGAAGTCTGACACTATCAGACACTGCTGACTGACGTGTATTATACACTAGACTTGTGCGTTATATAATAGTTTGTGCAAAACGCGCACCTGTACGCTGCCACCGACTGCCACACACGTGCTGTTTTTAAATGCAAGCACGGACGCAATAAGAACCTAACTGGTTTTTAGGAGCGACAATTACTGAGAAGTCTGACACTATCAGACACTGCTGACTGACGTGTATTATACACTAGACTTGTGCGTTATATAATAGTTTGTGCAAAACGCGCACCTGTACGCTGCCACCGACTGCCACACACGTGCTGTTTTTAAATGCAAGCACGGACGCAATAAGAACCTAACTGGTTTTTAGGAGCGACAATTACTGAGAAGTCTGACACTATCTGGACTGTTTTACACTGTGTACACCAGCCCCAGATATGATGAAGGCTGGTATACGGTCACCACTACCCTGCCTGCCTGCCTGCCTGTATACTGGTACAATAGTCCTGACAAGGACTCTTCTGGTCACTAGCCTGTATTCCGACCTGGCTATACCCTGCCTGTATATAGCAACAATAGTCCTGAGAAGGACTCTGCTACTGTACTCCGACCTGGCTATACCCTGCCTGCCTGTATACAACTAGAATAGTCCTGAGAAGGACTTCTGGTCACACTGTTTGCAGCCCTGCTCCGGAACTAACTATAAAGGGCCGCAAAGCTTTCCCTGAATCAGCGACACTCTCCCTACACTCACTGTCAGAATAGCTGTGAGCAGAGCACAGCGCGCCGGCCTATATAAAGGCTCGGTGACGCTGTGCAGGCCGGCCAATCACTGCAATTCCACAACTAACAGGGCTGTGGCATTGCAGTGGTCTGCCAGCCAATCCCTGCATGAGGGCTGGCTCTCAAAAGAGCGCCAACATGCAGAAATGAAGACCACGAGTAAAGCACGAGTATCGCGAGATTACTCGGTCCCCGCCGAGCAGCCCGAGTACAGTGATACTCGTGCGAGTACCGAGTAGTGACAAGCATGCTCGCTCATCACTAATTATTAACCTGAAGTGTCAGTACATAGTGAGCGGTGGCTGTAACTACACCCTGGCACTGACTGACAGCCAGCTCAGAGAGTGATACAATGCAGAGCTGGTTGTCAGTCAGTACTGGGTGTCAATGGAGCCCATAAAAGTCTAAGGAAGCAGCCGAACACATGCACTAACTATTGTTACCCCAAACACTTGGTTTCTTATAGGCTTCTATGTGTATTGAAGGAAGCTATAGACCTCTGTGAGAAGCTAAGCATGAACATTAATAAGCGTACCTGTGTGTAAGCTTAATTATGTTCTTAGGAATCTATATGCTCCACAGGCGCAACGTGAACTTATAGAGATCCATGAGAAAATAAGCATGTGAGGATCAAGCAGTTACTGCGCTTGCTCGAGACAAGAGATGAGCAAACCCGTGGAAGTTCAGTTCGGCACGTGCAGCTGAACCACACCTCTACAAGTTCGGACTTGGCCCAAACCATAATGGACGTCACTGATAAGCATATCACTTCTTGGGGAGCGTGGGCAGGGGCTTTCAAGTTTTGGGGGGTTGCACACTACATCTGATCACGCTGTTGTTATCCTCAGTACGAGCTGTTCAAACACTATAAGCGGCTCGCACCAGGCTGAGAACTGAGCATACCGGAGCACAGTGATGCTCGAGTGAGTGAAGTTCATATGTAAAGTGCCCGAACTTTGAACTCGAACTCTGGATTTTTTTTAAAAGTAGGTGTTCAGCCAAAAATTAACACCTAACCTCAGGTTCACTCATCTCTACTTGAGAGTTTTATAGACGTGATGTCAATGGATCCCATAGAAGTCTACAAAAAGCTGAGGCTCACAGGATGATCAGGAAGACAAATAGAAATCTAGAGTAATTCAGATCCTATCAATAACTAATACAGTTAAAGTGGTAATAAAGTTGTACATCGTGTCAGATTGAAAGATTTTGTGTATGTTCTTGTACTAAAATCCTTTTTTCCTATGTAGAGATGGGAGAGTCCTTGTGCTGTTTTATGCTATATGTTGTCTATCTCTACTGTGAAAGATGTTTTATACTAAATGTATTTCATGGTGTTGATGGTTACAAATGTATGTTAACATGAAATGCTGCTAGCAGAGGGTAGCTTTTCGATATAGGAGAGCCGGGGCCATTTGCCAGCAGGCACCACCTAGGTGGTGGGCTGGATCAGCGGTAGGTTAGATATCAGGTAGGACAGGTTTAAGCTAATGTGGAGTCACAGGTAGCAAGTGGTTTGGTTAGTAATATGGGCCTCATGGGGTTCATGTTATGGATAGGGTTTAAGTAAGAGAATAGATGGCCACAGTGACAGGACCTACGGCTCACCCCGGCGGGCTTAGAGAGTCATGCCACTAGAGAATCATCGGAACCCAGAAGCCAACAAGGTGTAAGGAAGAAGCGGAATGGAGACACAGCATGGTAGCTTGAGGAAGAGTTCCAAAATAAGGGGTAGAGGTTGAGAAAGAGTACCCCAGAAAGAGTACAACCAGAACCGTGAGGAGTGAGGCCATGTCTGGCATAATGGTGTGAAGAATAAACTGAACAAGTTTGGTTGCCAGTGAACTCTGTTCTCATTGGGTTACTATTTCGTCTACAACACGGGCTGGTAGCAGGGTGGAAGACAACAGCCTGAAGAAAGCAATGTCGTGCAACTCATTCAAAATCACACCACCAGATGGAGTCTCCTTGGTGAAGGAGCACGGAGCCCGAAGGGCCTGGGGTCCGTGCCTTCCTTCACATATGTTTTTTATGTTTGGTGCTTTTTTTTTTTAACTATTTCAGTGTTGCAAACTAAAACACTCTAAGCAAAACAAATATGATGTGTTATGCTCTTTGCAGGACCTAGGATAGCTGCATGACAAAACAGCAAGTAGAGAATCCCTGTGTCCCTTACCAAAGCCTTCAGGGTTCCTTTATTTACGTTCTAAGAAGAATACTTGCCTGTGTCCCATGGAAAGTTAAATTCAACTTTCAAGCTTTTATTTTTGTGGCACAAATAAAGAACTGAAGAAATAGATCAGATTGAGTTCTATGAATTCCGAGCGCAATAGGGACAAAAGAGCTTCAAAGAGCGAAGTCACCTACTTGGGACCTTAAACCGGAGCATGAAGCTGCATATCTGGAAGACCAGTGAATGGGTGCTCAGCATGTCACTTGTGTCTTTGTAAAAGAAATAGGTACGGGTCAATAGCTTACCCCCAGCAATAACAGCGGAGACCCCACAATCATATAAGGACACCCGACAGTGTAGAATGCTACAGTATATCAATATAGTTCTGCAACATTTCATACCAGTATAACAGTCTCTTATGGTTGGAAGAGAAATGTAACATTAAGGTTAATCCACCATTGAGGCTTTACATAATAAAAAGAGAAACATTAGCAATGAAAAGTCTCTGCTGAAATACTTAATGCTAAGTATAGAGGGCTGAAAGTACGATTGTGCAGAAGATTACGCCTCACTTTAAGAAAACATGCACTCACCGATAATGACTTTAATGACTTGTTATCAATAGATAATTACACTTTTCAATTATACAATATATTTTATGCATAAAGCATCGCATTATCCAGCAAATTTAAAGATTCAGGTTTAGCACCGCATTAAAGGGGTTCTCCAGTGAAATCAGGTTATCACCTATGCCTGAGATAGATGTTAACATTGATCATGGGGGTCTGTCTGCTATTTGGCAAAATGGAGAGTTTTATCCCCATTAGAATGGAATGACAGATTGCATGCTTGACCACAGCTCCATTCATTCTCTCTGGGGCTTTTAGAAAAAGGCAAACATAGCACTCAGTAGCTCCATAGGGAATGGATGGAGCAGCGGTCGAGCATGTGAACAGGCACTTAATTCTAACAAGGATAAAAGTGTCCACATACCTCCTGAGGAAACGTGAGTGAAACGTGCATCGAGGGGCCCGGTTATCACCACCATGCCACTTTCTACCCCCTTATAATATGGTTAGTATTACAAAGTGTGTTACTTGCTGACATGCTTTCTGGCACTATATACTTTTAATGCTATATTCTGACAACAGAACGTATTTGTATTACCTGCTTAAACAACATAGTTAAACACTTGGTATTTTTTACGTATAGTTAAAGAAAAAATATTTCTAAAGATCCTTTATGATATGCTAATGAGTGAGGGGACTAGTTACAAGGGTGTTAGTTCCTGCGCTCATTCCGCCTTCTTAGCATATTAGCACACACACCCACAGGGGTCCACAGGGGCATGCTAACATACTATTCAATGCCCATTGTTCAGTGTCATCATCGATGATGCGCGTATCTATGTCTGTTGTCATCGCATCTGACGCCGGGCAGTGCGCATAATCAGATGTCTCGGCACTTCCGGTCATGCACACTAGTCCTCTCTGAAGCTGAGAGGTGTACACTCAGCTTCATAGTTACATGACCAGAAGTGCTGGGACTTTTGATCATGTGGACTGACTGGTGTCTGATGCGGTGACAACAGACACAGGTATGCATGTCACCACCGATGATGCTGTGTGCGTACCCCTTTTACGTACTAACATGCCAAGAGAGTGGAATGAGCG
The DNA here is from genome assembly GCF_048569485.1 of Anomaloglossus baeobatrachus. Classification (NCBI taxonomy): domain Eukaryota; kingdom Metazoa; phylum Chordata; class Amphibia; order Anura; family Aromobatidae; genus Anomaloglossus; species Anomaloglossus baeobatrachus. The sequence goes on from NC_134358.1 coordinate 511,157,256, forward strand.
CAGGAACTAATGCCCTTGTGACTAGTCCCCTCGCTCATTAGCATATGAAATAAGATGTTTAGAAATACTTTTTCTAAAGATCCCTTTATCTAGGCTAGTGTATACAGGGACGGTTAGGCAGGGATTAGCAATATGCACCCAGAACTGCTCGTGGTTTCGGGTGCATATTGCACCTGACAGGTTCACTTGAAGTTACTCACTGGAAAAGTGTGTTCAGCACCAGGAGCTGTCCACTGTATTGGGATGCACCAGAGCACAAATTTCTCTACTTGCAGGTGAGTTACTTTAAAATTACTATAAACTGATCTGCACAATAGATCCTCAAGCTAATATCTGATAGTTTTTGTATCGGCACTTGCTTATACTATATCTGGATGATCAACACTCTGCTCTTCTTGCTCTACGTGAAATTGTGATATACAAACCATTATTTTTTGCAATGCCTTCGGACATATTCATCATGATTGTTTTCAATGGGAAACTTGGACAATTTAGTTCTACATCGTGGCTTTAGAACAAAAAGAAGATTTTTTTTATTTAAAGGGGTTTGGGTTCTTTTTAAGTTGACATCACATAGGGTTGCTTTTAGTTAAAGGGAGTCTGTCAGCAGGTTTTTGCTACTTCACCTAAGAGCAGCATGATGTAGGCAAAGAGATGCTGAACTCAACGATGTATCACTTAGGTTACTGGGTGACACAACAAAATGTTTAGATTGAGTCATGTAGCAGAGCTGAGAGCTCTGCCCCCGTCCACATGAGGCTCTCTAAAGAGATTGTATGATGACAGTGAGGTGTCAATCAGAGGAGGGGGCATGGTGGACTGCCGTGTATGTGATATCGTAGTCCAAGCAATGAGAAGTCCTGGTGTTTAAACAAATATTCCAGGAAAACAACAGATTGAACCTTAATAAGACAGGTATCCCAGAATTCTATATTTTAGCCCATGCAGCATTCTGTTTTCAGATTACATAGCAAAAACCTGCTGACAGATTCCCTTTAAAGAGGTTGTCTAACACATTAAGTTGATAATATAGGTCATCAATATCTCATCGGCGGGAGTGCGACATCCAGCACCCCGCCAATCAGTTATTCCTGGTGTCGGTAGAGGCCAGAGTTGCTCAGTTAGCTTTGATCCTTCCAGCTGCAGACCGGAATCAGCCCAACTGAGCAGGGCATATCACTGGTGGGGGCAGGGCAGCCTCTCTGTCAGTGACAGCAGTCTGGGGGCGCATGACCAGATCACCCTTCATTCTCCTTTGAGCCTGCTTTACAATGTGGTGCTTTTATGCGACAAGTGCTGCGATGTGCCAAAAATTAGTATATCACCTTGTGATCAGCACATCACCGCGCTTGGCACATGAAAGCACCGAACTGTAAAGCAGGCTCAGAGGAGAGTGAAGTGTGATCTGGGCGTGCGCTCCTAGACTGCTGTCACTCACACAGAGGCAGCCCTGCCCCCACCAATGACGTGCCCTGCTCCGTTGGTCTGATTCCGGTCTCCAGACCGGAGGGATCCAAGCTACAACAACAATAAAGTTATTTTAATAACCTGTTAGAGATTAGCTTATAGGAGCAGGGTAGAGAGCAGAAGTATATGAGGAAAGTGTTAGTTTGGAAGAGTTAGGATAAATGAAAGGAGATCACATTAGTAGTAGAAAACATCTTTAAGGGTAGACTAGACACATCTGTATGCACACATACTTATAGCTCAGAGCCTGTAAGGATAATACTTAACAGAATAAAAATGTAATATATTCCAATATAAATACTTTCCTAAACTGCTCATCTATCTGCTAGACTATCCATGCTCTCAGGATTTTTGATTTTTCACAATTGTTGAACTATGGACCTTTTCATTGAGCACCATCATACCGAGTGCTGATCATATTCTTGTCTACAAGTGTCTGCTTATTCTTCCTGAGACTATTACAGTCTTCTGCATGTTTTCTTGTATTGATCACATCATCTATTAGAAGGTTTTGCAGGGAAGGGTCACTGACAGTTCACTGTGGTTGATAAATATTCCATCTCAGGAGCTTCCTCAATATGATTAATGCAGTCATAGCTATATTTTTAGCCGGAGTACAGGAACACATAACGCGAGGAATAAGTTACAGAGTCCATATTGTCACATGCAGAATTCATTATTACTACCAAAGACCTTGACAAGCTGCTGTGCTTTATCACCTATATAAAACAATAGGAATTTATCCATGAGTTGAGTGGCTTGTACATACAATTCATGGTGAACATGAAACACAACAGCAGGTTGAGTCCTATTAAGAGATTATCATCAGAAACAAATACCGTATTTTTCCGTTTATAAGGCGCACCGGATTATAAGACGCACCCCAAATTTAGAGGGAAAAAAAGGTAAAAAAAAAATGGGGTCCGTCTAACAATCCGGTGGTCTCTTCCTGATGAACCCCAACTATTTTTTTGGGGGGGAAATGCGTTGAGAATTGACTTTAATACATAGCTTTATTATATCAGGTGATTGAGGCCAATGTCTGCTAGGATACCAGATAAGTGACCAAATATTGCTCTCTGTGTTCACCCATTTGATTGATTTTTTTCAGTGTATAATGTGAGGTAGCAGCGTTGCTTGGGTAAAAACGTGAGGCAGTGAGGCAGCAGCGTGTTCAAACCAACAGTCTATTTATTGTTGCAGCATAAATAGATCCAATTTCCCACAGTCAAAGTCTCTTCCGGAGCACAGCCGGTGCATATAGACAAATCCTTTGTATAAAAAGTCTTGTTACCTTAGGGTTCTCCTAGGTTCACACTCTTGGCCTGTGTTCACTCCACACAGAGCCAGCTCAGCTCACACAGCATGTGTTTGCTTCCACAAGCCTGGCTCTCAACTGAGACACACCCTGATGTGCTCTGCCAGATTTAAACAAAAATGCTGGACATGAGGATTGCTACAAAACCTGGACTGGGAGGAGGGATCTGTCTCCCTGATACCCTTTGTGCTATACTCCCCGTAATAGCTATAGCAAACTCAGAGGGTTTCCAGACACATTCTGGGGGACACATAGCGGTCTTCAAATATTAACCCTGTCACTGCCTCACAATATAGACTCACTATTGTGTCAAACATTGGAGAGTAGGGAGAGTGTAAGGGATAGCCTTCAAGGAATGGGGGCACCTGTTTAAATCAGGGTGTTATACTCCATTGATAGGTAGAACCTTTTGAGGGATTACTAATATAGCACTGAGATCATCAACCTCTAAGCGGCTATCTGGGTATATATTGATTTTTCGTGGCCTCAGCTTGAATTTTTATCTGTTATTCAGCTATTGGTTTGTGTTGTGTCTATTCGGGGTGGTTTTAATAGGAATTTAATAAAATGTATGTTTTATATTTGAAAATAAGGTGTATTCTGCTAACTACTTGGATTTTCTATACTTGTTTTATTTCTTTTTTTCGTGGGACTGCTGGAAATAGCCGATCTCTGTACTCGCCAGTACCATAGATAATGAATTGAGTGACGACTGAGCATGCGCACATCCGCTCCATTCATGTCAGGGATACAGTGCCGCAACTGTGGCTATTTTCACTTAGGAGTGTACTCACTTATGTTACCAGTGGTTTAGACATTAATGGCTGTGTGGAGTTAGTTAGGTGGCACCAAACGTACACTGTTATGCAAGATGCACACTGACTACTTTACATTGTATCAAAGTGTCATATCTTCAGTATTGTCCCAAGAAAAGGTAAAATAAAATATTTACAAATATGTGAGGGGTGTACTCACTTTTGTGATACACTGTAATTCTGATTCTATCATTATGTATAGTATAATCTATGTATGAATAATGCACTTAAATATGATAAGAAAAATGTAATTTAGGCCTCTGCCACATTCACGTGAAAATCACACACGTGCCGAGAGACACGTATTTCCCCTGCGTGTTGCGTGCAGGTAAGTACGTGTCTCTGGTATGTGCGGGACACGTGTGTTCTACGCGTGCTATCCGCGATAGCACACGTAGAACCGGTAATTTACATACTCACCTGGTCCTTCCTGCTGTCCGCGCTGCTGATCCTCGGTCTCCAGCACTCCCGTCTCCCCACTGCTGCTGCTGCCAGGCAGTGAAGTGAATATTCTATGAGATTAATGAGCGGCGGTCGGCAGCAAGTGGCTGCAGCGGCAGAGACAGGAGGGCAGGAGAAGGTGAGTAAATGTTTTTTTTTTTCACTGACACGTGTGTTTTCTCCAGCGCGTTTCACACGGGACCGCATCCACACTACACCCGTGTGGTACGGGTGCGGGCCGTGTGACACCCGTGCTGCGGGAGAAAACACTGACATGTCAGCGCTTTGAAAAACGCACACACGTACAAACGCACACGGACACACGTTCCGTGTGGTTTTACGTGTGTGTGCCTGCTACAATAGGGTAGCATTGCTTAACGTGTCTCCGTGCCGCCGGTACGTGTAAAAAATGACAAACACGTGCCGGCGGCACGGATGTGTGTCACAGGCCTTAGATGGAGAATGTAATTTAGCTGGAGTAGAATGACAGCTAAATAGGATTCTTTACAGTTAGAGCAGTCAGACTGTGGAATGCCCTACCACAAGAGGTAGTAATGGCTGACAGTATACCAAATTTTAAAAAAAAGGGCTGGATGATTTCCTCAGTACACACAACATTGTCGGTTATAATTTATTTAGTGACAAAATATATAGTTGGTGGAGGAAGGATGAACAAGATGGACCTAGGTCTTTTTTTAACCTATGTAACTTTCAGAACAGTGAAGGTTTTCAGGCCGCCATGTAAAGAGCTACTGTACTCTAGTTTATCTCAATTCCGAGAGTTACTGTTACTGAACCTTGAATAAAGCTAAATTGCTTCCGTCTCATGGAGCTGTTTTGATACAAGGCCTAATGTCACCGGCGCACACATCAGACATGAATGACATGTGGATATCACCACTATGGTTGTAACGCTGAATCACAAGATGGTAACACTGCACCACTGCCTTAAATACTCCCTTCCCGTCTACACACATCGTAAGGGAGGCCAATTTAGAAGCACAGTCTCGCGATCCGATGGTAACGTCCCGGTGCCGTCCAGGCATTTTTTATGTCTCTGATACGTGTGAACTTATCATTGCATTACGTTCGCATAACTGGTCGCCTTTGTAAACATGAAATACTGAGATGATATTGTGCAGTTTCTTCAGATTAAATATATCTCATCCTTCGATTTATACAGGCACTTTATAGCTTCTGAAAATGACTCGACTCAGCGCTGAAAAGTAATTCCACCTTGTCATATTTGTCTTTGGAAATTGTAACAAATTACGGTGATTTACAACATCAAACTTGAGTCTTCCATTTTTTTCCCCCCGGAAGGGAATGTCGCTGATGGCAAGATTCTAGGCCATCCATTTATTCTATGTGGAAGGTGACAGTGAAAAACATGCTTCATCTCTACAGCACGCTGAATGACACCCTCTTTTCCTCTGAGGATAGGCTGTCAACATAACTCAAGCTGTCAAGGAACCTTTACAAAAGGGCCTGGAACAAATCTAAAATGCCACTACCTGCGAGCCTGTTAATGAGCTGTGACTACCTCTTCAATGGCTGGTTTCACCAAGAGTACTTGCCTCTGACCCTTTATGGCCTCATTCTAGTCAATATATACTACAGTATCATCTGTCAGTCCATAAGGACAGGTCAAAATATGTCACATACTTTAAAATAACCACTTGGCTTAGTGAAAGAGCAATTTTACCCTTACTGAGCCACTAAGTCACAAACAGGCACCATTATTTACCAAGATTAAAGAGCAATTGATGCCCCAGTTGCCAGGGGGCGCAGTGATGGCCCCATGATTTTCTTCTCTTTAGCCCTCATACATCTGGTCAAAGACACGCTTGTTAAAGTATTGTGGTAGCTGACGTATTTTCCATTGCAGGGAGAAGGGGGCAGGGGCATAATGAAGAGAAGACATGAGTACTGATGGTGCACTGTTTAACTATATTGGCTGATAGGGGTCTCCTGTCCTATGTGTGGAACCCTAAAAAGACATGAGCACTAATGGTGCACTGCTTGACTATATTGGCTGATAGGGGCCCCCCGATCTATGTGTGGAACCCTAAAAAGACATGAGCACTAATGGTGCACTGCTTGGCTATATTGGCTGATAGGGGTCCCCGATCTATGTGTGGAACCCCAAAAAGACATGAGTACTAATGGTGCACTGTTTGGCTATATTGGCTGATAGGGGTCCCCCGACCCATGTGTGGAAACCCAAAAAGTAGGGGTGGAGGTGGATGTACTCATGAGTATGTCTTCTCTTCATTTTAGTTTATAGGAGCTTGAAACACTTGTCCACTTTACCAACTCACATTAAAGTAGACCTGTTACTTGCCATTAATATATAATTATTTCTACCTGGTCTAAATGGCGCTGCTCTGAATATGGTATTTGCTTTTGTTCCTCCATCTCTACATTCATAGGATATGTTCTCTTCCCTGTATGTAAATCCAGTTTTATTTGCTAAGGGGGTGTGATTCTCATCAGGATTCTCACAGAGAAGTGTTGAGGATCACACTGTTTGTGGCCATAAATCAGATATGAGGATGCCACGGATGTGTCACGCTTGACAGAGAGCCCTATGGAGTCCGGCTGTAGATGGTCGCAGCATTTTGCTGCACAAACTGCTCCCTGACATTCTCTTCTATGCTTGGGATTAATTCCTTTCCCTTTAGGAGCCTGCAAATTTCCACACCTCTCAGCTGTTAATCATCAGCACTTCCCTTGTAGTCCTTAAATACTCATTCTTCCTTGGTCTTTGCCAGTGATAAACATAAAAACTACACAGGCCTTGGATGCAAGCAGTCAGCTTGTATCCATTTGAAGAAACATTGTTGTTTGCTGCTGTAGCTTTCCCTGAATCATCCTGGAGGTAAGTTGTTCATGTGTTATCCCCTGTGTGTGCTCCCTGTGTCTTCTTTATAGCTTAGTGGGGTTGACTAGGCGCTCATCAAAGCAATACCCTACCTAGGGCCCAGTTCTAGGATCAGTCAGGGTCAGGTATTCTGCTTGGTGCACAGGTGCGGAACCTATCTAGGGTGGTCAGGGGAGCCAGAGGTCAGCGGAAGGTTTGATCAGGGGGTCATCATCTCCCCTTTCCTTATATACTGGGTTTCCATTTCCTGTCACCATATGCGTGGAATTTCCTCATACCTAAGATGACAGAGGAGCACTGAAAAAGATAGATAAAAAAGTTACAGATTTTCCTGTTAGGCCACGCGTACACGTTGAGTTTTGTACCTCAATACTTGTATGCCAAAACCAGAAGTGGGTAAAAAATATAGAAGTGGTGCCTGTGTTTCTATTATACTTTATATCGGATTGTTCCACTTCTGGTTTTGACTTACAAATACTGAGGTAAAAAACTCACCAAACACTGAATGTGTGCACAAGGCCCAATAGTTGGGAGGCATGCTTATAAGGCCATGTGCACACGAGTATTTGGTGAATTTTTTACCTCAGAATTTGTAAGGCTACTTTCACACTTGCATTGGACGGCTTCCGTAGCATTGCGTTGTGTGACGGATGCAACGGATGCGTTGCATATAATGGCACAACGGATGCTACGGATCGTACAAAACAACGTAAAGCTTTTTTTTAATTTTTTTTTTCTTCTTTACAGTTTTACCAGCAGCAGACTATTGTGAACGATCAGCTGATCGCTCTCAATAGCCGGCAGCCGGGCGCTCAGCTGAGCGCTCTCACATGCCGGTGGCCGGTCGCTCAGCTGAGCGCTCTCACATGCTGGCGGGTGGGCGCTCAGCTGAGCGCTCTCACATGCCGGCGGGCGGGCGCTCAGCTGAGCGCTCTCACATGCCGGCGGCCGGGCATGCTGGCGGGCAGGCGTTCAGCTGAGTGCTCTCACATGCCGGCGGCCGGTCGCTCAGCTGAGCGCTCTCACATGCCGGCGGGCGGGCGCTCAGCTGAACGTTCGGCCAACGAAAGACAAAATAAAGTTTGTGATTTAAACAAAAAAAAGCATGCGCAGTGAAATTCTACGGATTGCGCTGCTCAAAAAAAGTTACATGCTGCGTTTCTTCCGCCCGACGCAGCGTCAAAATAATGACGCTGCGTTGTCCAGCGGATGCAACGCTGACACTTGCTTTACAGTGCGTTGTCCATACAAGTCTATGGAGAATAGCGCAGTGCGTTAATGGACTGTGCTATTCTTCATAGTGATGGACTCCGCTGAACGCAAGTGTGAAAGTACCCTAAGACAAATCCAACAGTGGGTATAAAATACAGAAGTGGTATGAGTAGTATTTCTATTTTACTTTTCCTCTGATTGTTCCACTCCTGGTTTTGGCTACAAATACTGAGGTAAAAAACTCACCAAATACTAAACATGTGCACGTGGCGTAACCATGTATGTGGCGTACTGCAGATTTTTAGAAATCTCAAGGTCACGTGCACACAGTGAGTATTTGGTGAGTTTTTTTACCACAGAATTTTGTAGCCAAAACCTGGAGTGGTTAATAAATCCAGAGTGGTGACATATTTCTATTATACTTTTCCTCTGATTGTTCCACTCCTGGTTTTGGTTAAAAATACTGAGGTAAAAAACTCACTAAATACCAAATGTGTGCATGTGGCCCAACGGTAAAGTTTCAAACTTGTTTTATTTTGTCTTTTTCTGAAATCCTTTCAGCTATGTTAAAGCCACAGACTACATTAAAGTTTAATGTGCAAGGAAACAAAGACAATAAAAGCAAAATGGTGCAACATTTGTAATGAATCCAATGGTATAAATGATATTTAGCCCCAAATACATGTATTTATGTAAAAAAAATATTGTCCCAAAAATGGCAGATCCCTTTCATGGATAATAGCACAAATTAAGGGAAAACTAACTAAAGAAAAAAGGACTTTACAGAGGTTTAGTAAAAAATTACTTGGTCATCTTCAGGTTCTATTATTATTATTATTATTATTATTAGTAGTAGTAGTAGTAGTAGTAGTAGTAATAATAATAAAAATAATAATAATTGTTATTATTATTATTATTAGTAGTAGTATAATCATTTTTGTTATTATAATTATTTTTGTTATTATTATTATTAGTAGTAGTAGTAGTAGTAGTAGTAGTAGTAGTAGTAGTAGTAGTAGTAATAACAAACAACAACCATAATAATAATAATAATAATAATAATAGTTAGATTGATATAATTAACCAGATCGGTAAATACTGTCAGCAAAAAAAAAGTCAAGAACGCCAAAATTAAGTTTTTTTGGGTGCCACAAAAAATGCTGTAAGAAGCGATCAACACATCTTATCTATCCCAAAATGGTATCAAGAAATACATCATCTTGCCTCACAAAAAATAAGCCATCACACGGCTCAAAGGGCCAAAAAATTCAAACATTATGGAAAATGGCGATACAACTCCCCAACTTTTTTGGCAAACGTTTGACTTTTTTTATCTTTCACTAAAATTATTTAAAAAATGTACATGTGGTATTGTCTTAATCAGACTGATGAGAATAATTTTAGTGAAGGTAATTTTTCCACAAAATGTACACTGTAAAAACAAATTCACAAACAACCATGTCAGAATTGTGTGTTTTTTTCACACTTTCACCCTATTTAGATTTTTTTTTCTTATTTTACTGTACATTATGTGGTAAAATGAATAGTACAACTCATTCTGCGAAGAACAAGTCCTCATATGTCTTTGTAGACAATAGATATCAATGCTGGAGAGGAGAACGGGGTTAATCCCGCGCTGCTGCCGAAATAATAGACTGTTGATTTAACTAATTTCTTCTTTATTATACAGGTCTACGCATTTTGGAGATCAATGTCTCCTTCATCAGGACCAAAGAAAAAAATCAATATCTATATACTGTATTTTTCGTTTTATAAGACGCACCAGATAATAAGACACACCCCAAATTTAGTGGAGGAAAATAGGAAAAAATAATTGTTAATTTTAAGATAAGAGTCCGTCTTATAATCCTAGTGTGTATTAATCCTAATGCTCACCAGGGGGGGAGTGGCGGTGGTGGAGTGGCTCAGGAAGGTCACAGGAGGCAGGGTGATACTGTGGACTCAGAGGAGGGGGTGTTGCAGCTCAGGAGGGTCGGCAATACTGCAGGCTCAAGGGTGTTATGGCGGGCACCATTGATCTGACTGCAGGCGCCATTGAATCCCCAGGATATGGCTTACTGGGGGCGGGCGGGTTGTCACAGGATGGGGTGTCTTGGTGGCAGGTGCATTGAGCTGACTGTGGACTCCATTGAATTGTGATTGATGAGATGGCCTTCAAGAAAATGGCTGCGGAGGCAGTGCGTGCGCAGATAGGACTCTGCAGCCATTTTCTTGCAGCCCATTGCCTTAATCTGCGCACGCGCACTCTGCAGCTATTTTTTTGAAGTTCATTACATCAACCGCGGGCGATTCTATGGAGTCGGCAGTCAACTCACTGCACCCACCGCCAAGAAACCTCATCCTGTGACACCCCCGTTCATCCCTCCCTTGCTTCCATACACTGTTATCACAATTTGGCAGCTGATCTAGGAGTCCAGCAGTCTTAGGCCCCCTTCACACATCTGTGAAAATCACGCACATTTCTCACGGACGTGTCAAAGGTGCGTATTGCCCTCTGTGTGCTGTGTTTATGGCACACGTGTGTTCTCCATGTGCAATCCGTGATAACACACAGAGAACAGGAACTTTCTGCTCACCTGTCCCTGGCGTTGCTGTCCATAGTGCTGATCTGTGGTCTCCCGCCCTGCCAGCTCCCCGCTGCTGCTGTTTCTGGCCCGCAGTGGAATGAATATTCATGAGCATAATGAGCAGGGGTAGGAAGCAAGTGACAGCAGCAGCAGAGACAGCAGTGCTGGAGAAGGTGAGTATAGAAATTCTTTTTATTTCACAGGCACGTGTGTTTTCTCCGGTACGTGTCACACGGATCACATCCGTGCGGTCCGTGTGCGGTCCGTGTGACACCCGTGATGCCGGAGAAAAATGGACATGTCTACTTGTGTAGCACACGGGCACACATATGCTCCACACGGACACACGGTCCATGGCAAAACCCGCACACGAGCGCAGACCCATTGATTTTAATGGGTCTACGTGTGCCCGTGTCTCCGGCATGTGAGGAAACGGACCAAACACGTGCCGGAGATACGGACGTGTGAAGGGGGTCTTAAACGCTGCCAAACTGTGATTGACAGTGTCTAGGCGGTATGGTTGAAAGCGCACACTCCCCCCAGAGAAAACTCTGAAGAAACGCCCAGTTGCATCACAAGCAGAAATTTCACATAAAGCGCTCAAAAAGCATCAAATGTGAATATCTCTGCAATAAAATGATGTAGCGCAAAACGGAAACGAACTTCAGAATCAGGGGAGGTATTTCAATTTTTGGAGCACGTGACAGGTCATCTTAAAATTATGCTATTTTTCTGTACATTATTTTATTTTTATGTATTTTATTTATGTGGTTTTATACACATGCATTAAGTACAAAATACAAAATAGAAAAGAGGCAACAACCTAGAGATTTTAACAAAATTGCACAATACGAATAACTGAATTAAATACGATTTGCATTCTCTGTAGCACTATGCAGCTCTGTCACTCCACAGAAAGGTATTAGGTCTACAGTTACTGCATTTAGAAAGCAATTTGCGGGATTGTGGTTCCTTTTGCCGGTTTGAAAAGCAGTGATAATTAATATGTTTTTTTGCAGCTGACAGGCGAACAAAAAACAATAATTGAACGGTACCATTTTACCCACAAGGCAAGATGATAATTAGAGGTTTAACAGACAGTTTGGATTTAATCTGAACAGTAGAAGCTTCTGTGCTTTTCAATGCTTAGGAACCTACAACAAGAAATATGAAGGCGGAATATATACCGCGAGCGTCCATGTTTACATTGACTACATCCATTTATGTTCTGTAATAAAAACTGACAAACTTTTGACACATTTCATTCTTTCTTGATCATGATGTCTGTATCAAAGAAAGCCCTGTGGCATTTCCATCTATGATGCTATATTTTCCATCATTATATTCCGTGAATGAAGCCTTTTCTGTATGTGAAGGAACCTCTATTTTTTTAGATCAATTCCATTCCTAACCAGGAGATTTTCTGTTTTTGCATTTTACTTCTTTTTCCAGAAAACATACATTTTTATTTGATTTTTTTCCATCCACTTAGCTGTATGAGGGCTCATTTGTTTGTAAACAAAAGTAAAGGGTATATCAACTCATGATCGCCCATTCATTCCTTGTCTGGGTAGATCAAATGGCATTCAGGTATCGAATCCATATGTCTGGCATCCTCGAGGTAAATTTTTAGGAAGTAGTAAGTGTAATCCTGCACCGAATTGGTAAAAACTTTTATCTTTATCGAAAAACTTTTTAAAATATGGTCAGAATTAAAATATAATGACATTAACGCGTTTTGGACAGGGTCCTCACTCATTAGGCTGCTTTCACACTACGTTTTTTTAACGCAAAAACGGATCCAGTGCAAATGCGTTTTCATTTCAATGCATTTGCACTGGACTTGCGTCAACATGCGTTCACCTGCATTTGCGTGCGTTATAGTGAGGATCCAGCGACTTGCAGTTTTTTTTAACTTTTTTCAAAAACGCTACTTGTAGCGTTTTTGAGCTGCATCCAGATACTGTTTTTCACTGAATCCTGACTATACTGCACGCAAACGCATGTGAACACTGGCATGCTGATAGACAGGATCCTGCTTGCTCTACTGAGCATGCCCAGAAACCAGCCTGGCATGATCAGTCACTCTCTCCCCCTCCCCCTCTCCCCCTCTCCCCCTCCTTCTCTCCCCTTCCCTCCCTCTCCTCTCTCTCTCCCCCCCGCCTGAGAGTGGCTAACGCTCGTAACCAAGGTAAATATCGGGTAACCAAGCAAAGCGCTTTGCTTAGTTACCCGATGTTTACCTTGGTTATGTTTGCAGGGAGCAGGCAGCCCGGCTCCTAGCAGCTACGGACGCTCGTAACCAAGGTAAATATCGGGTAACCAAGCAAAGCACTTCGCTTAGTTACCCGATGTTTACCTTGGTCACCAGCGTCTGCAGCTATCAGATGCCGGCTCCCAGTCTATCACGTTCAGTTCCCCTCACTCCCGATCACATGACTTCAATGCCCGCCCATAAACTTCAAGTGGCAGGATCCTGCAAAATAACACATGCGTTTGCATGCGTTTTTCTTTGTAAAAACAGGATCCACTTTTACAGCAAAAAAACGTTCATGACGCATATTAAAAAAATGTAGTGTGAAAGCAGCCTAAGTGACATATTACTAACAATTGTGGATCTTCCAATAAACACGTATATAGCGTTCACTAAACCTATTGCTAGAAGTATGTCCCCTATTATTAAGGATCCTGTCTGACACGAGTCAGCTGTCATTATACTTTAATTCTCACCATGTTTTAAGAAGTTTTTCAATAAAGACAAAAGTTTTTACCAAGTCGATGCTGGATTACGCCTCATTTGTTTGTAGTTTTTAGTAACAGCATTGATTTTGCCATTCAATGTACTGGAAAACGAGAAAAAAATTGGCCAAAAAACTCCATTCCAATATTGTTTTTTTTATTTTGTTTTTACAGCATTTATTGCACAGCAAAAAGGACCTGGAAAGATAATTCTCCTGGTTAGAAGAATTACAAGGATACCAAACTTGTGTATATGTTTTATTAAAATTGCAAGAAAAATGAATAGTAAAGTAGCCATGCGCTACGCAATGAAAGCACCTATTGCGCCACCTGGTGGAAAACAACGGAGGTAGCATTTTTATCTTGAAAACGAAACGAGATAGAGAATTAAAAAATTGTAGGGCATCATTAATTCAAAATGAATCGACACCTTGCATATTGAATTGATCATGCCCTACAAGTTTGTAATTCACTTTTTTTCTCTATCTCAATCCGTTTTCGAGATGAAAATGCTAACTCCGTTGTTTTCCACCAGGTGGCAAAATAGGTGGTTTCATTGCGTAGCGCATGGCTACTTTACTATACCTACACCATGCCTGAAGAAGAGACCTGAGTAGTCTCGAAAGCTTGCTATTATTACCATCTCTTCAGTTAGCCATTAAAAGGTATCAACCACTGAGGACTTCAGTTCTTTTAAACAATTTTTTACTATACCTAGACACCACTTCTATGCCTATAGCTGCCGCCGTTCTCAAGTTAATGGTGGTGGACAGGATATGGGTGGACACACTGTATAGTAGTAGTGCAGTGTATAGTAAAATTCAGTCTCCTACGAATGCCAGCAACAGGCTAGTGTTCATAGAAGCACTGTCAAGACAAGCATAGGGGTCTTCAGAAGATGTCCGGCTGTCATAGCACACTACAATCACATTGCAAAGGGTCCGATAGGTACATGGAATGATATGCCCCCAGGCTGTGCACTATAAGGGCCCCTATCAGAGACTGCATTTAAGGCCGGGATCACAAAATCGTTGATTTTCTCATGTGAGAGATTGCATCTATTATGGTAATAACACTCTGATCAAACTCTGATCCAAGCCTGATCAGAGTGTCAGTGTACTGTGACTCTCTTCTATGAGAGAATTGAAATACACTGTCAAGAGATGATGGAGTACAAAATTTCTCCATCTTCTCCATTCAATGAGTCAATGGATATGTCATCTGAGTGCAGTACGATGATTTCCATGCACCCACAGACGTGAATGGTTGAGCACCATCCAATTTGGCATGAGAAACAAAAAACGCTGATCGTCTCAACTCATGACAAATGTATGCCATATGTTGGGAAGCGGTAAAGCTAGGTAGGAAATTACAAATAAAATAATTTGGAACTTTCTGTAACTTCTGATGATGTGCTATAATATTTTTCTAGGAAAACAATTGATGGTTATGGGCCTAGCCACTAGAGTCCTATCCTCTGGCTCCTTTTGTCTGGGGTCATTCAGTTAGAGGGACAGTCTCCAGCCTCACCATTGTTTCTGCTTGATGTTGCAGTCAATTTTCAAGAATCATGCTATCTTTGATCAGGTCTCATTCGTCTTTATGCCAAAAATCACCCACGGCATATGCCCTCGACAACCTGCAAACTACATGTCTGTTTTTATTATGCGCTAGGTCTTCACTATCTTTCTCGACAGAACTGTCTCTTTTCCTATCACCTAACCTCCTATTGTGGGCTAGTCCCAACAATTAACTACTTCTTGCCCTGCAATATGGCAACCCCCTGTAAACTTGCTATAGATTATACATTACATATCACAGGTTACATTACACATTACATGAGAATACATTACAATACACATGACACAATATTTTCAAAAGACACAAGACATTTTTCACATTGCACTACACAAATAAGTTGTGGCTGCAGGGGCAGGAAGACGGCAACAATAGCCCACCACTCTTATAGATAGATAGATAGATAGATAGATACAGTAGATAGATTGATAGATAGATAGATAGTTCAACATCTATCTTAAATCATTAAAGGTGTTGGCCACTACTGAAAACTCCTTATTAATAGGCCAGGAATGTTAAAAAAAATTAAAAAATAAAAATTGATATTCCACTTTTGTACGATTGCCGCTAGAGATAAGAGAACCCGAGGTTCAGTGTCTAAACCGAACACAGACTTAACAAATAAAAATCAGAGTTCAGGTTCGGAGTTTGGGTGCTTTACACATGAACACCATTTGCTCCGGTACATTACTGTGCTTGGGTACAATCAGTTCTCAGCCCAGTGCAAGCCACTTGCAGTGTTTGAATGGCTCACACTGGGGGTATCAACAGCGTGATCGGCTGTAGTGTGCAAAAAAAACAAAAAAAAAATGGAAAAACCCTGCCTAACCACACTCGGAACTATTCTGTTTTATGGCTGTTTGCATGTGAGTGGAGACTCGAACTGCCCAATTAGTGACTCCCTGGTTCAGGTCAAGTCCGGGTCCCAAACCAAACTTTATCTAAAGTACGGCTGCACCCGCTGAACCAAACTACAATGGGTCCACTCAGTGCGTCCGCATCCAGGGTGCTGGGGTCAACATCCGGTAGGGCATCACATGAGCACTGCTGCTAATCAGTGGCTTCTGACAGAATGTTCATGTCTCAGCAGACCAACATGAGACACAGCATAGGCCAAGAGGGGATTATCAATTACTGTATTTCACTTCCATCTGCAATAAGGATATGTCCTATCGTGGAGAGCCTCCTTAATCCTGTTAATCCTAACAGAATGCAAAACCTGAAATGTAATTTCCACAGATTCATTCTTGAGTTTTTCATATCTACCTGATGGATAAACAGACAAACAGACAGACAGAGATAAATAGACAAACAGACAGACAAATAGACAGATAGATGGATGGATAGATAGAGGGTTAGATAGAGGGATAGATAGATAAATAGATAGATAGAGGGATAGATAGATAGATAGATAGATAGATAGATAGAGGGATAGATAGACAGACAGACGAACAGACAGATAGATAGATAGATAGATAGATAGATAGATAGATAGATAGATAGATAGATAGATAGATAGACAGACAGACAGATAGATAGATAGATAGATAGATAGAGATAGATTTGATTAGAATATTCTCCTGCAATTTGCCTATATCAGTTCCCCATTCAAATGTAGCTTGAGTATATTAGACCTAGTGCTGGATGTATAAAGGGGACGTCTACAGTATAATTGGTCCGGGGTTCTTGGAAATGTTTTTCCAGATTCCAGTGTTTCTCTGAATCATTCTAGCACCTTTGGAAGATAGAAAAACATTTAATAACAACTACAGGTTCAGTAAAACTTTTCCGTGCTCTTTTTCATTTTCTTAAAGGTTAAAGTTTGATTTTATTAGCAGATTATTATCAATTTACCCTGCGGTGATATTAAAACAGCAGCACAACATCACAACATGGTTGCTGAAGCAACAGCTTTTCACTCTCCACATGAGATTAGTTAACACTTCTGTAGACCAAATTCCCAGGTACAAATGAAAAAAAAAAATATTACTAAAACATTCCCACAGTAACATTTGGTTAAGCTAAATGATACAATTGGAAATTACTGTTATTAATAAGGTATATAAGGTTTGCCTTAGATGGTCCACATGGAAACACTTCATGAAGCTGTATTGTATCCTGTCATAGGTATAACTACCTAGTATCTTACTGACGACTGACCAGTAAGGCGGGCTTTGCATGTTGCGACATCGCAAGCCGATGCTGCGATGTCGCACGCGATAGTCCCCGCCCCCGTCGCAGGTGCGATATCTTGTGATAGCTGGCGTAGCGAAAATTATCGCTATGCCAGCTTCACATGCACTCACCTGCCCTGCGACTGTCGCTCTGGCCGGCGACCCGCCTCCTTTCTAAGGGGGCGGGTCATGCAGTGTCACACGGCAGGCGGCCAATAGCAGCGGAGGGGCGGAGATGAGCAGGATGTAAACATCCCGCCCACCTCCTTCCTTCCGTAGAGCCGCCGGCGGCAGGTAAGGTGATGTTCCTCGCTCCTGCGGTGTAACACACAGCGATGTGTGCTGCCGCAGGAACGAGGAACAGCATTGTACCTGTCGCGGCAGCGTAATTATGGAAAAGTCGGAGCCTGCACCGATGATACGATAACGACGCTTTTGCGCTCGTTAATCGTATCATCTAGAATTTATACACAACGATGTCGAAAGTGACGCCGGACGTGCGTCACTTTCGATTTGACCCCACCGACATCGCACGTGCGATGTTGCAACGTGCAAAGCCGCCCTTAGTCTTGTATTGCACATTACATAGTTACATAGTTACTTAGGTTGAAAAAAGACCTAGGTCCATCTAGTTCAACCTTCCTCCACCAGTTCTACATTTGGTCACTAAGTCATTTATAACCAACAATGTTATATGTACTGACAAAATCATCCAGCCCTTTTTTAAAAGTTGTTATAGTATCTGCCATTACTACCTCTTGTGGTAGGGCATTCCACAGTCTGACCGCTCTAACTGTAAAGAACCCTTTCCTATTTAGCTGTTGGAATCGCTTTTCTTCCACTCACAGTGAGTGCCCCCTGGTCCTCAGTATTGTCTTTGGAAGAAATAAGTCATGTGCCAGTCCTTTATATTGACCACACATGTATTTATACAAATAAATGAGATCTCCTCTGAGACGTCTTTTTTCTAAGCTAAACATATCTAACTTTTTCAGCCTCTCGTCATATGGGCGGCCTCCATTCCTTGTAACAATCTAGTTTCCGCCTTTGAACTGACTCTAACTTCTGAATGTCCTTTATAAAATGCAGGTAAAATATATCTTTGTACCGTGTTAGCCAGTAGAGATAAAAAATTGTTTAAAAGAACTGAAGTCCTCAGTGGGTGATACCTTTTAATGGCTAAAGGCTGCTTTACACCAGACAATCTATCGTGCGATAGATCGTCGGGGTCACGGTTTTTGTGACGCACATCCGGCATCGCTGGCGATGCCGGCCTGTGTGACACCTCCTAGCGACACAGTATCGCTCACAAATCGTGAGTCGTGCTCTGCTCGCTAGGTTCCATAATATCGTTTAATTTAGTTGTTCATCGTTTCCGGGGTAGCACACGTCGCTCCATGTGACACCCCGGGAACGATGAACAGCAGCTCACCTGCATCACGCGGCCGCCGCCGGCTATGTGAAGGAAGGAGGTGGGCGGCATGTTTACGTCCCGCTCATCTCCGCCCCTCTGCTTCCATTGGCCGGCGGCCGCGTGACGTCGCTGTGACGCCAAACGTCCCTCCCACTCCAGGAAGTGGACGTTCGCCGCCCACAGCGAGGTCACACGAGAGGTAAGTATGTGTGACGGGGGTTACTGACTTTGTGCGACACGGGGACCGATTTGCCCGTGACGCAAAAAGGACGGGGGCGGGTACGATCGATTGTGAAATTGCACAATCGGTCATACCGTGTAAAGCAGCCTTAACTAAAAAGATGGTAATAACAGTATCTTTCCAGTTAGCCATTAAAAGGTATCAACCACTGAGGACTTCAGTTCTTTTTAAAATGTGGAGCCCAAAACTGGATCCCATATTCCAGATGTGGCCTTACAAGTGATTTATAGAGGGGTAACAATACGTTGGGATCACGGGATCTAATCTCTCTTTACTTTGATTACTCTGTGAATCCGTCTCTACAATTATTTTTTAATTCTTTAGTTAATTCCTTATTAAATAGACTATCTAGTATGTAGAAATAATGATTGCTAACTAATTATGAGCGAGTATTGAAATACTTGGTTTCACGATACTCGTAACGAGTACTGTCTAATACTCACATATTCATTCTGAATAGCGTGTACAATGCAAGTCAATGGGGAAAACTCGCAATGTAAAAGTAACCTGAAAGCTGTACTATTCGTGCAAGTAGCAATTAGTGCAGTATTCAGGTTACTTGTTACATTGCGAGTATTTCCCCCATTGACTTGCATTGCACACGCTATTCGGAATGAATACGCGAGTATTAGACAGTACTCGTTACGAGTATCGCAAAACAGAGTATTTCAATACTCGCTCATCATTAGTTAGCAATCATTTTTTTCTACATACTAGATAGTCTATTTAATAAGGAATTAACTAAAGAATTAGAAACCAATTGTAGAGATGGATTCACAGAGTAATCCAAGTAATATGCAATACAAGACTAATAGTGGAATCGCTCATCTCTGGTCAGTCGCCAGTAAGGTAGTGAGTAGGTAGTTATACCTACAACAGCAGTATTTCGATACTCGCTCATCCATGAATTACATGAACAAGGACCCTGAAACCTCCATTCCTCCTCAGTAGGCAACCAAGGTAAGAAGTTGGACTGGAGTAGTAGGTGAGCGTGTGCACAGCCTCATTTAAAGGGGTATTCCCATCTCCAAGATGCTATCCTAATATGTAGTACATGTAATAATAAAAGCAAATTAGAATTGTAGTATAGTTGTCATTAGCAATGTCAGTTAACTCATGTACAGGGCATTGCAGTTTAGGTATCCATGGTTAGGATCATATCAAATAGTGGCAGTCAGTTAGTTAATTAGTTGCTAGAGGTTGTAACCATGGATACCTAAGCTATTGTAATCCTACACATGGGTTAAGAGACAAAAGAACTATGCTACAATTCTAATTGGATGTATTTGCTAATATTATTACTACTAGATATTGGGATTGGATCTTTGATCTGCGAATTACAGATGAGCGAATCCAAAGTTCAGTTTTCGAACTGAACACCAACTTCAAAAAGCAGAGCTCGGCTTCTGTGTTCGGGGCTTTACATGTGAACCTAACTCACGTGAGCAGCGTTGTCCTCGGGTACACTCGGTGCTCAGCCCTGTGCGAGCCACTTGTAGCGTTTCAACAGCTTACACTGGGGGTAAGAACAGCATGATCAGATGTAGTGTGCAAGAAAACAAAACAAAATTGAAAAAGCCCACTCACCCTCCCCCGGACATGATCTGCTTATGACTGGCTGTATGTGGGCGGAGACTCAAACTGCCAATCAGAGATTCCAAACCTCCTCAGCCAAGTTTGGACCAGGGGAGGTTCAGCTCATTTGCTCCCAGCGAACCAAACCTCCAAAGGTTTGCTAATCTGTAATGAGAATATCCCTGTAGGTACTGTGCGCACAGTGCAGTTTTTGGAGCAGTTTGTTGCCCTAAACTGCATGCATTTCCTTCCTCAGCAAAGTCTATGGGAATTCTGTGCGCACGTTGCTTCTTTTTTGCCTGCAGTTTTGGGTGCAGAATAAAGAAGCAGCATGTCACTACTTTTTGCGTTTTTCCCTGCGTTTTTCCATTGAATATAGTGAAATAATGCATGGGCAAAAATGCACCAAAACATGGCAAAAACGCTCCGAAAGTGCATGCGTTTTTTCATGCGATTTTCTGCTAGAGGTGCGTATTTTGCTGAACAAACAAAAGTACAGTGTGCGCACATAGCCTTAGGGTGGCGTCACACGGGACGATATATCGTGCGATCGCATGAGTGATCGTACCCGCCCCCATCGTTTGTGCATCACGGGCAATTTGTTGCCCATGGCGCACAAAGTCGTTTACCCCCGTCACACGTACTTACCTACCGAACGACCTCACTGTGGGCGGTGCACATCCTCTTCCTGAAGGGGGAGGGACGTTCGGCGTCACAGCGACGTCATACAGCAGTCACCCAATAGAAGCGGAGGGGCGGAGATGAGCGGGACGTAACATCCCGCCCACTTCCGTCCTTCTGCATTGCTGGCGGGACGCAGGTAAGCTGCAGTTCATCGTTCCCGGGGTGTCACACAGAGTGATGTGTGCTGCCTCGGGAACGACGAACAACCGGAGCACAGAAGGAGGAACTACTTTATGAAAATGAACATCGTGTCAACGAGCAACACGATAAGGTGAGTATTTTTGCTCGTTAACAGTCGTTCGTAGCTGTCACACGCTATGATATCTCTGCCGGATGTGCGTCACGGAATCCGTGACCCCGATGACATATCGCCCGATATATCGTAGCATGTGACGCTGCCCTTAAAGTCCCTATGACTGACAGTTGAGAACGCTTCCAGTAGTGGACATGACAGACGGACAGACAGCACATCCACCTCAGACTATAATGTGAATTTAGCTTTCCGCTAAGAAAACTAAGGTGAAGGGAGCAAAGTGGCTTAAAAGAGAATCTGTAAGTCCATGTATCACAAATAACTAATTACAATCTACCCTATGCCCCACACAATGTTCACCAAGACCAGATGTTAGGTGCGGTGACAAAGGTCGCACATTAACTACTAATCCGTAATTACAACATACTTTACTCTTTCATTATCTCTTCCGCTGGTCTATAATTAATAACTACTTTTATTATCTCCACTGCTGATTTATAATTACTTTCCATTTTTATCATGTCCACTAGTGTCCTGAGTTTACGTTACACTCTTCATTATTTATATAATGTTCACTATTGGTCTACAAGTACTTTATACTTTTATCATTTTAACTACTGGTCTGTAATTCATTAACACTTTAATTATTTACACTACTCATCTGAATTTACTTTACACCTTTTTATCATTTATATAATGTCTAATACTGTTTATTATTGCTTACACTTTTATCGTGTTTATGAATGATCTGTAATTACTTTACACACATTATGTTCAACTGCCAGTCTATAATTATTTTATACTTTTATTATGTTACTTACTGGTCTGAATTTACTTTACACTTTTTTTATATTCAGTCTATAACCCTGTTCTACAGCCAAATTGTTTCAGAGGCGAAAACAGTTGAACTTAATTAATTCTGTGGTACTGAAAACAAATATGATGCTAAAATTTGCTGTTTGGCTCTAAATTTCAAGATCCAGAGGAGGTTGTAATTACTTATGATACCTTTTATGTAGGTTTATAGAAAAACTGCATATTTATTATTTTATCATCATTATTATATTGTTAGCATCTAGTCTATTTCATCCTCTATTAAGTCTATTGAGCCTTCAATATTCTATCATCTTAGGGTAACCAATGAAAAACGCCAGTTCAGCTCTGATGACATAATCCTATTTACAGTTGCATCACCCACTTTTATAAATGCTCTCTGTGTAAGGGTACCGTCACTCTTTAGCGACACAGCAGCGATCCCACCAGCGATCTGACCTGGTCAGGATCGCTGCTGCATCGCTACATGGTCGCTGGTGAGTTGTCAAACAGGCAGATCTCACCAGCGACCAGTGACCAGCCCCCAGCCAGCAGCGACGTGCAAGGCTGGTAACGAAGGTAAATATCGGGTAACCACCTTGGTTAACCGATGTTCACCTTGGTTACAGCTTACCGCAGGCTGTCAGACGCCGGCTCCTGTTCCCTTCACATTCAGGATTGTTGCTCTCTCGCTGTCACACACAGCGATGTGTGCTTATCAGCGGGAGAGCAACAATAAGAAAACGAACCAGGGCTGTGTGTAACGAGCAGCGATCTCACAGCAGGGGCCAGATCGCTGCTCAGTGTCACACACAGCGAGATCGCTAATGAGGTCACAAAAAACGTGACTCAGCAGCGATCTCAGTAGCGATCTCGCTGTGTGTGAAGTACCCCTAAGGTATACTGTTTTAGGAACTCTTAGCTTAGTTTCTTAGCAAACTGAGATGTTTGTATGTTTTTCTACATGTGTGGAGAAATCACTTTTGCGTCACAAAGGTGAAAATTGACCACCACAGTAAGGAAAGCCTACAACCTGTATTTTGGCTCTGGAGCAGGAGATTAGGACAAGAGTTTGGCTCCGCAAATGCTGCAATAGACGTGCATCACATCCTACCAGTGGTTGCATGAGAGGAGGCAATCTGTGCCTTTTGCAGTCCCAATGTTCTGGAGAAAGCCAACCGATCACACTACCAATTGCTATTTCTGCATTATGCCCTCCATTAGGAAAAGAGTTTTAGGTCAGAAGACATGGACTTTACAGTATTCAAACTTTCCATCTGTAATCACCCAGTACCACATACTGAAGAACGTCCAGTTCCAAAAGCATCAAAAATATTTTCAGATGAGTCAAGTGAGGAAGAAGAGGGCGCTTGGGGTCATGAAACATCTTCCTCTCACGACCCAGACATTCTGTGAGCAACTTCAACTGAACCACACTGATAACACAAAGTGAACTGAACAATCTTTTTAGAGATTTGTATCTGCCCAAGAGTCAGGCTGAGCTCTTAGGAGTACTTTTCACACTACGACATTGCAAGTCGATGCTTGCGATGCAAAGCGCGATAGTCCCCGCCCTGTCGCAGCAGCGATATCTTGTGATTGCTGCCGTAGTGAACATTATCGCTACAGCAGCTTCACATGCACTCACCTGCCCTGCGACGTCGCTCTGGCCGGCGAACCGCCTCCTTCCTAAGGGGGCGGGTCGTGCGGCGTCACAGAGACGTCACACAGCAGGCGGCCAATAGAAGCGGAGGGTCGGAGATGAGCGGGACGTAAACATCCCGCCCACCTCCATCCGTCCGCATAGCCGGCGTGAGCCGCGGTGACGCAGGTAAGCTGATGTTCCTCGCTCCTGCGGCTTCTCACACAGCAATGTGTGCTGCCGCAGTGGAACGAGGAACAACATCATACCATCGCTGCAGCTACATTATAGAAATGTCGGACACTACACCGATGATATGATTACGCCGCTTTTGCGCTTGTTAATCGTATCATAAAGGATTTACACACTACGATATCGACAGCAACACCGGATGTGCGTCACTTTCGATTTGACCCCACCGACATCGCACCTGCGATATCTTAGTGTGCAAAGTACCCCTTAGGTTCCCGGCTACAGCAATAGAATCTCCTAGCCAGCAATATTCAGATTTCTTTGTTCTGCAACCTTGACAATGATCCAATACTTCAAGAAAGGCAATCTTGTGGAATGCAACAACATTAACAGTTTAACGGAAGCTCTGAAGATAAGTCATAATCCAGAAGAATGGAGCCTCTTCATCAATTAATCCATAACAAGCCTAAAAGCCCTCTTGCTGCATAATGGCAATGTGCTACCTTCAACTCCAGTTGGTTCTTCAGTCCACATGAAAGAAACTTATGAGAACATGAAACAGCTGTTGAGGGACCTGAACTATGACCAACATTTGAGGCCCCCAAGTGGGGACTTAATGGTGGTTGCCCTCTTACTTGGTCTCCAGGGTGGATACACATAGTACTGCTGCTTTCTTTCACTACAATGAAAGACACTAGCCTCTCCAAAATTCACTTCAGCCAGGGAGTAAAGATGTCCAAAATCCAGCACTTGTTGACCCACATAAGATTTTGTTACCACCATTGCATATCAAGTTTGGCCTAATGAAGAACTTTGTAAAGGCAAAGGATAAAAACTCAAAAGAATTCAAGTATCTCACTGATAAATTTCTTTAAAGCATCAAAGCCTCTTTAAGATGAGGAGTATCTCCATTTGTTGCAGGGCAAGGAAAAGGCTGCATGGGTGGCATTCCCATTAGCGGTAACTATTTTTTTGGGAAGCTCAAGAGCAGATAATTATGAAGAGTTGGTAGAAAATCTCAAAACATATAAGGATCTTGGATGTAACATGTCCTTAGAGATTCATTTCTTACATTCACATGTTCACTGTTTTCCACCAAATTGCAGAGCAGTGAGTGATGAGCACTGTGAGAGATTTCACCAAGATATTGTGGCTATGGAGAAAAGATATCAAGGAAAATAAAATCCATCAATGCTGCAGATTAGTGTTGGACTATTGTAAGATGATCCGATGCAGGAGGACAAGAGAAAAGAAAAAAAAAGATGTCTCTGAATGAGGAAAAAATTTTGTACTGTGATTTTTGTAATGGTTAATAATTTGCAATAGTATTAGGACATGTTTTAGTTTGTCATGGCTCCACTCCGGGGTTCAAACCAGAGATTTCTGGATGTATGGCTGCCTGGTTTAGGTTTTCTTACTGAGGCATTGCTATTGCTATTAAATGCAGTTTGTGTCACACGGAGTTTTGCTCAAATTTCGCTGACTGCCATGGCGGCATCGGGCTCTGTTCACATTGAAGATTCTGACACTCCACCCAATGGTTTCTCTGGTGTCTGGGATCAACACAGGCAGACTCAGGCATCAACTGTGGTGTGTAAATACATAGGCAGGCTAGTGGGATTTAATCTCTCCTAGTGTGCTTTTTAGGCTCCTTTGATCACATGTGGTGGGGAAGCCAATGATCCTCTGCTATGTATCCCGGATGAAATTTTATATCCTTGCCAGCTATACTTTATTCTGTGTTGGTCTGTGAGATTTGGTGTCTCAGACTTTCTGGTAAAAGTGTTGCTTTTTGCTTGGAGCGATTGTGGAGTTTATTCCTGTTGATTCTTTCCTGCCCTTGTTTTCCTCCTAATCTCTTATTGTCTTATACCTCTGTGTCTGTATGCTGTGTGACAGAGTTTTTGTTTTCCCTGTCTATTTATGTAGTTTTCATTTCACTCCTGTTTCGTCCCTCCCTGGGGGAAGGGGTATCAGATCAGGACTGGTCAGGAGCAGCCATCATTCCTGTATGACTTTGTTTGCATGTTCTTAGACCTGTGACTCACCCTCTGCTTGTGTGCACTTCATTTATGTTTATTTTTTTGTGTTACACTTGGTTTACAGTTTAGGGTACGGTGAAGGACACTCAGGGTGAGCTGTCAATGAGTGTAGGCGCCATTACTTGATCTTAAGGTGCCAAACTAGTCTGTCAGGCAGGGAAAAATCAGGATTACGTATAGGGAATTTACTACCCTCTTTTGGGACCTGTGGATATCTGGTATTACGTCTCCCCTGGTTTGTCCATCCCCGTGATAGTGTTAGGGTTCAATCATAGCATGGTTATTGGAATTGTTGCTAAGTTTCTTCTAAATAATTATCAGAACATTGGCATAACATAATATTCAGCATCTTTATATTTGCAAAATTAATAATGTTTCAAAGTACTGAAACTTTTATGAATTAATTATATGTAGCAGGAAAAGGAAAACTTCTTGTTATAAAATGAACAGCCAACTACAACATTATTATTGTCAGATTTGAATTCAGGAGGTGGAAATTATTTAGAAATGTCTCATTTCATAACTGAACCTGACAACTTTTGAAAACATGTAGAACATTGTAATTACTTTACACTTTTAGCATGTCTACTGCTGGTCTATACTGTAATTACTCTATACTTCTCTTATGTCTACCAGTGTTTTGAATTTATTTTAAACTTTTTATAATTTCATGTTTACTACTGGTCTACAA
Source organism: Anomaloglossus baeobatrachus (assembly GCF_048569485.1). Taxonomy (NCBI): domain Eukaryota; kingdom Metazoa; phylum Chordata; class Amphibia; order Anura; family Aromobatidae; genus Anomaloglossus; species Anomaloglossus baeobatrachus. Next base: position 511,184,019 of record NC_134358.1, read on the forward strand.
TTACTTTACACCTTTATCTTGTTCACTACTGGTCTGTAGTTTCTTAATACTTTTATTATGTAAACTGTCACAATTCCTTTGTGCAGAGTATCTTGCACACAGGTTATGCTCTGCTGCGCCTTCCTGAATTACGGAGTCAGCAGTGGCATTATTCCTCTGTGCAGTGCATCTTGCACACAAGTGATGCTCTGCTGCACCTTCCTGAACTACAGAGCCGGCAGAGCATCTTGCATCTTGTATTTGGAGATGCTCTGCTGTGTTTCTTTGAGCACTAACTGGCAGGTTGATTGACAGCACAGGATTCCATGCAGGTTCTGAGAGGTGCTTTTACTCAGGTGTTCCTCCTTTCTGGTAATTCCTCTGTTTCATTACTGAGCATGCTCTCCCAGAACCTTGCCAGTTGTACTCTCTGGTTCTGCAGTTGTGCTCTTGGCTTATGTTTGTGTTCTGATCTAAGTTTCTTCACCCCCAAACCATTGTTTGACTCCTCTCTGCCCACTTCCTGTTCTTGTCGTTACCTCCTTGCTTCTGACCTCGGACCATTACCTGACCATCTCTCTGTCTGCTCCCTGAATCTAATATGTACTCTCCTGGAATTCTGACCCTCGGACTGTCACTTTTGCATTTCTGCTAATTCCCTGTGTCCTATCGTGTCCACCTGTTTCCTGACCCTGGCTTGTCTGACTACCCTTCCGTCAATACTATCCGTAGGTAGTGACTAGCATCACAAACTATTAGTTTGAATTAACTTTAAACTTTTATAATGTTCATTACTGGTCATTTTTTTGTTTCATTTTTGATATTTTTTGGTAACAAAAAATACATATAAATGCATGAAAAAGCGGGGAAAATGTGTGGCGAGTTTAGATGCGGAAACACTGTAGATTTAGAAATTTGCTTGTTAAATCTGCACCAAATGCACAACATGTAAACTTACCCTACAAACCATGTAAAGCAACAGAATCCAACTATTTTTTACTAATAATAAAAGTAATCTCTGCAACTCGTGTCCAATTAATTACACATCCTCATAATATCAATTTTTCTTCAAGGAGCTGACACTTCAAGCTATTAAGGTCTCAGGTTGTACAGAAGGGACTATTTGTCAAAAACCTTCAGGTTGATCTAGATAAAAAAAAATGGATTCAGCTGCATTTTTCATCTGATGATAAATTTGCTTCTATGTTAATGTGACTTTTGTCCCACTTCCGCAGATAGTAAAATCTAAAATAAATACAGTAGTAAAATTTCCCTTATTATTCCAAAAAAAATTGAATCATAGGAAGAAGTTTATTATAGATCTCATAAATAATTAGAATGACTAGAATATTATGAAAAAGATCTATTCCGAGATGACATTCAACCAAATGTGCTGGAGATCTAACACATAGTAATTATGCATAATGACAATTTAGCTGACTGCGTAGTTTTGTGTAAAGAAATGGTAATTTTTGTGTAAAAAAAATGTATAAAAATTCTATAATATTCTTTGTGTTTCCATTTCCTATCACTTTGCTTATTGTGGGTGAATGGAAATATTCTGATCACCGAATTTTTAAGCTTTTACTATTGCAGCTATTCTCATTCTTACTTTTAGGGCTCGCTCAGACCATCGTATAACTTGGAAGATTGCTGTCCGGGGTCTTATCGGATAACACGCAGACCGATGGTACACTATGGGGCTGAAAGAAATTGGATGGCGCACACACATTTAAGTCTATGGATGCAAGGAAAATCTCAGACTGCAATAGGATGATATGAAAGGGCAATCCGATTTCCGCGAACTCACAGAAAGATGTTTTTCCAATGCACCTATACTCAGTCAGCCTGATGTTTTGCAGTCTTTTATTGTGGAGGTTGATCCATCTTTGGTGGGGGTTGGAGCTGTGTTATCAGTGGTAAATGGCATCCATGTGCTTTCTTTTCCAAGAAATTGTCCTCAGCCAAGAGAAACTATGATATTGGTAACAATGAGCTCTTGGTAATTAAGTTGGCTTTTGAGGAATGGTGCCATTGGCTGGAGGGGAAGTTAATCTCATTATGATAATCACAGACTATAAAACCTGTCATATCTCGAGGCTGTCAAATGTCTCAGTCCAAGGAAGACTAGATGGTCTTTGTTTTTTACCAGGATTAATTTTACTGTCATTTACCATCAAGGGATTAAAAACATGAAGGCAGATGCATTATCCCAGAGCTTCCTTCGTGGTAGTGATCATGTGAACCCGATACCCGTTTTGGAGAAGGGGGTGGTCATCTTGGCCTTGTGCCCAGATCTAGAGGGGCAGGTGTTGGAAGGGGACGCCCTGGCCTCTTGCCTTTCAGGGAGATTGTTTGTTCCAACCAACTTGCGCCGTAAACTAATTGGGGAACATCACAATTCTGTATTTGCTGGTCATAGAGGTAGTAAAGAAACCTTGGACCTCCTTTCTTGTTGTTTTTGATGGCCAAAATTGCATTAGGATGTGGTTAACTATGTGTCTGCAAGTAGTATTTGCGCTAGTTCCAAGTTAATGCATAATTGTCCATCGGGATCTCTCCTGCCATTGCCTATCCCAAATAGACCATGGATTCATTAATCCATGGATTTCATTACTGACTTGCCTTCGTCTTCGTGAAAGACTGTGGTTTTGGTGCTTGTGGATAGGTTCTCTAAGATGACGCATTTAATCTCATTGCCAGCACTTCCGAATGCCAAGACTCTGGCTCAGGTGTTTGTCAAGCTCCACGGGGTTCCTTCCAATGTGGTCTCAGATCGGGGAATCCAGTTTATCTGTGGATAAGTAGCTCATACTTTCCCCCGTGTGTCCTCCTTGTGTCTTTTTTAGTGTTGAGTGGGGTTGATGAAGAGCTCATCCCTCCCATTTCCGATTTAGAATCCACCACTAGGGATATCTAGGATCAGGTGTCCAGCTTGGCGCATAGTTGAGAAACCTATTTAGGGTGGTAAGGGACCTCATGGACCAGCAGTAGGTTTGGTCAGGGGTCACCATCTCCCCCTTCCCTAGACACAGAGTTCCCCTTCCCTTTCCTTTTGCCATTCACGTGGTACTTCCCCGTACCTAGTATAAGGCGGGCTTTGCACGCTGCGACATCGGTAACAATGTGTTACCGATGCTGCAGCGATAGTCCCGCCCCCGTCGCACGTGCAATATCTAGTGAAAGCTGCCGTAGCGATTATTATCGCTACTGCAGTTTCACACGCACATACCTGCCGTGCGACGTCCCTCTGGCCGGCGACCCGCCTCCTTCCTAAGGGGGCGGGTCGTGCGGCGTCACAGCGACGTCACACGGCAGGCGGCCAATTGAAGTGGAGGGGTGGAGATGAGCAGGATGTAAACATCCCGCCCACCTCCGTCCTTCTCATTGCAGCCGGCGGCAGGTAAGGTGAAGTTCCTCGCTCTTGCGGCCTTACACACAGCGATGTGTGCTGCCGCAGGAGCGAGGAACAACATCGCACCTGTCGCTGCACCGGCATTATGGAAATGTCGGAGGCTGCAGCAATGATACGATAACGACGCTTTTGCGCTCGTTCATCGTATCAAAAAGGATTTGCACGTTGCGATATCGACTGCGACGCCGGATGTGCGTCACTTTCGATTTGACCCCATCGACATCGCACGTGCAATGTCGCAACGTGCAAAGCCGCTCTTACACTTACTGTTCATACAGTAATGAATTCATAGTCTAACTTCTCTTACAGTAAAGAATCACCATCTGTGCTTATGATTAAACGTTCTTTCCTCCAGATGTAGAGGATGCCCTTGTTTGCCCTCATTAGAGGCCTAGGTGTAAAATAATCATTAGAAAGATCTCTGTACTGTCCCTTCATATATTTGTACATTGAAATAAGATGATTGTATGAAGTTGTTTCCATGGACTGTTAGTGAAAAATACAGAAAGACACAGAAGGAAAGAGTGATGTCTGAATAAGCCCTAAATATGCATCATTTCTAGGTCATGAGAATACAAAGTCCTCCCAGAATTGTGCTACCTTTGTTACCTTTACCATTTATTTATTGGTGAACAGTAATTTGCAGCTTTGCAGGTTCCAATGCAAAATCTCCAACATAGCCCCTAACTATCACAGGTATTTTCTCAGAATTATAGCATATGGGCCAAAAAGACTGGTTGGGCACCAAAACTCCAGTGCCCAGATTCTACTGCAACACTTGCAGCCACTATAATTGCTCACAAAATGTGAGCAACGAACTCTAGAATGCAACCAGTGAAACATATAGTATTTTTAAAGGGAATCTGTCAGCAAATTTTTGCTATCTCATCTAAAAGCAGCAATATGTAGGACAAAGGACCCTGATTTCAACGATATATCACTAAAGGTCCAGTCACACTAAACAACTTACCAGCGATCCCAACAACGATAGGGATCGCTGGTAAGTAGCTGGTGAGATGTCACGCTCCAGCGATCCCACCAGCAACCTGACCTGGCAGGGATCGCTGGAGCGTCGCTACACGAGTTGCTGGTGAGCTCACAGGCAACCAGTGACCAGCCCCCAGCGCCGCGTGGAAGATGCTGCGCTTGGTAACTAAGGTAAATATCGGGTAACCAACCCGATATTTACCTTGGTTACCAGCGCACGCAGCTACACGTGCAGAGAACAGGGAGCAGCGCACACTGAGCGCTGGCTCCCTGCTCTCCTAGTTACAGGACACATCGGGTTAATTACCCGATGTGTGCTGCAGCTAAATGTGCACAGAGCAGGGAGCAGCACACACCGGGTTCAGCTGCACAGGGTACATATATAGGGTATAGAGTACAGGGTGCAGCTGCACAGAGCAGGGAGCAGCGCACACCGCTTAGCGCTGGCTCCTTGCTCTCCTAGTTACAGCACACATCGGGTTAATTAACCCGATGTGTCCTGCAGCTAAATGTGCACAGAGCAGGGAGCAGCGCACAATGCTTAGCACTGACTCCCTGCTCTCCTAGCTACAGCACACATCGGGTTAATTAACCCGATGTGTCCTGCAGCTACATGTGCACAGAGCAGGAGCCGGCACTGACAGTGAGAGCGGCGGAGGCTGGTAAAGGTAAATATCGGGTAACCAAGGACAGGGCTTCTTGGTTACCCGATGTTTACTGTGGTTACCAGCCTCCGCAGAAGCCGGCTCCTGCTGCCTGCACATTCAGTTGTTGCTCTCTCGCTGTCACACACAGCGATCTGTGCTTCACAGCGGGACAGCAACAACTAAAAAATGGCCCAGGACATTCAGCAACAACCAACGACCTCACAGCAGGGGCCAGGTTGTTGCTGGATGTCACACACAGCGACATCACTAGCAACATCGCTGCTACGTCACAAAAGTTGTTCGTTAGCAGCGATGTTGCTAGCGTTGTTGCTTAGTGTGACGGGGCCTTTAGTCTACTAGGTAGAGCAGGCGTGACACAATCAGAGTTTTCAGATGTAGCATGTAGCAGAGATCAGAAAGCTAACCCCGCCCACACCACAGCTCTCGGATATACATTGTCTATTGACAGGGAGCTGCTTATCAGAGAAGAGAGTTTGCACAAGGCAGCTAGTCCCAATACGGATAATGTCCTAGTGATAAACCCTTCACTGTAAGTAAACAACAGCACACAGCTTAATAAATGACATCACTGAAATCTGTATTTCAGCCACTATCCCCTGCTATCTTCGGATTACATAGAAAAACCTGCTGACAGATTCCTTTAAGAATTACATCCTATCCAAATCCATCTCGATTTGTAACTACCTGTATCTCTTACAATTCCCAGTTGTCATAGTAACTTTTTGTATAACAGAACATTAAATAGATAGAACGGAGCATAAGAACAGGTGAATCTATAATTAGCAGAGGTGAAACAGTCACACTGACTCATCCGTTACTTCACCCGAGTGTTGGAAACTGCACCTGAGACGGGGGAAGGATTCTTCTTAAACCAGTGAAAAGAAGGAAAAACAGATCAATTCACTAATACCTGACAGTTCATAAATAATGCTGTTCAAGATCTTTGCTTACAGTCATTCTGTAGACATCTTGGTTTAGGAGAAACATCTGTCATCACCGTTCGATAGAAACACAAGTGCACAGCTCGTTTGCTTTCTGATTTCACATGATTTTGGCACAGATTCTGCATATCTTGTACATAATTGGGGTTTCCCCACCTAGCTCACATTCATTGGAAAAGTTCTGCGCAGATTTCAAGCAGTGGAAAAAATCTATTACAGAAATAAGTGGCTTCATTCCATGGAGTAATTCATAGTGTTGATCGAGTAGTTAGCTATTCCTACTGGCTATGCTGTTAGCGAGTATTGTCCGCTACTTGCATATTCATTACGAGTAGCGGGCGCACTGTAAGTCAATGGAAAATACTCGCTAAGTAGCGAGTAACCCGAAAGCCGCACTTTTCGTGCGAGTAGCAAATAGTAATTGATTTACACAAGTGTACTGTCATTTTGACCATCAATGATATAATGATATATCTACACATATATATATATATATATAATTATTTTATATGTGTGTGTATATATTTATATATATATATATATATATATATATATATATATATATATATATATATATATATATATATATATATATATATAGAGATATATATAAAGTATAGACCAAACGTTTGGACACACCTTCACATTCAAAGAGTTTTTTTTATTTTCATGACTCTGAAAATTGTAGATTCACATTGAAGGCATCAAAATTATGAATTAAAACATGTGGAATGAAATACTTAAAGTGTGAAACAACTGAAAATATGTCTTAGATTCTAGGTTCTTCAAAGTAGCCACCTTTTGCTTTGATTACTGCTTTGCACACTCTTGCTATTCTCTTGATGAGCTTCAAGAAGTAGTCACCGGAAATGATTTTCCAACAGTCTTGAAGGAGTTCCCAGAGATGCTTAGCACTTGTTGGCCCTTTTGCCTTCACTCTGCGGGCCAGCTCACCCCAAACCATCTCGATTGGGTTCAGGTCTGGTGACAGGAGGTGGAGGCCAGGTCATCTGGCGTAGCTCCCCATCACTCTTCTTCTTATGCAGGCGTCACACGGTACGATATATCTGGCGATATGTCGTCGGGGTCACGTCGTTAGTGACGCAAATCCGACATCGTCAGAGATATCGTACCGTGTGACACCTATGAACGAGCAGAAATACTAACTTTCTCGTTCATTGTTGACACATCGTTCATTTTCATAATCTCCTTCTGTGCTCCGGTTGTTCGTCGCTCCCGTGGCAGCACACATCGCTCTGTGTGACACCCCAGGAGCAATAAACACAGCTTACCTGCGTCCCATTGGCAATGCGGGAGGAAGGAGGTGGGCGGGATGTTTACGTCCCGCTCATCTCCGCCCCTCCGCTTCTATTGACCGGCCGCTGTGTGACATCGCTGTGACGCCGAACGTCCCTCCCCCTTCAGGAAGAGGATGTTCGCTGCCCACAGCAACGTCGCCCGGGAGGTAAGTACATGTGACGGGGGGTTAACGACTTTGTGCGCCACGGGCAATGGCCCGTGACGCACAAACGACGGGGGCGGGTGTGATCGCTTATGCGATCACGCGATTTATCATCCCGTGTGACGCTCGCATTAGTCAAATAGCCTTTACACAGCCTGGAGGTGTGTTTGGGGTCATTGTCCTGTTGAAAAATATATTATGGTCCAACTAAACGCAAACCGGATGGAATAGCATGCCACTGCAAGATTCTGCGGTAGGCATGCTGGTTCTGTATGCCTTCAATTATGAATAAATCCCCAACAGTGTCAGCAGCAAAGCACCCCCACACTATCATACCTCTTTCTCCATACTTTATGGTTGGAACCAGCCATGTAGAGTCCATCCATTCACCTGTTCTACAAAGACACGGTGGTTGGATCCAAAGATCTCAAATTTGGACTCATCAGACCAAAGCACAGATTTCCACTGGTCTAATGTCCATTTCCTTGTGTTCTTTAGGCCAAACAAGTCTCCTCTGCTTGTTGCCTGTCCTTAGCAGTGATTTCCTAGCAGCTATTTTACCATGAAGGCCTGCTGCACAAAGTCTCCTCTTTACAATTGTTCTAGAGATGAGAAGGTGTGTCCAAACTTTTGGTCTGTTCTGTACATTTACGCAAAAATACTGCCAAGTTTTAAAATGTTGCAATGTATATATCATATGAAAATATCTTGAAACTCAAACCCCTTCTCATGATTGCAAACAATAAATAAAAAATAGACAAATACATGTAAAAGAGTCTTTCAAAAATTTGCTAATTATAAAAGGAAACTGGGGAAAATAAAAAAATGAGCTAAAACATTAAAAACAAATAAAAAATGGCACAATTGCAATAATAAATTGTGCCCATAGTCCATAAAAATCACAGATATGTGAACCGCACCAAACTTTAACGGGAACTAGTCCTATCTGTGAACAACACGGACAGAACACGTAAATAAAAAAGGACATCTAAATGAGGTCTAAAGGGTGCTTTACACACGGCAACCGATATATCGTCGGGGTCACGTCGTTAGTGACGCACATCCGGTGCCATTTGCGACATTGCAGCGTGTGACACCAAGGAGCGACGATCAACGAGCGCAAAAAACGAGAAAAATCGTTGATCGTTGACACATCGCTCCTTTTCCAAATATCGTTGCTGCTGCAGGTACGATGTTGTTCGTCATTCCTGAGGCAGCACACATCGCTGTGTGTGACACCTCAGGAACGACGAACATCTCCCTACCTGCGGCCGCCGGCAATGAGGAAGGAAGGAGGTGGCCAGCATGTTCCGGCCGCTCATCTCCGCCCCTCCTCTGCTATTGGGTGGCTGCTTAGGGACGCTGCAGTGACGTCGCTATGACACCAAACGCACCTCCCCCTTGAAGGAGGGATTGTTCGGCGGTCACAGCAACGTCGCTGCAAAGGTATGTGCGTGTGACGCTGCCGTAGCGATAATGTTCGCTACGGCAGCGATCACCAAATGTCGCACGAACGAATGGGGCAGGTGCTATCACGCATGACATCGCTAGCTATCGCTAGCGATGTCGGAGCGTGTAAAGCACCCTTAAGGCCGGGTTCAGATGAGCATTTGTAGAATCCTCCATTTTTCATTAAAAATCAACTGATTTTTCATTCATGTTTTTTTATCTTGTCCGTACATCCATTTCGTGTTTATGCATATTACATCCATATGGCATCCGTTTTATAAATTAGCAAGTTAAAAAATATTTAAAAGGTCAAATATAGTTTTTTGTGTTAAATATTGCACTGGGTCTATAAAAAAACCCAGATAAAATACAGATTGTGTCAGTATGACCAGCACCCCATTCAGTTTAATTGACAAGTCTAATCCAAAAAATGGAGCGGAGTGGTGCATGCTTTAATATTTTACCCCATTTACTTTCATTGGTCTTTGTGTAGTCCATATAATAATAATAATAATAATAATAATAATAATCTTTATTTCTATAGCGCCAACATATTCCGCAGCGCTTTACAATTCAGGAGGCTCATATACATATACATATCATATACATAAACATATACAAACAAGTAACAATTATAGAAGATACAATATTTAAAAGGAAATATGGCAACCCTGCTCGTGAGAGCTTACAATCTACAATGAGATGGGGGGAGGGGCAAGGTACAAGTGCTTATTTACAATGACAATCCAGCCATATCATGGGGGATAGATAATGGCTTCTTGGACCAGTTGGCTAGAGCCGTGAGATGCATTTGGGTGCCATGGAGTTTGACGTGGGGTTATGTTCTGAGAAGTTGTAGAGGGATTAGGTGAAATTAGTTTGGCTAGGGAGTGTGATAGGCCGCCCTAAAAAGATGCGTTTTTATATCCATAAGGACAACACATGGACATAAAATACACTCGACTGACTGAGCCGTAACTGCAATTAGTATGGAGCAATCTGAGTAGGATAGATTGTGGAAATAAATACTCAGCATCTTAATGTCTACATGAAAGTGGTGTATCACCAGAATTTTGTAGAAACCGGTTAAAATGTTCTACTTTTTATTTAGGGTATGTAAAGCTAGTTGGTTGCATACATTGAATTCATTAACACTAGAAGTCCCAGAAATTTCGAGCTCCCCCTGAAGTCCCGAAAGAGGGTCAAATGCCCCTTAGGGGTACTTTGCACGCTGCGACATCGCTAGGCCAATAGAAGCGGAAGCGGAGGGGCGGAGATGAGCGGGATGTAAACATCCCGCCCACCTCCTTCCTTCCGCATTGCCGGTGGACGCAGGTAAGGAGATGTTTGTCGCTCCTGCGGCTTCACACACAGCAATGTGTGGAGCTGCAGGAATGACAAACAACATTGTAACTGCGGACGCACCGACATTATGAAAATGAACGACGTGACACAGATCACCGATTTTTGACTATTTCACACTCGTTCATCTTCTCTCCTAGGCTTTACACGTTGCGATGTCGTTACCGGCGCCGGATGTAAGACACTTTCGATTTGACCCCGACGATATCGCAGTAGCGATGTTGCAACGTGCAAAGTATCCCTTAGTCCAAACTGAATAGAACTAACTAGAAACTAAATGGCTAAACTCAATAGAAAACAACAACCTCCTGTGGTGCGACAGTAATGGCCTTAATTACAGAACAAAAGACGGTGATTATAGGATTTTAGCTAAAATCCTTCAGGTCATTCGACCGGTCTCTGGGTTCCAAAGGTAGAAATGTTAAATGACCCCTCTCTGGGACTTCTAGTGTTAAAAAGCCTAGACAAATTCAAACTACAAGGCTAGGTAATAACTGACTACACATACCCATCCATTCTATGATTCCTCTATTGCATGTATGATCTTTTCAGAAGAGCCACGAGTGGTTATCCAGTTTGACACACTTCCCTACAGTCCTGACTAGAGCTGATTGAATCGATTCAAAGAAAATTGAATTCAAGTTGAACTTCTTAAGATCTGCAGGTCCCATAGAACTCGAACAATGTGTGATTCAAAGAAAAATGGCCATCTCCAATTTACACTCGTTGAAAGATTGTATCAGGCAATTGACTGTATGAACTTCTTTATAATACCTTCCAGCTGCATGGGATTACTCTAGTCTTTATCTCTCTGTCTCTCTTGTTTCCTGCTGCTGAACTCTCTGCTGAACTTTCTCACCTCATTCCAGTGTTTCCTGCTGCTGAACTCTCTCAGTCTCTGCGGTCTTGTGTTCCCTGCTGCTGAACTCTATCTCCCAAGTCTTGTGTTCTAGGCTGCTGAACTCACTCTGCCCAGGCTCATGTTGCCTTCTGCTGAACTCTCTCTCCCCATACTTATGTGCCCTGTGACTGAACTCTCTCTCCATACCCATGTTTTCTGCTTCTGAACTCTCTCTCCCCATACTTGTGTTCACTGCTGCTGAACTCTCTCTGTATTCTTGAGTGTTGTGTTCCCTTCTGGTGAACTCTCTCTGCCCAGTCTCATGTTCCCGTCTGCTGAACTTTGTCTCCCCATATTCATGTTTCCAGCTGCTGAACTCTCTCTGCCCATTCTCATGTTCCTGGCTGCTGAGCTTTCTCCCCCAATTCTAGTGTTCCCTGCTGCCAAACTCTTTTTGCCTCCAAGACCTCATGTTCCCTGCTGCTGAACTTTCTCTCCCCAGTCTCCTGTTCCCTTATGCTGAACTCTGTATTGCCAGTCTCATGTTACCTGCTACTGAACGCTCTCTTCCCATACTCATGTTTCTTGCTGCTGAACTCTCTCTCTTCCATCTCATGCTCCCTGCTGCTAAACTCTCTCCCCAGTCTAATGTTTCCTGCTGCTAAACTCTCTCTCCCCATACTCATGTTTTTGGCTGCTGAACTCTATCTCCCCATACAGTGTTCCGTGCTGCTGCTGAACTCTCTCTCTTCCCATACTCGTGTTCCCTGTTGCTGAACTCTTTTTGTACCCTCAGTTTTGTATTCTCTGGTGCTGAACACCTTCCAAGCATTTGCAATCGCTGCTCAGATCACCTAGCAAAGCCCAATTCTATGTAATGTACAGCAATGGACAAAGGGGTCACACGTCATTATAGAGCTACATAACTACAGTTGACTATCCTGAGCCAAACATGTGCCAGTCTCTTTCACAGTTTACTTCAAAATTACACAGACCCTTTAAACACTTTAAAAAGCAACGTATTAGCCACATAATTACACTACAATTGGAATACCTGCAAATCACTGCAAATATTTATTCATTATCTCTTTCTAACTACTAGTAAATCAAAGAGAGCCTCAGGAAAGAGTTCACTTATGGCTAACCACCGACTGGTAAATTGGGGCTGCAATGCATTGTGCAAACAATCTTATCAGTTTATTCACTAAAGGTTTTTGTATTTTAGCAAATTGGAATCTTTGTGGTATAATAAATCAGCATTAATAATGTAAATGGGCAGAATATATGGGACAGCTGGTCTGTACCTGGCATCGATATTGAATATATGAATGTGAGGACTGTAGTCCATCCGTATGATGTAATTTGCATTCAATATGTGTTGGACGTTCGTGTACCCATCACCAAGCTTCAGCAGGGTAACTCCTAATTACCGTAAATATTGGCGTCAGGGCTTGAGTTATAGCAATAATATGGTCCAGATGATCTTAATTCCCATTTCAGAGTATTCTGCATGTTTAAAGCACAAGGTCACCCTTCCAATAATTTGCCACATGCAAATAAGCATAGACCATAAAGCAGGGACATTTTTGTATTCAGAAGGCAATTTGTTATGTGTTTTGTGGCTTTATGCTGAATTTTGCTGGTTGCTAAATGACCTGTCGTCCTGTCCAAATGTGCCTGCAGTTGCCTGCGCAGTGACAAATTACTTGTATTTATTGCTCTTTATAATGAGCATTATTCTCCTCTAGGGAAGGGAGGGCTCTCTTTAAATGTTTGCAACAAGTCACAAAGGTTTGCTAGACATTGGTGATATATGTCAAGTCATCAGCAAGAGAATTGCCTTAGGCACTATAGAAAATTGCTACAAATATAAAATACACATGCTGCAACATATGAAATGCTCATGATAAACACCGTAAGCATAAATCACACACACAGACAGTACGCACGTGCCCAACAGGAGCACCCATTCTATTCCCAAATAGGTTTATATCACATCCATTTAGAAAAGAAAGGGTTTATCAATCCACTCAATGTTTTTTTTTTGTATAATAGATAAATTGAGTTGAATGTTACAAACATAACTTACCATATATATAACAATTATTTTTCTGGCCAATTTCCAAATTTTGAGTAAAGGGGGTGTTACACGCAGCGATATCGTTTGCGATATCACTAGCGAGCGTACCCGCCCCCGTCATTTGTGCATCACGGGCAAATTGCTGCCCGTGGCGCACAAAATCATTAAGAGCCGTCACACATACCTGCCTAGCGATGTCGCTGTGTCCGGAGAACCGCCTCCTTTCTAACGGGGCGGTTCATTCGGCGTCACTAAGCGGCCGCCCAATAGAAGCGGAAGGGTGGAGATGAGCAAGACGTAACATCCCGCCCACCTCCTTCCTTCCTCATTGCCGGCGGCTGCAGGTAAGCTGTACTTCGTCGTTCCCGAGGTGTCACATGTAGCGATGTGTGCTGCCTCGGGAACGACGAACAACCTGCGTCCTCAACGATCAACGATTTTTTTGAAAAGGAACGACGTGTCAACGATGGACGATAAGGTGAGTATTTTCCATTGTTAACGGTCGTTCCTTGCTGTCACACGCAACGACGTCGCTAACGATGCCGGATGTGCGTCACGGAATCCGTGACCCCGGCAATATATCGTTAGATACGTCGCTGCGTGTGACGGGGCCTTAAAGGGGTTTCCTAATGCCCTAATGGAACAGAAGTCAGTGGCAGTCACATAAGTAATACAAGTCCTTTATTGAATCATCATAAAAGCAAATGCCACAGTGGAGTAGCGGGTGAAGGAAGAGAACAGATGTGAAAAATGAGACAATGGCCAATGTGCCCTTCTACGGGTTCCAAATGAGGCGCACAGGATTATGAACACGAATGGTGGGTGGCCACGTTTGTTATAAGGATAGTGTTGTTACTGTTTTTATAGCTTGGATTTATATAATTTCCACTCTGAACCTGTCGTGTAGATACATGCACTTAACCTATGTTATATAAAACCATATGTACATGTATTCCAATATAGCTCACCAAAATGTTTGAGGGTGCCATGGCAAGATGCCATCTCTGGGACCTGCATGCATACACACTCATGCCAATATGTTTGACCAGCCACAGCATTACATAATTCCATGTGTGTTCACATATGTGCATTTCTTTATTCATCCCATTATTATGTATTTGGCTATTCACTGATTTGTCCATAGCCATAGCTTTCTTCGCCAAATCAGATTGTATAGCTGTAAGGACCGAAACGCAAATGTAGGAATACATGTAAAAGCGATATAATATATGCTTGTATCATCACACAGAAAGAATTTATATATAACCGGTATAGCAGCTAATGTTGGTCATCGTACGATTCAACAGTATGTGTGACTTGTGTGGATTGATATTTTTATCTATATGTCTGTACACACATATGTGTCATTTTATTTATTCATATTTACTTATCTATATTAAGACAACATCATGCCTTGCGTGGATTGATATCTACTCTATATGTCTGTAATCCTTTACTAATTGGTCTCCCTGTTTCTAAACTCTCCCCTCGTCAATCCATTCTGAATGCTGCAGCTAGGATCAATTTCCTCTGCAACCGCTTCACTGATGCCTCTACTCTGTGCCAGTCATTGCACTGGTTGCCTATCTGCTACAGAATCCAACATAAACTTATCACTCTCACTCACAAAGCTCTCCACGGTTCTGCACCGTCCTACATCACCTCCCTCATCTCTATCTATCACCCCACCCGTGCCCTCCGCTCTGCTAATGACCTAAAACTGACATCCTCAACAATTTGAACCTCCCACTCCCAACTTCAAGATTTCTCACGAGCTGCACCTATGCTCTGGAACACACTACCAATAACAATCTGATTAATTCCCAATATCCACACCTTTAAGTAGGCACTAAAAATGCATTTCTTTAGACTAGCCGATCACCTCACTGCCCTGATCTAATCTAGACCCGTTCTGCCCTCATAACAAAAAATGTACTTCCAATTCTTGTCCCCTGTATCGCCTGGTACCTTCCTCTCCATGTAGATTTTTACACTCTATACCTGTATAAATTCTGGCTGGTGACCGGTCCACCCAGCTGGTTTTGAATCCCCTATTAAATTGATGGATGGACCATATATAACAAGCTTTTCTGCCCCCACCCACCTTTTGTGCCCCCCCTATTCCCTCATAGACTGTAAGCTTACGAGCAGGGCCCTCACTCCTCCTGGTATCTTAATGTTGTTACTTTGTATTGTCTCATATTGTCTGTACATGTCCCCTCTGAATTGTAAAGCGCTGTGGAATATGTTGGTGCTATGGAAATAAAAATGATTATTATTATTATTATTATTATTATGGGTCAACTCTATTTACTTATCTTTATGATGACTTGCTATAGGTTGCTGCATGCATATGCATGGTGGCATATTAATTGCTGTATAGTCATGGTTGTGTATTTGTAAATGCCATACATTGATAAATCATTGGCCAACAATATATAGATGAATTTGATCTATGCACATCTAAACAACAAATTGTGACCGACACCTGCATAACATTGTCAGTTTTTCTGATTTTTCTCTTTATATTTTTGAGTAAAATGTAAATTGTTCTTTTATTCTAGAAACTACTGACAACGTCTTCGAATTTCCAAGCAATAAAGTTTGTATTTATTTTCTGTAAACGAGAAATGGTCAAAATAACAAAAATGCATTGCAGACCTCAAATAATGCAAAGAAAACAAGTTCATAATCATTTAGGAACAACAATACTAATAATGTTTTATCTCAGGAAGAGTTCAGAAATCAATATTTTGCGGAATAACTATGATTTTAATCACAGCTTTCATGTGTCTTGGCATGCTTTCCACCAGTCTTTCACACTGCTTTTGGATGACCTTATGCCACGCCTGGCGCCAAAATTTAAGCATTTCTTTGTTTGATGGCTTGTGACTATCTATCTTCCTCTTAATTACATTCCAGAAGTTATCAATGGGGTTCAGGTCTGGAGATTGGGCCGGCCATGACAGGGTTTCGATGTGGTGGTCTTCATCCACACATTGATTGACCTAGCTGTGTGGCATGGCACACTGTCTTGCTAGCAAAAACCTGTCCACAGAGTTGAGGAACATTGCCTGAGCAGAAGGAAGCCACTGTTTTTCCAGGATAACCTTGTATGCGGCTTGATTCATACATCCTTCGCAAAGTTTAATCTGCCCAATTTCTAGAGTAAGGTAATCTTCTCTGATAAGTCTAATTTTCAGCTGATTACCACCCCTCTTTGGCTTAGGGACTCGCTCCAAGACCTGGAACCGTACCTGTGATTCTGTGTGTCTTGCTTGCTGGAAATGAAATGGTATTAGGAGCCAGATTTTTTTTACATTTAATGGTCGATTTGTGGCTGGCGATGTGGTCTCTCACATGTTGGGTGGTCTCCCCAACATATAAGAGACCGCACGGGCATATGATTACATAGATCACAAAGTTGGAATCATAAGTAAAAAATTCCTTGTTCGGGTAAGATTTTCCTGACCTTAGATGGCTCACTGAGCTCCCTTTTGAGATCACATTAGAACACACCACACACCCCAAACATAGGAAGGTGCCCGCTTGTTTTGTGCCCAGATATGTCTGTGATGGATTTTTCTTCATCGTTCCTATGTCTGCCCTAATCAATTTGTCCCTGCAACTGAACTGCGCCATATGCCAGAAGTATATGTTATTATCTGCACTGGCGGACACAGACAGAAGAGGCCCCTGTACAAGAACTGTAGTTGGTCACTTTGCAGCCCAATAACTCAGCATAATGCACAAATATACGTACTTTAGCGGTGAAAATGGGCCCTCTTACCTCTTTGGCTCCTGTGCGGCTGCACAGGTTACACCAATAATAAGTCTGCCCCTAATTTTCGGCCTATACAGGGAAAGTCGGGGGCTTAGATACAGGTCAATGGACTGTGGTAATAGAGAATTTAAAGGTGCTGGCTTTAGTTTCTATTGGGAAAACCTTAAGCAAAGTTTTCTTTTAGATGGTGAAGGATACAAATTGTCCAAGACTGACCAGCATATTGCTTCTGTATATATCACTTCTGCAAATCTAAAGACGTAGATCTGCCTGATTGACACACAATGTGTGAATATATGACAATATGGTTTTTTTTCTGAAACTCTAAATGTTATTTTGTCTTCGTTTGTCATGGCTGGAATAAGATGAAAATTGGAAAATCAAAATTCTGCTCAAGAACAAGCTTTTGGTACATTAGTAGAAAATGAATTAATCATGATTAATGTTATTACAATGAACACCAAATGAATCCGTAATGACTGGGCACCTGTTTTAAAATGTGTTCATTTTTCTAAGTCTTTCAAGTTGCTAATGACATTTATGTCTTGATTCCTAATGGAATAGACACACAGCAAAGACGCCTACAATCCAAAGTCAATAAGAAACTGCTTAGAAGCAACGCCTGGCATAAGGACTATTGTAACCTACCATGAAACCTATAGGTGCAAGATCTGAAAATACAGAAGAAATTTTGTGAAACGGTCTTAGGTATCAAAATACCACAATAATGAAGCAAATATAGTATACAAGGCATTTGTTTAACACACTTGTGTGCAGTGAATGGAGAGATAGTCAGACAAGCCGAGGTCAGGAGCCAGGAGGTAATGACAGGACACTGGGAACAGACAGAGATGAGGTCAACATACAAGCTGAGGGTCAGGATTCCGGGAGGGTACTTACAGGATACAGGGAGAGAGGCAGAGAAGAGTCAACAACAGTCCAGAGACAAGAACCAAGATAAGATCACTAAACACTATGGGAGCTGAGAGCACTACTGTAACGAGGAAGTACGACTGGAGACGTTCCGGGCGAGCATACTCCCTAATGAAACAGAGCAATCACCCAGAACAAGAAGCATCTGCACAGGCTCCTCCCAGGACCAGCATACAACTCAGAGTAGAGAGACAACCCATCCATAGGTGTTTAAGATAAACAGCAGAGCCCCAACCTGCAGAAGTACCGACTCTGCAGGAGAGCAAGGCAGAACATAAACACAAAATGCTCTGTGCATCAGAACCGTGACAGTCTGCCATATTTATCTACGACCTACAGATGAATCAGTCGTCAACAATGGTGGTAGGGTAAGGCATCTACCCAATTTGTGTAGCACTCTACTCCTTCAAGATGAATGCAAACGGCTTGAGTACACTTGTAATGGATTATGGCAGCTTATACATCTACATTACCACAAGCTGATTCTCATAATAATTCCCCCCCAAAAAATGGAACCTTGGCTAAATAATCACCATATCGTCGTGACCAGATGCAAACTGTATGTCCAATTAGATTTTCTGATTTTGGATATATTTTTCCACTAAACAATTAGGTACTAAACGATGAGATGTAGGAAAGTACGGTAAATAATTGGCACATTGATTCACCCATTGTATTCCGTATAATGCAAAATCTGTCAATTTGTATCTTTGGAATTTTTTGCAGAAAGTAAACACAACCATGGTGCCTAAAAAAAAAAATAATCTGCACATATGAGATCATAAAAAATATTGTTTTTTTAATTACCATGGTGAATAAAGCCCTCACAAAATATCAGTTATCTATGTAGAATTTTTTTTTTACATCAATAATTTTCCTTGCATATAGCCATTAAATGAAAAAAACATTATTGTAGGAAGTGGACAAAAAACAAGAATAGGGCAAATTCAATTAATTAATGATAAAGCATGAATGGTCCCAAATTAAATGTTAGACAACACATGCAAAGGAGAAAAACTTACCCTTTTGCGTACAACTTCCATTTTCATTTCTGTATCCTGTAACAAAATAAAAAATCCATTATAAATAAAAAATAAATATTTAAATAGGAAATTGCATTAATATGATGGGTCCTAAGCAGGAGATAAATAGCATACAGTAGACTGCTGCATCAGTAAATACCTACTTTTAATAATGGCAACCTATTGTCCACAATTTATTATTTTTAATCTTAAGATTTCAGAAATATGAGCCTTTTTTAAATACTAATATTTAGGATATTTACCAAGAGGAAATTTCTTATAGGGTAAATAATTTGGAGGAGCCTAATAACATGACCCCAAGGAATCCTGTGAACAATGGCCCCCTTGGTAAAGACTTTGGAATAAAAAGTAGTGATGAATGACCATGCTCACCACTTAATGCATTGGGGTGCTCGGGTACTTTCGATGCTGAGTTGAGTATCGCAGGGGCTCGGATGTGTCGTCTGTGTAGCAAGAACACAAAAGGCCGGCTTCCTTCACTGAATGATGGGAGCCGGAAACCCAGTGCGAGCCATTTGCATTGTATGAATGGCGCTCCACGGGGAGGAAAAGAATGTTTTTGGATGTAGTGTATCAAGAAAAAAAAAGTGAAAAAAAACCAACACCCTCCCTCCCGGCTGAAATACTAGCTGTATGTGGCGGACAGCCAAGCTGCCCAATCATTGACTTTCATTATACCCGTTACACAAGTTGAGCCCCTTCAGAGCATCTGATCAGCTTGACACGAGTAACGAGCACGAGCATTTTAGTGCTCTCCCATCACTAAATAAAAGGCCTATTTATCTTGAACTCTATGGCAGGTAAAAAAAAAACCACAAAAAAATTGCATGCTCTTTGGAGCAGCGGGAATAACATGAAAGCAAAAACTATCCACTTTTGACTTGGTGATAGGTCTTCTTTACGGCAAGAGTAGTCAGCCGTGTTGGCAGTCTGAGCACAATCTGACAAAACATTGGATCTCATTTGGACCAATGTTATTTTATAAAATATAAATCCAGCGCAATCACATGGAATATTAAAAAGTTATCTTCTTTATTGATAGATTTTCATAAAATCCAAAAGGTACATGCAGCATAAAAATAAAGTATGCCCAGGTCAGAGCGACGCGTTTCAACAAACTGTCTTAATCATGGTCTGACTATGGCCATGATTAAGACAGTTTGTTGAAACGCGTCGCTCTGACCTGGGCATACTTTATTTTTATGCTGCATGTACCTTTTGGATTTTATGAAAATCTATCAATAAAGAAGATAACTTTTTAATATTCCATGTGATTGCGCTGGATTTATATTTTATATCTATTTGGAGACTTCTGACCATCCGTGCGCTGATCATCCACAACAGGACGATTATGGGACTGCAGCAGGCTTGGTGAGCTGATATTACCTATTAATGTTATTTTATGGGGCCACTCACATGTCAGAATTTTTACAGAGTCTGTCAGAGAAAGAAAATTGCTGAATGTGTGAGTTTGATCTGTTTAGCAGATCGTACTAGGCAATGCAAGTCAATGAGTGCGCGGAAATCATCGGACTGCACTCGGATGACATCTGAGTGCAGTTTGATTTTCACAGACTGACAGTATAGAGAAGGTTTTTTCTCCATCTTGTTCTCATCTGAGAGAATTGGAGCATACTACGCTGACATTTGGCTCAAACTCTGATCAGAGTTTGGTTTAGAGCAGGGGTGGGCAATTCATTTTCCCATGGGGCCGCATGAGAAATTGGGATGGTTTTAGAGGGCCGGACTAATATAATTAACTTGGTTCTACATATATATATATATATATATATATATATATATATAAAAAATATATATATATACATATAAAATATATATATACACAGACGCGCATGTATACTGTGCGTGTATAATATATATATACACATACACACAATGTATACATACACACACAATCCCCATATACTACACTACACCCACCACATACTACACCTGTAATATACATCACTATACACTACACCTGTAATAAACTACACCTCTATATACTATACCACTATATACTACATCACTACACCCCTATATACACCTGTAATATGCTACATCACTATATACTACACCTGTAATTAACTGCAGCACATCACTAAATACTACACCTGTGATAACCTACATCACTACACCCCTATATACTACACTTGTATTATACTACACCCCTATTTACTACACCTGTATTATACTACACTCCTATATACTACACCTGTATTATACTACACTCCTATATACTACACCTGTATTATACTACACCCCTATATACTACACCTGTATTATACTACACCCCTATATACTACACCTGTATTATACTACACCACTACACCCCTATAAACACCTGTATTATACTACACCACTACACCCCATATACACCTGTAATATACTACACCACTACACCCCTATATACACCTGTAATATACTACACCCCTATATACACCTGTATTATACTACACTCCTATTTACTACACCTGTATTATACTACACCACTACACCCCTATAAACACCTGTATTATACTACACCACTACACCCCTATATACACCTGTATTATACTACACCACTACACCCCTATATACACCTGTATTATACTACACCACTACACCCCTATATACACCTGTAATATACTACACCACTACACCCCATATACACCTGTAATATACTACACCACTACACCCCTATATACACCTGTAATATACTACACCCCTTTATACACCTGTATTATACTACACCCCTATATACACCTGAATAATACAGGTGTATATAGGGGTGTAGTGGTGTAGTATAATACAGGTGTATATAGGGGTGTAGTATATTACAGGTGTATATAGGGGTGTAGTGGTGTAGTATAATACAGGTGTATATAGGGGTGTAATATTATACTACACTCCTATACACACCTGTATTATACTACACCACTACACACCTATAAAACTACACCACTCCACCCCCCCATATACCACACCTGTAAAACTACATTCCCATATACTAAACCACTACACCCCAAATATTTGTCAAAAGTTACCCCTCTCCCCCAGACCCCCGCCCGCCCGCCCCCATTGTCCCCACAGGTTACTAGTAACCACTCACCTCTCTTCTTATCGTTCCCGTCCTCAGACACCTCCGTACGAGCCCCCCGCTGAGCTGCTTCTCCTTCACATGGCCAGGCTGCGCCGACGCTGTATTCCTAGGAGCCCCCGCCGCTGCCTCTCTCCATACGGCCCCGGCTGCTGCAGCTTCTCCTGCCGGGCAGGAACTTTTCAAATGACACGCGCCGTACTGACGATATCAGGGCGCGTGTGTGTCACAGAGAAAAGTGTCGGGCAAGGAACAGAGGAGAGATTCCTGCGTTCCGCTGCCTACACTGTGCGGAGCTTCAGGATCTGTCCTCGGTTTCCTGCCCGACACGCAGCGTCTGATGAGGGTCAAGGCCGGCTCCAGGTTTTTGTGGGCCCCGGGCGGAAGAGTCCCAGTGGGCCCCATCCACACGCAGACACACACATACGTACACAAACATATACATATTTAAAGACAAACTCACAAAAATACATATAGAACTGACACATCTATACAGCCATATACACTGACATACATAGATACACATTATACATGCCTACAGACACACAGCTCTAATGCATACATACAGACACACATAGCTCTGCTACAGACACACATAGCTCTGCTACAGACACACATAGCTCTGCTACAGACACACATAGCTCTGCTACATACATACACACATAGCTCTGCTACAGACATACAGACATAGCTCTGCTACATACATACACACATAGCTCTGCTACAGACACACATAGCTCTGCTACATACATACACACATAGCTCTGCTACAGACATACAGACATAGCTCTGCTACATACACACATAGCTCTGCTACAGACACACATAGTTCTGCTACATACATACATAGTTCTGCTACATACAAACACGCATAGCTCTGCTACATACAGACACACATAGCTCTGCTACATAAAGACACACATAGCTCTGCTACATAAAGACACACATAGCTCTGCTACATAAAGACACACATAGCTCTGCTACAGACACACATAGTTCTGCTACATACATACATAGTTCTGCTACATACAAACACACATAGCTCTGCTACATACAGACACACATAGCTCTGCTACATAAAGACACACATAGCTCTGCTACATACAGACACACATAGCTCTGCTACATACAGACACACATAGCTCTGCTACATACAGACACACATAGCTCTGCTACATATATACATACAGACACACATAGCTCTGCTACATATATACATACAGACACATAGCTCTGCTACATATATACATACAGACACACATAGCTCTGCTACATATATACATACAGACACACATAGCTCTGCTACATATATACATACAGACACACAGCTCTGCTACATACACACATAGCTCTCCTACATAAATACATACACACATAGCTCTGCTACATATATACATACATACACACATAGCTCTGCTACATATATACATACAGACACATAGCTCTGCTACATACACACATAGCTCTGCTACATACATACACACATAGCTCTGCTACATATATACATACATACACACATAGCTCTGCTACATATATACATACATACACACATAGCTCTGCTACATATATACATACAGACATATAGCTCTGCTACATACACACATAGCTCTGCTACATACATACACACATAGCTCTGCTACATACATACACACATAGCTCTCATACATATATACACACATAGCTCTGCTACATATATACATACATACACACATAGCTCTGCTACATATATACAGTTAGGTCCAGAAATATTTGGACAGTGACACAAGTTTTGTTATTTTAGCTGTTTACAAACACATGTTCAGAAATACAATTATATATATAATATGGGCTGAAAGTGCACACTCCCAGCTGCAATATGAGAGTTTTCACATCCAAATCGGAGAAAGGGTTTAGGAATCATAGCTCTGTAATACATAGCCACCTCTTTTTCAAGGGACCAAAAGTAATTGGACAAGGGACTCTAAGGGCTGAAATTAACTCTGAAGGCATCTCCCTCGTTAACCTGTAATCAATGAAGTAGTTAAAAGGTCTGGGGTTGATTACAGGTGTGTGGTTTTGCATTTGGAAGTTGTTGCTGTGACCAGACAACATGCGGTCTAAGGAACTCTCAATTGAGGTGAAGCAGAACATCCTGAGGCTGAAAAAAAAGAAAAAATCCATCAGAGAGATAGCAGACATGCTTAGAGTAGCAAAATCAACAGTCGGGTACATTCTGAGAAAAAAGGAATTGACTGGTGAGCTTGGGAACTCAAAAAGGCCTGGGCGTCCACGGATGACAACAGTGGTGGATGATCGCCGCATACTTTCTTTGGTGAAGAAGAACCCATTCACAACATCAACTGAAGTCCAGAACACTCTCAGTGAAGTAGGTGTATCTGTCTCTAAGTCAACAGTAAAGAGAAGACTCCATGAAAGTAAATACAAAGGGTTCACATCTAGATGCAAACCATTCATCAATTCCAAAAATACACAGGCCAGAGTTAAATTTGCTGAAAAACACCTCATGAAGCCAGCTCAGTTCTGGAAAAGTATTCTATGGACAGATGAGACAAAGATCAACCTGTACCAGAATGATGGGAAGAAAAAAGTTTGGAGAAGAAAGGGAACAGCACATGATCCAAGGCACACCACATCCTCTGTAAAACATGGTGGAGGCAACGTGATGGCATGGGCATGCATGGCTTTCAATGGCACTGGGTCACTTGTGTTTATTGATGACAAAACAGCAGACATGAGTAGCTGGATGAATTCTGAAGTGTACCGGGATATACTTTCAGCCCAGATTCAGCCAAATGCCGCAAAGTTGATCGGACGGCGCTTCATAGTACAGATGGACAATGACCCCAAGCATACAGCCAAAGCTACCCAGGAGTTCATGAGTGCAAAAAAAGTGGAACCTTCTGCAATGGCCAAGTCAATCACCAGATCTTAACCCAATTGAGCATGCATTTCACTTGCTCAAATCCAGACTTAAGACGGAAAGACCAACAAACAAGCAAGACCTGAAGGCTGCGGCTGTAAAGGCCTGGCAAAGCATTAAGAAGGAGGAAACCCAGCGTTTGGTGATGTCCATGGGTTCCAGACTTAAGGCAGTGATTGCCTCCAAAGGATTCGCAACAAAATATTGAAAATACAAATATTTTGTTTGGGTTTGGTTTATTTGTCCAATTACTTTTGACCTCCTAAAATGTGGAGTGTTTGTAAAGAAATGTGTACAATTCCTACAATTTCTATCAGATATTTTTGTTCAAACCTTCAAATTAAACGTTACAATCTGCACTTGAATTCTGTTGTAGAGATTTCATTTCAAAGCCAATGTGGTGGCATGCAGAGCCCAACTCGCGAAAATTGTGTCACTGTCCAAATATTTCTGGACCTAACTGTACATACAGACACATAGCTCTGCTACATACACACATAGCTCTGCTACATACATACACACATAGCTCTGCTACATATATACATACATACACACATAGCTCTGCTACATATATACACACATACACACATAGCTCTGCTACATATATACATATAGACACATAGCTCTGCTGCATACACACATAGCTCTGCTACATACATACACACATAGCTCTGCTACATATATACATACATACACACATAGCTCTGCTACATATATACATACATACACACATAGCTCTGCTACATATATACATACATACACACATAGCTCTGCTACATATATACATACAGACAGACACACACGCGGCTCTGGGGCCCACAAAAGCGGGTCTGGGGCCCAGCACATACGGCACGGGATGGGGGGGCAGGGCATACACCTGGGGGGGGAGAAGCCCATACAGCTCACCAGGGCCCATAAATCGGGAGGTGGGGAGGGCACATATCGCTCAGGTCACGGTGGAGAGGAGGCCCACACAGAGCCGGAAAGAAGCACTGTGCTGGGGGTCGCTGGCAGGCACTGCAACTCTTTCATCTGTGGGATGAGCAGGGCGCCGGTCGGTAGCTCCGCCCACAGATGAAGTTCAACCAGGAAGTCTGTGCTCCTTAAAGGGACGGCGCCGCAGATTCCTGCCGAGGACTGCGGTCCCCGGAACTCGGACCGGGGGCAGCAGAACTAAGGCGAGTGGGTCCCGGCCAAGGGGCACCAGAACTGACAAGGCTGAGTGGGCCCCCCCGGCTCTCCAGGGCCCCGGCATTTGCCCGGGCACTGATGAGGGCAATCTGACCACGCGCCTCCCGGAGCCTGGAGCTCCGGACAACAGGTCAGATTGCCCTCATCAGTGACCGGCCAGCCAGGACGCCCTGAGCCAGGCGGGCCGGTCACAGAGAGTAGGCGGGCCGGATGTGGCCCGCGGGCCGCCCCTTGCCCAGGTCTGGTTTAGAGTGTCATTGATTCTCTGGAAGGTGCTAAGTTATTCTGCTGTTCCATCATCCTAGTGACTGTCCAGCTACATAGGTAAGTAGTCTCTCCCAGAACTGTTTTTATCATTGTTATCTGACCATTGCCTGACTATTCCTCTGCTTGCTTCATGTACCCAACATGCTCTATTGGTATTCTGACCCCAGACTGTTACTTGACTATGCATCAGTTTACTCACAGATGAGAGAATCTATGGCCATCTGTCCTGCCCTTAAATTGTAGGGACAGAGACACTGATTCCAGAGATGTGTCACTTACTGGGTTGCTTGCAGCAGTCTGATAAAACACTACTTCAGCTCCGCTCATTGTCCTCTCATTAACAAACCTCTGCTAAGTAGATAGTCCTTGACAATCATAGGCTTTGACTATCCCTAACTTCATGTCAAGGAGGTGTCATGGCCGGCTGCAAATCCAGTGGCAGCAAGTGTTAGAAAATCCCAGAGATTGGCAGCATATGTTATCTGACAGTTTCCTGTTTCTGCGGTAGCAGACTGTAGGACCCTGGGAATCTGTCAGTCCTTCCTCAGTTGCCAGTCTCTGACTTCTTTTATAAACCTCACCCTGGGGTGATTTGGGTGCGATTTATTTTTTGTTCCTTGCTGAGCTATGGAAAGATCATCTTCTGTTGCTCCAGACTTCTGTAGTTGCTGCAGCTCAGATAAGTGTTGTCTTTGCTATCTACCTTGGCTCTGGTGATTGCAGTTGTGTTTCCCCTGTATTGTTCCCTTGTGTCTTCCTTTAGCGATGGTAGTGTTGAGGAAGAACTCATACCTTCCATTTTTACTTAGAGCCCAAATCAGAGTTTGCCTAGGGTTGAGGTATTCCTGCTTGGCGACAGGTGCGGAACCTGTATAGGGCTGGTGAGGGCAGTGAGGAAGAGCTGCAGGTTGTTGTCAGGGGTCACCACTTCCCCCTTTCACTAGTGATAAGGCATTCCTTTCCTCTTCCCTTTGTGTTGTCCTATTAGGCCGATATAGCTTCTATCTCCGGCTGTGACACTTCACTACTGATTGGCCACTTTCTGTCTATGCACAGTGTAGACAGAAAGCTTGTAAATCAATCTTGATGGAGACGTTAGACAAAGCTCATTATTGAGAGGACTAGAAGAAACAGTATATGAAACAGTGATTTTATCAAAATTAAAGCAAGTTACTCAGTAAGTGAAACCCCACTGAATCAAAGTTTCTGCCCTTATTGAGCTCAGATTGGAAAGCAAATACCTGGTGACAGATTCTTTAGGGAAATTCTTTAGGGGAGAGGAAGAACTGTGCAGCAGTACACTATGGAAACACAGATGATGGTTTTTTTTCCAGCCTAATTACTTTGAAACAATATATAAAGAAAAAAAATAATTGACATAAAATATAGAGACTGTCCTATATGGATTTTCTTAGTTGCATCGATTTTAAAAGTTATCAATACTCAATAGATAGATAAATTCTACACACTGTACATAGTACCAATCTATGAAAATCTCACCATATTATTACAATTTACATTACCGTAGAACATGTATCTTTCATTCAGTTTAGTGTTATTATAGTAGAAGCAGACAGACCTAGAGACTGCAACGTTTACTCAATGGTTGCAGTCTTGTACTGTTTGCTTTGAAAAAGACAATTTTCTTTAATGTATAAGAATGATCCCGTCCCTTTAATATTGCACTTTGTAAAGTTAATGGAAGAAGCGGAGAGAACATGATGTTTAGTCCAGTCCACAACAGACACTTTTTGGAATAAAATTCTTCACTCGACAGATTGAGGTAGGGTGTGAAAAGGGGTGACATTCACAGCGCTCGGCAGAGTTTATGAAGGGCAAACGCCATCACTCTCCTGGATGGCAGCTTTACAATAGCCTCTGAGCCATGCAGCATCCCTGAGGATAATCTTGGCCCTCCTGTTACAAAAGGAGCTTTGTAGAAATGCAGCGCAGCTGCTAATGTGTGCATAGACTCATTATAATATAGATTATCTGCTAATAAATGGGAGAACTGCAGTAGTGCAAAATATGCGAAACTCATAATTCGTCCTTAGGCAAGCTAAGAAAAAAAATCTGCATTATGATTTTAAGTCAATATAATTCAATATCAACAATCAAACAGTCCTCTCCAGATCCTACTGCCTTGTTAATACAGAGATTCAATCCTGGACGGTTTTATTAATGAACCCTATGAGCCTATCATGTATTTATTATTGTGTGTGACCCTGAATGTGCTTCCAAGTCCTAGTATCAGTGACAGATGTCCTTGTGACTTCCCTAGGGAGGATTTGCCAAAAATGCCACCGAGAGATGAACTGATTCTAGGCACCTGTCAAGCTACTGAGTAGTGAATTATGGACTGTGCAATTAAATAAGAAGCTTCTTGTTTACACCCATAGCCCAGAAGATGAAAAGGAAGCAGATTCAATTAGGAACATGTTTGTCACAAGTCGCGTTGTAAAGCTGTGATACTTACTGAGAGTTATGGCCGCCGGCCCTCTCAATCCCAGCTCGCAACATATGAACATACAGTAATCAAGCTCCAGAGTATTTTGTTGCCTGCTGGGCTGAGTGCACGCGAGAGGTTGGCCACTGCTTTTACATTGATGGCCTATTCTTAGGCGGGCTTTGCACGTTGCGACATCGCAAGCCGATGCTGCGATGTCGCACGCGATAGTACCCGCCCCGTCGCAGATACAATATCTTGTGAAAGCTGGCGTAGCGAAAATTATCACTACCAGCTTCACATGCACTCACCTGCCCTGCGACCGTCGCTCTGGCCTGTGCGACGTCACACGGCAGGCGGCCAATCGGAGCGGAGGGGCGGAGATGAGTGGGATGTAAACATCCCGCCCACCTCCTTCCTTCCGCATATTCTACGGAAGCCGCGGTGACGCCGATAGGAGATGTTCCTAGCTCCTGCAGCTTCACACACAGCGATGTGTGCTGCCGCAGGAGCGAGGAATAACATCGGACCGTCGCGTCAGCGTAATTATGGATTTCTCCGACGCTGCACTGATGATACGATTACGACGCTTTTGCGCTAGTTAATCGTATCATCGAGCCTTTACACACTACGATGTCGCATGCGATGCCGGAAGTACGTCATTTTCAATTTGACCCCACCGACATCGCAACCTGCAATGTCGTAGTGTGCAAAGCTCGCCTTAGTGCAGCACCCCACGGGGCAGGTGGTTAACCTACTCGCTGTTGGGCCATTGCGGGTCACATCAGGCGATGTCACGGGTGGCCTTGCCTGGTTCCATTGCACCGATGCGTGCAGTAAATGAAAGGAAAGCAGGGTGATTGGGAAAAATTTGTTGTGATGCCACCTGTGGTATGCGGCCAGGGAGTAGCTGCCGCTGCAGAATTCCTCACCGGGCCAGGTGTTGTAGCAGTCGGGATGTTGTCGCTCCCCACAGGCAGAGCGGGCCCTGAGTGGATGACAAGGGCAGTAGTCCACGGGAGCGCCGACAAAGACAGGGATGACACAGGGGGCTGCGGTTCAAAGTTCTCTTTACTCATAGTTCGTAAGATGCCCCGAAGGTGCCGTTTTCTGCCGCGATGGACCTCAGCCGGTCCCGTGGAAATCAGAGGCAATTAAAGGTGTCTGTGGAGTATGAGACCTCCATTCCTTGCGCTTGGTTGTGAATCCCAGTGGCTTGAAGCGGCTTAGGGACCCCAGTGTCTCTGCTAAGTGTCCCGTGTACAGGTGGCACGGATCCTCGCCGTGGGGCCTGGCTGCAATCCCTACCCCGGATCCTATGTGTCACCGTGCTCTGGGAAAATGGGTGGTGAGCGATGGGACTTGAAATACCCATCCCCTGCAGATTCTGGCAAACAACGTAAAGTATGATCTGCCCTAGGGCTTCTGCACTTTATCAGCGCTGGCACTGTGGGAATGGTTAGGCTCGACCTCCAGCTACCATATTCTCCTCTGTCTCATCATCTCCACCGGTTGACTCTCACCCTCTTCCAGTCTGACCCGTTCTAGCTAAGAGAAGCTCTCAAGCACTCTCTTAGCGACCGTGTTTTTTAGAGTCTCAGACTATTCTCAACTGAAACGGTTTGTGTGTACCTACGCCCTCAGTCAGCCCCCACCTTCTTGATGACTCATAGTGGCTGTTGCCCTGGTAACCATGAATTTCCCAAGTTGGCTGGCTTCCTGAGTTGTGTAACTGTCTGACTCATTGGCTAGATGTTGTATAAGTGAAAAACACCAGTGATTAACCTCTTCTTACCCGGATGAGCATTGCACCTTAAGTCAGATGCAATACACTGTGGCGACTGAGCCTCATGGGCGCCACATTAGGATAGGTCATCAATGTCTGATCGTCCAGGATCCAACACCCCACACCACTATCAATCAGCTGTTTTTGAGTGCATGCTAGAGGTTGTCTAATACATTTACATTAATGCCCTATTCTTAAGATAGGTTATCAATGTCTAATTGGTCGGGATCTTACACCCCACATCATTACCGTTCAACTGTTTTTGGTGCCATTGGCAGCAGGCAGACAGAAATGTTCTGTTCCGGAGCTGCCCTATCTTCTGATAGCGGCTGCAGCCGGGTACTGCACATCTGCCTCAGATTGATTTGAATGGGAGCCGGATGTACAGTCCCCGGCCACAGCCACTATCAGTTGTCAAGGCAACTATTGAACTGAGCATTTACGGCTGCCTGCTACCGGCACCAGCACCGACAATGTCTGATCGGCGGTGGTGCGGGGTGTCACACCCCTCGCCGATGAGACATTCTTGTCCTATCCTAAGGATAGGCCATCAATGTAAAAGTAGTGGACAACCCCTTTAAGTTCCCACTATTTTATTTTATTTCTTTAGCATTGTTTATATAGCGCCAGTATATTCCACAGCACGTTACAGATATTATCATCACTGTCCTCATTGGGCTCACAATCTAAATTCTCTATCGGTAAAACTTTGAACGATTTTGGCATTCTGTATATTTTCACTGTGCAGAAAAGCACATCAACATATATTTCCAGCAAATGGATGGGATTTTATAGAAATCTTATGGCCAATGTTTTTGCGTAAACTGAACTGCAGTGTGTTTTAAATCCTGCAGCATGTCAATTGCTTTTATGGCTGAGTTTTATGTGCGGATTTTCTACATGGAATTACATTAAATATAGAAAATAAGTAAAAAATGCATATTCATTTTTAGTGTGGAAAGGCACTAAAAACTCAATGTACACATGACTGTATCAATAAAGTTGCTACAAAGAGAAATACCAGGAAGTATAAAAAACAAAGCAGCTTTATTTAAATGACACAAAATAGAGACAAAAACAGCAACATCGAAACATGATAAAAACGCATGTAAAAAAATCAGACAACAAATCAATGAAAAAAATGCAAGCCACCGAATTTACATAATACGTAGGTGCAGAAATACAACAAAAACTCGCCAAAAGCTCATTGTGGGAATGTAGCCTGATAGTATTGTCATCAACTGTAATTTGAGTCCGTTTTTTTAAGAACTCTTCTGTTTTTTCTTTTAAGGAATCGGCCACCAGGTTTTCACCAATATAAAGTACGGCCACCACCTTCAAGGCCTCTTTGACAGTATTCTAGCAAGACATGTGTAGGTTCCCAGTTCCCAGTCGGCATAGTACAAAAAATAATTTTTAGTATACCTCCATACAATGCAGTCGTACTTTAAAGTGGGAAAACCTGGTAACCGGTTCTAGTTAACATGACAACCCTATTTGTTTTAGGGAATCTATTAAATGCTCTCAAGGGGAGTAATGATGGAGATTACAGAGGTTGTGACCACCTTCACACGTCCGATTTTATTGTATGTTTTCCATCTGTGTTTTTCATGGATTAAACACTTACCAGTTATAGTCTATGGTGCTGTTCACATACACACTATAGTTTTTTCTACCAGTTGTACAGAAAAAAATCCCCAACAGAAACATGTCTGATTTTGATCTGAGTCACAGATCAACCTTATCCATTCAAGTCTATGGGTCCATGAAAAATTGGACAGCACATTGGTAGTATATCAGTGCTGTCTGTTTTTCATTGATGGTTGGGCAGAGGTTGAGAAACCTCCATTATTTTTTTTTATGCATACGAGAACAACTGATTGAATCATAGATGGTAAAAAAATGACCCTCTGACCAAATGAAAATCTGATCCTAAACACCAATGAAAACTATTCAATTTTTCATGTACACTAAAAAAACCCAAAAAATAGTGTGAAGCCAAACCCAAAGAGATAACAGCAGGGTGGGGTTTGTATACGGAACAAAATGGGTGAAAAAGAGAAGGTATCTCAGAAAGAAGAGGAGACAAGCTATAGACAAGAGGAATGCACATGGAAAGTGCAGAATTGAAGCTGTGCTGATGTGCGACAGCAAATCAGGACAGAAGTACGCAAAGATACACAAAGACGTTACATCCAGCTTACTGTATATTACAGAGAGAGCAAGAATTATGGTTTAATCCTGAGGAAGTGGATGAGTGATAGCTGATCCTGAGGAAGGGCATGAATGATGGTTTTATCCTGAGGGAGGTCAATAATGATGGTTTATCCTGAGGAAGGGCATGACTGATGGTTTTATCCTGGGGGAGGGCATGAATGATGGTTTCATCCTGAGGAAGGGCAAAAATGATGGTTAATCCTGAGGAAATGCATGAATGATAGCTGATCCTTAGGAATGGCATGAATGATGGTTAATCATGAGGAGGGGCATGAATGATGATTTATCCTGAGGGAGGTCAAGAATGATGGTTAACCCTGCAGAAGGGCATAAATGATGGTTAATCCTGAGGAAGGGCATGAATGATGGTTAATCATAAGGAAGGGCATGAATGATGATTTATCCTGAGGGAAGTTACGAATGATGGGTTCCTGATGAAGGGCATGAATGATGGTTTCATCCTGAGGAAGGGGTAGTCTGCCCCTGAAATGCATTCATGTGGACTTCCTAAGTTTGACTTCACTTCCTTTTATTTTGTCATGAAAATAAATTATTAGCTGACAGCAGTGCAGAAATAGTGTTTCCCGTGAACATCATAGCAGTCAGCAGCATGAAGCCTATATTTTGGGAAATTGAGTCCTTCCCTCTATACTTTAGAGCCGTAGGCTTTATATTGGGGCCTCTTTACAGAACCATACTTTAGTTACAGTATATAAACCCATAAAATCAAAGTTTCTTGGTGAAAATGTTTACCAATCCAACAGTGTAACAATTTTTAAAATTGGTAAAGCTAAGAAATAAGAGAAATATGCTATGGAAGTACCATAAAGTTGTATAGACTACTAAGGATGCTGTATAAAAGCAATCGAGTAGTATGGAGCTATAATATCATCTACCAGGTCTAAGACCACAATCCAATTTGTAAGAATGCTGTATTTCTTCGTTGTATTTTTTGCTGCATATTTTGTGCGGTTGTCCGCTCCAAAATAAGCAATAAAAATCTAGTCTGTTTATTATATTTTTGTTTTTTTTACTTAATTTTCCCTTTTTGTGTTGATGTAGATTTGATATAGTAGTTTTCTTTTTCTAAATTCATTTTTTAAGAGTAGAAATGCTGGGATTCTGCTTTTAAAAATGCAATGATGATTTCTCATTCATTCTTTCAGTTTTCCCATTGAATCTATGCTTGAAAAACATTGCACTAGAAAATGCGCCGTTCCGCATCTCACATCAACTTTGCAAGAACTGTTGAATGCAGCGTATTGGCTTCACAAAAAAATGTAGAAGAGAAAAATTAGCAAAAACGTTACATGGGAACATTTCGCAAATATGAATTATTATTTATGCATTATATGTTCGGGCTGTGGCACCAACATACTGTGCAGCGCTGTACCCAGAATACATTCACGCATCCTCGTGGAACTTTCCCTATTTCTCATACACGGACTAGATCCAATTTCTTAGGAAGCCAATTAACTTGAGTGTAATTGGAGGCTTTATTTATCTAGCTGGAGGACCCCTTTAAGAAGTAATTACATTCCTCTACAAACCTGTAAGTGCTTCAACTTTAGAGAGATTCTGAAAAAGCTGCGTCCGGGGCTTTGAAATGGTTCATAATTATACTGTCCAAAATGTAATTAAGTTTAATTAAAACATAATCATTGCCCTTGATTCAATGGTGGGAAGAGAATGGCAGAGTTTCTGTAAGTATCAAATGCATTAAAGTATAATTTTGCTGATTACTGAGTTATACATAATATTGTATAGTGGTAATGGTCGGATTGCGGTATAGAGCGAGAGGTATAATATAGCAGAGTTTTTAAAAAGCATATGCCCCGCGGCTCTAATTGTTGGAAAACGAAACATTAACATATAACACAAAATAGATCCAAATGAATATACCTGAATGTTTTTATTACTGCACCAACTAACTAACCCCCTAAGGTCATGAACATATGAGCAGCAGTATATAATACAGATCAGTACTGAAATAACCCAGCGGGTAATGACTCCACGGTCTGAATCTATTTGCCAGCCTATGGAAATGGTATCTGGCAGTCTAGGAAATAAGTTTCTACTGACGCCTACTACAGCCATTTTTCCTGTAGTCACTAAACCAAGGGATGATAAAATATTCATACTACACAGACATAACAGTATAGGTCAACATCTGTGTTTCTGCTGTTATTGCTGTTCTATAGGATGGGCCATGGAGGCAAAACACTGTTTCTTGCTTACACAGTAACCATCATTTTGATTTTTTTTTCCCCTATAAACTTAAAGGGGTAGTCCCATCTCCAAGATCCTTTACCAATATGTAGTAGGTGTAATAATAATAAGATTAGCAAATACCTCCAATTAGAAATGTAGTATAATTCTCCTGATTTACGATGTTGCTTACCTCATGTTCAGGGCATTGCAGGACCTTAGGTATCTGTGGAAATAACTATACATATACGGTAGTCACAGTTAGGCTGGATTCGGGCCGCACGGTGGCTCAGTAGTTAGCACTGCAGTCTTGCAGCGCTGGGGTCCTGCGTTCAAATCCCACCAAGGACACCATCTGTAAGTATGTTCTCCCCGTGTTTGTGTGGGTTTCCTCCGGGTTCTCTGGTTTCCTCCCACACTTCAAAGACATACAGATAGGGACTCTAGATTGTGAGCCCCAATGGCGACAGTGTTGCCAATGTATGTAAAGCGCTATGGAATTAATAGCACTATATAAATGAATAAAATTATTATTATTTATACGATCGTATGGCCTCTGATACAAGTGCATCGGATACAATATGCTAATGACCGTAGGCTCCCACTCAGCCGAGTATCATGCCTCTCCTGAAGCCAGTAAAGTATATGGGATTTTGAATTTTGAGGTTTTGGTGCAAATTTTGATGCAAAAAAAATCTACACCGTGTCAATTATTGCTCCAGTTTAGCAGTGTTTTTTCACCCATTGCCTTCAATAACATCAAAAAACGCACCAAAACCGCTGCATAAAATTTCTACACCAAATCTGAAGCGTGTGCACATAGCCTTACTATGGCCCTTCACAGCTAGTGTCAGCTTCCACTTATTTTGTGTGGCCCTCACTGTGTCAGTACGACCCCTCACTACCATTCTAAGTCCATTCAGTTCAGGCCACATGCTCCTTGCTGTGACACTGCATCTTCAGTTCCCCATAGGAGAACATGTGTCCCAGTCTGGCCATCTTCTCCTCTATAGCTCTCAGGCTTGGCTACAGTCTATATTCTAGCTCATCTTGTATATATAATGTCTGCTATAGTTCACACATGCCTGCGGTAAAATATCCTTCTGCCACTTAATCCTTGCTTTAGGCCCCCTTGCCTGAGTTAAAGAATCCTTCCTTCCCTTAGTCCTTGTTTCCTTCAGACTCATGCTATCTGATAATGGTCTCTTCCTTGGCACACCAACACCAATGCAGGTCTGTGAGCAACAGGACCATAGGTCCTTTCGCTTCTCAATATTCTTCTCTATCTGCCTAGCTAGCAACCAGGAATATAAATCCTATGCCCACTTAACTTTTCCCTCCATTACCTATCTCCAATAGTCAACCCTGTCCACTGCTAAGTGCATGTATTGCTCTAAGATCTTCAAGGGGGGTGTCAACGGCTCCTCCACTCCTTGACTGCAGTATTGTAGAGGTTGCACCTCGTACCTCCAACCACCCCATTATCTATCCACCCCCACCCCTTCCCCAAATTCCCGCCCATAAACGATAGACAACCATTTTGGATTAATATGGCCAAATTGACCTTTATTATAACAAACAGCAAAAACTTAACATGAAAAGGTGAGGAGGTTCTTGGAGCTCAAAAACCTGGCAAAACCATTAACTAAGGAACCCATCCAGCATTGCCACCAGCTGCGACCACAGGCTTGGGGCACCACTACTGCCGGAAAACATAGCCAACCACGCCAACTCCCAGGGACCCTACCCTGAAGATCCCCAAATCCGCCAGGCAATTTTACCAAGAACTGACCCAAAAATGGGAGGTTACTTCCACCAGATGTACCACCCCCCCAACCACAATTTTTCCACCAGTTCCAAGAACCCCTTTTCCCCCGCATGGCAAAATGACCCAATAATGATTCACCCCCACCCACCAAACCATTTATCTATTCAATTCTTAAACTTAACAACCTCGTTCATTAGGGAGGGCAGGACGGGACCTTCAGCAATGGTGCCTCCATGCCGATTGAGGGCCATCTCCTTATCCGGACCTTATATAATCCCCTATAAACTGATAACCCCCCCCCCTTGCAACAACCTCCCCTTGCACTTGTGACCCCCAAGCCCGTGAAAATACTCTGCAATTAACCCCTGGTTTGCCCTCCAAAGCTGAGTCATGGGTCACTTTGCCCATGGCTCTGCTTAGGGCTATGTTATATCTTTACATATGGACTCATCGATTTTCTTTCGAGCCTATACGAAATCCTGCTCCTGCTTGAGAATAGTCTCAGTGCTTCTGATTAGGGTCTCGGACCCCCACTATGCTAGTGCTATGTAAGGGCTATAACGTGTCAAACAATATTTAGCAGTTTAGGTACCTGGAGGCTTTGCATTCTTATTAATTTTGGAAATATGTAGAATAACTCACGAGGCCATAGACCCATATCCAGCGAGATCCTTTATTTGTGTATCTTTAATTAATCTCACATTTGTAGGCTACGGCTCAGAGATGTATGCACGACTCATTATGATCGGGATGATTTACCATGTCTAATTCTAATAGCTCGTGTTATATCAAGAGATAAAACAGAGAGAAGGAACTAATTATAGCTTATTGCTCGGAGGTATTGTTTCTTATGCTAATATTTTGTTACATGTAATATATGGTGGAGATTAGTTACCATCCACTGTGCTTTCCTTCCCATTCAGCTGCCATTAATTCTAGATCAGAAGTGGTGTAGCGTGATTTATGGAATCTGGTAACATGTTAAGGATTCAGTAAAGCCATATGTCAAAACGAGTGCAGAAATGTGCTATATGGTATGGCCTTGAATTTTTTTTATTTCCGCTACTAAAAATAATTACACATGTTGAAAAAGAGAAATATAGGCCAATACATGACGGTACGGAAATAATATATCAATGCTGGCTGGTTTCCCTGGGCACCATACTCTGCAGTTTGGGGGAAGAATATTTACCATTTGTATAATAAAGAATATACTGTACTGTACATACACAGTGTAAAGTGGGCCAAAGAGGGACTTCTAGATGGGTGACTTGGCATGGTAATCTATAGTATTGGGCATTGAATTAATCTTTATGCATGTGGAACAATGACAAAAACTATATTAACCCCTTCACCACCATGGACGGATATATCAGTCATGGAGCGTGTCCCGTTAAGCCCCGCTCCCTGCCGCGGGCAGGCGGCGGCGGTCGGCACACATATCAGCTGTTTTCAACAGCTGACATGTTTGCCTGCATGTTGCAAGTGGAATCGCTTCCACTCGCAACATTTAACCCCTTAAATCTCGCTGCCAAAGTCTGGCAGCGAGATATATATGAGCGCGGCCGTGATTTTTACTTACCGCCGCCCCCACCGGAAGTCACGTGCGTGATCACGTGACTTTCGGTGGTTGCCATTGTAGCACAGGGTCATGTGATGACGCCTGCAGCTATGAAGTTTTACTTTCGTTTTCCCTCGGCCGGGAGCAGAGAGAAACAGGAAGTGACTGAATCTGCTGTTTACAGCTGTGTAGCTGTGATCAGCAGATAGATAAGAGCGATCGGATTGCTGATCGCTATAGCCCCTTAAGGGGACTAGTAAAATAAAAAAAAAAAAATAAAAATAAAGTTTTAAAAAATAAAAAAAACACCTAAAAGTTCAAATCACCCCTCTTTCCCCCCATTGAAAATTAAAGAGTTAAAAAATAAATAAATATACACATATTTGGTATCGCAGTGTTCAGAAATGCCCGATCTATCAAAATATAAAATCAATTAATCTGATTGGTAAACGGCGTAGTGGCAAAAAAATTCCAAACGCCAAAATTACGTTTTTTGGTTGACGCAAGTTTTACGCAAAATGCAATAACAGGCGATCAAAACATAGCATCTGCGCAAAAATGGTGCCATTAGAAACGACAGCTCGAGATGCAAAAAATAAGCCATCACTGAGCCATAGATCCCAAAAAATGAGAACTCTACGGTTTTCGGAAAATGGCACAAAACGTGCGCCACTTTTATTGGACAAGCTTGTGATTTTTTTTTAACCCCTTAGATACAAGTAAACCTATACATGTTTGGTGTCTACAAACTGGCACCGACCTTTAGGCATCATACCCACACATCAGTTTTAAAATATAGTGAACACCGTGAATACAACATCCCAAAAACTATTGTGCCATCACACTTTTTTTGCAGTTTTTCCACACTTGGAATTTTTTTGCTGTTTTCCAGTACACCATATGGTAAAACTTATGGTTTCATTTAAAAGTACAACTTGTCCCACAAAAAAAAAGCCCTCATATGGCAAGATTGACGGAAAAATAAAAAAGTTACGGCTCTCGGAAGAAGGGGAGCAAAAAACAAAAATGCAAAAACGGAAAGTGCACCGGGGCTGAAGGGGTTAAAGTTCCTTTACACTACATTTAAGTGATTTATAAAAATAAAAAAAAAATAAAATAACACTTTGAAATATCCTATTAGGGAGTTCTGAATTCACAGAGGGAAGATATTTATCCATGATTCCCATCAGTAACTACATGTGTGGTCAATCCAAAGGACTGGCACATGACTTATTTCTTCCAAAAACAATATTAAGAACCAGGGGTCACTCACTGCGAGTGGAAGAAAAGCGATTCCGGCAGCTAAATAGGAAAGGATTCTTTACAGTTAGAGCAGTCAGACTGTGGAATGCCCTACCACAAGAGGTAGTGATGACAGACACGATAACAGCTATAGCTATCAGTGTGGTCAATTCAAAGGACTGGCACATGACTTATTCCTTCTAAAGACAATACTAAGAACCAGGGGTCACTCACTGCGAGTGGAAGAAAAGCGATTCCGGCAGCTAAATAGGAAAGGATTCTTTACAGTTAGAGCAGTCAGACTGTGGAATGCCCTACCACAAGAGGTAGTGATGACAGACACGATAACAGCTATAGCTATCAGTGTGGTCAATTCAAAGGACTGGCACATGACTTATTCCTTCTAAAGACAATACTAAGAACCAGGGGTCACTCACTGCGAGTGGAAGAAAGGTGATTGCGGCAGCAAAATAGGAAAGGGTTCTTTACAGTTAAAGCAGCCAGATTGTGGACTGCCCTACAAGAGGTAGTAATGGCAGACATGATAACAGCTAGCAGTGTGGTCAATACAAAGGACTGGCACATGACTTTTTGCTTCCAAAGACAATATTAAGAACCAGGGGACATTCACTGTGGGTGGAAGAAAGGCGATTCCGGCAGCTAAATAGGAAAATGTTCTTTACAGTTAGAGCAGTCAGACTGTGGAATGCCCTACCACAAGAGATACTATAACAGCTTTTAAAAAAGGGCTGGAAGATTTCCTCAGTACACACAACATTGTCGGTTATAAATGATTTAGTGACAAAAATGTATAATTGGTAGAGGAAGGTTGAACTAGATGGACCTAGGTCTTTTTTCAACCTATGTAACCATGTAACTACAAAAACCACCTATCTCATTGTGAAGGATCTGGCATGCACACACAATTCTTGGACAATCTATTGATTTAAAATGCCACCATGTGCGGTTTCTTTTTCCCGTAAAGCCAATGGATGGAACACTAGCTCACAGGTATCCCACTAGAGTGGTCCACTAGTGTGACACACAGTCTAATGAATGTACACGCCCAACCCTGCTCTTCTTGATCTTCAAGTTGCTACACTTATCCAATAGATAGGTGACAAGTGCTAGAATTACTGAGAGCCTGGCGATTATTAATAAGGAGCCCAATGACCCCCATTACTCCTCACTGCACGTTTGCAGAATTTGATTGGAGCTGTGTTCAATCATGTGCCCTGACACTCGTTCAAGGTCTGTAATGCTATTAGAAAACGTCAATGATACTGATGGTCTGTTTCTCACTGCCATAGGGTTTGAGTGCGGAGGCAGGGGGCACGTTCAACCTCCACTCCAATGAAACTCCTCTTTCTTGGTGGAAGGATGCTTCAAATCTGTTTCCTGAGATAACCATCTAACTTCTTTCACCCACTTTTAATTTAACTGACTATGATGAGATCAGTATTGAAGCTTGCTCATTAAAGGGATTGTCCACTACTTGGGCAACACCTTCTCAATCTCTATTCCAGTAAAACAGTAATATTTAGGTCTTGGTTCCACTTGCGTATAGCGGATAGTACTCACTCCAATGTTATACTATGGGGCAGTGTCGAGCAGCCCTTTTTTCTTCACGACGCTGCATGATGAGATTGGCAGCGTACAGTTAGGTCCAGAAATATTTGGACAGTGACACAATTTTCGCGAGTTGGGCTCTGCATGCCACCACATTGGATTTGAAATGAAACCTCTACAACAGAATTCAAGTGCAGATTGTAACGTTTAATTTGAAGGTTTGAACAAAAATATCTGATAGAAATTGTAGGAATTGTACACATTTCTTTACAAACACTCCACATTTTAGGAGGTCAAAAGTAATTGGACAAATAAACCAAACCCAAACAAAATATTTTTATTTTCAATATTTTGTTGCGAATCCTTTGGAGGCAATCACTGCCTTAAGTCTGGAACCCATGGACATCACCAAACGCTGGGTTTCCTCCTTCTTAATGCTTTGCCAGGCCTTTACAGCCGCAGCCTTCAGGTCTTGCTTGTTTGTGGGTCTTTCCGTCTTAAGTCTGGATTTGAGCAAGTGAAATGCATGCTCAATTGGGTTAAGATCTGGTGATTGACTTGGCCATTGCAGAATGTTCCACTTTTTTGCACTCATGAACTCCTGGGTAGCTTTGGCTGTATGCTTGGGGTCATTGTCCATCTGTACTATGAAGCGCCGTCCGATCAACTTTGCGGCATTTGGCTGAATCTGGGCTGAAAGTATATCCCGGTACACTTCAGAATTCATCCGGCTACTCTTGTCTGCTGTTATGTCATCAATAAACACAAGTGACCCAGTGCCATTGAAAGCCATGCATGCCCATGCCATCACGTTGCCTCCACCATGTTTTACAGAGGATGTGGTGTGCCTTGGATCATGTGCCGTTCCCTTTCTTCTCCAAACTTTTTTCTTCCCATCATTCTGGTACAGGTTGATCTTTGTCTCATCTGTCCATAGAATACTTTTCCAGAACTGAGCTAGCTTCATGAGGTGTTTTTCAGCAAATTTAACTCTGGCCTGTCTATTTTTGGAATTGATGAATGGTTTGCATCTAGATGTGAACCCTTTGTATTTACTTTCATGGAGTCTTCTCTTTACTGTTGACTTAGAGACAGATACACCTACTTCACTGAGAGTGTTCTGGACTTCAGTTGATGTTGTGAATGGGTTCTTCTTCACCAAAGAAAGTATGCGGCGATCATCCACCACTGTTGTCATCCGTGGATGCCCAGGCCTTTTTGAGTTCCCAAGCTCACGAGTCAATTCCTTTTTTCTCATAATGTACCCGACTGTTGATTTTGCTACTCCAAGCATGTCTGCTATCTCTCTGATGGATTTTTTTCTTTTTTTTCAGCCTCAGGATGTTCTGCTTCACCTCAATTGAGAGTTCCTTAGACCGCATGTTGTCTGGTCACAGCAACAGCTTCCAAATGCAAAACCACACACCTGTAATCAACGCTAGACCTTTTAACTACTTCATTGATTACAGGTTAACGAGGGAGACACCTTCAGAGTTAATTGCAGCCCTTAGAGTCCCTTGTCCAATTACTTTTAGTCCCTTTAAAAAGAGGAGGCTATGCATTACAGAGCTATGATTCCTAAACCCTTTCTCCGATTTGGATGTG
Organism: Anomaloglossus baeobatrachus; assembly: GCF_048569485.1. Lineage (NCBI taxonomy): Eukaryota > Metazoa > Chordata > Amphibia > Anura > Aromobatidae > Anomaloglossus > Anomaloglossus baeobatrachus. Next base: position 511,226,822 of record NC_134358.1, read on the forward strand.
AAAACTCTCATATTGCAGCTGGGAGTGTGCACTTTCAGCCCATATTATATATATATAATTGTATTTCTGAACATGTTTTTGTAAACAGCTAAAATAACAAAACTTGTGTCACTGTCCAAATATTTTTGGACCTAACTGTATATCAGATATGATGCACCTATTCAAGTCTATGGGTGCGTGTGAAACATCGGACTGCACTCGCATGTCATCTGACCGCAGTCTGATGTACGCAGATACAGGCAGCGGAGGAGGTGGAGAGAAAGTGCTCCCTCCCTATTTTCTGCAGCTGTGATCCAATTGCAAGTTCACAACACAGTCGCATGACCCTCGGCTGATGCTCGCAGCAGAGGGTCATTAGCATATTGCTTCCGATGATCTTGCATCAGAAACTAAGCGCAAGTGGAACCAAGGCATTATGTTTACCTCCAGTGCTGTTGCCTCTCCAGAGATTCGGCACAGGCTCTCCTGGGGATCACTAGACATCATGTCATGTAATCCCTGCTGCCAATCATGGCCACATCACTTTTCCCTCCTTCGAACAAAACAGATATCCAAGGAAAATAAGTGAGAAGCTGCAGCTCATATTTCCTCAAGACATCAAATTTTTTTGTGGTTATGTGGATTTTTTCCATAGATTTGCATTAGATGTGGAAAATTCACAGATGGAAAAAAAAACAAAACTATGTGAGTTTTTAGTGTGTTTCTGTTGTGGAAATGCACTATAAATGCATGTAATACGCACAATAAATTCAGTCAATGCCAAATACCAGGAAGGAAAAACAACAAAGAAGCTTTATTCAAAACACTACATAGCAAAGAGAGACAAAAAAAAGCAGCATAAAAAAAATGCAAGAAACCTAATTTATGTAATGCTTGTCACTACGGAGTAGTGTGATAATAGTCACTAAGTGGCACTGAGTGGGAAGCTAGACACTATGTGGCGTAGTATGAAGTTAGTAACTAGATGCCACTGGAAGCACTGGTGTACTAAGAAAGCAGAGGGAAGTCTAAGAAGCCAAGACCAGTAACCAAGAGGACACGACAGAACACAGGAAGCAGGTAGAAACGAGGTCAAGATACAGGCCGAGGGTCAGGATACCAGGAGAGTACATATGGGATGCAAAAAGTAGGCGGAGACATGGTCAGGAGGGAGTCCAAGGTCAGAAGCCAGAAGGTAACAACAAGGTCAAGGGGGGCGGGCAGAGCACAGAACACAGGGAGCAGGTAGAAACGAGGTCAAGATACAGGCCGAGGGTCAGGATACCAAGAGAGTACGTATGGGATGCAAGGAGAAGGCGGGGACGTGGTCAGGAGGAAGTCCGAGGTCATTAGCCAGAAGTTCACGACAAGGTCAAGGGGGGCGGGCAGAGCAGAGTCAATAACAGTCCAGGGTCGAGTAGCGAAGATCAGATAACAAGACACAACAGGAGCCAGGCACTTATTGCAGAACAGTAAATACGACTGGCATCGACCTAGACGAGCACGCTCCCTAATAAAGCAGAGCAATCACCTGGAATGCGGAGCATGTGAGCAAGCCCTTCCCAGCACAAGCATAGGACCTGGTACAGGGAAGCAACCCATCCACCGGAGTGCAAGATAGCAGAGCATCAAGACAAAATGCTCTGCGTGCAGGAACAGGCAAACATGGCTCCGCAGGAGAGCATAACAGAAAGTCACAACACAAAAGATGCACCATAAATCAGAACCGTAACAATTTACCTAAAAAGCACAGAAAATCTGCAACATCAAAGATTCACCAAATACTCATCATGGGTTCATAGCCTTTAAAATGAATAGGACTTAGGGTACTTTCACACTTGCATTTATTTCCTTCCGTTACAATCCGCCCTTTTGGAAAACAGCGGAATCCGTTAACGGATTCCGCTGTTTCCCATAGACTTGTATGGGTGACGGATTGTACCAAAAGGACCCGCGTTGCTTCCGCTGGGCGACGCTTCGTTGCTTCCGCCCAGCGGGAGGAACGCAGCATGTAACGTTATTTTGAGCAGCGGAATCCTCTGGATTTCACTGCGCATGCTCTTTTTTTTTTTTTTTAAATCAAACTTTATTTTGGCTTGCGGTGGCCGAACGTTCAGCTGAGCGCCCGGCCGTCGGCAAGTCACAGCGCTCAGCTGAGCGCCCGCCCGCCGGCATGCCCGGGCGCCGGCAAGTGACAGCGCTCAGCTGATCACCGGCGGTCGGCTGCAGGGAGCGATCAGCTGATCACCCGGCGGCCGGCTACTGGGAGCAATCAGCTGATCACCCGGCGGCCGGCTGCAGGGAGCGATCAGCTGATCACCCGGCGGCCGGCTGCAGGGAGCGATCAGCTGATCACCCGGCGGCCGGCTACTGGGAGCGATCAGCTGATCACCCGGCGGCCGGCTGCAGGGAGCGATCAGCTGATCACCCGGCGGCCGGCTGCAGGGAGCGATCAGCTGATCACCCGGCGGCCGGCTACTGGGAGCAATCAGCTGATCACCCGGCGGCCGGCTACTGGGAGCGATCAGCTGATCACCCGGCGGCCGGCTACTGGGTGCGATCAGCTGATCACCCGGCGGCCGGCTGCAGGGAGCGATCAGCTGATCGTTCACAATAGTCTGCCACTGGTAAAAAAAAAAATCAAAATGGATTTCGTTGTTTTGCAGCATCCATTGTGCCACTATATGCAACACATCCGTTGCATCCGTTACACAACGCAATTCAACGGATACCGTTCAACGCAAGTGTGAAACTAGCCTTAGCTGCAATCACAGACACACACACTGGACAGGAATGGTATTGTTTCTGGAAAAAAATAGAACAATTGAATGTATTTACAGGTAAGAAACACAGCAATAGTGTAGAAAAAAAATGTAGAAATAAAAATAAGAGCAGCATTTAAAAAGGGTAAAAAATATCGATAAACTTAAAAAAATGTAAATATTGGGCAATAAGTAAGGGTCATTGACTGTGGGTTATATATAGTACTTGCTACATGGGAATAGTGAAGAAATGTAAAAGATGCGTATTATTTTCCTCCACTCCATCCGGACATGACTGCCGTCTAACGACAGGCGCGTTTCATGTCTCGCTGTTACGGCAGTTAGAAGAGAAAAGTGTTTTTAGTAACTAATAGGATCAAGATGGGAATGTCATAAGCTGAAAATGATGATGACACTCGGAGGATTTAAGCTGTCTACACAGCACATTTGTTTCACAATTTGCAAAATTACATTTTTCTTTTTTTAATTATATTAACACAAACACACAGAGCGAAGTGAGATAAATCTTATTATGTGACATTGCCGAAAACTTTTTCTCAAGGCTGTAAATGTAACACATTGTTCAACGGTTCGTTGTGAAATCTGGAGACGTCACTGGGTAAGAAAACACAACAGCCAGGTTTAATGAATGTAATACCATGACCCCTTTCTTGTAGTCCTGAGACCCCGAGAAAAGTCAATAGGAAATTTAACTGATTGCGGTTTCATTCTCTTTATTTTCTCTCAACTATACACTTATACTGATGATATCCTGTGTGTGCATTGGCGCTATGACAGCAGATTGTTCTGCCCTAATCTTGTGAGTGGACTCGTCAGTATCCTGGATTAGGTGAGTTTATGATGTTTTTTTATTTTAATTAAAACTTGTTCTGTGACTGTAGGGACATCAGAAACAGAATGGCCGGTTCATGGTACAATGGAGTTGCTCCTGTGAGGGGTGATGACACAGAATGGGGTAAGGCCTCCTCTAGCAGAGCTGATGCCACTGTGTAGCATTGCGCTGTGGCTGCTGGTGAGAGGAGGCTGTGGAGAGATTAAAGGGAACATGTTGGCAGATTTAGGGCCTATAAGCTGCGGCCATCACTAGTGGGCTCCTGTGAAGCCCCACAGGTGTTGTATCGGTGCATACCTTTAGGGACTCCACGTAGCTGGTGCTGGTCACAGGTAGGGAATCTTCAGTTTTGATCGTGACGCCACTCTCAGTATTGCGGTCAGTGGGGACCGCCACTGCAGGTTAGGGGACGCCTGGGGCTGATGGTGGGTGCAGTCGGATATAGTAGCCTCCTGAGAGTGAGGCAAGCCCCAGGGCCCGGTGTGAGTTTGTAGTACCACAAGTCGCAGAATGACTCAAACACAGTCCAAGAAGTCTTTTAACGTGTTTACTCACTGTTTGGAGGTCACGGTGAGATGCCCGGGCGACACTGTGATAACCAGGTGGAACCAGGAATTCCAGGAGGCCGTTCTGAGGGTAGCTGTCCACTCGCCTTCCTTGCACTCTTTCTGTTTTAGGAGGATCCTTTGCTTGAAGCGTGGTAGGACCCCTCCAGGGAAGCTGTTACCACCCTGCTCCCCTCTCTCTGGCTCGTCTGCCGGCAGCGTGGCCTTGGTGGGATGGCTTCTGGCCCTGTCCCCTTATGGGCCTGGTGTGCTGCTTGGCTCAAGCTCTGTGTAGTCGTGGTGAGGGCATGAAGTACCCCCCCAACCTGTAGGTTAAGCAGCTCTGGATGATCTGCTGCCTGTACTGGGGACCTAGTTCCCCTTGTGTGCTCGGATACCGGGATCTCCGTACTCAGCCACCCCTCTTTCTCTGGATGCTCTTCAGGCCGACCCACAGTACTCCGTTCTCCTCCGCTTTCAGCTACAGCACTCCTCAGGACCTGTCTGCACGGGAGCTTCTCTGCTCCCCCTCCATACACTTCAACTTCTTCCTCTCGACTCCCTCACTTCCTCTCTCTCTCTCTCTCTGCCCTGCTTCCTAGCAACCAGCCCCTGAACACACCCCTAGCTGGGAATTGAAAGTTAACCCCTTCTGGCTACCCAAGGGTCCCCTCTGGTAATGTGGGAGGCCTGATCACTATATGTTTGTGTGTGCACCTCATCCTGGCCTTTGGAGATTACCTGGAAGCATTGCTCCCGCATGGGTGCAATACTCTGTGGTGCCTGACCAGGTCAGGGGCGCCACATTCCCCCTTAGTTATCATCAGCACGTCCTCGGGCTGCAAAGACAAGAGAAAGAAAAAGGTAATTACAAACTTTTCCCACACAGGGGCAATTATTTACATTTAAACATGCCAGGTACCATTCCACCACCAACCACCCACATGTCCGAACCCACCCCAAAAACCTCCAGGAGGTAGGTCACCGGTCCTTTTGGTAACCAGGTCTGGGCCATCACATTCCCCAGACCTTTCCTCCAATCTTCCTCTCCTGAGGGGAGTGGTGTAAGGTAGGCCCCATAAACAGGCGTACCCGCTTCCGAGTGTTGGAGGGCAGGCCCCATAAACAGGCGTGCCCCCTTGTTGGTGCAGAGCCATGCCCCTCAACAGGCAGACCCTGTGGTTGGTACCAAGAAGGCAACTTTTTACAATGCAAAGTTTGTGGTTAAAGCCAGTTCATAACCAGTGGTCTAACATTTTAAGGAGGTCTCACAATAGTCCTTGTGGGCACATTTCGCTTAAACGTTGCTTAACTATAACAGGTTAAACATTACACTTCATACCGTCACTTTCAACTAAACTGTACTTTGTCTATAGCGTAATGGGAGCTGACCAAAGTTGCTGCGGGTTGATCTACGCAGTACTATACTGTCATCTGTCTGAGGTTGTGTCCTCCCACCCGATGTATGTGTCTCAATGTGAATTCTGGGTGTACTGGGTACTGATACCAATGCGTGGTTTTCTGCTTCAGCTACATTTGGCACTTCTAGGTTCTGAACAGGTGCTTCTAGGTCTCCTACTTCTCTAGATTGAGTGAATGTAATGACTGGAATAACAACTGCTCCATTGTATTGAGGCCAACTTGCTGGAAAATCTCCAAGCGCAGTATGGATCATCCTTTCTTTTGGTTCTTGAACTGGCAAAGGGTTGGGAATTTCTTCAGGGATTCTTAGTTGTTCAGGACATTTCTTTAGGCGATCTCTAGAAACGACAGCTGTTGTTTTTCCTCCATCTTTGCTGATAAGGCATGTCTTTTCATTGCTAAGCGTTGATGGTAACACAGTATAGGGTTCTTCTTCCCAGTGATTGTCAAGTTTATGACGCCTTCTCTTTCCCTTGAGAACTATATCTCCTGGCATCAAAGGAACAGCAGGTGCTTTTCGATTGTAGGCCTTTTCTTGTTTCTCACGCTGCTGAGTCAGGCTTCGCTCCACACACTCTTGTACTTTCTTGTATTGGGCTTGGCGGTTGGAATCCCAATCAGCACCTTGTTGATGGTCTTCAGGGGTCTCAACTCCCATTTCCAGATCTACTGGCAACCTCCCTGGTCTGGCCCTCATCAGGTATGCCGGTGTGCAGTTCGTGGAACTCACAGGGATGTTGTTATACATGTCCACTAGATCGGGCAGTTTTTCTGGCCACTGACTTCGTTCCTCCAATGGGAGCGTCTTCAGAAGATCGAGAATGATGTGGTTCATCTTCTCACACATGCCATTGGTCTGAGGATGGTAAGGCGTAGTACGGATCTTCTGGCAGCCGTATAGGTTACAAAACTCCTTAAACACTTCAGCTTCAAAGGCTGGTCCTTGGTCAGTGAGCACTTGATCTGGATAGCCATGTGGTCGACAGAAGTGTGTCTGGAAAGCTTTGGCTGCAGTTTGACCTGTCAAGTCCTTGACTGGTACTACCACCAGGAATCTGGAGTAGTGGTCAACCATAGTGAGAGCGTAGTTGTAGCCTTGTCTGCTGGGTGCCAACTTTACATGGTCCAGGGCCACGATCTCCAGGGGCCGTTTAGTTTGGATGGGCTGGAGTGGTGCTCTCTGGCGGTGCTGGTCTTTTCTTCTAAGATTGCAAGGCCCGCAGTTTCGACACCACTTCTCTAGGGCAGATCTCATGCCCACCCAGTAGAATCTTACTTTAAGTAGGGCCTCCAGTTTCTTCCAACCAAAATGGCCTGCACCATTGTGATAGGCTTCTAGCACCATCCTCGTATCCTTCTGTGGTACAATCACTTGCCACACCTTCTCATGCGTCCTCGGGTCAATGATGCTCCTGTAAAGTTTGTCTTGATAGATGAATAATCGACCCCTCTCCTTCCATAGGTACTGTGCCTCAGGTGGGGCTCCTTTGTCAAGGCTGGCGCCAGGCTGGCTGATCAGTTTCTTTACCAAGCCTACCGCTGGATCATTTTCCTGGGTCTCCTTCCAGTTGTAGTGAGGTAGTGGGTTCAGGGTCACCTCTTGGCGGTTGGCACGCGACTGCCGACACTGTTTTGCTCCATGGCGATGGAACGCTGGCAGCTCAATCTCTTCAAGATCATCTTCATCTTCACCCTCGTCTGCTAGGTGAGGCATCCTGGACAGAGCATCTGCGTTGCCGTTCTTGCGGCCAGCTCGATACTTGACAGTAAAGTCATAATTCGCCAGTCGGGCTACCCAACGCTGCTCCATGGCACCCAATTTAGCAGTATCCAAGTGGGTCAGGGGGTTGTTGTCCGTGAAGACAGTGAATTTGGTGGCTGCCAGGTAGTGCTTGAACCGCTCTGTGATAGCCCATATCATGGCCAGGAACTCTAGCTTGAATGAGCTATAATTCTCTGGGTTTCTTTCGGTAGGCCTGAGCTTCCTGCTGGTGTAAGCAATCACACGCTCTTTGCCTCCCTGCACCTGTGAAAGCACTGCTCCCAGTCCCACATTACTGGCATCTGTGTACAGTACAAATGGCAGACCGTAGTCAGGATAGGCTAGGATCTCTTCACCCGTCAAGGCCCCTTTCATCTGTCTGAAGGAGTGTTCTTCTGCTTCTCCCCAGTGAAATGGCGGGCCGGAGATCTTTCCTCTCTTCTTTGGGTGGCCTACCAGGAGCTCTTGCAAAGGCGCTGCCATTTTCGTGTAGCCCTTGATGAACCTTCTGTAGTAGCCTACCAAGCCAAGGAACTGACGTACCTCCCGGACGGTAGTAGGTGTGGGCCATTCCTGGATGACTGTGACCTTCTCTGGGTCCGGTGCTACTCCTTCTGCACTGACCACGTGACCTAGGTACTGGACCTTTGGCTTCAGTAAATGGCACTTGGATGGTTTCAGCTTCATTCCATATCGGGATAGTGCTTCAAAGACTTCAGCCAGGTGTTTCAGGTGGTCCTCGTAGGTCTTGGAGTACACGATGACATCATCCAGGTAGAGCAGGACGGTTTCAAAGTTGAGGTGCCCTAGGCAGCATTCCATAAGCCTCTGGAAGGTCCCGGGGGCATTGCAGAGTCCAAATGGCATGCTGTTGAACTCACAGAGGCCCATTGGGGTGGTGAAGGCCGTCTTCTCCCGATCTTCCTCTGCTACAGATACTTGCCAGTAGCCACTAGTAAGATCTAGGGTAGAAAAGTAGTTGGAGGTTTTTAAGGCAGCGAGGGATTCCTCTATCCTTGGCAAAGGGTAGGCATCCTTGTGTGTTATCTGATTTATCCGTCTGTAATCCACACACATCCTCATCGTGCCATCCTTCTTCCTCACCAGGACTAGGGGAGCTGCCCAGGGGCTGCAACTGTCCCTTATGACTCCTGCCTCCTTCATGTCCTTCAGCATGTCCTTTGTGCGCTGGTAATGGGCTGGTGGAATAGGCCTATGTCTTTCCTTAATGGGAGGATGACTGCCTGTGGGTATGTGATGTTGCACCCCTTTGATCCTACCAAAGTCTAGTGGGTTCTTACTAAAGACCTGCTCGTATTCCTGCACGACCCTGTAAACCCCATGTTTCTGGTAGTCGGGTGTAGAGTCAGTCCCCACGTGTAGTTTCTGGCACCAGTCCTCTAACTGCTTTTGGGAGGTCTCGCCCTCTTTTGAGTCAGCTTGTGTCAGGGGACCTACAGGTGTTATGGCGTCATCTGAGCATGTAAACAGTTTGGCTATGGTAGCGTACCTTGGTAGTCTGGCTTCCTCCTCCCCACAGTTCAACACTCGTACAGGCACTCGTCCCTTGTGTACATCAACTACCCCCCTGGCTGTCAGAATCGTGGGCCAGTGGTCTGAATGAGTGGGCTCTAGTACAGCCTGGTAATCTTGTCCTCTGAGACCTACCGCTGCTCTACACCACATCATCATTTCACTCCGTGGGGGTATCACAATGGGGTTAGCATCCATCACCCGTACACTACCAATCTCACCGCCAGTCTGTTTTACCTGTTGCTTCCTCAGAATGATTCGGATCTCCTTTTGCAAGGCTCTTTGCGACCTGCCGTCAGCACCTTCAACAATCTGGTGAAGCAACAACAACACTTCCCCTAGGCAATTTTCTATGACATTAGTGCCTAAAATCATTTGCGGGTTCCTTTCTCTAACATCAGTGTCCACAACAATCAGTCCTTGTCCCTTCATTTCCTGCCTTCCCACCTTTATGGTTACCTCTTTGACCCCGATCTGGTCTATAGGTTGTCCGTTGGCAGCATAGATGGTGAGGGAGGGGTCCGGTGGTCGGAGATCGCCGTCCGACCAAAACCTCCGATACAGGACATGCGGGATCGTGGTGACCTGAGAGCCGGTGTCCAATAATGCCGGGGTAGGGATCCCGTCCAAGACGATGGACAGGACAGGACGTCCACCCACGTACTGATCACAGCAGCGACTTGGGCCTGATCTTCTTAATCCTGAGGACTGGCCCTCGGCCCCAGGTTTGACTCGTTTAAAGGACAGGCCCTTGCATAGTGACCTGCCTTCTGGCAACGACGACAGATGGGTTGTCCAGCTGAGTCATAGCGATCACTGCTCCTGCCTCGAGTTGGGGGACCCCTTCTCCTCCGCATCCAAGGGACGTCCTCTGGGTTGTCGGCTAGCAGGATCTGATGAGGGACTTTGGTCTCTGAGGGCAACTGCATTGCTTTCAGGATTTGTGCGACGTCCTTAGTGAGCTGCTGCACTTGGGAGGATAGCGTACTTATGGTCTCTGCTGGCGCGTTGAGTCCTTTTGCAGTCATCAGGGCCTGCGTGGAGGATTCCGCTCCTGCAGCCGTGGAACTGGCAGGGTCTGTGTCCACAGGGGGTTGGAGTGCTTTCACTGCCCGGTCTTTCAGAATGGCAAAGTCCACGTCGGGGTGTTCTAGGGACCACAGCTTCATCTGCTTCCCATCCTCAGGAGAGCGCAGGCCCCGCAGGAATTGTTCCTTCATCATCCGGTTTCCTTCCTGGTCACTGACAGGGTCCACCAGCTTGAGAGCCCGTAGTGCAGCCTGCAGCCTGAGGGCATAGTCTCTTATACTATCTTGGGGCTTCTGACGGCAGTGATAGAAGTCCGTTCTCAGCTCTCCCTCCGTGCGGTGTTCAAAAGCAGCTGCTAGTTTGGCAAAGATGGTCTCAACAGAGCTCCGGTCATCATTGGCCCAGGACTCAGCTTCCAATTCTGCTGCCTCAGTCAATTGTCCCAGCACCACAGCGGCCCTCTGCTTACCAGTCATCGCGTGCATGTCTAGCAGGGTGCTGATCTTCTTCTTAAACCCGGTCAGCGTGTCTATTTTACCGGCGTATTGAGGCAGCCATTGCGCCCCTGGGGCATACAACAAGGACACTGGCATTATGGGGGCGACCTCGGCCGGCGCAGCTGCGACCGCGGCACCGGCACCAGGCGCTGCGGCGTCCAGCGCGACAGGGGCTGGCATCGCTTGGGCTGCGTCGCCCTGACCAGGGGCATTACCTCCTGCAGCGTCCATTTTTCTTCAGAAAATCCGCGCGCTCCCTTTCCACTTCCTGGGTCAGAACGCTCTCTGAATTGTGGGGATTCTGGGGCGGCCACACCTCTTCGTGGGCGGTGCTCTTCTCCCTCGCGCGGGCTGCAGCGCGCGCTTTTGAAGATGGCAATATGGCGGCGGTTCAATTTTTGCGGTCGGACCTCTGAGGCACACGGTCACCTGTCTGAACAGGTCTAGTCCTTATCCTGTTCGTGACGCCAGAAGATGTGAAGCCCCACAGGTGTTGTATCGGTGCATACCTTTAGGGACTCCACGTAGCTGGTGCTGGTCACAGGTAGGGAATCTTCAGTTTTGATCGTGACGCCACTCTCAGTATTGCGGTCAGTGGGGACCGCCACTGCAGGTTAGGGGACGCCTGGGGCTGATGGTGGGTGCAGTCGGATATAGTAGCCTCCTGAGAGTGAGGCAAGCCCCAGGGCCCGGTGTGAGTTTGTAGTACCACAAGTCGCAGAATGACTCAAACACAGTCCAAGAAGTCTTTTAACGTGTTTACTCACTGTTTGGAGGTCACGGTGAGATGCCCGGGCGACACTGTGATAACCAGGTGGAACCAGGAATTCCAGGAGGCCGTTCTGAGGGTAGCTGTCCACTCGCCTTCCTTGCACTCTTTCTGTTTTAGGAGGATCCTTTGCTTGAAGCGTGGTAGGACCCCTCCAGGGAAGCTGTTACCACCCTGCTCCCCTCTCTCTGGCTCGTCTGCCGGCAGCGTGGCCTTGGTGGGATGGCTTCTGGCCCTGTCCCCTTATGGGCCTGGTGTGCTGCTTGGCTCAAGCTCTGTGTAGTCGTGGTGAGGGCATGAAGTACCCCCCCAACCTGTAGGTTAAGCAGCTCTGGATGATCTGCTGCCTGTACTGGGGACCTAGTTCCCCTTGTGTGCTCGGATACCGGGATCTCCGTACTCAGCCACCCCTCTTTCTCTGGATGCTCTTCAGGCCGACCCACAGTACTCCGTTCTCCTCCGCTTTCAGCTACAGCACTCCTCAGGACCTGTCTGCACGGGAGCTTCTCTGCTCCCCCTCCATACACTTCAACTTCTTCCTCTCGACTCCCTCACTTCCTCTCTCTCTCTCTCTCTGCCCTGCTTCCTAGCAACCAGCCCCTGAACACACCCCTAGCTGGGAATTGAAAGTTAACCCCTTCTGGCTACCCAAGGGTCCCCTCTGGTAATGTGGGAGGCCTGATCACTATATGTTTGTGTGTGCACCTCATCCTGGCCTTTGGAGATTACCTGGAAGCATTGCTCCCGCATGGGTGCAATACTCTGTGGTGCCTGACCAGGTCAGGGGCGCCACACTCCTATATACAGCATTCTAACAAGCTGTATATAAGAACCCAGGCCGCTGTATAGAACATAAAAATAACTTTATAATACTTACCCAACGGTCGCTGCGGTGGAGTTGGGCCATATGAGCGTCTCTGTTCTCCGGTGTTGGCGTCTCCTCTTTCGGCCATCTTTGTCCTCCTTCTGAAGCCTGTGTGCATGAGTGTGCATGACGCGTCCTACGTCATACACACTCGCCGATCCAGCGCAGACGCAGGATCCCAATGTCGGTGAGTGTGGATGATGTAGGACGCGTCATGTACCTCGGCTTCAGAAGAACGATGACAAAAATGGCCAAAGGAGGAATGCTGTATATAAGAGCGCACTAGTGGTGGCTGCAGCTTATAGGCCCCAAATCTGGTGACAGGTTCCCTTTAAACTCCTAGAGGGCTGAGCTGCTGTATGTTCTTTTTGTACAGAGTGTGAGTGATCTGAGGCAGTGTTTTCAGGGCACAGATAAGTGGATGTTCCTACATAGTGGCTTTATGTTGAAGGGTTGCACAGGGAAGGGGCTGTATATTGAGGAGGCTGAACATGGAAGGGAGTGATTTTACATTGCTGGGGCTACTTGGGAAATGGGGTGATGATCTTGTATGTGTGGGGCTGTGTGCTAGGGGGCTGTACAGGAAAGGAGGTGATGTTACTCCCACAGGGCACGATGGGAAATAGGGTGATGTTACTTGCTTGGAGCTGCACGCTGGAGGACTGATGTTACATGCATGGAAAGGGGTGAAGTTATGCCTAGGGTACTGTGTGCTGGGGGGCTGCATGCTGGGGGTATGCTACGTGCTGGGTTTTGGCTGCATGCGTGGAGGTGGGCTGCATGCTGAAGGAGCTGCAGGGTGCCAGTTAATGAATAGGACATCAGGGTCGCAGTGGGATGATATAACCTCAATGGAACTCTGATGTCCTGTGTGTGCATTGGTGCTATGACAAGATGTTGGTTTGTCCTAGTTTTACCAGTGAACTTGTCAGAATCCTGGATTAGGTGAGTATGTGATTTTTTTTAAAATTAAAACTTGCGTGACTGTAGGGACATCATAAAAAATGGGGGACCCTCATACAGTGTGGGATCTCTCATACATTGTAGGGACTACTATGGGGGCCATGTGAAACTGTTGGGACTAATATACAGCAAGGGGGATAATGCATGAACCATTATACAGCGTGGGTGTTAGTGTAGGAGCCATTCTTGAGCTTACACTTTGGGGGCAATGTTAGGGCCATTATACAATTTTGGGCCTATCAAGGGGCTCATTATACAGTCTGAGGGCTAATGTGGAGGTGATTGTACAGTGTGGGAGCTAATGTTGGGACCATTATACAGTTTGAGGCCTACTGTGGGGGTCCTCACACAGTGTATATGGCTCTCATACATTGTAGAAGCATCTCTGGGGGTCCTCATGAAGTGTGAGTGCAATTATATGTCGCGGGCGGGGAGGAGGGTGTCAGCACACTATGCTCACCCCTTCTGCTCGGGTCCGGCGGCTGCTGCTCAGTGGTGGCTCGAGCTGTGGGCCGGATCCCGGGGGTTCTCGAGCGGCACTCCTCGCCCGTGAGTGAAAAGGGGGTTGTTGGGTGTGGGAATTGTTTATTGTCCGTGACGCCACCCACGGTTGTGGTGATTTCACCACCGCTGCTCTATAGGCCCGGGGACGATGGTGTGTAGCAGTGAGATGTTGCGTTGCCCCTCCGTGGGTAGGGGTTGGTGACCCCGGGGCCCGGGGATGGTGAGGGAGGTGCAGGGCCTGGTGGGCGCAGGGACGCGGGGGCAGCGCTGTGCCTTGCGGCACTGTGGTACTCACTCAGCCTGAGACGTTGACACAGTTTTACGGTAAACCACACGGCTGGAAAGACGGTTCCCACGGACGGCTGCACTTGCTCTCCCAGTAGGTAACGGTGATGTCCCTCTGACCTGCACCTGATGTTTCTAAGTTGGTAGCGATGGGTTCCCACCGGTAACCCGCTCCCCGGCTTCAAGCTGGACCGGAGGAGCTCTACTTTGCCCGCAGACGCTGGCCCTGAGGAACTGGTGTCTTGGCGGTGGCGGTGTTCCTCCTTAATGGTCGGACTGTTGCCTTCAATTGGGACTTGGTTGTTGGGGGATCTACGTCCCCTTCACTGACGGATTCGGCAAAATATGGTGACTCCTAGCCTTGCCGGGGTCCGAGAGGCCCCTGCCCTGGTGCTGACTGTCCTTTGCACACTGCTCCAGACCGCCGGGTCACTACCCGTCCGCGGTCCTTCCAGGAACTCCCGAACAGTCACCCCTCTGGACAGTCACCGTCGTTGCTGACCTTGCTGGCCCGGTCCTGCACACAGCTGGACCCACTTCAGGCTTTTCACTCTCTTTCTTTCCTGTCACCACTCTTGCTTTCCTCCTTTTCCACTTTACTTCCTTCTACTTTCACTGTTTACTCAAGCTCTTCCCTGAGCTGACTGCACTTGAGCCCTGCCTGGGCTACTCTTCCACTCCTTCCACTTCCTCCTCCAAACTCTATCTCTCTTCTGCTGGTTCTTCCTGCCTCCAGAGCTGTGAACTCCTCGGTGGGTGGAGCCAACCGCCTGGCTCACCCCCTGGTGTGAATCATCAGCCTCTGGAGGAAGGCAACAAGGATTTTTGGTTAGCTTTGGTGTTCCTAACTGGAATGTAGGGTGTGGTGGTGTGATGACCTGTGTCCCCTGGCTTGCCCAGGGCGACACATTCCCCCTTAGCAAAATGCAGACCGTCCGTGGGCTGCCCGTCCAACACCGGTTTTATTTTTCTGAAAAATATAACATGGTAACAGTAACATATATACATTTTTAATGAATCTTCCCATAACGGGAGGCACATTTCTTAAACGTTGCATAACGGTTTACGGTTACGGTTTCCGCTCTCTCCCACCCAAGCAACCTGGCCCTGATGCTGCCCCTAAAGCCCAGGCAGCACCCCTTGACCCACAGTCCAGCACACGGTACCCGAGCGGGATCTGTCCTTCCCCTCCAGAGGGTAGCCACCGGTTCCTTTGGTGGCTGGGCCCCAGCCTGCTCTGCTGAGGGCCCTCCCTCCAACCTGCCTCTCCGGAGGCGGCATTGCAGAAAACGGTAACGGCAAACAACTTATTTACAAGCCACTTAACGTTTGTGGTTGCCCTGCAAGTTCACGGGCTTGTCCATGGATAGTTCCCATGCAAACTTTTTAAACGGTCCCCACTGGGACAACGGTGCCGGCTCCGGCCGATTGCAAATCAAGCAGACAATCTGGTGAAGTACTCGGTATCATTTCACTTATCATTTTCAACTTTAGCAGAACTTTCAAACACAATGGTGGTCCCAACGGGGATGGTGCAACGGGCATCCGCTGCCCTACTCCAGACTTTCAGGCTCAGGCGCTCCTTCCAAGGGAGGGGGCACGGCGTTCACTCGGGACTCTTGGCTGCCCCTTAACTTAGCGTCCAGCGCGAACCACCCCCGCTCCCCACAGTGTCGGGTGTATTGCACGATGTCTCCCGGCATTAGGTTGCGGCTGGGATGCTCCTCAGGCAGGTGGGTATTCACATCCCGCCGGGCTACAAACACTTCGGCCTCCAGGCCCGGTTCATAGATAAACCCGTAGCCCCGGCGGACATCAAACCGCCTCACCTGCCCCACGTACAGCGGGCCCCGGACACGGAACGTGGCCTGGCGGAGGTTCTCCTTCTCCTTGATAGCTCGGGCCACCAGCTCGGCCTTCTTCCTCTCCCTCTCTCCGATCTCCAGGCCCAGCGGTACCGGCTCCCTATCCCAATACAACGCTGCTGCGAGCTCCGGCGCACGGGTCGGGCCCCGCGGGACATTCTGGACGTTGCCCACTGTCAGGAATCTGGGCGGCGTGTCCCGCGGTGTCTTGGCCTTGGGCGCTGCCTTACAGCAACAACCCGGCGCTACCTCAGCCGAGGTGTGGGGGATGGGCATAGGGGCTTTCCGCTGCTGGGCCTTCGGCTCGGAGCAGGTCATCGGCTCCGGCTCGGGGGATTTTTCAGGGGATGCCTCCGGTTCAGCCTTCGGGACCTTCCACGGCAACACCTCCGGTCTACTACGGGCTCCGGCTACAGGTCGGTCCGCCTGGGCGGGGACGCTGGGTATTGCTACCGGTTGCGGTGGTAGCAGGCCTAGTGGCGGGGTCACGGCCTCCGAGACGGGTGGCGAGGGAGGCAACGGGGGGAGAGGGCTTGGACCGACCCCGCAGCCGCGATGACCGGCCCTTCCAGGGCATCGGGACGTGGGTCACTCACCCTCCCTTTCTCCGCTTCCTCCTCGCGTCTCCGCACGGTGGCTATAACGTCCGCCATGTCGGTCTCCCACTCCTCCATGAGGAGCTGCATCCTGACCTGCAGCCGTTGGTAGAGCTGTGCGGTCCGGATTTCCACCCACGCCGCGGTTCCAGGCGCAGGGGCTACGGTGTCGCGGGACGGCATCCACATGGTGGCTTCTTCTTCCAGGAACGGTATGTCTGCAGAGTCCTGGCGTCCCTGCTTTTATAGCTGCAGCTACATGCAGCCAGCCGCCATCGCGTCCCCCTTAGCTCTTTCCGGCCCCTCCTCTCTCGGGGTGGGGTTTTGGCCTTCGCGCCTCTGCTACTCGAGAAGACGCTCGAGCGGGAACTTTTTGCGCCAAAGATGGCGACTTCTGAAATTTTTCAGCCGGATACCTCCGGCGGTAACAAGGTGCACCTCTATCAAACGGCAGAGCGGTAAGATCCTGTTCGTGACGCCAAGTTGTCGCGGGCGGGGAGGAGGGTGTCAGCACACTACGCTCACCCCTTCTGCTCGGGTCCGGCGGCTGCTGCTCAGTGGTGGCTCGAGCTGTGGGCCGGATCCCGGGGGTTCTCGAGCGGCACTCCTCGCCCGTGAGTGAAAAGGGGGTTGTTGGGTGTGGGAATTGTTTATTGTCCGTGACGCCACCCACGGTTGTGGTGATTTCACCACCGCTGCTCTATAGGCCCGGGGACGATGGTGTGTAGCAGCGAGATGTTGCGTTGCCCCGCCGTGGGTAGGGGTTGGTGACCAATATATAGTTGTGGGCCTACTGTGCGGGCCATTATACAGTTTGAGGTCTACTGTGGGGTGCCAGCATAAAATGTGGGGACCATTATCCAGTGTGGGGGCCATTATAGCCATTATACAGTATGGGTTCTACTATGGGGGTCATAATACTGTATTTTGGGGGAGCACTGAGGGGGCTGTGTGCCTACCATAACATGTGTGGCAGAGCTGTATTATACTAGGTGTAGTAGAGCTGTGAACCTGTCATACTGTGTGAAGTGGAGCTGTGGAGGTATCATACTATATGTAATGGAGCTGTGGGCCCATCATACTGTGTAAAGAGGAGCTGCAAGTTCATCAAACTGTGTTTAGGGGAGCTATGGGCTCATTATATTGAGTGTAGTGGAGCTGTAAGCCTATTACATTGTGTCTAGTGGGGCTGTGGGTGCATTATTCTGTGTTTAGTGGAGCAGTGGTCTCGTCATACTGTGTAAAGGGGAGTTGTTGGGACATCATACTGCATATAGGGGAGCTGTGAGGGTATTATACTGTGTAAAGTGGAGCGGTGGGCCCATCATACTGTGTACAGGGGAGCTTTGGGCCAATCTTACTGTGTATAGGGGAGCTGTGGGCCCTCATACTGTGTAAAGCAGAGCTGTGGGCCCATCTTACTGTGTATAGGGGAGCTGTGGGCTCATTATACTGTGTATATGGGAGCTGTGGGCCCATCATACATTGTAAAGCGGAGCTGTGGGACATTTTACTGTGTATAGGGGAGCTGTGGGCTCATTATACTGTGTATATGGGAGCTGTGGGCCCATCATACTTTGTAAAGCGGAGCCGTGGGTCCATTTTACTGTGTATAGGGGAGCTGTTGGCCCTCATACTGTGTATGAGGCGGCATGGTGACTCAGTGGTTAGCACTGTCTTGCAGCGCTGGGGTTCTGGGTTGAAATCCCACCAAGGACACCATCTGCAAGGAGTTTGTATGTTCTCCCCGTGTTTGCATGGGTTTTCTCCAGGTACTCCGGTTTCCTCCCACATTCCAAAGACAAATACAGATAGGGACTCTAGATTGTGAGCCCCAATGGGGACAGTGTTGCCAATGTATGTAAAGCGCTGTGGAATTAATAGCGCTATATAAATGAATAAAATTATTATTATTATTATTATATGGAAGCTGTGGGCCCATCATACTGTGTAAAGCGGAGCTGTGGGCCCATCTTACTGTGTATAGGGGAGCTGTGGGCTCTCATTCTGTGTATATGGGAGCTGTGGGCCCATGGCCCATCATACTGAGTATAGGGAAGCTGTAGGCCCATTATTCACTGTGTATAGAGGAATTGTACATTGGGGAGTCAGGGGACATTATTAAATATTAAATGGGCTCCTAAGAAGCATTATTGCTTTAAAGGCATTCACAGTATTGTGACCACCAAACAACTTTTTAAACACCCTAAAAGGAATATATTATACCCTGGCATTACACAAATTGTAACATGTCCTCCTTCACCAATGTAACATATAAAGTAACTCATATTAATGAGAATCAGTGAGCTGTCCTCACATTTCTTCGCTTGTACATAATTCTATAAGCTATACTGTAACAAGTCATTACCATTTTTTTCCATAATTCTATTCTACGTTCCTGTTATTCCTCCATAAAAAAAAAAAAATAAAAAATAAATTGACAACTGGGAATTACCAGTTGGAGGTGTGTCCCTACTGTCCAATCAGATCAGATTATGCAGACTGGGTAGGGACACCCCCCCCTGTAAGGCAGAAAGGTAACACCAAGTTGTCAATTTATTAATACATCTCAATGACAAATACCAATGCAATAAAATACGATTCAGAATTATCACAAGTATATACAAAAACGTGTATGGCAAGTCCTCTTGAAATAGGTTTTATACATACAATGACTATATTATATAATTCATCCCCTTTCTCTCTCTCGCGCGCTCTCTCTCTCTATAGATATATATAAATATAAATATGGTACATATATATATATATATATATATAAATATATATATATATATAAATATATATACACGCACACATACACATCACATTCTTTTCCCCATTTAAAACAAAAGCGCTACGAGTCTTATTGTATTACACAGAACAGAACAGTAGCACACTGATCACTGAGTGTTCTTGACACTTTCTCTTCCACCTCCACTTAATAAAAGACAATACCTCTGGAAAGGTCCTCGTAGGGACAAGCTGTAATTTTTCTTGTCATTTAAACTTTAGCAGCCTTTTCTAAGTAATAATTCTGTAGCAGCCATTCCACTTCCACTTTAGTCACTGGCGGTATAAAAGCAGCACAAGAGCAGCATTGTATGAGCACAGACACAGAACACCGAAGTATGGAATGCGCTGAATTTCTACCATTACAGAAAGTTTCAGTTTATATAATTCCAGAAGTTGCATGTGTGTTTCAATGATAAATTACTATAATCATAAAATGTTATGCAGAATAACAAGTTATACATGATACACCTTTGCCAAGAATCACGTAGTTCAATACAGGGAACAGTGAGCATATCAGTACCCTAAATTTAAAGGAGTTGACTCCCTCTGATTCAACATGTTTGCCCTCAGATGAAATAATAAAGACCATACACACCTCTGGAGCCATTCCAGCGACTCATGTGGGATTGTATGAGCAAGGATGATTGATCCTATTGAGATCAACATCCAGCACCACGGACACAACATCACGTGTTTCTCAACGCAGTGATTCTAGAACAAGGCCCCCTGGGAAAATATGCAAAACAGGACTGCCACGGAAACACCATCACATGTCTCTCTCAACGCTGGCAGGAAACTAGCCAGGTCTTGTTCTAGAATCACAGCGTTGAGAAACACGTGATGGTGTCTCCGTGGTGCTGGATGTTGATCTCAATAGGATCAATCATCCTTGCTTATGTAGTCTTTTACTAGGCATTGCTCCCACTAGCCAGTTTCCTATTCCACACTGAAGAGGGGCAAATACCCCGAAACAGCTGTCTGTGGATGGATACCACGTTTTGGCATAGGCAGTTTCCTTGACTGGAGACTGCCCTTCCCGTGGTTGTTCCTTCCCGGTGAAAGACCTGGCTAGTTTCCTGCCAGCGTTGAGACATGTGATGGTGTTTCCGCGGCAGTCATGTGGGATTGTGACATCACGCGAGCCCTGTGTCCAATCTGCGCCGGCTTCCTTCTCCCCGCCTCCGGAAAAAAAGAACAATCACCATGAAGTGAGTCCTGCGGGTGTACTTGTGGCGCCCCTGACCTGGTCAGGCACCACTCAGTACTGCACCCATGCTGGGTGAGTGCAAATATGTAATCCCAAAGGCTGAATAGGGTGTGTACGCACAGACACCTTGTAACCAGGTCTCACACACACACTTTAGAGGGGACCCCTGGGCAGACCCAGGAGGGGGCGTCTCCTCCACATCTCAGCTAGTGGTGCAGTGGAGAAGCTGGAAACGAGTTCTGCAGTGGCAGTCAGTCAGAGAAGGAGTACGAGAGGAGTAAGCCGAGTCTGAAGTAGAGACGCAGGAGAGCGGACACACTAGTCTGACCCTGCAAGTGTAGTGGCTGCTGGCGGGGGAGTACATTGCCACACAGTCAGCCTGAAAGACTCCTGCAGAAGAGAAAGGACAGGCAGTTGAGTACAGGGACTCCTGGTAATGAAGCACGCACAAGGAACAGGTCCCTAGAGCCAGACATCCATTTAGTGGTCTGCTAAATCCTGCAGGTGGTGGGACTAGAGCTTCCACATCAACCAACATAGAGTCCGAGCATCAGCAGCAACGAGAGGGCCCATAAGGAGGATTGAGCCTGAAGCTATCCACCTTGGTCCACGCTGCCAGCAAATGGGCCACAAAGAGGAGAAAAGGCAGATGCGACTTCCCTGGATGAATTCCACGGTACTTTAAGTCAGGGGTTGTCCGAAACCGACCTGTTGTTCCACACACATACACCCGAGCCCCTGGGGCCAGCCTCACACTCTTGAGGCCATACCACCAGACTGTAGACACCATCAGCCCCAGACGTTCGTTAAACTGCAGTGGCGGTCACTACCCTGACCACAAACCGAGAGAGGCGTCACGATTCCTATGAAAGTGAACCTGACATACCTGTTGCCAGAAGGGTCCCTAAAGAGAAGTCCCCGCAGTGTCCCGGAGGCGACCGCTGCAGCACTATGGTGGGTGACACATACTCAATTCTTGTTGATTCATTTGGTGAAAAGGTGGGGAGAAGGAAGCCAGCGCTGATTGGACGTGAGGCTTGTGTGACATTAAAACCCCATGTGATTTCCCAATGCCGCGGCCTTGCTGAAACAGCACCGGTACAGGAGGTGAGTATAGTCTTTATTATTTTAGCAGGGTCACTGCTGCAGGAAGAGTAAATATTAATTTCCCCATTAAATGAGAAATGAATGTCCACTACTTCCCACACCCATAATCCTTCCTACCTCTCGGCACTGACATCAGTGATAGTAAAAATCTTCACAGTCATTTACTATCACTGATCTTGGAGTCAAGAGGTGAGTAAGATAATGAGTGTAGGGAGCAGTGAATATTCATTCCATTTAATAGGGACATGAATATTCACTACTCCTGCTTCCTGCAGACCCTGCTCATGCTTCCTGTGAATCCGCTCCACCGCCACTGTGGCCCCCTCCACACAGCGAGCCAGGTATATTCGTACTATTAGACATACCGCCATCTTTCTCTTACATTTTGTGAGAAAGTACGTCTTATAGTCTGAAAAATACAGTATATTATAGAGTAGTTTAAGCATATAAAATATTGTATAAAGGGGAAATATTCTATCTATAGCAGATAAGTCCATTAGTTTAAGTTAGAATATCTTACAAAATGTCAAGTGGACTTCACCGCTATTTGTTTTTCATCTGTTAGATTCCTTGTACGATCAATATTGCTGGAAATATTCCCATGTGGGACAACTTGAGCTAGTAAGGGAACTCCATGAAAAATCTGTAAAAGTAGTGTTCACTTAATTTCAAGAGGAAACTCATCATTTAAAACCTGGCTGGCAGATTTATTGATTACACCTCAGCAATGACCAACAAGCACTCGGAAAATCCCCAAAGGGGTCACATTAGTACAGTGCAAGTGTGTCACTAACCATTAGGAGCGGCAGTAAAAACGGAAGCAGCATCTACAAAATGCCCAGGTATGAACGATAATGTTCTGTATGTTGTGCAGATCTACAGTTCTAGTATTAGATAAAATAATAATTCAAAAATTAATGTAATTTTCACCTATAAATAGTGAAAAATGACGACATTTCATCTTATTTTGCTTTCTTGTGCTGTCTCAATCTCATGGGCTTCATTACAAAATTTTAAAATTTCTGTCCAATATTTATTCCAGATTTCAGAGTTTACCTTTGCATGGTTAATGTTTCCCTATTTTAAACTATGAAGCAAATTTATGAAACATGTGACAAGTAGATTACTTTCTAGTCAAAAAATAATTTCTACATTGTATATGAGATGGTCAAACACTGAAAAGGGCTTTCCAAAGTGTTCTACATGTGGAAACCTACATATATTGTAATCATGTGTCATTTTTGTAAATTTGTGCTAAAATGTGCCATTTTCATATACAATTATTGATTTTCTTAAAGATATACAGTAATCAACTATGTACACTGCAACACCACTCCAGGTGAAAAAAGTGCCCCAAAAAGTGCATATCAAAATTATAGATACTCTGCTTTTATATATTATTATTTTATTTTTATTTAATTTTTTTTTACTTCCCTGATCACAGTGCCCATCTCTAAGGGGTACTTTGCACGTTGCGACATCGCTACTGCGATCTCGTCGGGGTCAAATCGAAAGTGACGCACATCCGGCGCCGGTAACGACGTCGCAACGTGTAAAGCCTAGAAGCACCGATAAACAATCGCAAAAGCGTAGTAAATCGGTGATCTGTGTAGTGTCGGTCATTTCCATAATCGCCCTGCAGCGACAGGTCCGATGTTGTTCCTCATTCCTGCGGCAGCACACATCACTGTGTATGAAGCCGCAGGAGCGAGGAACATCTCCTTACCTGCGTCCCACCTGCAATGAGGAAGGAAGAAGGTGGGCGGGATGTTTACGTCCCGCTCATCTCCACCCCTCCGCTTCTATTGGCCGCCTGCCGTGTGACGTCACTGATGCCGCACGACCCGCCCCCTTAGGAAGGAGACGGGTCGCTGGCCAGAGCGACGTTGCAGGGCAGGTAAGTGCATGTGAAGCTGCCGTAGCGATAATGCTCGCTACGGCAGCTATCACAAGATATCGCAGCTGCGACGGGGGCGGGTACTATCGCGCTCGGCATCGCTATCATCGGCTAGCGATGTCGCAGCGTGCAAAGTACCCCTAAGTCCCCTAGCTATCAGATGTAATCAGTAGAGAAACTCAACAAGTATTTAATTTCACGCACTGGCTCATTAAAATCATTGATCCATTTATGAAATGTGCAACCATGGCAGGTCTTCATGGGTGGGAGTTACTCTGTTCTGTCTAACCAATGAGGATCCTGTTCCATAAACAGACCAGTCATCCCTCCTGTCAAGTTAGATTTAGTAAATTAAAGAGGTTGTCCACTACTTTATCAATGATGGCCCATCCTTAGGAAAGGTCATCAATGCCTGATTGTGGTCCGACACCCCCGCCGATCAGCTGTCCTCGGTGCTGGCGGTGGCAGCAGGTGGCTGGAAGTTACGGAGCTGCTCCATCTCCTGACAGTGGCCGTGGCCAGGTACTGCACATCTGCCCACTATTCATTTGAATAGGAGGTGGATGTACAGTACCTGCTGCTACCTGTTGACGGTGCACCTCCAGAACTGAACATTTCTGGCCACCAGCTAATCGGTGGTGGTGCGAGGTGTCAAACCCAGGCCAATCAGACATTTATGGCCTCTCCTAAGGATAGGCAATCAATGTAAAAGTAGAGGACAACCTCTTTAAGTATTTCTAACTATTCTATAAAGTCCCATCTTAGAGCTGTGCTGTGTTGCTCCTCTAGTGTTCCTCCTACAAACTAATAAATTGACTGGTACCCGTTAGCGGTGTGTCCCTACGCAGCCTGAAAATCTCCAAGCAGAGCTAATTAGATAGGGATTTCCCCTTTTGACAAGGCAAATGGAAATGTATATATTTCTATGAGGAATAACAGAGGAATCAAGTAACAGAGTCCTATATTTCTTGGGGAATACAGCCATGTCAGGGAAGTGTGCACAATCTCTTTAATGTGATAAATGAAACAAAACATTAGGCCATTAAGTTACATACAGGGAATTATTATTTTTTAACTGTAAAATTTGGAGTTAGCTTTATCTGTGAGCTCATGCGATGTACAGGTTATGTCATTGAAATTCAAAGGGTTGAAAAAGAAAGAGATTTGCATAACTAAAGCATATAAAGATTATGCATATTTGCCTGCGGGCTCTTTGTGATGATGGCTTAATTGCACCTTTATACAGTAATTTATCACTGCTAAGCTGTATTCACAATGGCAAATAAAAATTATTGCATTGACTTTAGAGAAAAAAATTATTGGCTTTATATATGTATATGATGTGTTGTATACGTCAAGGCTAAATTACACGAGGCTGTGAATGTCAAGTCTTGCAATTCACAGCAAGAACACAGAATTCAACTGCATAGAGCGAAACCGAGGGCTCGTTTCAGAGGAAGGTCACAACTACATGGTCATACACCAGGACTGCAATCTGATGACTTTTTAGAAGGAAAGAGGGAAGGTATCACATATACATTTTTTTTCTACTAAAACCGGTTAGTAAAATATATATTTTTTATTTTCTAAATTTTAACACTTTTTTTGTACATTATTTTTACATTATTTTTTACATTAGTATTTTGTACTGTTTTGTACATTTTTATTCAAGTATTGACCTTGTCTGAGCTTCTGTTAACATCATTCATAGTTACATAGTTACATATGTTGAAAAAAGACCTAGGTCCATCTAGTTCATCCTTCCTCCACCAATTATATATTTTGTCTTTAAGTCATTTATACCCGACAATGTTGTGTGTACTGAGGAAATCATCCAGCCCTTTTTTAAAAGCTGTTATAGTGTCTGCCATTACTACCTCTTGTGGTAGGGAACCACAGTCTGACTGCTCTAACTGTAAAGAACCCTTTCCTATTTAGGTGTCGGAATCGCTTTTCTTCCACTCGCAGTGAGTGCCCCCTGGTCCTTAGTATTGTCTTTGGAAGGAATAAGTCTTGTGCTAGTCATTTATATTGACCACACATGTATTTATACATATAAATGAGATCTCCTCTGAGACGTCTTTTTTCTAACGCAAACAAATCCAACTTTTCCAACCTCTCATGATATGGGAGGCCTCCATTCCTTGCAATAATCTAGTTACCGCCTTTGAACTGACTCTAACTTCTGAATGTCCTTTTTAAAATGTGGAGCCCAAAACTGGATCCCATATTCTAGATGTAGCCTTACAAGTGATTTATAGAGGGGTAACAATACATTGGGATCACAGGATCTAATCTCTATTTTAATACACCCTAAAATCCTGCTTGCTTTAGCAACTGCTGCTTGACATTGAGTGCTGCTGCTCAGCTTACTTGGAACCAGAGTACCCAAGTATTGAAGACTGTAGAGACAGCAATCAGCCAAGGAAACTTATTAAAGTACAAGAAAGATTCATCATGCTTACCTTCCTTTGAAATCAAAAGATGGCCAGCATGCCATTGTGCCGCCCATGCCAGCAGCCGGCGCTGCTCGGTTCCGGGACTTCAGGGGTGGTGGCTCAAGGGTCTCCGGACCCAGGGGTCTCGCGGACATGCCGAATAAAAAGTGGGATGTAGATGTACGGGCTAGGCCGTAATAAGTTTGTGACGCCACCCACGGTGTGTGGTGAGGTGGGACACCACCACTGCTATTACAGGGTGCCCGGGGGAGATGTTGTGCATCAAGTTGTTAACCCCTCCGTGGATAGGGATGGTGGCCCCGGGACCCGGTGGCTCAGAGCAGGGGATAGCGACTGCAGAGGATGTTGGCGTACTCACTGTTAGTAAAACACACAAGTCTCTGGTAAACCAAGGTGATGGTGGCCGGTGCTGCGGCCGGTCGCATTCGGGTCCCCCACCCGGCTGGTGGTCTCTATCCTTTTCCTGCACTGCTTTGTGTAAGGTGGACTTTCCTAGTGTGAAACTCAGGAGTCCTCTCCCGGCTGGATGTGGCCTAAAGAGCCATGCCCACAGACGCTGGCCCGTGGGATCTATGGGCCCTGGCGGTGACCTCTTATCCCTAATCAGTGGGCTGTTGTCTTCTATGAGGGACTTTGGGTGGGACAGGACCTCTAGTCCTGGCCTCAATCAGTTAATTAACCAGTTCCAGTTGGTTCTCGTCCTGGCTTCAGGGTCCGAGTACCCCCTTTTCTGCTCCGGTTTCCGGGTCGGATCCTCGTGTCGGTACCGGCGGGCTACAACCCTGTCCCAGTCCACCTCGGTTCCACCGAGCCATCTTCCCTTCTCCTGCTGACGAAGACCACCGTCTGCCTCCTAGCCAGAGGCACCAGGGCTCCTACCCTGGTACTGTTCAACTTGAACTTCCCTGCTGGAGCTTCACTTAGCTCCAGCCCACACTTCTCTCCAAACTGAACTTCAGACTTAACTGCCTGTTTTTCCCGCCCCAGGCTGTCTAGACCCCTGGGTGGGCGTGTTCCAACCACCTGGTCAAGCCCACTGGTGTGTCTATCTTTCCCTAAGGGGGGGTGACTAGGGTTTTCTGGTTGGCTGTGTGTTTCCTAGTGAGGGAGGTATTATGCAGGGGCCTAACTGTGACCACCTGGCTTTGCCAGGGCGTCACACCATCAGCTCAGAACTGGCTACAACCAGTGGAACCCAACTACAACCATCTACACGGGCAGACACAGACAGAATGGGGCCCCTGTACAAGGACATTTTATGGGCACTTTAGAATCACCATAAAGCATAATCCGCTTAGGAGTTGAAAATGAGCATCTTTACTTAATGGACCCCTGTGCAGTTGCACCAATGACATACCCGCCCGTGCTCAGCTACTGTTCAGAGAACTCTGGCCAAATTTGGTCGTCATGGAAGAATTATGGACAAAAATCACACCTTCAACTTGATAAAAAGGCCAAGAAATTCAATTATGCATGAAAACATAGGGCCTGGGCTGCAGAAAAATAACAGCAAATACTCCAGAATGAAGAGTCAACATGTGAAATATTTGGCTGTGACAGAAAACAGTTTGAATGTCAATGAGCTGGAAAGTAATAATAAATAATAATAATAATAATCTATTTTTATAGCGCCAACATATTCCGCAGCGCTTTACAATTCAGGAGGCTCATATACATATACATATCATATACATAAACATATACAAACAAGTAACAATTATAGAAGATACAATATTTAAAGGGAAAAATGGCAACCCTGCTCGTGAGAGCTTACAATCTACAATGAGTAATACAATAAGTGTCTGCAAGCTACTGTGAGGCATGGTGGAGGCATCTGATTGGCTCTAAATTTATTCTAGAGCAGTACAAAAAAAACCAAATATACAGACAATGTCATTAACAATAATCTTCAATGTAAAAGAAGGACAAGAAATACAGGAAGTGATTTTTTTTTGGCCCCGACAGAGCCCTGGTCTCATTATTATTGAGTCTGTGAGGGAATAACAGGGTACTTTGGGCAGATAAAACATTTTGTACTGTTCTTGCCCTCATACACTATGATGCTGAGTTGGCACTGTAGTTCTAGTATCTTTAGATCACTTGTAACTCAATAAAATAGTATCTGCTCTTCACCCCTGCGAAGAGAAACGTTACGTCAGAGATGAGTGTAGAGCTCCATGCTGCAGCAAAGAACAAACATCCTACCAACCCCTTAATACTTGCTTCCATTCAGTCTTAGAACAGGGGTCATGGTGGGGGCATGGTCGCCAGCTCCAAGTTATTCCTAACTGCTATCCCCTTGATACTCGCTTCTATCCATTCTTAGAACAGGGTGCGTAGAGAGTGCGTTGCTACTGGCACCATGTCTTCCTACCTACCAGCCCCCCGATACATTCTTCTATCCAGTCTTAGACTGGGCATGGTGGGGGCAAGCAGAAGGAGCATGGAGCCTGTGGACATGCCACTGCCATGCACCCTGTTCTAAGAATGGACAGAAGTAAGTATCATGGGGATAGCAGGTAGGAATAACTCGTAGCTGGTGACCATAAAAAAATTGGTTTTGTTGGAAAAATTAGAAATTGCTGATAAACTTAAACTCTTCTTACTTCCTAACAAAAAAAAATATTCAAAAATTGCACTGATGTAAAGTGGACATGTGGGAAATGTTATTTTTTAGCTAACTTGTGTGATATAACTATTTGGCTTAAGGGCATAGTAAAGTTTGAAAATTGCAACATTTTCATATTTTTTGTAAAATTTTGGAATGGTTTATAAATAAATGCAAATTATATCATCCTAAATTAACCACTAGCACGAAGTGCAATGTTTCATGAAAAAACAATCTCAGAATCACTGGGATCTGTTTAAGCATTCCAGAGTTATTATCGCATAAATTGACACTGGTCAGAATTGTAAAAATTGGCCTGGTCACGAAAGTAAAAACACGCCCTGGCATAAAGGGTTAAAGAGCGGATATTGAATCATAGGTGGCATAAGAAAGACAGTAATTTTTGTTCTAGAGGAGAAAGATTTAGAAAATGTTGTCAATATTCAATGGCTTTCAAATTTTTGTAAAAGCTGTATCTCCAAAAGAAAATTAAGTAGATTTTTTGAGACATTTAAAAATTTATTTAAAGGGAACCTGTCACCAGATTTGGTGACTATAAGCTGTGGCCACCACCAGTTGGCTCTCATATATAGCAATCTAACATGCTGTATATAGGAGCCCAAGCCACTGTGTAGAACACAAAAATCACTTTATAATACTTACCTAAATGGTCGCTGCGGTACAGACTGGTCAAATGGGTGGCTCCATTCTCCGGGATCGGTGCCTCCTTTCGACCATCTTGGTTTTCCTTCTTCTGAAATCAGCGTGCATGACGTGTCCTATGTTATGCACACAGGCCGATACTGAGGTCCTGCTCATGTGCACTACAATAATTTGATCTGCCCTGAGCAGGGCAGATCAAAGTGCACCTGCGCAGAACGTCAATACCGGCGAGTGTGGATGACGTAGGAAGCGTCATGCACACCGGCTTCAGAAGAACGAAGACCAAGATGGCCGAAAGAGGAGGCGCCGCACCCGGAGAACGGAGCCACCCATTTTACCAGTCTGGAGCGACCTCCTTGGTGAATATTATAAAGTGTTTTTTATGTTATACACAGCATCCTGGGCTTTTATATACAGAATGTCAGAATGCTGTATATAAGAACCCACTGGTGGTGGCCGCAGCTTATAGTCACCAAATCTGGTGACAGGTTCTGTTTAAAAATCCTTGGTTCTCTTTTCTAAAGAGCTTTTTAATTCTAGAAAGCTGCGGAGGTCTTAGAGCAATCATGTTACCCATTAGTTTATTTTTATGTCTGATCATTTTAAATTATTTAATTTAAAATTTCCAGAACAATTTGTTTTTGGATGTGTCACCACTATAATGCTACAATAATAATCCTGCCACTAAATGAGCTTAACAACTGAAAATTATCGGCTTTCAATGAACTTACTGTATTGCACTTTATTGTGTGTATATTTCCAAAAGAATCTGAAATGCATTGTGATTTGTTCCCTCCCAGTCTCAGCATCTCTGCTTACCATTCTGCATTTGCTGAATTTTGAACTTCTCCACTAATCCTGTTTGATTTTTGACAATTGAAGCTGAAGCCCTGAAATAAATATTTTCCTATTGACTTTTAATAATTTTGTTTGTTCCTGTCACATTTCACAGTCCATTTCAGCTCTGAAATCCCTTCACTGAGGATTCTTAATTTAAAAAGCTTTCCCTGAATCTTTGTATTTGTACGGTAAACCAAAAACAGGAAAAGGAGAAGTGCAATATTTCAACAAGCAAAATGAATCTAAATATCTCAAGTGATCATATCCTGAGCATGTAACAAATGGTTTTATTCTTAAAGATTTGATTACCTGTCTGTAAAATTTAGTTTTTTTTCTGTTTTCATTACTTGCATGATCTTTTCTCAGCTGCTATAAAAGCGAATTCTGTTACTTTGTAGGCATTTTTCAGCTGTACTATAGATCACTCATTTCCATTATACCTCTGGGAAGTGGTACTTTAGTTGAAGCCCACTAGTCAACTCTGGGATAGCTGCCGTTTGCTGCCCAAACTTATAAAGGTACTGTAGCGCTCGTGGCCTATGTAGAGGTAGCAAGCGGGATTAGTGGTCCCCTGGACCATAGGGGGTCCCAGGCTTACCCTTTGGTGGAACAGGATTGCCTAAGCGCACACCGAGAGGTGGATGCCAGGTAACACTACCAAGGCAGTGACCGGGACTGGGGAAGCTGACCCCCAGGACAGGTAACTGACTCAGGTATAGACGGGTACAAATAGGATGACTGAGGCAGGCTGCACAGGTGGGTATGGACAAGAATGAAGGGCAGGGCAGGGATAGACAGGTATATGAAGGCAGGTACCAGAGCCATCACAGGGATCATGGGGCAGGAGCTCAGGACGTGACAACTAGCTGGGTAGCAGACTGGAGACTGACTGACTCACTAGAAGTATTGCGCAGGCGCCTTGCCTAATGAGAGGGTGCCTTAAATACACAGTGCCTCTCAGTCACAGGCTGAGAGGCATTTACGGGAAATGGCATGCTGGCCCTTTAAGAGGGGGGTCGGTATGCGCACGCCCATCTTAGGTGCACTCCTGGGAACCCTATGCAGCATGTACAGGGCTTGGGAGTGGAAGGAGGCAGCAGCACATGTGGGTGGCTGGGGGAGAGCGGGGGAAGACATGAACCGGCCTGGCAGTGAGTAAGTTGGCGTCTCTGCAAAGATGCCGGCACTACAGTTACATACCACTAATAGGTCTAAGGGTGTTGACTCCCTGCGACAGCTTACCCCAACTGTGCCTTTAATAGTTTGGCTTCTTTAGCCTCTTATTTAAGAAACCGTAGGCCTCAGGAGTGTCTGCATTTATATAGACTTCAGCAGTATAGCAAGCATGGCAATCACACTTGCAGAGGGTACTCGTCTTTCAAGTAACTTTTAAAATAATCTGTCCTGTATGTGTTCAAGGTGAATAACCAATTGTGGCCATTATATGTCTTATATCCTGCATGTCCCCCAATTTTCCCTTCCACTGGCTCCGTCTAATTTGCATTTGACTCTGAGCTAGTGGGAGGTCACTAACTTCTGTGATGTCTTATATGCAGACCATGGCATACAGGAAGGGATTTCTTCTCTTATTCTTTGGTAGCACACAGACTATAGCATGTAGGAGATTATAAAGGAGCACTGAGCAGTGTAGATGTGAATACAGCCCTGAAGTGAGGTAAAAGACTTGTTGGAAAGCTCAGCACTATATTTTTATATCTGGATCTTTCTTTCTTCTTGTTTTCTTACTCTGCTCTTCACTAAACCTTTACTCTTATGCCGGCGTCACACGGGACGATCTATCGTGCATTCGCACGAGCGATCGTACCCACCCCCGTCGTTTGTGTGTCATGGGCAATTAGTTGCCCGTGGCGCACAAAGTCGTTTACTCCCGTCACACGCACTTACCTCCTGGGCGACGTCGCTATGGGCGGCGAACATCCTCTTCCTGAAGGGGGAGGGACGTTTGGCGTCACAGCGACGTCACACGGCAGCCGGCCAATAGAAGCGGAGGGGCGAAGATGAGCAGCCGTAACATCCCGCCCACCTCATTCCTTCCGCATTGCCGGCGGGACGCAGGTAAGCTGTGTTCGTCGTTCCCGAGGTGTCACAAGGAGCAATGTGTGCTGCCACAGGAACGATGAACAACTGGAGCACATAAGGAGGACCGACATTTTGAAAATGAACGACGTGTCAACGAGCAATGATAAGGTGAGTATTTTTGCTCGTTCACAGTCGTTCGGAGGTGTCACACGGTACGATATCTCTGACGATGCTGGATGTGCGTCACTAACGACGTGACCCCGACGACATATCGCCCGATATATCGTACCGTGTGACGCCGGCATTACCTTCCATGTACTATAATGGGCTATGTAACCCGACAACTACCTGTGCTGGCAGTCTTTTGTTTTTTTCTGAGTGCATGGTGAGTTCATGAAGCAAAGGGGAGGGGAAAAAGTAGCTGATAAGTGGAATAAAAAAAGAGAACTCTATAACAAGATATATTACAAAGTTTCTTATATTTGCTTGTACTACTGATTTATGCAAATTTTGTTGAAGTACAATTTTCATTTAATTTTATAATAATAAAGAGGGTTTAGAACTCTGAATCAGAAAAATAGAATTGAGACAACTATAAAGATATACGGTACTAAGAAATTGATAAGCACAGCGTGTAATGCTTTAAAAAAAAAAGGTGGAAATTAATTTTAATGGTTAACTGTCAGGCAGAAGAAACGCAAACTGAGATACACAGAAAAAAAATGTTTCCACACTGACTGCTCAGTTAAACTATTAGTGGAACGTTCGGTCTTCTGACACCTCGTTTAATTATTTTTCTGTGATGTAGAAGATAATTGTGCAGATTATAGGGTGATATATTGATCTGTCAATATTTGTGCTATGGTGCACAGTAAAACAGTCATAGAGGATGCATTTATCCTGTGTATTGTGCTAATCATGTTTATTTGCTGTCTGCCTATATTGATCAGAGTCACAACCTTTAATACATCCCATTATAATATTGACCTGTGCAACTTCTAAGAGATCCGATAATGACTCACGTAACAGTAACAAAAGGTTAAAAAGTTTATAAAACAAACTGCTTGCAGACAGAATCTTTCTGTATAAAGGCCCTGTCACGCACAGAGATAAATCTTTGGCAGATCTGTGGTTGCAGTGAAATCATGGACATATTGTTCCATTTGTACATGGCCAGAAACCTGGCACTGATTGCCCACAATTTCACTGCAACCACAGATCTGCCACAGATCTGCTACAGATCTGCCACAGATTTATCTCTGTGTGTGACAGGGCCTTAAGACTCCATTAATAAATGTTTCCTGCATTAATGAATGAAACATGTGGACAAGCATTTTTCAATTGATGTCAATAGGTAGGAGTTTAATTCTCCTGAAAAAAAAACAAAACTTTTGAGAACCATCAATTTAATGAACACAAAGATCTTTCTATAGTAAACTATTCTCACTTGATGAAATTGATATGGTTTACAGCATGCCAATAAGCAAGTTTGCAATTAAGTTGAATTTTCTAGCTGCTGACATTCTACTGCTTTGAGAACTTTTATCTTACATAATGTACAGCTTGATTACAAGGAGATGAACCATCAGGGCCTTGCTGAGTGTGCACAGTGGCTACATACCAGGCTAATGAGCTGACTCCTGTGCTACCAGTCACCTCTCTCCAGCACATTTATTTCTATACAGCAGATAGTTCTCCCTTTCAGCAGCTGACCAGTCGTGCAAAATAAAAATTCCACCTCAATTTTCTCTTGAGCTGTGGCCTTTTTCAATGGCATTGTTATCATTACGTGCAAATATAACAGTTTAGATTTCAGAACTGACAGATCATTACAGTAAATTTCAAGTGAAAGCGAGTAAATTTCAGCCTACCATAGCCATGTGATCCAAACCATCTAGGGTGCACGGATGAAGAAAAGGGGCGGTCCACCCCTGCAGAAGTCAATCTAAATAAGAGTAAGTGGTAATCCAGCACCCGTAATTAAAGCGGGCTTAACACGCAACAACATCGCTAACGAGATGTCGTTGGGGTCACGGAATTCATGACGCACATCCGGCCTCGTTAGCGACGTCGTTGCGTTGCAGGAACGACCGTTAATGATCAAAATTACCCACGTAATCGTTGATCGTTGACACGTCGTTCTAATCCCAAATATCGTTGCTGTTGCAGGACACAGGTTCGTCGTTCCTGCGGCAGCACAAATCGCTATGTGTGACACCACAGAAATGAGGAACAGCATCGTACCTGCGGCCGCCGGCAATGAGGAAGGAAGGAGATGGGCAGGATGTAACGGCCGCTCATCTCCGCCCCTCCGCTTTTATTGGGTGGCCGAAAGAAAGGAGGTGGTTCGCCGGCCACAGCGACGTCGCTAGGAAGGTAAGCATGTGTGACGGGTGTTAGCAATGTTGTGCGCAACGGGCAGCGATTTGCCCTTGACGCACAACCGACGGGGCGGATGCTATCGCTAGCGATGTCGCAGCATGTAAAGCCCGCTTTAGACATTCTTTATTCACAAAACATGTTAAAAACATACCTGTTTAAAATCAGAACAGCCTTACTCGTTTCAGGTCATAGAGACCATCATGTCCCTCTTCTTTCTGCTTCTTAGAGTCCTGTGTGTGGCTGTAAGACAATTGGCCGAAGCAAAAACTTTTCTGCCTGCAAACCAGACAATGCACCACCCATTTTTTGCTCGGCTTAGCTGCCAACCATCCAGAAAATGAAAAATAGAGCCCTTTTTTGCCGTGTGCAAAAAAAAATGTAAGGTGGCCGTGATTTTTTTGAAGCTGAAGAAACTTATACAGAACATTTTGACAGTAATTATCATTTTACAGTTTATAGTGAATGCAGCTAACGTCTTCTGATCAGGATTATGGCCGTAGTCAAGGATCACTTAGAATCAATGAATTGTAATGGTTTTACAATGTGTTTGTATATTGTTTATGATGATTGATAATCTGTCCAGAAAAAATTAAAAGTCAAGTTGGCAACCCTGACGATTTGCTTCAGCCATTTACAAGCTGAAGATGAAGCCATTCTGCAGGATATCTAAGAGACTAAGGCCACTTTCACACTGCGTTATTACCTACATTTACTGGTCCCGTTGGAGCTTCCGTCCAAACCCCCCCGGAAACGGGTTTCGGACGCATGCGCCGATGGGGACCGTTGATTATAATGGTGGATATGAAGTCACCGTGTGCTTTGTTGTGCATCATTTTAGAGTGTCCGCTTTCTGGAGGCGGACATCCAGACGCAGTCTACTACGTTTTGGTATCCGCTTACAGAATGCGTATAAGTTCGAAAATGGTGCAATAAAGAGCACACAGTGACGCCATCTGCACCATTATAGTCAATGGCCCTGTCGGCGCATGCGTTCGAAACCCATTTTGTGGGGGAAATGGGGTTTGGATGGAAGCTCCGATGGGACCAGTGAATGTAGGTAATAACGCAGTGTGAAAAGGCCCTTACTGGTGTATCGTGCAGGAAATGTTGCACAATGAAAAAACAATGAGGGCAGCTATATTTCTTGCTTAATTAAAAAAAATAATTTCTAGGTTTGTTGACATTTTTTTACTGCTCAGTTCCAGGACCTAGTCTCAATTGTTCCGAATCAAATGACTTACAAAATTTTTCTCTACAAAGTGGTTCTGCCAATGCAATTTAGGTAAATTACACATTAAAAACATCTTCATGGAATTGGCCATATCACTGTGCATACTAAAGAGTATTCATTATAATCGTGCCAGCCATAGAGATATGACCATAGTGTAATGATATAACAAGTTAGCTTACATTTACTTATGACAATAATCTTATATTACACACAAAACTTATTGGATTTCATGGATCTACAGCACAATCTACACCAGAGGTCTCCAACACGCGGCCCCTCAGGCTCCTGGTGCAATGTAATACATTATACCTCTAATCAGAGTAATAAAAGTTAATGTCCCATATAGGGACTAAGTAAAAAAGGGAAAAAAAGTTTAAAAATTGTAAAATTATTAAAAAAAAAAACACCACCAAATAAATAAAAAATGAAAAAAATATATATACTGTATATATACCAATAAATCCATATATTTATTTAAAAAACAAAAATAAACAAAAAAAGTACACACATTTGGTATCACTGCATCCAGAACAATCAGATCTATAAAGTTTTCACACTAGTTATCCCCTTCAGTGATATTAGCAAAACTATGTCTTGTCATCATACAGCTGACAAAAAATAAAAAAAATCATATGTAAATAAAAATGGTATCATTGAAATCATTTACTTCTCCTGCAAAAAACAAGATACCGTATAGCTTTTTCAGCAAAAAAAATAAATTAATAAAAAAGCTATATCTCTCAGAATACAGAAATATAAAAACAATTTAGTTTCAATAAAATAAATTTTATGATGTAAAAGATGCACTATATATATATATATATATATATATATATATATATATATATATATATATATATATATATATATATATAAAGCAATATAAATGTGGTATCACTGTAATCATACTTACCTGAACAATAATACTTTAAAGGGGTATTCCCATCATATCCCAATATAAAGTAGGTTTAAGGCTATGTGCGCACTTACCGGATTTTGCCGCGGATTTGCTGCATGTTTCGCTGCAGAAAATGTTCATAACATCTCTGCAGTGAATCACCAGCAAATCCTATGGAGAAAAAAAATCCTGTGCGCACTGGGCGGAATTTGACAGCTGCATGTTTTGCTGCGGGAATCCCGCAGCAAAAACAAGTGCATGTCACTTCTTTTCCGCACATCGCTGCGGGATTTCACTCCATTGACTCCAATGTTAATCATGAAATCCCGCAGGGAATAACGCAGGCAGCAAATTCTGTGCGGTTCACTGCGTTTTCCTGCGTTATTCCCTGCGGTATTTCGCGGTTTACCTCCGGTAATGTACATCGCCTGTCTGCGGTTTGCAGGGAAGTGATGTCATTACAGGAAGAGGAAGCAAAGCAGAGAGTAAACACACACACATCACAGACATAGAACACATCACAGACACACAGACATCACAGACACAGACATCACAGACATAGAACACATAGACACAGACACATAGAACACACATAGAAAGAAAACGGAAATATAGAAAACAAAGAACGTGGGCTCCGCTGCATATTTACCTTCCAGCCGAGGTAAGCACACAGCGGCGGCCCGGTATTCTCAGGCTGGGGAGGGAGAGGGGCAGGGGTAATGTCCCCCGCCTCACTCCCCCTCCCGCAGCCGAGAATATCAGCCGCAGCTGCCCCGGCACTGTCGCATGCATTATGCGGCAGCACCGGCGTGTCCTCGGCTCTTCTTGCCGCCGTGTAGCAGTGGCAGCAAGGTAATACAAGGGGTTAATGGTGATGGGGGACCACCACCATTAACTCCAGGCTTGATCATGGCAGCGTCTATGTGACAGCTGACATGATCAACCCGTAAGTAAAGTGAAAAAAACACAGACACCGAAAAATCCTTTATTTTAAATAAAACAAACAAGCCTCGTTCACCATTTTATTAACCCCTCCCGCACCAAAGCTCCAGCGTAATCCACCGCTCCGACGTCCTGCGCTGCTTCCATCCAGCCGCGACTGTCACAGACACAGCGCTGAATGAAAGCAGCAGACAGCAGAGGTAATTACCGGTCATTTCCCACGGCCGGTAATGTGAACTCACTGCCGACCGTGGGAAATGCAGCGATCTGTCATCTATCTATCCCTCTATCTATCCCTCTGTCTATCCCTCTGTCTGTCTAACTATCTATCCCTCTATCTATTCTTCTGTCTATCTACTATCTCAGAATTAAATGACTTTTTTTTTTTTTTTTTTTTCAATGTGCTTTATTGCATTGAATGCAATAAAGCACATCCCAACCCGCACGCGGCAAAACCGCGGCAATACCGCGAATAATACCACGGTAAAACCGCAGCAAACCGCGGCAAACCGCATGCGGTTTTCGGGTGCGGTTTCCCGCGTTTTTTTACCGTGGGTGCGGTAATCTTTGAGAGCATGCGGAATTTTCTCAAGAAAATTCCATTTCCCAGTGCACACAAGGCCTTATAATAGTAATATTAGCAAATACCTGCAATTAGAAATGTAGTATAGTTCTTCAGATATATCCAATTCTCTTACCTCATGTGCAGGGCATTGCAGCTTAGGTATCCATGGTTACAACCACTAACATAGTGAGATTTAGTTAGTTAGTTGCTTCTGATTATAACCAAGGATACTTAAACTGCAATGTCCTGAACATGAGGGAAGAGACATGGCTATATGAGGAGAACTATACTACATTTCTAATTGGAGGGATTTGCTAATATTATATATTGGGATGATAAGATCTTGGAGATGGGATTAACCTTTTAAGTATTTGGTGCAGAAATTTCTGCACCATTTCTGCATCTCTTGGCAGGAAAAACACAGAGGCAAAGAAGCGCATTTTTGCCAGGATTTTTTTGTGTTTTTACGTGTGTTTTTGGTGCAAATTTTTCCCACTCATTAAAATGGTGAAAGAATTGATATGCTGCAGATTTAAATGTTCGGTGCTGGAGAAGAAAAGCAGGGTTAATGTTGCGCTGCCGCCGAATGAAAAGATTGTTGATTATTAATAATTTTCTTTTATTTCATAGATCTATGCGTTTCAGGTCTCAAGTCCCCTTCTTCAGGACCAAAAGGAGGAATCAATTGTTGTTGATTTCTCCTCTTGGTCCTGAAGAAGGGGACTTGAGCCCTGAAATGCGTAGACCTATGAAATAAAAGAAAATTATTAATAATCAACAATCTCTTCATTCGGCGGCAGCGCGACATTAATCCTGCTTTTCTTCTCCAGCACCGAATATTAACCCACGTGGAGTTACAGCAGCCGCCATTTCTTTACAAGTCTTTATAGGGGTTGTGACTTTCAAAACCCCATTAGGTGAGTGTAATATTGTGCATATTGCAAAATACTATCTGGTAAGACCCAATTTGCACTCCTTTTTCTCAGTGTTTCAAACGTGTACCGCCCCAGCAATGGTCGAACCACTCGGATCCGGGTGTCACTACTCGTGGCTCAAGGGTCTCCGGACCCGGGGTCTCAGGGTCACTCCAAAACGTGATGGGGGTTATTTACAGGGGAGTTAGATAGTTTGTGATGCCACCCGTGGTGTGTGGTAATTAGGAGTACCCGGGGAGATGGAGTGGGGCAGCCAGATGATGTTACCCTCCACGGGTAGGGAAAGGCCCCGGGATCCTGAATGGTGGGATGGGGGGTGGATTGCAGGGGGAGCGCAGGCTCGCTGGTAGCAGGGGTTAATCAGGTACTCACTCAGAAGGAAAGCAGACGCTAGTAAACCAAGTCTCTGAATGCCGCTGCCCTCTTGGAGAGCTCGTCCGGGTTCCGTCCCCTGCAGCACTGCCTGAATTTTAGAAGTGTCCATGTGGCCCGTAAGCTTGGAGCTGTCCGTGCCACGCTTCCTACTATGGGTAGTAGAGGAGCTTGCTCTCAGGAGCGCACGCTTGGGATTTCAGTGGGCTGCTTTGCTTGGAAAGCCCTATTCCCCTCGTTGTGCTAGTGCCCCCGATCTCTGAGCTTCATATTAACAGTCCATAAAGGCCCTGTCCTCCACAGGTTAATTGCCGGGTTGCTTGAAGCTTCTCCCCGACCTAGGGTCCAGTACCCCGATGTGCTTTCAGCCCCAGACCGGCTATTGGACTGCAGCTGCCGACCGTGCTCCTTGACTAAGCCAAGCAACCAGACAATATCCCGTGACCGGGTCTCTGACTCCTCCGGGTCCAGACCACCGTCTGCAACCCAATCTGCTTCTCCCCTGGGAGCTCCAACTCCCAGCTTCCTCGAGCTCCTCATTGCTCGAGGGCTACCACTGAACTAACTTGTCACCTCCCACCTCCCTGCCTGACCCCCTAAGTGGGCGGCCCTATTCCAGCTTAGCAGCCCACTGGTGTGCCTGACAGGGTGTGGTGTGAGGTGTGATTGGGATTTTGGATACTGATGGAGGCAGTACTGCAAGTTGGGAATCCAGAACCATAGGGGGTTGAGTCCTGCACTGGGAAGATAAAAAGCGTGCAGTACCCTCTGACGACCTGACTAGTCCAGGGACGTCACATCAGTTTTACACAGATTTAAATGTGCAAGAATAAAATTATTTGCACATGAGACTTCAGGAATCTCATTCACTTTGCTGGCATCAGGAAATTGTGATAAATCTGCGCAGAAAAAAAAAGTCAAATCTGCAACATGTGCACAGGCCTGAAGAGTGCAATCATAAAAATATAGTGTTTATCAATAGCAGAAGCATAGTAGTACATTTATCTGGGTGTACATTTGGCAGCACACCGTATTGTGTATTATGAGTAGCACAGACACACTGGGGTGTATTATTTGCTTTGATTTACTACCTTTGTATATTTTGCTACTATAGAACTATACCTCACATATAGTCAAAACACGCATTTTCCCAGCAATGGCACATATCCCGAGTATGTGCAGTACCAGGCAATACTGTTGTGTTGTGCCGCGATGCTCCGCACTTGGATGCACACACAGCAGAGGCTTGTGACATTCTGCAAATCTCAATCTGGGATTGTCCGGTCTGCTCGTGACACAATTACATCCATGCACCCTCCTGGGAGTACCATCATTGACACAATTCATTATTTATAGGCCCAGCGCGCGGTTACTATATAACACGTGATACACAAGCCCAGGTCACTCTATTAATACTTCCCTAAGGCACAGATAACCCAACTCCACGGCCGTTAGGCAGTAAATAACTGGGATGATGCAATGTTGGATGCGTCTTGCCCTTCTTCGCGATTCCTCCATTCACTAGGTACAAAACAATCTCTGTATTTCCGCAATAATCACATAGACAACAAAAGCTGGAGCTCGATACAAAAGTCACGCCAGCGATTAGCAGCTAGTTAACGCTTCCGATAGAAAGATGCTTTAATTATGATAAGCCGCTGACATTGGACAAAGAAAGAACATGTCCACTGTTTTTATATATAAAGATTACAAGTTGCTAGGGGCAACGGGCAGTTCAAGGTCATTAGAGCCTGTTGCCATAGGAACCAATAGCAGGCTTTGCCCATCAAAAAACCTATTTCATGCACACACAAATACAGATTCTTAGCATAGTAGATCCAAATGTGATTTCCTGCAATACACATATTAAAATACTGATAAAAAACATGTTATTATACATATTCAGTACAGATAAAAACTAATCCGTTCTGTATAAACTGTGGCAGAGCTGTACATTA
The DNA here is from genome assembly GCF_048569485.1 of Anomaloglossus baeobatrachus. Taxonomy (NCBI): domain Eukaryota; kingdom Metazoa; phylum Chordata; class Amphibia; order Anura; family Aromobatidae; genus Anomaloglossus; species Anomaloglossus baeobatrachus. The sequence continues at coordinate 511,267,948 of NC_134358.1, forward strand.
TACATCAGCGCGATCAATGAGGATCCCTCGTAATCGGCACAATCATAGGGCAGTAGGCCACACCTGCTGGAGCATAGCAGTTCTTTTGCTGCAATATCAATGCAGGGCATAGATGCCCATTGTCAATATATCTTATATTAAAAAGTACTTACTGAACCTACCGGACCAGTACTGGTCCTCCACTCGTCTTTAGCCCTGTAAGCCTGCTGGTTAGTTGCCACCTTCACAATTTTGCCAGAACAGAAGTCCACTCAGATGAAATTGTCAAGGCTACTCAGATGAAATTGTCAAGGCTGCAGCTAATCAACAACTGTTGATTGGCTGCAGTGGTTACATGACATTCTTTATGTCACAAGTAGAGATGAGCGAACCTTTCAAAGTTCGGTTTGCCGATCTTTACCAAATCTCCTGTTGTTCACCCAACAATTTGGCTAATATACTGAGCCCATTGAGTTCAATGGAAGGCCAAACTTATGTGTTGTATAATGGTGTAGGGGGCAGTAAAAGAAAGAAAAAAAGTAGGACATACTTAACAAGTTTCCGGTGCGGCTATAGCTGCTTCCACGGCTGTACTTCTAGGGCCTCTGATTATCCCACATCCATATTCACTGCTTTCTCCGCCCATTGGCATCTCTGATTGGCTGCAGTCAGACCATGCACTAATCACAGATGCTGCCTGGGGCAGAGTCTGACTGCAGCCAATCAGACGCTGGTTGGTGGGGAAAGCAGTGACTATGGATAAGGAATAATTAGAGGCCCCGGAAGTAAAGCCTTCGGAACAGTTAGAGACATGGGGAGACTCGGTAAGTATGTGGTGCTTTAACCCTTTTGCTTCCAATTTTTTTTTTACAGTGATTTTCCCTGGCTAATCACAGCCATGTAAATACTTGACATGGCTGTGGTAGGGCTGGAATGGATTTTCTACAGATGAACACTTACCGAAAATTGCCGACTTTTGAGCAAAGTGTTCGGTAAGACGAGACAGAGAGCTCATTGTGGAGGATTGGTCCCGGTTTAACGAGGTAAGACATCATTATATTTTAGGCATAGGTTGTGGACAATTTCTTTAAATGAACGCATGTAGTTTTAAAAGGGCCACTGTCCACATAGTCTGATGATTATTGCAATTGGCTATAAGAATTGATAGCCTATTCTAAAAATCTTAATATATAGTGCTTGGAATACATAAACCATAACAGATTTGTCAGAAAACCTTTACTTTAATTTTACAATTAACATGGGACAGCATATTACCGAATACTCCCACAAATCTGGGTCATTGATTGCAAACAAGATTAGTTGTTTTGCACACCAAAAATATTTCCTATGAAATTTATTCCAGACTATGTTGTAAAAATGGGTACACACTAATGAAAGGTAAAGTTTAGACTACAAAATTCTAATTAACAAATATTCAACCACTAATTATTCATTAAAAAGGTATCCAGTAGACAGGAGACTATAAAAGCCCCTTAATTAACATAGAAAACCTCTTCATATTTCATGCTGTCAGCAATGGCACCACATGGAAGAGAAATGTCACAAGACCTGAGAAAGAAAATTATTTCTTCACACAAGAAAGATGAAGGGTACAAGAAGATGAGCAAAGCTCTACTTATCAGTCAGAAAGTTAACACCTAAACAGAAGCATCTTCTGATGAGAAGGGTTTACGAAAATCCTCATGCAAGTTCACTGCAGTTATGTAAAGGAGAAAGCCAAACTGAGGTGAGTGTTTCTCGTAACACAATATGGCAAACACTGTAGAGGAATGACATACATGGTTGTCGTCCATGAAGGAAGCCTCTCCTAAAGCCCATGAACAAGAAAATCCACCTATGATTTGCCAGGGTCCATGCTGAAAAATATGAAGACTACTACAAAGACCTCAAAGATAAATGTTTTAGGAACTGATGTATAGCATCACAAAGGTGGGGAGTATAAAGAAAAAAATGCATGATGCCTACAGTGAAACATGGTGGAGGCAGTGTCCTTCTATGGGGCTGCATGAGTATTGCTGGATTCGAAGAGCTCCAATTTTATTGACGGTACCATAAACTCCTAGATGTTATGTTCTATATTGACAGAGAAGATGTTACCATTAGAGATGGTCCTTGAGTCGATCAGGTCAGATGCTCCCAAAGCACTCAAGTAATGAGCATAATGGAAGTCAATGATTGGGCAATTCGGGTCTCTACCCACATACAGCCAGCCATAAAGAGAGCATTTCGGGGAGGGTGAAGGGGCAGTTTTTTTCGTCTTTTGACATACCACATCCAAAAATGTTGGTTTAACCCCAGTGATAGCCATTCAGAGACAGTGAATAGCTCTCTTTATGGTGCCTGCTCACATCATGCAGTGAAGAAAGCCTGTCCATTGTGGTCATTGCTTTACAGACTAAACATCTGAGCACCCCCGATACTTGGCTGAGCTCTGCTAGAATCTGAGCACCCCGATGCTCGATCAAGTAATGAGCACGTTCGCTCATCTCTAATTACCATCACTTTGAACACTTGGTAGATGTGCACATTTGTGGTTGAATTTTGTACTATGGTAACCCATATAAAATGTTGATACTGAAAGGAAACCAGAGGCTTTCTGACAAATCTGTCTGGATGTACTTGTTTATACTGTATATTACTCTAATATTCTTGGAGCAGGCTACCAATATACAGTATATATTACAGTATATACAGTGTGTCCACCCATATCCTGTCCACCGCCATTAACCTGAGAACGGTGGCAGCTATAGGAATAGAAGTGGTATAGTAAAGTAGCCATACGCTGCACAATGAAACCACCTATAGCCCTACCTGGTGGAAAACAACGGCGTTAGCATTTTTATCTAAAAAACGGGACGAGATAGAGAAAAAAAGTGAATTACAAATTTGTTGGGCATCATCAATTCAATACGAATCGACACCTTGCATACAGATATGCTATGATTAGAACATGTAAAACTCACAAGGCTGCAGATGTGAAGCGAAACCTTATGGAGATCTTCCTCCAAGTCATTGGGTATGGTGGCTGCGTGTAGTGGCCTCCACGCTCACCTGACCTGACCCAATTGGACTTCTTTCTGTGAGGTCACATCAAACAGCAGGTGTATGCGACCCCTCAACCTACATTAAAGGACCTACGACGTATCACAGATGCTTGTGCAAACGTGTCACCTACCATATTGCACAACGTGCAGCAAGATACAGTATGCTGTGCAGAGTCCAGATGTGCATTGCAGCTGACGGTGGCCACTTTGAGCATCAAAAGTTAAATGAGCGCCATATGCGTGACCGGCATTCAATGTTTTGGGGGGGTCATGGGTTTCATATCATAGTATTTCTCTATGCAAGGTGTCGATTCGTATTGAATTGATGATGCCCTATAAATTTTTAATTCACTATTGTTTTGCTATCTCGTTCCGTTTTCGAGATAAAAATGCTAACCCCGTTGTTTTCCACCAGGTGGTGCTATAGGTGGTTTCATTGCGTAGCGCATGGCTACTTTACTATACCTAGACACCACATCTATGCCCATAGCTGCCGCCACTCTCAAGTTAATGGTGGTGGACAGGAAATGGGTGGACACACTGTACATTATATATATATATATATATATATATATATATATATTCACAGTATACTATACTTTTACCCTTCTTTTTTAGTGTCTAACTTAATACATTCTCCTATCTCTATAGAGGGAGAAATAAAAGAGTCTTCAGATGAACGGCTATAGCTGTATAGCTGTAATAGAAAGGAATAAAACCCATATTATTTTATTTTAGTCGATGGAAGACTCAAACAAAAGGGACTTCCCTTTCCCATTGCAAAAGAAATGAGAAAAACGCCCTATCAGTAAAACTGCAAACTTGCTAGCTCTAGACAGAAGAAGATATGTCTCCTGAAAGTTCTTTGTTACCAAGCAAATTAAATACAGCCGTAGCTTAAAGTACATGACACTTCCGATTTGGATGTAGGAGACTGTGAGACAGGGATATGTTAAAGGTCGGGACCACAGGGAATAAAAAAAACCTGTTCTGTGGTTTACTGGAGTCAATGTCTCACTGTGTATTATCCATTACAGGGAGCAGCCTCCCAGAAGACGTTAGGAGCCGGTTTCACACCTCACTGACTCGTTCTGCTAGATTTCACATTGTTGGCTCGTTGGATTGGATTAAAATTACCCATTTAGAACATTAATCAATAACAGATCATATAACCATTACCAGTAAAATTACATTTTGTGGGTTCATTGCGGCTCTTTAATGTATATCAATCATTGTAAAGGCTTTGTAAGCAACTCGCGTGGTTCTTTACATCCTCCGCTCTATACGTACATGGTATGTTTCCATCAGGCGTAATTCATTTGGTAATTCTGCTTGTTTAGTCGAGAACAATTAAGAAGCCATATTTGCTGCGGGCAAAACAAATTGCTGCTTTGGCAGTTCCATTAAAATGCAATAAGAGCAGAAGTTTTTTTTATTTTTATGTCACAGGAGAGTATGTCCACAGTCCATAACATGTTTCATAGAAAGCGTACCCTTTTCAAGCGATGAAAAAAATGATGTAGCCAGTGGCAATACATTACAGGATTTCTGGTGAAAAGCAAGATTAAAGAAGGCGCGGAATGGAAGACATGTATGACTGCAGATAAGCAAATATGTGCAGTAATGATCACAAGAAGTCTACACTAATGTAGTAATAGTATCATGGCCGGTGTAAATATAGCTCCATTTTATACAAGAAGGTTTTATTAACACTAGAACTACTGAGGTAGTCATTTTGACTACTTTGCACTATGTATTTCTATATAGGTGTCACGAGTCCAGTAGTTCTAGTGTTAATAGTGTCTATAGACCTCATACAGGCCTCATTCAGTATATACTATATATAGTATTATAATATCATTATGTAATATCCAATCACCATATATATAAGCATCATGAAAGTCCTATTCAATCAGAAAATACAACTAGTTATAGAATATGACCAGATTTCATCTTATAGCACATCAAACAATGGAAATGAAGAAAGGGTTAATCTCCTGCACCGCCACACAGTCCAGATGATGTAGATCAAATATGATTTATTGGTCAACGCGTTTCAAAGAGGCTTCTTCATCAGGGCAATCATATACCCTGATGAAAAAGCCTCTAAAGGGTGGTTTATACGCTTTATACGCTGCGACATCGCTAGCGACTGCTAGCGATGTCGCGAGCATTAGCACCCGCCCCCGTCGTTGGTGCGATATGTGGTGATCACTACCGTAGCGAACATTATCGCAACGGTATCGTCACACGCACATACCTGTTCTGCAACGTCGCTGTGCCCGCCGAACAATCTCTCCTTCAAGGGGGAGGTGCGTTTGACGTCACAAAACGGCCATCCAATAGCAGAGGAGGGGCGGAGATGAGCGGCCGGAACACGCCGCCCACCCCTTTCCTTCCTCATTGCCGGTGGACGCAGGTAAGGAGATGATCGTCGCTCCTGCAGCGTCACACATAGCGATGTGTGATGCCGCAGGATCGAGAAGCAACCTCGCTACGTACGAGACAACAATTTTTGGTAAATGAACAACCTCTCATATACCAACGATTTTTGTCCCTTTTGCGATCGTTTAAGGTTGCTCCTGCCTGTAACACGCGATGTCGCTAACAGCGCCGGATGTGCGTCACAAACACCGTGACCCTGACGATATATCGTTAGCAGTGTCACAGCGTGTAAATGGCCCTTAAGGGCTTTGAAACGTGTTTTTTGATCTCCACGTTGGCTCTGCAGCATCCTACAAGCATTTATGGTGTTTGAGACCTGAACAACCACATGAGGTTATCTTCTCTGAGTTTTTCTCTTTTAATTTCTATTTGGATAAGACCCTATTTGAGCGATTTATCTTTCTAGCTCCTTTTATAATACTATAGCACATGGTATACTCAGTGTGGTGTCATCATGATGTCACAAGGGGTGCCCAAGTTGATGGACTGAGCAGCAGAAGTGAAGGCGGCACTGGACTGAATGCTTCAGAATCCTAGATTCAATGGCAGATCAGGGTAGTCTCCACCTTTGCTCCTGACATGCTCAACCCAATATCCTAGTCGCCTCTTGTACTTGCTAGGCTATAAGATATTATTACCTTCCATAATACCTAGCTATTAGGCCTCACGCGGCATCTTGACATGTGTTGTGCCGCTCATCATGACATTGCAGAGGCTAATAAACACAAGAGGTCCTCAGCAGCCTGAGGATCTGGCTGCCGAAGTAAAGATTGCCTAGGTTTTGACTGCTATAGGGGCCTCGTCCGGATGCTGGACTAGAGTAATGTAAATCTTTTTGGTAATCTCGGATAATCAGTAATGATAATGTGGCTATATTATTAGACTTAAAGTGAATCTGTCACCAAGTTTTTTTCTACGTAATCTGAGAACATATTATAAAGACAAATTGTCACCTTAGGTATGGGAAAGTACCCAGCGAAAAGCGAAAGGGAATGGAAACCCTGTGTCTAGGGTAGGGGGAGATGGTGACCACAGACCAGGTCTACCATTGGGCCCTGGCTTCCCTCACCGTTATATAGGTTGCGCACCTATGCGCCATGTAGGATACCTGGCCCTAGGCTGATCCTGATCTGAGCCCTAAGTAGGGAGTGGATGGGATGAGCTCTTCGTCAACCCCACTAGTAGATAAAAGACACAGGGTTGACAAACAAGGGAAAACAACAAACAACTTATCTCCAAGAATATACAGAAAGAGGGACTGCAAAATGAAACAAAAGCTGGTGTCACACACAGCGACAACGACAACGACGTCGCTGCTACGTCACCATTTTCTGTGACGTTGCAGCGACGTCCCGTTGCTGTCGCTGTGTGTGACATCCAGCAACGACCTGGCCCCTGCTGTGAGGTCGCCGGTCGTTGCTGAATGTCCAGCTTCATTTTTTGGTCGTCACTCTCCCGCTGTGACACACACATCGCTGTGTGTGACAGCGAGAGAGCGACGAAATGAAGCGAGCAGGAGCCGGCTTCTGGCAGCTGCGGTAAGCTGTAACCAGCGTAAACATCGGGTAACCAAGGGAAGCCCTTTCCCTGGTTACCCGATATTTACCTTCGTTACCAGCCTCCGTCCTTGCTGCCAGTGCCGGCTCCTGCTCTGTGCACATGTGGCTGCAGTACACATCGGGTAATTAACCTGATGTATACTGTAGCAAGGAGAGCAGGAAGCCAGCTCTAAGCAGTGCGCGCGGCTCCCTGCTCTCTGCACTGTGACATGTAGCTGCAGCACACATCGGGTTAATTAACCCGATGTGTACTGTACCTAGGAGAGCAAGGAGCCAGCGCTAAGCGCGGCTCCCTGCTCTCTGCACTTTGACATGTAGCTGCAGCACACATCGGGTTAATTAACCCGATGTGTACTGTACCTAGGAGAGCATGGAGCCAGCGCTAAGCGCGGCTCCTTGCTCTCTGCACATGTAGCACAGCGACGTTATGATCGCTGCTTCTGCTGTGTTTGACAGCTAAGCAGCGATCATAACAGCGACTTACAAGGTCGCTGTTACGTCACAGAAAATGGTGACGTAACAGCGACGTCGTTGTCGCTGTAGCTTAGTGTGACCCCAGCTAAAGTTAAGCCCGCTTTACATGCTACAATTTATCTTACAATGTGTCGGCGGGGTCACGTCGTAAGTGACACACATCCGGCATCGTAAGTTACATTGTAACATGTAACAGCTACGTGCGATTGCGATTGAACGGTAAAACATTCATCGCACGCACATAGTTCATTCCTCATGAATTGAACATCTGGTTGTTCATCGTACCCGGGGTAGCACACATCGCAGTGTGTGACACCCCGGGAACGATGAACAGATCTTACCTGCTTCCTGCGGCTCCCGGCCAGCTATGCGGAAGGAAGGAGGTGGGCGGGATGTCTATGTCCCGCTCAGCTACGCCCCTCCGCTTCTATTGGCCGTCTGCCGCGTGACGTCGATGTGACACTGAACGTCCCTCCCACTCCAGGAAGTGGACGTTCACCGCCCACATCGAGGTCGTATGGAAGGTAAGTACGTGTGATGGGGGGTTACTCGTGTGTGCGACACATTCAACAAATTGAACGTGCCGCACATACGATGGGGGCGTTGCAAATCGCATACGATATCGTATGTGAAATTACAACGTGTAAAGCAGGCTTTACTCCAGATGATTGCAAACCGACTGCTTGAGGGTGCAGGAGCTCAGATGATGGCTGTTTTGCACCGGTATGTGTTTCTACGGGTATAAATCCTTTTAACTTTGAAGCAAGTGTCACTGTTTGTCATCATGCATGGATTCCTCAGATGACATCGGCGTGCCATCCAATTTTTTTCAAGTACCTATAGATTTTAATTTCCAAGTTTGATCTGACACTCTGATCAATATTAGACATGCCTCTGAAATTTTGCACAGTTCGCAAAAAATTACAAGCATGTGAACAGCCCCATAGACTAACATGCGTGAAATACACGGATAGCACTCATACCACTCGTACTTGTGACCAAATGATGTGTGAATGAGCCCTAAGAATCAAACTGTATTCCCTTTAAGGGTTCGTGCCCACGTTCAGTGTTCATAGCGTTTCGGACGCAGCATGCTTCATCTGCCTCCAAAACGCTGTGATGTACAGTACAAGCATAGTGAATGGGATTTATAGAAATCCCACACCCAATGTGCCTGTTTTACCTGCAGGAAACACTGACCTGCGGTGTGACTTTCCGAGATGAAGCATGTCAATCGTTTGCTGTGGAGTCGCAAGTGTAGCTGGAACACAAACGAGACACCGCAGTACACGGAACCCTGATCGTGGGTATGAGCAACTGTGGTCTCCTGTGGAGGAGTCTCGCGGACCCGCAGGTCAGGACCCAAGACCTGTCGAAGAGGCAGCGAGTCCTGATCATGGGCATGTATCCTAACTCTTCCAATATATTATAACAGTTCTGTTTCCAGTTATATACATGGCTATACAGCCAAATTAACCCATATTGCTTTTCCATGTCCAAAAACATGTAAAGTATCCATATAGCATTAGTTCTAAGAAAGTATACGAAATGGAATTGTTTTTTTCAGGGAAGTTCCATATTGTGCCAGAACTAATAATATCTAAGGTCCATGCACATAATATTTCCCCATGAATATATCTATACATAGGATCAGTTAGTATGGCACTTCCGAGCAGTAGGCAATTATCGCATGCCATCTGGTATATACACTCAGAATATCTTTGCCGTCCACTTAAACCTTACCACTATTTCTGTGCAATATATAGTATAATATTAGTGAAAGGATACACAGGTTTAATGTCTAAGCCTCTGCGCCGTATACGAAGAGAAATATAGTATTTTCTCATCACTTTAATAACAGGCGCATCAACATTACGGCACCTTGCCCATCTTTCTATTGCTTTTCAATATGTCTTATGTTATTATTGTGTAGCATGTTCGCATCCTTGCCTCTTCCTGAAACTCCACGTTCTCTATTTATAATCCATAGCCAGAAGCAAGCAATATGAACGCTGGATCTCTAAACTCGAGGAAGCAGAAGCTTCTTGTATCCCGCAATCCTCGAGCTCCAGCAGATTTACGCTACAGCCCTGAATTGTACAATTCACTTCCGACAAATAATGCAAATATGCCCTCGATGGGACAACAGTGGGATGACACCGGCTTTAATATTTCTTTACACTTGGACCTTATTAAATCTGATATGTATGAGAACCATCTACATTTTCTGGCAGGTTTTTGTGAACTTTATTAAACATTTAGAGCTCTGGATACAATCCCAGTTATACAAATGAGTGAATGTAACGGCATATATGACAGCTAGGCATCGTTTAGTGCTTCAGTTGTAGGCAAACACACTATTCATCAGTGACTGAACCGTTCCTCCGAGCAGGGCACATGTGGCTTTTGGGCTCCCAGTGTCAAACACATAAGCAAGAACAAGCTTTGCCCTACTTTCAATAATTTAGCACCAGCTGCTAAGGAATGATCACAATTAAAAAGAAATAAAATAATAGAAATAATAGCAGGTCTGGCACACTTAAAATAATAAGCGTGGAATATTTTCTAACTTGGATGGATTTTCTTTTATTTTTTTTTGTGCAGCATCATTTACTTTAGTGCATTTAATCTAAATGGAAAAAAAAAATGATAAAAAAAGAAAACAAAAAACTAAAATATAGAATACAACAGAAGCAATGAAAATTTAAAGGGGCTGTCCACTTTACTTAAACAATACATTGAGGGTGTGATTTTTTTGGTACTTATTAAAGTGAACCTGTCAGGTGCAATATGTACCCAGAACCACGAGCAGTTCTGGGTGTATACTGCTAATCCCTGCCTAACTGTCACTGTATCTAGTAGCATAGATAAAGAGATCTCTAGAAAAAGTATTTCTAAAGATCTTTTATGATATGCTAATGAGGCCAGAGACTAGTCACAAGGGCGTTAGTTCACTTGGCTAGTCGGCACCCTTAGCATGTAAGCACATCCCTGTGGGCGTGTTAAAATGCTAATGAATATGCAGCACCAGAGGCATGGTCAATCTCACCACTCTCTCCTGCCACTGCACCAGATGCTGGATTTTGGCTGAGTGCGCATGATCAGAAGTCCCGGACTTCCAGTCATGTGCACTATGAAGCCGGGTGTACGCGTCTCGGCTTCAAACTGGTATAGTGTGTATGACTGGAAGTTTGGAGACGTTCTGATCATTTGCACTGAGTCAAAACCAGCGTCTGGTGCAGTGGCAGCAGAGGTGAGCTTGACCATGCCTCTGACGCTGCACATTCATTAGCATGTTAGCACGCCCCTGTGGGCGTGCTAATATGCTAAGGGGGCCGATTAGACAAGGGAACTAATGCCCTTGTGACTAGTCCCTGGCCTCATTAGCATATTATAAATAATCTTTAGAAATACTATTTTCTAAAGATCTCTATATGTATGCTACTATAGACTGGGACAGTTAGACAGGGATTAGCAATATGCACCCAGAACTGTTGTGGTTCTGGGTGCATATTGCACCTGACAGGTTCCCTTTAATATATAAGTATTACAGGTTCCCCTCCTGTGCTTGATAGTGCAGATTTCCTGACAGACTTCCTGTCCTCAAAATGGCTTCTCATGGAGGATACCAGGCTTATCCGTCAACCTCCTGCAATTCAAAAACAGCATATAGGAAAGCATAATTCAAAAAGGTGGAAGCTGATTGGCAGATTTGGTCACATTCTCTTCCATCATCAGTTGTCACAAAAACATCTAGTCTATTAAGGCATATGGATACCAAAAAAGAAAAGTCCTTTGCTCAGGATCCACCTCTATGAGCCAAAGTGAAGAACAACTATATACCCGCAGTGTCCATTCTACTGTATTTGGCCATCCACGTTGATAATGCCTTGCAGTGTTTCATTTTTCTATTATGAAGAGGTGCACTCTGTGGCGGAATATTTAGGAGAGGTGCAAGGTGTGGGAGACTATTATAGAGCAGTCAAGGTTATTGGGTAACATTATGGAGTGTTGCAGGGTATGGGAGACAGTATGGAGAGAGGGAGTGTGGGGGGATATTTGTTGCAGGAAGAACAGTGAGGATAAATTATTAATTTATGGGAGCAGCATGGGAGATATTTTTCTTTTTGGGGCAGTATGATACTTTTATTTTTAAAGGAATCATGTTGGGATGAGCTGCAGAAGACTGGAGAAGAGGGAAGTCTGCAGAGATGAGTTGTGGGTGTGAAAAGTCATCATGACATTGAAACTATGATAAAAGGGTTGGAGACAAAAAAGATGGAATGATTCCAATCATAGAAGATGTAATTTAAAAAGCACCTGAATGTAAATAATTATTTGTGAAAGTTACTATGTTTTATTAGTACTGTATAATCCCACTCAACTTTTGGTGCTGGCATCAGTGATATTAAAAATCTTCACAGTCATTTACTATCACCGACCTTGGGGCCCAGATGTGGGCGGGATTATGGGTGTAGGTTGCTGTGAATATTCATTTTTTTTAATGGTGGACACCTGTGATTGCTCACTCCTACCTACAGCAGTGACCTTGCTCTTACATCCTGTGACTCCACTTCACAGCCGCTCCCTGCGCAGCGAGACAAGTATATTTCAAACTGTAAGACGCACCCCCACTTTCCTCCCAAAGTTTGAGGAATAAGTGCACCTTATAGTCTGAAAAATATGGTACTTATAACGATTAGAGATGAGCAAATCAATTTCTAACTAATAAAAATTATGAAAAATGTTCCACATTTTTCAGGATTTGATTTGTATGAATCCAACAAAGGGTCATTCAGCCAGCTGCCATTTTGCTTGATTCTTTTGAGAGCTGGTTAACTGTAAAAACTATAAAAGATTATACTCACCTTTCCAAGGTCTAACCCTCACCTTCCATCATAGTGCCCTACCTCGTTCTCTCATATTCAATCCAGATCTTTTGGCCTCTTGACTTTGGGTCTCCCAATGCTGACCAGACCTCATTTGGTTTGATGCAACACATGATACTGAGCACTGGAAGACCCAAGGAGAAGATTTTTAAGCGAAGATCTGGGAGCAGTGAGCTGATGGGCAGATGATAGACGACTAGGACACATGAAAAAACATTATTAATGCCTACAGCAAAATAAACATCTGTTTTGTGGCACTTTCAATTCCTGATGTATCAAATATTGTGGCCAATTTGAACAAATCAGGGCCAAAATAATTTTTTGTGAATTCACTCATCTCTACTCATCATAGCATGTTGGCCGTTCACGAGCGATTATAGGAAAGATGGCTGACAAGTCTTCTTGTAGTGAAAAGATCTTATTTTATATACTTTTTTCTCTATGTAGGTGTTCCCTTGTAGTGAATCCATTGATGAGTGGAAGCGTAACAATAGTGCCTTTATGTTGTTTTTCTGCTAAGTCAGTGTAAATGTGTTAGAAGATCTTTGTGCAGTATCTGAAGTACCTTTGACTAAAGTGGTGCTTTGTCTTTGACCCATTAACCTTTTTGATACTGTTAATGCGTAACTGAATTGTGCTAAACCTTTATAATACAGAAGTAGGCTGTGAATTGCATACTTGACCACTACTCTTGTGTAGAGAATATGAGTGTCACTGTATACCGTATATGAGGCTCTATTCACATACATAGAACAAAAAAAACTGAAGTCTGTAAAAAAAAAAAAATCTACTGAACACCAAATACTGCACAAAGTCGGTAACCCCCGTCACACGTACTTACCTCTCGTGCGACCATGCTGTGGGCGGCGAACGTCCACTTCCTGGAGTGGGAGGAACGTTCGGCGTCACAGCGACGTCACGCGGCTGCCGGCCAATAGAAGCGGAGGGGCGGAGATGAGCAGGATGTAAACATCCCGCCCACCTTCTTCCTTCCACATAGAGCCGGCGGCTGACGCGGGAGGCAGGTACGTGATGTTCGCTCCCGTGGTGTCACACGGAGCGACATGTGATGCCACGGGATCGATGAACAACCGGCGCCCGATTTCAGAACCGATATTATGGAACCTAGCGACCAGTACACGACTCACGATTTGTGAGCGATACTGCGTCGCTAGGAGGTGTCACACAGGCCGGCATCGCCAGCGATGCCGGATGTGCGTCACAAAAACCGTGACCCCGACGATCTGTCGCACGATAGATTGTCTGGTGTAAAGCAGCCTTAAGTTCCATAAAACAGAGATTGAGTTCCCTGCGTTCCAGAGTTAAAGCGTAACCACACTTTCTAGTAACTTTTCAGGTTAATATGTCTTGAGCAAGTACATGAGGAATAACACTATATATCGCCACGATATGACTTGTATCCATCTGCTGGCTCTATCATTTTTTGCTATCCACTCTGAGTTGGTGGAGGGAGACTGTTTGCTATGATCTCTGAAATACACAGCCCAGCACGCAGAGAGCGAGTACTGCTCTTCATTCGTTTTTAGAACACAGAGACAAGCAGCAACATGGATGACATTATGGTGCAGTAATAAACTGTGTAGATGTGAATCCGCAATGGAGTGAGGTCTCATTAGAATGTTTAGCATGATCTTTACTTATTTATAATCCAAATTCCCAAAAAGTGTAAATTGTAAATACAACAAGAATGCAATATTTTGGAGATCTCTACAGCTATATTAGAACTTGTATCAGAATGTGAAAGCTAAACTTTTTTTCTATTTTATTTGAAATAATTAACTCATTGAGAAATTGATGACAACTTATGTCAAAAAGTTGGGTCAGGCCATGCCTACCTTTGTGTAGCATCTCATCTTTGTACAACAGTCTGTAAATGTCTGAGAATTGAGGAGACCAATTGCTGGAGTCTTGGGATTGGAATGTTGTCGCGTTTTCATCTGATGTAGGAATCTCACTGTTCCACAGTCCGGGGTCTTTACCAGATTTTTAGTTTCATAGTGCATCAAACGCTGTCTATTGGTAAAAGGTCTCGAATGCAGGCAGCCGGTTCATCACCAGGTGTCTTCTTCTGCAAACCCATGCTGTTTTGATGGATGCAGTTACATGGCTTACCATTATCTTACTGAAATATGCAAGGATTTCCCTAAAATAGATGTTGTCTGTATGGGAGCATATATTGTTCTAAAACCTCCATATAGTGTTCAGCATCGATAGTAGCTTTCAAGATGTGTAAGCTGCTCATGCCATAGGCGCAAATGCAACCCAATACTGATAGAGATGTAGGCTTTGAACTGATTACAAGCATCAAATATTGAACGCCGGTCTTGTCTCCTGTTCTCCAGAATCTCTAAATCTTTTGATGATATTATGTACTGTAGATTGTGGTATATTTATATCTTCTCAATTGTTCCACAATTGTTAGACACAGTTGTTCACAGGGGACTCTTAACATTTTTGCTTCAGAGAGTCCCTTCAGCTGTTTTTCATTGGAATCACTTATATTTTCAGCCTCTAGTTCATCGTGTCCCAACTTTTTTTGAGGTGTAATGTTGGTATCAATTTTGAACTTCTCAAATGAAGTAAAAAAATGTTCAACTTCAGATCTGTGTTCTATGTTCTGTTGTGACTACAATATGTCCAGCAAAGATTTCCAAATCATTGCATTCTTGTTTTCTTTAGATTTTGTACAGTGTCACAACTTTTTTTTAATTGTATCTGTGCTTTCAATTAGTCAAAATTGGTTGAAAATAGAGTTGTAAATTTAAGTTACAAATATCTGATTGAGTGAAAGCTTACTGAATACAGTTTTATTATTGCATGTAATCTTTACTATATACACTATCCTGTTCGTTCCAATTTACTGGCATTTGCAGGTGGACAGACATTAATCATTCAACTCAATGGTTGAAAAAGATTTGGATAAGTTTATTAGAAAAAAAATGCAAAATAATGCACACAGAAATGTGAATTTCAAAAGTATACCATTGTAAAATATATGTCACTTTATGCTATGAAGCAAGAAAAAAAATTTTCATCCAGCACTTGAAGATATAGTATCCCAATTCCACGAAATTCGTGGACTTGATAAAAACATTATTGATTTTATTGGTGTACAAAAGTATAAATAATTAAAATCTTTGCGTCTTAGGGGTACTTTGCACGCTGCGACACCGATGCTGCAATGTCGAGCGCGATAGTCCCCGCCCCCGTCGCAGCAGCGATATCTTGTGATTGCTGGCGTAGCGAATGTTATCGCTACGCCAGCTTCACATGCACTCACCTGCCCTGCGACATCGCTCTGGCTGGCGACCCACCTCCTTCCTAAGGGGGCGGGTCATGCGGCGTCACAGCGACGTCAAACGGCATGCGGCCAATAGCAGCGGAGGGGTGGAGATGAGCAGGATGTAAACATCCCGCCCACCTCCTTCCTTCCGCATTGCAGCCGGGGCGCAGGTAGGAGATGTTCCTCGCTCCTGCGGCTTCACACACAGCGATGTGTGCTGCCGCAGGAACGAGGAACAGCATGGTACCTGTCGCTGCACCGGCATTATGGAAATGCCGGACCCTACACCGATGATACGATAACGACGCTTTTGCTCTCCTTAATCGTATCAAAAAGGATTTGCACACTACAATATCGACTGCGACGCCGGATGTGCGTCACTTTCGATTTGACCCCACCGACATTGCACCCGCCTTAGACGTTTCAAGTCAAACAAGGGCTCTTACTCATAGCATGCTATGAGTAAAAGCCCTTGTTTGGCTTGAAACGCGTAAGACGCAATGATTTTAATTATTTGTACTTTTGTACACCAATAAAATCAATAATGTTTTTATCAAGTCCGTGAATTTAGTGGAATTAGGATTCTATATCTTCAAGTGCTGGATGAAACATTTTATTCTTGCTTCATTTATCCCGGGATCCGGCCCACTGACTGTCCGTGCACTGATCTCTAAAACTGGCCAGAGCAAATCTAGAGGTGAGCTGATCCTAAAAATTTTCTTTACTTTATGCTATATAGAATTTAAAAGGAATCTGGCAGCAATTTTTTGCTATGAAAGCTGAGGACAGCATGCTGTAAGGGTTAAAAAAAGCAATTATGCCTCTCTTATCTACAGTGCCTTGCGAAAGTATCCGGCCCCTTTGAATTTTTCAACCTTTTTCCTACATTTCAGGCTTCAAACATAAAGATAAAAATGTTAATGTTATGTTGAAGAATCAACAACAAGTGGGACACAATTGTGAAGTTGAACGAAATGTATTGCTTCTTTTAAACTTTTATAAAAAATAATAAACTGAAAATAGGGGCGTGCAATATTATTCAGCCCCTTTATGTTAATACTTTGTAGCGCCCCCTTTTGCTGCGATTACAGCTGCAGTCGCTTGGGGTATGTGTCTATCAGTTTTGACATCGAGAGACTGAAATTCTTGCCCATTCTTCCTTTGCAAACAGCTGGAGCTGAGTGAGGTTGGATGGAGAGCGTTTGTGAACAGCAGTTTTCAGCTCTTTCCACAGATTCTCTATTGGATTCAGGTCTAGACTTTGACTTGGCCATTCTAATTCCTGGATACGTTTCTTTGTGAACCATTCCATTGTAGATTTTGCTTTATGTTTTGGATCATTGTCTTGTTGGAAGACAAATCTCCGTCCCAGTCTCAGGTCTTTTGCAGACTCCAACAGGTTTTCTTCAAGAATGGTCCTGTATTTGTCTCCATTCATCTTCCCATCAATTTTAACCATCTTCCCAGTCCCTGCTGAAGAAAAGCAGGCCCAAACCATGATGCTGCCACCACCATGTTTGACAGTGGGGATGGTGTGTTCAGGGTGATGAGCTGTGTTGCTTTTACGCCAAACATATCATTTGGCAGTGTGCCCAAATAGTTCGATTTTGGTTTCATCTGATCAGAGCACCTTCTTCCACATGTTTGGTGTGTCTCCTAGGTGGCTTGTGGCAAACTTTAAACAACACTTTTTATGGATATCTTTGAGAAATGGATTTCTTCTTGCCACTGTTCTGTAAAGGCCAGATTTGTGCAGTGTACGACTGATTGTTGTCCTATGGACAGACTCTCCCGCCTCAGCTGTAGATCTCTGCAGTTCATCCAGAGTGATCATGGGCCTCCTGGCTGCATCTCTGATCAGTCTTCTCCTTGTTTGAGATGAAAGTTTGGATGGACGGCCGGGTCTAGGTAGATTTGCAGTGGTATGATACTCCTTCCATTTCAGTATGATCACTTGCACAGTGCTTCTTGGGATGTTTAAAGTTGTGGAAATCTTTTTGTCACCAAATCTGGCTTTAATGTTCCCCACAACAGTATCACGGATCTGCCTGTTGTGTTCCTTGGTCTTCATGATGCTCTTTGTGCTTTAAACAGGACACTGAGACTATCACAGAGCAGGTGCATTTATACGGAGACTACATTACACACAGGTGGCTTATATTTATCATCATCAGTCATTTAGGATAACATTGGATCATTCAGGGATCCTCAATGAACTTCTGGAGTCAGTCTCTGTACTGAAAGTAAAGGGGCCGAATAATATTGCACGCCCCAATTTTTAGTTTATTCTTTTTTACAAAAGTTTAAAGTAAGCAATAAATTTTGTTCAACTTCACAATTGTGTCCCACTTGTTCTTGATTCTTCTCCATAACATTAAAATTGTTATCTTTATGTTTGAAGCCTGAAATGTGGGAAAAGTTTAAAAAATTCAAGGGGGCCAAATACTTTCGCAAGGCACTGTATGTGTGTGCAGTTGTTTACTGGGGTTTATTACCCTGTAATTAGCATTGCAGAACTAGAAACTCATGCACACGGCAGTACGACACGCCCCCTGTTGTTAATGACACCTAACAGTCAAGCACAACCTCTGTGGATGGAGAAAGTCAATCAGCTCCGCTGTGTTCTTTAATATTAGGCCAGAGTCACACATGTGATTGACTCACGTGTAAGTTGCGTGAGTCTCTCATCGCATCACCTGGCACTACTGCACACTTTCCTGACAGGAGTGGGTCGGCTGCATGTATCTCTATTCAGCTTAGAATCTCCTGTTCAGAGACTGTGCGGCCGTGCTGGGTGATGCAATGCAAGATTCGCGCAAGTTACACGTGAGTCACTTGCATGTGTGACTCTTGCCTTAGATCTAAATTCTTTGATTGTTTCAGAACAGCTTCAGCCAATAATCTAAGTGATACATTGTTGGATTCAGAATCTCTTTATCTACATTATGTTGCTCTCAGATTAGATATCAAAAACCTGCTGACATAATCCCTTTAAGTTATTGTTATGCTCTTTCTTGTATTGGAGGACAATTCAGTAGACAATGGCCACACTGCAATGGTGATACCATAAATACATGCAAGAACTGTATAGTGAAAACATACGAAGCAAAATAGCCTAAAAAATGTTGGCTGAGATTAAAAATAGGACAAACACTGTGAGCTGGCACCATCGCTGAATGAGCAGTCACATGTTTTGTATTTGCCATCTCTCCGATGCATCTTGCTCAGTGCATTGGCATCTTTACAGATACTTCAAAGCCTGCTGTGTAGGACACCACTAGTCATACTATTGGCATATGCTGCCATCTGCCACCATTACTAGTCATACTACGGGCATATGCTGCTATGTCAACTGATTTGACATTTTGCTTCCACTGATGCCGATTTTAGAAATGTGTAACTCTGACTTTCTAAAAATGGCTATTTTTCTTGTAAAAATAAATATGCTACATATCCATAAATAACATTGTGGTCATTCACTAAACTGAGAAGACATAAAGTCAGCGTTAGGATTTCTCCCACTACTTTTACATTGATATTCGTCATTGTAGTAAAATTAAAGGTTCACCGATGCTGCAAGAGCTTTATATGGAACTAACTGTACTACCTGGCTTCGCCCGGGTTAATAACTGCTGTTAACAAAATAAAATGTATTAACAAAAATGTATTCTGCACACAAAAACCACAAAACAAATAGATATAAATGTAATTATAATGTGTGTCTCCCCCTCTGTATATATTTCTCTGTCTCTCTCTCTGTCTTTGTCTGTCTGTCTCTTTCCCTGTCTGTCTATCTATCTCTTTCACTTTTCCTGTCTGTCTCTTTCCCTGTCTGTCTCTTTCCCTTTTTTTCCCGGTCAGTTTCTTTCCCTCTCTTTCCCTGTCTGTCTCTTTCCCTCTTTCCCTCTGTCTCTTTCCCTGTGTCTGTTTCTTTGTCTGTCTCTTTACCTGACTTTGTCTGTCTCTTACCCTGTCTGTCTCTTTCCCTCTCTTTCCCTGTCTGTCTGTTTCCCTGTGTCTGTCTCTTTGTCTGTGTCTGTCTCTTTACCTGTCTCTTACTTTCCTGCTCTTTCCCGGTCTGTCTCTTTCCCTGTCAGTCTGTCTCTTTGTCTGTCTGTCTCTTTGTGTTTGTCTCTTACCCTATCTATGTCTGTTTCTTACCCTGTGTCTGCCTCTTTCCCTGTCTGTGTCTGTCTCTTTCCCTGACTGCATTGTGACACGCCAACATTCCATTTAAGGGCGTGGCTGCGCATTATTCTGAAGTTCTGGCTGCACTGTGGCTCCCAGCTCCATTCGCTTTAATGGATACAGGTTTTTTGGTGAATAACTGTAAAGCGCGGGGTTAAAATTTCCCCTCAAAACCTAGCCTATGATGCTCTCGGGGTCCAGAAGTGTGAGAGTGCAAAATTTTGTGGCTGTAGCTGTGACGGTGCAGATGCCAATCTCTGACATATATACACACACACACACACATACACACATTCAGCTTTATATATTAGATGATATGTGGGTGATTGGGAAGTACAGAAGTACGCTATACCCTGTATATTATATATATATATATATATATATATATATATATATATGTGTGTGTGTGTGTGTATATGGAATATCTGTGGTGTTGAAATATATGTTGTGAACTGCTTCTATTTGCTTAGTTTTTGCCTTTTAATAATTAAATTTCTATCTATATGTTTTGTGTTTTTTGTGTGCAGAATACATTTTTGTTAATACATTCTATTTTGTTAACAGCAGTTATTAACCCGGGTGAAGCCGGGTAGTACAGCTAGTATATATATATATATTATTTATATATTACGACTGGAACTGCCCGGCATTCAGAAGCGCGGTCACAGCGAACACAGATACGCGTGTTACCGCGTGTGATGCTGAATTGAATAGCATGTTAGTATTTCCCTGTGGGTGTGCTAACGTGCTAAGAGGGTAGACTAGTCTGGGGATATAATATCCTTGGGACTAGTTCACGTTGCTCATTAGCATGAGATAAAAGATCGTTAGAAATACTTTTTCTAAAGATCCCTTTATCTATGCTAGTGTATACAGGGACGGTTAGGCAGGGATTAGTAATATGCACCCAGAACTGCTCGTGGTTATGGCTGCATTTTGGACCTGACAGGTTCCCTTTAAGGTGGAGTCATGAACAGTGACCTTAACTGGGGCAAGTGAAGCTGACAGTTCTTTGGATGTTGTTGTGGGGTCTTTTGAGATCTCGTTGATGAGTCATTGCTGCACTCTTGATGTAATTTTGGTTGGCCATCCATTCCTGGGTAGGTTTACCACTATAATATGTTTTCTTCATTTGTGGATAATGGCTCTCACTGTGGTTTGCTGGAGTCCAAAATCCTTAGAAGTGGTTTTATAACCTTTTCCAAACTGATAGAGCTCTTTATTTTAATTACATATTCCTCATTTGTTCCTAAATTTATTTGGATGAGGGCATGATGTCTTACTTTTGAGGATCTATTGATCTATTTCACTTTGTCAGGCAGGTCATATTTAAGTTATATCTTGATTGAGAACAGGTGTGGCATTAATCAGGCCTGGCTGTGGCTAGGGAAATTGGGAAATTGAACTCAGCTTCCCAAAGATAAACCACAGTTAATTTATGCTTTAAGGGGGAGGGGGGGCAATCACTTTTTCACACAGGGCCCTGTAGGTTTGGATTTGTTTATTACTAAATAATAAACTTCATTTATAAACTATATTTTGTGTTTGTGTCATGGTTCGCCTCCCCGTCCACATGGCTAGGGGGCAGAGCCTTCTCTCGGGCCTCACTTCCGGACCCTGGATGCCTTGAAAGCTGACATTTCCAGTGAACCAGCACCGGCTATAAGCTTAGCACTGCTTTGCCTGTGATTTCTGGTCCTGTGAGTGATATCCTGATCTGTCTGTTCCTGTGTCCCCATGCCCTTGTCTGTGTTCCGTCCCCTGGTCGTCCCTCCTGTCCTCTGTCCCCTCTCCTATTTCCCCACTCTGTTGCTTCCTCCGGTACTGACCTTGGCCTGACTTTTACTCCGCTTCTGCTCATTCCTCCGGTCCTGCTTCTGCCCATACGGTGTTTGACCCATCCTGGCTGACTATTCCTCGCATACCCTGCAGTACTGCTCTGTGAGGTAGTGTATGAGAATGCTGTGTATTTACTTCCTGGTTCTCGTTGCTCTGTGTAGTGTCTTCTGCTGCAGAGCTCTGGCTCCCCCTGGTGGCAGCTTTACAGTTTGCTTGTGCTATCTTTGTCTAATATTTAAATTTGTTTGGTGATCTGACACATTTAACACTAGAAGTCCCAGAGAGGGGTCATTTAACATTTCTACCTTTGGAACCCAGAGACGGGTCAAATGACCTGAAGTATTTTAGCTAACATCCTATAATCACCTCTTTTGTTCTGTAATTAAAGCCATTACTGTCGCACAGGAGGTTGTTGTTTTCCATTGAGTTTAGCCATTTAGTTTCTAGTTAGTTCTTTTCAGTTTGGAATAATGGTCATGTCACACACAACGACAGCGATGACGACGTCCCTGCTAAGTCACCGTTTTCTGTGACGTAGCAGCGATCTTGCTAGCGATGTCGCTGTGTGTGACATCCAGCAACGACCTGGCCTCTGCTGTGAGGTCGCCGGTTGTTGCTGAATGTCCTGGACCATTTTTTGGTCAATGCTCTCCCGCTGTGAAGCACACATCGCTATGTGTGACAGCGAGAGAGCAACAACTGAATGTGCAGGGAGCAGGGAGCCAGCTTCTGCGGACGCTGGTAACCAAGGTAAATATCGGATAACCAAGCGAAGCACTTTGCTTGGTTACCCGATGTTTACCTATTAGTTACCAAGCGCAGCATCGCTTCCACGCATCGCTGCTGGTTGGGGGCTGGTCACTGGTAGCTGGTGAGATCTGCCTGTTTGACAGCTCACCAGCGACCATGTAACGACGCAGCAGCGATCCTGATAAGGTCAGATCGTCGTCGTGATCGCTGCTGCGTCGCTATGTGTGACCTAGGCTTAAGGGTCATTTGACCCTCTTTCGGGACTTCAGGGGGGAGCTCGAAATTTCTGGGACTTCTAGTGTTAAGTGTGACAAACAAACAATGCAAAAGAATAAGAAATCAGTAAGGGGCAAACACTTTCATACCACATCATGATCATAATATGAAAATGACTTCTTTATTATACAATACTACAAAGCACAAAAATCTATATAGTAGTACAGAGGTCTTTGAAGGAGATTCCGAACAATTAGAAACGAATCAATGCGAGTAAAGCACTGCAAGTGGTAAAAATATCAGTTAATGCGAACTGGTAAGATTAAGAAATGCACTTACTACAAGTGCCAATAAGAGGGCTCGTGCCGAAGTACAAAAATCCTATGCTCCAATGCATCATAGAAACCAAAGTGCCAGTGAATAATCACAGAATATTTAATAATAGCCATGTGCAACCATTATTCTTACTCATGATACGTAAGCAATGTATCACATAATCCCTACAACTTAGATGTGCGTTTCAGGTGTTCGCTTTCTGAAGAGGTTGTTATTACCTCCCAAAACGTTCATTATATGTACCAATGCTAAAGTCCGGGTATTTATGGAAAAAAAAATAAGGTTTTCATGAGAGAGATGGTGGCAAATGTGGGGAGGGGTAATTTGTTGTTGTGTTTTGTTGGAAAATCAATAAAAAATGTACAGCACCAAGGAATTAACAAGTTGGCGACATCTTGGAACATTCATTCTTTTTCAAGTTTTCAAATATGACATTGTGATGGTGGGATATGGTGTACTGCGTATCATGTTGTGTAGGTTTGTATTTTACGCTTGGCTCACTGTCCATTATTTGTATTGCTTGTGTGTACATTGTATTGTCTGTAGGTAATTACCCCCTGTAGTGTTCCTGTCCCTAAGGGTACCGTCACACTTTAGCGACGCTCCAGC
Organism: Anomaloglossus baeobatrachus; assembly: GCF_048569485.1. Classification (NCBI taxonomy): domain Eukaryota; kingdom Metazoa; phylum Chordata; class Amphibia; order Anura; family Aromobatidae; genus Anomaloglossus; species Anomaloglossus baeobatrachus. Next base: position 511,291,601 of record NC_134358.1, read on the forward strand.
GATCCCACCAGTGATCTGACCTGGTCAGGATCGCTGGTGCATCCCTACATGGTTGCTGGTGAGCTATTAATCAGGCAGATCTCACCAGCGACCAGTGACCAGCCCCCAGTGACGTGTGGAAGAGATGCTGCGCTTGGTAACTAAGGTAAATATCAGGTAACCAAGCACTTGGTTACCCGATATTTACCTTGGTTACCAGCGCACACCGCTTAGTGCTGGCTCCCTGAACTCTTAGCTAGAGTACACATCGGGTTAATAAGCAAACCTCTTTGCTTATTTACCCGATGTGTACACTGGCTTCGTGTGCAGGGAGCCGACACTGGCAGCCTGAGAGCGGCGGACGCTGGTAACCAAGGTAAATATCGGGTAACCAAGCAAAGGGGTTCGCTTGATTACCCGATATTTACCTTGGTTACAGCTTACAGCAGGCTGCCAGAAGCCGGCTCCCTGCTCCCTTGAACATTCAGATCATTGCTCTCTCACTGTCAAACACAGCGATGTGTGCTTCATAGCGGGAGAGCAACTACCAAAAAATGAACCAGAGCAGTGTGTACCGAGCAGCGATTTCACAGCAGGGGCCAGATCGCTGCTCAGTGTCACACACAGCGAGATCGCTAATGAGGTCACTGTTGCGTCACAAAAACCGTGACTCAGCAGCGATGTCGCTAGCGATCTCGCTATGTGACAAGTACCCCTAAGTCTGGGAGAGGGGGCCTGGGATCCACCTATTGTAAACTCTCTACTTACCTGGGAGATTGGGCAGTCTGGCTGAGCAGGAGAAGAGAGAAGGACGAAGATTGATCCTCTGAGTAGAAGTTGGCACCCCAGAGAGACTGAGACACCCAGATTTGCCTGGAAAATTACTGCTGGAGGATTGTGACTCATCCCCGGGACATTTATGCCATTATTGGAATATTTTACCCTCTGTGTGGTGGATTATATGATGGACATTCTGGATTGCATGGAATAAATATGCTTTCGATTGCTCACTCATCTCTCGCTCTGTTGATTGTGTGATATGGGAGAAGGACTCCATCAGAGACATTTTAGAGCCTGGTTTCACGCAGTGATTAACGGGATACCGCCAGGTATAAGGGAACTCCCAGCAAGAGCCGCAACTCACATGCTAGACAGGGAACACAATACAATGGTGAACCCTTGGGCTAGGGAGAGGGGAGCGGGGTCACCTCCTGCCACTGACCTGAGGATGATCCCTGCACTCCCTAACATTCCAATACGGGTCCTTACACCCGTCACCGATAAAGTGCCTAGGCCCTTGCTTGCCCTGAAATCTTCCTGGATAGTGAGAAGATGGGTGAGAACACTAGTCTCATCACTGCAATAATACAACACAAGGTAAGGGAGACAGATAGGGGGAAATAGACACAAAAGGAAAACCCTATAAGCTACTCCAATGAAGCTAAAACACAACAGCTGAATCTTTCATGACTCCTCAGCTTCTTTCAAAGACTAGCTCCTTTTAAATTTGTCAGCATAAGAATGAAGGTTCTATAACCGACATCAGATGGTATTACACGTGACTTTTTATAGCAAAAAGAAGTGGTCACAAAAGATCTGCAGATGGGATTAAGGCTACAAAGGACAGCCATAGGAAAGAGTCCTTAACTCCTGCAGCGCTAAAAGCAAGTAGATTGCACTCAAATACAAGTAGTGGATCTGCAAGCAATAAGGCATTGTGACCTTCTGATCCCAGGTGCACCAGAGGTATCTCGAGAGAGGGACACATTCATGACACCTGGGTCCAGGATGGAGAGTGATATTCAACTTGTCTCTTTAAAATTCACCATGGGTAGAGATGAGCGAACCTGATCAGTAAAGTTTGGTGTTTGTACTGAACACACAGACTTTACAAAATATTTAGTGTTTGAGTTTGGATTTTGAGTGCTTTACATATGTAACCACTCAAGCGAGTATCAGTGTGCCTGAGTACACTCAGTGCTTGGCCCTATACGAGCCACTTGCAGTGTTTGAATGGCTTGCAGCGGGGGTAAAAATCAACATTATTGGATGTAGTGTGTTCTAAAAAAAAAAAACACCCATTCTCCTCCCCCAGAAGTGCTCTGTTTATGGCTGGCTGTATGTGGGTGGAGAGATGTGGTTCCTTGAGCTCCAATGAGGTTCAGGTCAAGTCTGGGTCCCGAACATAACTTTATCTAAGGTCTGGCTGAACCTGCCAAACCCGAACTTTAATGGGTTTGCTCATCTCTACTGATGGATGTTCAGTTGAGCTCTGATCAGGACACATATTTGGCCGCTAAATCAATTTTATTCTGTTCTTCTTCAAAAGTTCAATAAATATTCAATTTCTTGCATATGTTCTCCTTAGAAGGATTACAACCAGGACCCCAGTGTTTCTAAGTAACAGTGCTAACCAATGAGCTACCAAGTGGATGGTACTGAGGTAGTCTTGTGATGATTGCCTCTAGAGCCGCTACTGGTCAAAAACTTTGCGTTTCAGAAGCGCAAAGGAGAGGGATGTGCTCCTCACATGCACTGACTAAAACTAACATGGATGCCAGGATGTGAGGTCACATATAGGGCTGAAATCACTCCCACAGGCTGGACTAAAAAGAACCAGGGGAACAGAAGGGCCTGACCAGTAGGTGGCCGCAGAGGACAAGCATCAAACATAAATAACATAAAACATTGATAACAGTGGATATAACATAAAGTAACAGTTGTAAAGAAACAGGTAGGAACAGCACAGGCTTGGTGAGGTTGAAAGCCATGTATATTTATTACCCCATTTTTGGGGGACCTACTTTCACCTTCTGTTTTACTTTATGACACTGTAGTAATTCAGTCCCGTTTCTTTACATATCTACCGATTCCTTTGAGTTCATAAAATATGTAACTACATTTGTGTATTTTTATTTCCAGACAGAACGCGCCAGGCTGCACTTAATGAGAGTATGTTTCATAGAAGGATAAGGGAGATTTCTTTCGAGACGTGTTGGGCATACAGAGCAGATTTTGTTTTGTGAAATAGGCATAATAAAGTTATGGCTGTTTTGTTTTTCATTAACATTTTAATCAGTGATGAAATGAAAAAAAAAAAAATCCGGAGCAGCCAGTTGAGTGTTGACTCCTAGACTTTAATTAGTATAGTTAAATCAAATTAATATATTCACTTGGCTATGAATAGGATTGTTAATAAAATGAATCAGAGGAGCGTTTTTTACAGATGATTATGTCCTATATGTGGTAGTGATCATTATTTAATGTTAGAATGAAACATAGCAGCTAACGAGTCTGTGTCCTTAGAGAATTGGAGAAATGTGTTTCCACTACACTTACAAGTCCCTATTCTCCCAGTAAACATCTCGTACAAACTAATGCACAGAAATGGTTCTCTCGATTCCTAGAGCACCTGTAATATATTATAGACTGAATCCTGTATAATGCTGCATGCAGGACAAATGGTGAACTTTACATCATGTGTTCTGTAGTGTATATCGTTTGTACTATAAGGGACATTCTGCTAGCAATATAGGGATACAATGAGTAAGTATATGACCTCCAAAAAATGAAAAATAGGAACTGGACTGGTGTCCATGTATTGAGGTTGACCAAGAGGAACTCAAAAGGGCCCTACTCTTATTGCATTGGAGCCTACTTTTTTATGTGGAAATTTTAGTGTTTTGTGCCAAAAAGTGTATTCCACATTTGGGAGGTTTGCACCAAATTAATTTTCTCCTTTGCACATTTTCTGAAGACCATTTCACATATGTTCGCCTTTGTTTTACCTGCACTGGATTTCAAAAATAGAGGGGATTTTTTTAAAATTTTTTAGTAGTGACATCTCCCACATGCCAAAATGCCTTTTTACTGGCTGCGCTGCAGCCTTTCAACAAGCTTTAGAAGTATACGAACAGCACGGAGTTCTGTTAAAATTCTGAGTTCGAGCCCCGGACATGAGGTGTCCGGTAAGAACCTCGATCCTTTCAGTTGAGGTTCACTCATCCCTAGTGAAGTGATGACCGAGGGACACCGTGGTGCAAAGTGATGTACAGTACCGGATGGGTTGAAGGGTTAACCAAGTATTGTATTTATTGGGGAGCAGTTACAGACACAGACTGCAAAGCAACTGGGAAGGAGGGATAATGGTAAAGCAGGAAAACACAGAATTGTACTTGTGAACGTTCTCTTTAGTTGACGCAAGGTATTAGGTCGTCTCAACTATTACAAAATTCAGTTAGCAAACAAAAATTACTTTACTCTAAACACTTTCCTAGCTGGTCTCCTCTAAAAGGACCATGTGGACACCACACTTTAGCTACAGAGGCCTTAACACCCAGGTGCATACTCATAGTACTGTCCAAAGGACCGGTCCTCTGTTAGCACAAAAGGTGATCCACACTTCTCTTGGAAACAGCAGAAAGACTTTTCTTCCCTCGGGCTATAGAACAGCGGAGCTCATCCAGGCAACGTCTTCTCTTTGGTCATATACCTACTCTCCCTCTAGCGGGTTCTTCACACAGCTTCCTGGAACTCACTACTCCTCTTCCTTGTCCTTTCCCGCACTTTTCCTACAGACCAAACCAAAACACAAAAAAACAGAAGGGGAGAAGCAGGCTAATCCATTACATACAACAGGGAATACCGCCTCTTAACCCTTTCACCCCACGGGCTATTTTCCATTTTTCATTTTCGTTTTTTGCTCCCCTTCTTCCAAGAGCACTAACTTTTTTATTTTATCATCAATTTTCCCACATGAGGAATTTTTTTTTTGCAGGGTGAGTTGTACTTTTTAGAGAAATCATTAGTTTCACCATATAGTGTACTGGAAAATGGGAAAAAAATTCCAAGTGATGTGAAATTGTAAAAAAAAAGTGCAATTGCACGATTATTTTTGGGATATTTTATTTACCATGTTCACTGTATGGTAAAACTGGTGTATTCACATGATGCCTTACATCACTATGAGTTTGTAGATACCAAACATATCTACTTTTACTTTTCTGTAATAAAGAAAAAAAGTTGAAAAAAGTGGTAAAAAAAAATTCAGAAGTTCGAAAAAAGAAATGCGCTTTTTGTGCCATTTTCTTAAACCGGTAGCTTTCTCATTTTTCAAGGTCTGAGGGATCAGTGATGGCTTATTTTTTGCGTCCTGAGTTGGTGTTTTTAATTATTCCATTTTTGTACAGATGCTACTTTTTGATCGCCTGTTATTATATTTTTTTAAAATTTTGCGGCAACCAAAAAATTTAATTTTTGCATTTGGAATTTTTTTCTCCTCCCACCATGTACCGATCAGATTGATTTTATGTTTTGATAGATCGGGCATTTCTGAGGGCAGCGATACCAAATATGTATATTTTTAATTTTTTAACTGTTTTATTTTCAATGGGGAAAATGGGGAGTGATTTGAACTTTTAGGTTTTTTTATTTTTTCATAATTTTAAAAACTTTGTTTTTCAACTTTTTTTTCTTTATTTTACTAGTTCCCCTAGGGAAATTTATCACTGCACAGGCTGAATGATTGTACCCTCACCCATTCCCTCTACACTGTGAGCCCTCGCAGGCAGGGTGTCTTGTCTCCTCTTATACTAGTCTGTTTTGTATTGTTAATTATTGATGTACTTGTTTTTATGTATACCCTTTCACTTGTAAAACGCCATGGAATAAATGGTGCTATAATAATAATAATAATAATAATAAGTAAATAATAATAATAATAATAATTTGTTGATCAGAGCTACACAGCTCTGATCAGCAGAAATGCTTCTTTTCTGTGAGAGCCGGCGCTGACCCGTCGCTACCATGGCAACCATTGGTTCCCCATGATCCCGTCATTTAAATCAATCTAAATCAATTTAAATCGCGCTGTCACATTTTGACAGTGCGATCTAACGGGTTAACATGCATAGGTGGATCACGTATCCACCTACGTCTGTTAGCCAAACATGTCTGCTGATCAGATCAACAGACATGTGGAGAGATCACCGCTGACTCACTGCAGCAGCCGGCGGTGATTAGCAGGTCATGACCAAGGACGTACCGCTACGTCCTTGGTCATAAAGGGATTAAAGTCACAGTGAAACAAAATCTTTAGTGGCGGTTACACCCCCTTCACTAGTTTGTTGCAATCTTTTGGTGGTTGTGCTTTTTTTTCCAGTACAGCATGTTTTACATGTAGCATTTTGTGCTGCTGAATAAATATATTGGCGCCATGTAAATAACAATAATTATTTTGAAGATATTTCCCTTTAGATATTAATTAGTGATGAGCGAGCATGCTTGTAACTACTCGGTACTCGCACGAGTATCGCTGTACTCGGGCTGCTCGGCGGGGACCGAGTAATCTCGCGATACTCGTGCTGTACTCGTGGTCTTCATTTCTGCATGTTGGCGCTCTTTTGAGAGCCAGCCCTCATGCAGGGATTGGCTGGCAGACCACTGCAATGCCACAGCCCTGTTAGTTGTGGAATTGCAGTGATTGGCCGGCCTGCACAGCGTGACCGAGCCTTTATATCGGCCGGCGCGCTGTGCTCTGCTCACAGCTATCCAGACTGTCAGTGCAGGGAGAGTGTCGCTGATTCAGGGAAAGCTTTGCGGCCCTTTATAGCTTTTTCAGTTGCAGGGCTGCAAACAGTGTGACCAAAAGTCCTTCTCAGGACTATTCTAGTTGTATACAGGCAGGCAGGGTATAGCCAGGTCGGAGTACAGTAGCAGAGTCCTTCTCAGGACTATTGTTGCTATATACAGGCAGGGTATAGCCAGGTCTGAATACAGGCTAGTGACCAAAAGAGTCCTTGTCAGGACTATTGTACCAGTATACAGGCAGGCAGGCAGGCAGGGTAGTGGTGACCGTATACCAGCCTTCATCATATCTGGGGCTGGTGTACACAGTGTAAAACAGTCCAGATAGTGTCTGACTTGTCTGTAATTGTCGCTCCCCAAAAAAACCTGTTAGGTTCTTATTGCGTCCGTGCTTGGTTTTTAAAACCGCACGTGTGTGCCTGTTGGTGGCAGCGTACAGGTGCACTTGTGTGCAATTTCCAGAAACTTTGATATAACGCACAAGTAGTGAATATACACGTCAGCAGTGCACAGCATTGCAAAATGCGCAAGGGCATTGGCAAGGAACAAGGAAGTGGACGTGATGGTGGTGCAGGCAGAGGCCGAGGTCGTGGGCAAGCTCTAATTTCGCCACAACAAAGGGCCACATCTAGTCGCTCGCACGTCCTGTCCCAAATTCTTGGGGACCGCAGCAGTACACCGCTCTTGAACCAAGACCAGTGTCAACAGGTTGTTAGTTGGATAGCAGATAATGCTTCCAGTCAGATTGGCACCACCACAAACACTCTGTCTTCCACATGGTCAAGTGTCAGTAGCCGTGATACTGCACCGCACATTTCTGAACCTGATCCTCCTTCCTACCACCAGGCTGAGTACACGTCCTCCTCGGACATTAATGATCCCACACTTGGACACTCGGAAGAGCTGTTCACGTTTCCATTCACACATTCTGGCCTCTCGCCAGCTCATATTGAAGTGGGTCATGAGGAGATCGTCTGTACAGATGGCCAAATATTTGAGCAGCCACGTTCTCACGAAGTTGGCAACGCGTCTCAACAAGTGGTGGACGATGATGAGACACAATTGTCAGCAAGTCAGGAGGAGGAGCAGGGTGCGGAAGAGGAAGACGACGTGGTGGATGATCCAGTAACTGACCCAACCTGGCAGGAGGATATGCAGAGCGAGGACAGCAGTGCACAGGGGGAGGGAGGCGTAGCATCACAACAGGCAGTAAGAAGCAGGGTGGTGGCCCCAGGCAGAAGTCAGGCAACCGTTCCCCGGAACAACACGACGACACAAGGTGCCTGTACAAATGTTAGGTCTTCCCGAGTCTGGCAGTTTTTTAAGTTGGATCCAGATGATTCAAAAAAGGCCATTTGCAACACCTGCCGTGCCAGCATCAGCAGGGGTACCAAAACTAGCAGCCTGACCACCACCAGCATGATCAGGCACATGTCAGCCAAGCACCCGACTTTGTGGGAAGTACAACAGAGTCGAGGAGCAGTGCTTGCTGATGTCACTGCTACGTCTTCGCTGGTTGTGCATGCGAGCCAATCCCCTGTCCATGCTGCCTGCGAACAAGCCTCCTCCACTCCTGCACCTGCAGTTGCCTACACAGAAAGAACACCATCATCAAGCACGTCCTTGTCCCAGCGCAGCGTTCAGTTATCCATTCAGCAAACCTTTGAACGCAGGCGCAAATACACTGCCAACACCCCACATGCCACAGTTCTAAATGCTAACATTTCGCGACTGCTTGCGCTGGAAATGTTGCCTTTTAGGCTGGTGGAGACAAAAGCATTCCGTGACCTGATGGCGGCAGCTGTCCCACGTTACTCGGTCCCCAGCCGCCACTATTTCTCCCGGTGTGCCGTCCCCGCGTTGCATAACCACGTGTCACAAAACATCACACGTGCCCTGAACAACGCTGTTTCACCCAAGGTCCACCTAACCACAGACACGTGGACAAGTGCTTGTGGGCAAGGCCGCTACATCTCGTTGACGGCACACTGGGTTAATATTGTGGAAGCTGGGACCCAGTCTGAGCGAGGGACGGAACACGTCCTTCCCACACCAAGGTTTGCAGGCCCTACCTCAGTCAGTGTTTCACCCACACTCTACAGCTCCGGAATGTCATGCTCTTCAGCCTCCTCCTCCTCCTGCGCATCCTCATCCACTGTACCCTCCACACCAGTCACAAGCTGGAAGCACTGCAGCACTGCCTCGGCAAAGCGGCAACAGGCTGTGCTGAAGCTAATCTGCATAGGTGACAAACCCCACAATGCAGAAGAGCTGTGGACAGCTCTGAAAAAGCAGGCAGATCACTGGCTCACACCTCTGAACCTAAAGCCAGGAAAGGTCGTGTGTGACAATGGCCGGAACCTGGTGGCGGCTTTGAGGCGAGGCCAGCTGACACATGTTCCATGCGTGGCCCATGTGCTCAACCTCGTGGTTCAGCGGTTTCTAAAGTCATACCCAGAGCTGTCTGATCTGCTGGTAAAAGTTCGCCGCCTGTCTGCACATTTTCGAAAGTCACCTACTGCTTCAGCCGGCCTTGCCGGCTTTCAGCGCCGTTTGCATCTTCCGGCTCACAGACTGGTGTGTGATGTCCCCACGCGTTGGAATTCAACTCTGCACATGTTGGTCAGGATATGTGAGCAGAAGAGGGCAGTTGTTGAGTACCTGCATCACCTAAGCCGTCGGGAAATGGGTCAAACTCCACACATAACACCTGAGGAGTGGAGATGGATGTCAGACCTATGTACCATCCTCCAAAACTTTGAGGACTCCACCAAGATGGTGAGTGGTGATGACGCCATTATTAGCGTCACCATACCGCTACTCTGCCTTCTAAAACGGTCTCTGCTGAAAAACAAACATGATGCATTGCAGGCGGAGCGCGATGAGTTGCAGCAAGAAACAGTAGTGGGTGTGGGTGATAACGCACAGCCCAGCCTCGTCTCATCACAACGTGCAGTGGAGGACTATGACGAGGAGGAGGATGAAGACATGGAGCAACTCTCCGGCCAAATTGAGGATATGACATGCACACCAGTCATATCCTCGGTTCAGCGTGGCTGGCCAGAGGACAGGGTAGATGAGGAGGAGGAGGAGGAGGAGGAGGAGGAGGACAGCATGTTCAGTCATCTTGTTGGTCAGGCTACTGAAGTCCTGGCTGTTAAGAGTCTGGCGCACATGGCTGACTTTATGGTAAGCTGCCTGTCTCGTGACCCTCGCGTTAAGAACATCTTGGCCGACAATCATTACTGGTTGGTAAAACTGTTAGACCCACGCTACAAGGAGAACTTTTTGTCTCTTATTCCCGTGGAGGAGAGGTCAACCAAAATGCAGCAGTTCCGGAAGGCCATAGTCACGGAAGTAGGCAAAGCATTCCCCTCACAAAACGCTAGCGGCATAGGTCAGGAATCAGTGGACAACCGAGGCGTACAGCCGAGAGAGGCACAAGTCCAATCCGCCAGAGGTAGGGGAACAGTCTTTAAGATGTGGGACAGTTTTCTCAGCCCCTCACGTACCACAGCCCCTGAGGTGCGGGGTAGTGCCACAAGAAATCCTAAGTTTGCCCAGATGCTGAAGGAGTACCTTGCAGATCGAACAACTGTACTCCGACATTCCTCTGTGCCTTACAATTATTGGGTATCCAAGCTGGACACGTGGCATGAATTGGCTCTCTACGCCTTGGAAGTCCTGGCCTGCCCTGCTGCTAGCGTTTTGTCAGAGCGTGTTTTTAGTGCCGCAGGTGGAATCATTACAGATAAACGCACCCGCCTGTCAACTGAAAATGCTGACAGGCTGACTCTGATCAAGATGAACAAGGGTTGGATTGGGCCAGACTTCACCACACCACCAGCAAATGAGAGCGGAATTTAAAGTTTGCCATGTACCTCCACTCACCCATGGGTACACACTTCTGGACTTTGGATAATCGCTGGACTGCTCCTCCTTCTCCTCATGCGCCACCATGATGATGACCGTTACAAATTGCAATACTTAGGCCTTTGTTTCAGGTATACCCCCAGTGGTAATTTTTTCGCCCATTCTTTGCAGAATGGACATTACAACGACAGGAGACCCGCTCCTTTGCAATGGGAACAATGTTTTGAGGCCCTCATGCACGTCTCTACCCAGGGACAACGTGGAGCCTCCCAATTTTTGGCTGCCCTGCCTAAGGGCTATACTATAATACACCCACTTCCTGACAATGGACACTTAATGTTTTGAGGCCCTCATGCACGTCTCTACCCAGGGACAACGTGGAGCCTCCCAATTTTTGGCTGCCCTGCCTAAGGGCTATACTATAATACACCCACTTCCTGACAATGGACACTTAATGTTTTGAGGCCCTCATGCACGTCTCTACCCAGGGACAACGTGGAGCCTCCCAATTTTTGGCTGCCCTGCCTAAGGGCTATACTATAATACACCCACTTCCTTACAATGGGCACTTCAGGTTTACAGGCCATCATGCACGTCTCTATCCAGGGACAATGTGGAGCCTCCCATTTTTTGGCTGCCCTGCCTAAGGGCTATACTAAAATAGACCCACTTCCTTACAATGGGCACTTCAGGTTTACAGGCCATCATGCACGTCTCTATCCAGGGACAATGTGGAGCCTCCCAATTTTTGGCTGCCCTGCCTAAGGGCTATACTAAAATAGACCCACTTCCTTACAATGGGCACTTCAGGTTTACAGGCCATCATGCACGTCTCTATCCAGGGACAATGTGGAGCCTCCCAATTTTTGGCTGCCCTGCCTAAGGGCTATACTACAATAGACCCACTTCCTTACAATGGGCACTTCAGGTTTACAGGCCATCATGCACGTCTCTATCCAGGGACAACGTGGAGCCTCCCAATTTTTGGCTGCCCTGGCAAAGGGCTATACTAAAATAGACCCACTTCCTTACAATGGGCACTTCAGGTTTACAGGCCATCATGCACGTCTCTATCCAGGGACAATGTGGAGCCTCCCAATTTTTGGCTGCCCTGGCAAAGGGCTATACTAAAATAGACCCACTTCCTTACAATGGGCACTTCAGGTTTACAGGCCATCATGCACGTCTCTATCCAGGGACAATGTGGAGCCTCCCAATTTTTGGCTGCCCTGCCTAAGGGCTATACTACAATAGACCCACTTCCTTACAATGGGCACTTCAGGTTTACAGGCCATCATGCACGTCTCTATCCAGGGACAACGTGGAGCCTCCCAATTTTTGGCTGCCCTGGCAAAGGGCTATACTAAAGTAGACCCACTTCCTTACAATGGGCACTTCAGGTTTACAGGCCATCATGCACGTCTCTATCCAGGGACAATGTGGAGCCTCCCAATTTTTGGCTGCCCTGGCAAAGGGCTATACTAAAATAGACCCACTTCCTTACAATGGGCACTTCAGGTTTACAGGCCATCATGCACGTCTCTATCCAGGGACAATGTGGAGCCTCCCAATTTTTGGCTGCCCTGCCTAAGGGCTATACTACAATAGACCCACTTCCTTACAATGGGCACTTCAGGTTTACAGGCCATCATGCACGTCTCTATCCAGGGACAACGTGGAGCCTCCCAATTTTTGGCTGCCCTGGCAAAGGGCTATACTAAAATAGACCCACTTCCTTACAATGGGCACTTCAGGTTTACAGGCCATCATGCACGTCTCTATCCAGGGACAATGTGGAGCCTCCCAATTTTTGGCTGCCCTGCCTAAGGGCTATACTACAATAGACCCACTTCCTTACAATGGGCACTTCAGGTTTACAGGCCATCATGCACGTCTCTATCCAGGGACAATGTGGAGCCTCCCAATTTTTGGCTGCCCTGCCTAAGGGCTATACTATAATACACCCACTTCCTGACAATGGACACTTAATGTTTTGAGGCCCTCATGCACGTCTCTACCCAGGGACAACGTGGAGCCTCCCAATTTTTGGCTGCCCTGCCTAAGGGCTATACTACAATAGACCCACTTCCTTACAATGGGCACTTCAGGTTTACAGGCCCTCATGCACGTCTGTATGCAGGGGCATTGGTGAACCTCACAATTTTGGACTGCCCTGGCAAAGGAAAATACTACAAAGACTCACTTCCTCAAAATGGGCACATTAGACTGAAGAGGCCTTCATGTACGTCTCTTCTCAGGGACATCGGAGTGCCACACAATGTTTTCACGTAAAATCTTTCATGTATTAATCTCAAAAAGTAACATACACCAGCTCTATCTCACTATTGGGTATGTGCCCTTAACATTTCCGCCATGAAAAATCATTTTGGGGTCATTTTGGAAGGTTTTCTGGTGAGTCCGTAAAAATGGCGTAAAACGCGGACAAAATTGTTCACAGCTGTGACTTTTCAGTGATAAATGCTTCAAGGGGTCTTCCCCATGCTGTTGCCATGTCATTTGAGCACTCTTCTGAGACTTTTGTGACATTTTTAGGGTTTCTCCATGCTGCCGGGGGGTCATTTCACAAAAATACTCGGGTCTCCCATAGGATAACATTGGGCTCGTTGCTCGGCCCGAGTACACGAGTATCTTGGGAGGCTCGGCCCGAGCTTCGAGCACCCGAGCTTTTTAGTACTCGCTCATCACTAATATTAATCTGTACAAAAATTGCTCTCTAAACAAACAAAACTCTAATATCACATACAGAAATATGTGTCAGTTTCCGAAGTAGCAACTCGGCATTATCATCATCTTCCCTCAACAAGTCCCATTTCAAGGTCAGGATGGGAGTGATGCCAGCACTTAATTAATGTCATATTGTTATTTATTTGTTTGCAGGAATGTAGTGTTATGCTAATGTAAAGTGACGTTAGCCTTATGCTCAATTACAGTCATTGGTTTTGAGATGTCGTTTATTCAATAATGGGTTCTACTGGGAAAATAATAGTTGTTCCTAATATAGAGTTTGGCTACTTGCCCTAGATTACATGGCAAATGTGCAATAACTGCAACTTGATATCACGACAACTGTTTATCCACGGAGAACATGCATAATTTATAAACAAAAACTATTAGATGTTTTATATTTTAAAAAGTTAGTAATATAATTTTAAAAGCATTACCAAAATGTTTTGATGCTTTGAAGAATAACTGTGTTGAAAGGAAACTCAACATTTTGTTGAAAAGAATATCCCCGACCTTGTTATGAAACTCTAAAGGCCGCTTTACACACAACAATATCGCTAGCGATCTCGTTAGCAATGTGACACACCCAGATCGTAGTTATGATTTGCCGAGATCACTCATAGGTCGTTTTGTAGCGATCACATGTACACATCTCACAAACAACGCTACATCATTCAGCGATATATTGTTTGACCAAGGCGGTCGTGTGGATGTTGTTCATCGTTGGCAGGGTGTCAAACGTAGCAATATGTCTGCTGCGTTCCAAACGACGAACAATATTTTGAAACTGAACAACGTGTCAACGATCAACGATTTTCACCCTATTTGCGATCGTTCGGAGTCGCATGTAGGTGTCACACACAACGACGTCGCTAACGATGACGGAAGTGCATCACGAAAACCGTGACCCCGACGACATATCGTCAGATAAATCGTAGTGTGTAAAGCGGCCTTAAGATGCTTGAATCGGGTTCAATGCATAAATGCGGGGGAGATATTTCAACAATGTGAAGATTCACAAGTGATAAATAATTTCCGAGAACACTGAAAGAGCTTCACTTCAGAAATGTGTGAGGATCCAGTGAAAGGATCCAAAAAAATCACTGATTTTCAAAGAGGATGAATTGTTAAGGGACTGACAAAAAAGACAAGGGGGGAATCTTCTATGGCTACTATGCCCATTTTCTGGTGTAAAAAAGTAGCAAATTATGGCACACACTTTTTACGCATGGTACTTTCATTAAAGGTGGATGAGACTTAATAGAAGAGATGACGCTGTACACAACTAGTGATGGGTAAATCCGAACTAGTATCCATGCACTGACCCCGAACACGGAGTTCTCAGGGAACTCTGTGTAACTGATCGGATTCTGCTATGCAAATAATTAAAAAGCAATTAAGGAAAAGAAAAGGGAATAAAGCATGAGAACTATACTTACCGAGTCTCCTGAGCAGTTTTAACACTACTTCCAGGTCCGATAATTAACTCTTAGGCTATGTGCACATGCTGCGTTTTTTTGACGCTGCGTTTTTGTGCGTTTTTGGCCGCTAAAAACGCACAAAAACGCACCTGCGTCGAAAAAACGCGGCAAAAAACGCACGCGTTTTGCCGCGATTTGGTGCGTTTTTTGCTGCGTTTTGCTGCGTTTTTGCTCACTGCGTCCTTATGCGTTTTTTATCAGTGAACAAAAAAAAAAAGGTCTGATGTCATTTCCTTCTTCAATGTGTTCTTCATTCTCCACTAGTGTATGCAGAAGAGCAGACAGCTGCAGAACTACAAGGCTCAGCATCCTCGATCCAATAGTGTATGCAGGACAGCAGACAGCAGCTGTCGAACTACAAGGCTCAGCATCCTCCATCCAATAGTGTATGCAGGAGAGCAGACAGCAGCTGTCGAACTACAAGGCTCAGCATCCTCCTTCCAGGACTGTATGCAGGATTTCTTTGCCCCCCCCAAAAAAAAAAATGACGTGGGCTTCGCCATATTTTTGTATGCTAGCCGGGTACAGCAGGCAGGTACGGGCTGCCCCCAACCCCCAGCTGCCTATTTGTACCCGGCTGGGAACCAAAAATATAGGGAAGCCCTTTTTTTTTAAATTATTTCATGAATTTCATGAAATAATTTAAAAAAAAAATGACGTGAGCTTCGCCCCATTTTTGAGTCCAGCCAGGTACAACTAGGCAGCTGGGGATTGGAATCCACAGTGCAGGGTGCCCATGCTTTCTGGGCACCCCCGCTGTGAATTGCAGTCCCGCAGCCACCCCAGAAAATGGCGCTTTCATAGAAGCGCCATCTTCTGGCGCTGTATCCAACTCTTCCGGCTGCCCTGATGCCGGGTGGCTAGCCAGGTAATAATGGAGTTAGGGCTAGCTGTATATTATCAGCTAGCCCTAAGCCCGAAATTCATGGTGTCACGCCAATATTAGACATGGCCACCATGAATTTCTAGTAAAGATAAAAAAAAAACACAACACAGAAAAATATTTTTATTAGAAATAAAACACAACACAATTAGTGACTCCATCTTTATTGAAATAAAGAACCCCCCTCCGCAGTAATCCTGGGTCAGGGTCCCGCGCCGTCCAATCAGGATCCAATATCATCTGATCGGTTTGCTGGAAGGCAAAGTGATCAGATGATGTGTCAGGATCAAGTGCCTGAATCACATCACACATCAGCTGATTGTATAAAAGCCGATTATACAATCAGCAGATGCATCAGTAGAAAAAAAAAAAAAAAATAATACTCACTTATGTGCTGAATTACCGGCAGCTCCCGGAGCGATGGGGCGGGAGTCTGATCCTGTCCGATCGCTGCAGCAGCTGCCGGTAATCAGGGATGAAGTCTCCTGACGCATCCGCTGATACCGGCCGGGCGCCCGCGTCAGCCCGAGACTCGATCAGCTGATGCGTCAGGTGACTGCATCAGGTGATCCATCGCCAGGTCCTGCAAGCAAGGTCCTGCCCCGGGGAGACTGCACACAGCCGGAGCGGGAGCGGCGATACCGTGACAGGAGCTGGGAGCGGGCATGGCACCGCGAGGCTGCACACAGGTGAGTATAACTTTTTTTTTTTTTTATTCTACTGTTAACTTTTGTTTTCGCAGCCGCTTCCACCTCCTGCCTGTACATGGCGCCGCACGGCAGCATACATGCACAGGACGGGAGATGGACGCGGCGGTGACGGTACCAGGAGGATTCATGCTTCTGTCTATACTGACAGAAGGAATCCTCTTCCTGTACACGTCACTTTACTACCCACCTCCTGCGCTTATAGCTGCGTTTTTGGTCTTAGAAACGCACCAAAACGCAGCTATTTGCGTTTCTCATTGCGTCTTTCAACATCCCATTGAACTCAATGGATGAAAAGCGCAGTGAAAAACGCGGGAATAATTGACATGCTGCGTTTTTGTGGTCACCACAAAAACGCAGCTGAAAAAAAACGCTGTGTGGGGACAGCAAAAATTAAGACTCATAGACTTTGCTGGGGAAGCAAAGTCATGCAGTTTTGAGGCCAAAAACGCACCCGGAAAACGCGCAAAAACGCCGAGAAAAACGCACCGTGTGCACATAGCCTTATTCATATTCACTTCCCTCATCCACGTCCACTGGCAGTCTTGGCGTGTGATTGGTTGCAGTCAGACCGCGACCCCATCCTATCCTAAAGCATCTGTAATTGCATGGAGTCAAGCTTGCTGTCTGCATTTTTATAACAGTGTAAAAATAAATAAATAAATAAATAATTAAATAAATACAAAAATTGGCCCAGGGTCCCTTCATCAGGCAGAGACTGAGTGAACTGCAGAGTGTGTTCATGTTCTGTGCCCACACGCTGTGACTTTGAAAAGCACCAGGTAAGTGCTGCTAAGAACAGTTCTACTTTTACATATGTGAGGTCATATGGCACATTTTAAATAAAAATAATTTAGAGTAGGACTGGCCCAAAGAGATTTGCCGTGACGTGGCGGGGTAGCTCAAGAAATTGCAATTTTTTGCCAAATCTCAAATTTTAATAATAGGTACAGTTTGGAATTTTTAGTGCAGTAGTGCACATTTAGTGCTGGCTATCTTGTTTTGTCTTCATTGAATGTGACTTTAGTATGTAGCAGAGTCGAGATCATCGTGTGACCTTATGTGGATTATGTCGAAACTGAGTATTTGGAGTTAATAAATTGGAAAAGAGGGTGAGGTTTTTTTGTATTTTATTTCAAATGAAGGATTATTTCGGTGTTTGTGTTTATTTCTTTTCACTTACAGGATTATGAATTGGGAGGTCTCAGATGCCTCCCATTACTAATATAGGGCTTAGTGGCAGCTGTGAGCTGTCAGTTACTACTTATATTACCTCAATTGCCACTGCAATCTTCAACTCCTCCGGGTCCAGACCACCGTCTGCAACCCAATCTACTTCTCCCCTGGGAGCTCCAACTCCCAGCTTCCTCGAGCTCCTCACTGCTCGAGGGCTACCACAGAACTGACTTGTCACCTCCCACCACCCTGCCTGACCCCTAGGTGGGCGGCCTTATTCCAGCTTAGCAGCCCACTAGTGTGCCTGACAGGGTGTGGTGCAAGGTGTGACTAGGATATGTGCATGCTGATGGAGGCAGTACTGCAAGTTGGGAACCCAGAACCATGGGGGTTGAGTCCTGCACTGGGAGATAAAGAGCGTGCAGTACCCTGTGACGACCTGACTAGTCCAGGGGCATCACACTAGCTATTGTATGTATCAACCCTAAAAGTCAATTACGACTCTTTAAGGATCCTTCCACTACTTCAAAATATATTATTACAGGGCTCATGGGAGTACAAATAAAAAAAAAAAAAAAATTAGCTACTAGATCCTTGCTACTGGTCTACTGGCTTTCTCTTCCGGCAGGTGGCATCAGCTGACTACTGCAGGCAGTCATTAGCCCTTGATTTTTGCAGTGGACATTTTTTTATCTAGGCTGAAAGAAAACAGTTGAAAGATGACTATTTTAGCCTGTCAGGGGTCGCTGATTATCTGAGAAGTGATTTTACACCAACTCTGGAAGAAGCACTAAGAGTCCAGGGGGAGATACAGTAAAAGGGGATGGGACAATAAAGGGGGAAGGGGTATGGGATGGGGAAGGTGGATGGGACAATAAAAGGGATGGGGCATGTCAATAAAGGGTTATTTTTCTTATTTTTTCCTACTACCAGAGTTCGTTATTGATCTCTTTAAAAGTAGTGGACAACTATTGTGTGAAGTTGATGTTTCTCCCTATAAATATTTCATGTACATTTTTAAAATTAGACCATTTTTTTGTCTAGATATATGGAGTATATTGTGCTTCCTTGAGTCCAACACTTTGCAATTTGAAATGCTCATTATCGACTACCCCAGACATATGTTGTAGAAGAGAGAAACGTTTTTCATACAATATTGCAAAACGTTCCGTTTCCTATAGTTTGTGAGAAATAAAAATGGACATTGGTTTGCTTACTCCAACAAAAAATACTTGGAAATTTATTCTCAAACGTTTGGCACTATACAGTATATGAATGGTTTTGTCCATTCAGGTTCTCTGTGTTTACAGCTCCTCTAGTGTAAGGTTAGGTTCACATTCTTTTTGAAGTAGATTTTGAAGCCCGATTGTATAAATATATATTTCCAGTCCATTATTTCTATATAAAGGGAGTTTCTCATCCCAAAATTCTAAGTCAAACAATTATACAGGTATGCATGAGACATATAAATATACATCAGTATCTCTAGTATAGATTTTAGTGGCTAGAAAAATGATTTATTTTGTATGCAAATGAGGGGGATTTCATGCACCCTTGGTGTGGCCAAAGGCTCAGTGCACTGTTACACCTTCAATTTGCATTCTGAGTATTGTCGAATCTTGATTTAGAGCCCTCAAGCTAGCACTCCCTGAACTCAATCAGCTGCTCCACACTTTCGTATGGAAGAAACCGTGCTCACAGTCAGTATGCACTTACATCAGTTCCTCCTTTTCGCAGTACCAAGCAGCAGCCGCAAATAGGAGCCAGTGATGAGAGTGCAAACGGACAATCAAGGGCCCAGCCCCGTTTATTATCCACTCGCATTTCTGGCTCCTGTCCGTGGCAACTTCTCAGTGCTGCAGTATACATGGTGGGCCATAAGTATGGATACACCCTGGGTGGGCCATAAGTGTGGATACACCCTGATAAAAAAGAGCAAAGTTTAATTCAAAATGACGGCTTTCAGGTGGCTGCCATGGGCGTCACCAGGCTTCAAATGGTTTGCCCCTCCCCTGTACTAATATGCACCCAGGGTGTATCCATACTTATGGCCCACCCTGTACATCACATATGAGGTTGACTCTCCCCAGGGCTTTGGGGTACTCGGTCCCGGGCTGTATATTACTGGGATATTTCACTGGGTGGCCGTTGCCCGGTTCCATGACCCTGGGGGTCGCTTGAAAGGGGTATTGTACAAGGGACAAAAAAAAAAAGTATTTTACATGATGCCACTTGCGGTATGCGGCTATATGGGGAAGCCACCGATGTAAAGTCTCTCACTGCTGGGGCTGGTAGTATTAGGTAGCTTAGGTGTGATGGTCCTAGGGGAGGATGATAGTGGTTGCAGTCACCGGAGCGTGGGACGGTGTCGCCGGTAAATAATGGAAACGAGGCAAGAGCTCCAGTTCAGGTGTTTTACTCACTGGTTAGAAGATTGCCCAAGAGCGTACTGGTTCACTGCTGGTAAGTCTCTGGTTATCTGGTGCAAGATCCAGGTGGTTACCAGTGTCAGTGTAAATGTCCTGTTTGTTCTCGCTGTCCAGCGATCAGCAGAAGGAACCTGGGCTTAGCACCTGCTCACAAGCCCCAGGCTCCCCAATGGAAAGATAAGCTGTGTGTTGTCCCTCCAGCACTGGTGCTCTCCTATACCCAGTCTGGTCTCATAGGACATCCCTCCAGAAAGCGCTCTATGTGTCATGGCTACCTCCTCTTATACCAAATGCGGCACCCGCCCCAATGGTTGTCCTGGTGAACGGGAAGTCCCATACTGCTGGATGGCTAACTCTCCCTGTCCACCCCAGTCAACCCCCTGTTGTGGGGAAGGAACCTAACTGCATGTGAAACGTGTCTGGTGTGAGCACCAGCAAACCACCTGTCACTTACCCCAGATAGATACTGCTCCATAAGGTGCCAGAGCCTCAGGGCCGCCACAAGGCGAGGATATATAAGAGCAGGTTGACAACTTAATCTCTGGCTTCCCTGACTTTAGGGAGCTGAATTTTAAAATATTTCACTTATCTATATTCAATTTAAAAAAGGAGCAGGCATCATATAGCATTTTGCCTTTGCTTGCAAATGGGTAAGTAGCACCCCTGAGTGAATATATGCCTGAATATATATTAAAGGAAATACTAACCATTATTTAGTTTAGTGTTATAACTGCAATAGCTCTTTTAACCCCTTCTTGATCAAGAAAGTATATATACGTCCTTGTCGATATATGGCCCTTTAATGCGGGCTCGTGAGGCAAACCGGCATTATTCACCACACATGTCTGCTGATCTGATCAACAGACATATGCAGCTAACAGGCATGGGTGGATCTCCATCCACCCATGCCTGTTAACCTCTTGGATCCCACTGTTAAATTCTGACAGCACAATCTAATGCGCTCTGGCGGGGATCACTCTGTTCTCCACCTACATCAGCAACACCGCAACGCAGTCACAACAGTGCGGCGTCATTTGATGACCCCTGTTGCTGTCATGACTAACCTCAAAGCAAAGCATCGGCATTCACAGGAGAACAGTATTTCTGCTGATCAGAGGGATGCTGAAGCATCACCTCAATCAGTAGAAGTGATTGGAAAGTGCAGGCATAAAGTAGGGGACTAGTAAAATCAATAATAAATGTAAGAAATAAAGTTTTTAAAAATATTAAAAAAAACCTAAGTTCAAATCACCCCCCTTTTGCCCCATTGAAAACAAAAACATTAAAAAAATACACATTTGGTATCGCCGCATTCAGAAATTCCTGATTTATCAAAATCTAAAATAAATTAATCTGATGAGTATACGGCATAGCGAAAATAAAAATCAAACCACCAGAATTACATTAGAGTTTTTTGATTGCTGCAAAATTGCATTAAAATGCAATAATAGGAGATCAAAACATCGCATCTACATAAAAATTATATAATTAAAAATGCCAGCTCAAGATGCAAAAAATAAGCCATCATTGAGCCCCAGATCCCAAAAAATGAGGACGCTACTGGTCTCGAAATATGGCACCAAAAGCACATTTTTTTTAATGCTTTCTGATTTGTTTGTCATCCCAGAAAAAAGTAAAACTATACATGTTTGGTATCTACAAACTCGTTCTCATCTGCAGAATCATTTTACCAGGTCAGTTTTACTATATAGTGAAAATGGTAAATAAAACACTCCCAAAAAAATTGTGGCATTGCGCTCTTTTAGTAATTTCACCGCACTTGGAATTTTTTGCCCGTTTTTCAGTACAATATGGGGCAGAATGAATAGTGTCATTCAAAAGTCCAACTCATCCCACAAAAAATAAGCCCTCATATGGGTATATTGATGGAAAAATAAAAACTTATGGATCTTGGAAAAAGGGGAGATAAAAACAAAAAATGGAAAATCACCCGGGGGTGAAGAGGGACCCTTATTCTGGGGTCAGTGGGGGTCTCATCATGTGAATAGGTCATTGCCTACTAAGGCCCCTTTCACATATCAGTTTTTTCCTGTCGTCACAATTCGCTGGCTCGACGGATCCGTCGCAGATTGTGGCAAAACTGATGCGACGTATCCGTTTTTCGACGGATCCGACTAGCTGGGGGCAAAATATACTTGGAGCTTGCTCAGTTAAAAAAACAGAATCCGTCGCCGGATTCCGTCATCTGACGGGTGACGACGGATCCTGCGCCCATTGGCTTCCATTCTACCAAACGACGGACGGCGATGGATCAGTTTTTTCGACGTAGACAAAAAACGTTACTGTGGACGTTGTCTCCGTCCGACGGACATTTTCCCACAGATCCGTTGAACGACAGATGAAATATGAGGCCATCTGTCGCAATCCGTCACTAATACAAGAGTTTATTTTCAAAATTCGACTGATTGTGACTGATGGCAAAAAACTGATGTGTGAAAAGGGCCTAACAAGGTATCTCCAGCAAAGCTTTCGGCAGACTACAAAACTGCAGACAGTGAATGGAGCATAAAGTAAAGACTGAGATCTCCCCATCATTCAGGACATGAGTATAAAACATAGGCAGATATAATTCCTCCTTTAAGAAAAATAATTTGCATATGCAAATCGAGAGAGTCTATAGTGGCAGCAGAAGAATATTTTGGTGAAATTCTTTAAAATCATAATTTAAAACAAAGGTACTAAAGCCAGACTTGATTATACGCTGTAATCAGCATGTTAGCGTTCCTCATGATAAGCTACTTGCAAGTCAAATCGCCTTATTTATACGAACGGGAAACATAACCGTAGCTTTGTATTTCATTTTCATTATGCAGTAACCAAGTGCATAAAAAAGTGATAAACTGAGTAGATTATATGACCCAGAAGTCATAGAGCAGTCACACAAATGCCGGGCGCAGTAGTCATTTCCTTTACAAAGTGCCTTTTATCACAACAGGGTGGCTTTACTATAATCATAAAATGTAATCGTAAAATGTCTCATTGTGAAATAAAAAAAACACTTACGAAAAAGCATATCCCATTCTACCATTCATATGAATTAAGAAAGAAGAAAAATAAACAAGTGGTCAAAAACCAAATCAATAGATTTGCAGAAATTCTACAAAGATCTAATTCTAAATTCAGGTTGGTTATAGGGAATAAAAAAAAAATCTATTACATGGGGACTGGCACATGTGAGGCCAAGCACGAGACCACCTGATTTTCTGTTGTTTATATTTCAAACTTCCAAAGTGCTGTAATTTCCAAATTTTAGACAAATTTTTACTAAGGATAAATGTGTCCTTATAGTCTCTTTGATAATGATGGGTGCACCCAGACTGTAAAAGTCTGGATCCGCGCGATTTCAAACATACCCAAGTGCCGGGACCCGGGCCCAGCATTCTCAGGGAACTCCGGGTAATGATCTAGATCCAGCAACTCGGGAAATAAAAAAATAAGGAAAACTAAAGAAAATAAGAATGACCCAAGCACATTATACTTACCGAGTCTCCAGCGCAGCTGTAACTGCTCTGGGGCCACTCACTCTACTTCTGGGGCCGCTCATTATCACTCATCTATATGCACTGCTTCCCCCATCCACCGCCAGTCCTGGCATCTGTGACTGGTTGCAGTCAGACGCACCCACAGCCTGTGTGACAGCGTCTGAATGCTTGCGATCACAGACCCTGTCTGCGGGTCCCTATCGTGGTGTAAAACTAAATAAATGAAGAAAAAAAAATGGTGTAGAGTCCCCCCAAATTATGATACCCAGCACAGATATAGTAGTTTATGGCTACAGGCTGCAGCACCCAGGCGTGCACTTATTTTGGCAATATATCCAAATAAGAGGGACCGCATGTGACTTTAAAAAAAATATAAAAAAATTAAAGTTTAAGAAACTAGCGTATGGTCCCCCCAATTTTGACACCCAGCCATAATAAACCCGACAGCTGGGGGCTGGTATTCTCAGGCTGGGGAGATCCATGGTTATTGGGCCCCTCCCAGCCTAAAAATAGCAGCATGCAGCTGCCCAGGATTGTTGCATCCATTAAATGTAACAATCCCGACACTTTACCAAGCTCATCCCAATTGCCATGATGTGGTGGCAATTGGGGTAATAAGGGATTTACCACCATTTTTAAGCAGGCCATTAATGTTTTTTTTTTCCAAACCCTTTAGACCCGCCGATGCTTGCTATCTGCGAGTTCGCCCATCACTACTCTTTGACCATCCAAGTTAACAAGGTATGCCATAATGAATATAGAAGCACATTGGTTCAGTCGTTGACACTTTCATCTTGCTGCACTTTGGTTACTCAGTGTGAATCTCAAGGGCAACATGGGTTCTGTGGTTTCCTCCCACACTCTAAATAAAAACATCTCTAATGGGTGAACTGAATTTGAGTGGAATTGAATTCTACTCAAATTTTACAAAATATATTATCGATTTCACTGATGAGGCCAGGGACAGTTCAGTGCAAGCATACGTAAGGTCATTAAGTTATGATGTCATGACATGAGCCTTGAGCTTGTGTTCACAGGCTTAGAAATGATTCGGAAGTCCAGGCCTAGCATGAAGTGGAAATTTAGGATTCATGTGGGTGATAAGAAGATATGATCACAGAGAAGAGCAGAGGGGCCAGACAGGTGAGCAGTGAGTAGAGGTGAGTATAAGTATTTTTTAATTTTTAAGCTTTTGATGGCCCTTTATGGTTCAGCAAAACAGTTGTCGGCAGCTGCTACCTTGCTGGATCCGTGTGGAAGTAAATTAAGTTAGCATTCAACAAGATTTTTGGAATATTCAAGGAGAATTCCATCCCACTCAAATATTTTCGCTCATATCTAATATCCAGTATAAAAACATAGGCAGAAAATGCAGCTACAATTTTATGGTACTGAGAGGACAACACAGCTCACAGCTCAGCAATAGAGATGAAAGAGAAAGCCTAAAACAGTGGACAAAAACTCAAGACAGTAATGTGTTCTACACCTGCAGCAGCGAAGATTATAGTAGTAGTCTACTAAAAATATGGTGAGAGAGAAAGATAGGAGAGGTGCTAGCTACATTGACAGATGCAGTGTGATTGATCAGTGACATGATGTAGCTACTATTTGTACTGAACAATTTGAATTACAATTGCACACATTTTTTTCTTATTCCTAAATGCACTACAAAACAGCAGCAAGCCAGTACAATATTTTTACAGAAAAATGTGAAAACTGTTTCAGACCGATGTAGTGTGCTTACTTGTCACAAACGACTACACTGAGTTTTTGCATTTCTACTGCAATCTTTTCTGGGAAAAGGAAATGTTTTTGTGAAGTTGGGAATGTCTTTTTTCAAAATATAAAAAAGTTCCTCAAAATTTAGAAATTTACCTGTGCCTGTCTACCTCACAAAGTGTGTTTCACAAACAATTTTTTTGCACATCTGTTTTCGTAGACAAATTTTACTTCTTTACATACAGCACCCTAGTGTAGGTGGTGGCTTTTTGTTCATACACCAACTAGACCTGGGCAAATCTATTTGAGTGGAATTTAATTCTACTTGAATTTTACAAATATCTGTAATCTACAGAATACAGATTTTTTTTTGTATGTCATTCCATGCAAATTCAGCAAAATAGTGAACATCTAACATCCAGTTTGCTGACTTGTAGAGGGAAAAGATTTAAAAAAAAAACAATTAAAAATTCATGCTCACCTCTCTGGGCAACTCAGCTGACTGCAGTCTCTTATATCAGTGTTTCCCAAACTCCAGTCCTCATGGCCCCCAACAAGTCATGTTTTCAGGATTTCCTTACTATTGAACAGGTGATGGAATCATTATCAAGGCATCACCTGTGCTATATTAAGGAAATCCTGAAAATATGACCTTTTGGGGGTCGTGAGGACTGGAGTTTGGGAACCAATGTCTTATATGGTCCTTAGTGCTTCTTCTTATCACAACCGCACATTGACACCCCATGACTCTTCACAATAGGTGGGGAAATGTGCACCAAGACCTTATGATGCGCTCTCTAGACAACAGCTAGGCCCAGGATGTCCTTGGACATGTACATAGTAACCTAGCACAAGGTGGCATTCCAGCCTAATGTGAGGATGTCCAGGGCTTCAGCAGATGGTGGTGATAAGACGGAGGACTATGGACAATATTAGTTGCTTTTTTCCCTAAATTTTATGTATATTATGCTCGTTATGATGCCTATGTCTAGATCCCAGAGCATAATAATGGACAGTCAATTCCGAGAAAATAAACTCTAAAAATCTAAAATCTAGGTAAAATCTACACAATTTGGCTCATTGGAGTCTTGTCAGATCCGCTAATTACTAATATCTACCTAGCATTTCTTATTACGTCATTTTTGGAAAAAGAGCTGACTTTTGTTAAAACATAAAATAGAAAAGAAATAATGAAAAAAAGTAGACATTTTACCGTGCATGGTTGGTTTTTTTGCATACCTGTTTTACAAATCCAATTTCCCAACCATAGATGCCTCACCTATACTACAGTCTTCTGCCAAATTTTGCTTTCTGGATGGGAATTTCTCCAACAATCATTTCCTGTTTTGTCTTTTTAGGCAGGAATTCAATAATTGGCGTTGAAAAGATTGTAAGAAGTTAATGTGAGAGTTGAATGAAAAAAGTGGATTAGCAATCATAGGGGTAGTGTAAAATAAAAAAAATACCACGGCTAAGAATGTGGGAGCTAATAGCAGCAAAAGCAGTGGCACCAGTTATTGTGACAGTAGTACTACCACAATTTTCCTCCTTTGGCTCTGGCAAGCATATTAGTATAAGGGTATGCTCACACAAGCGTATGAATCGGATGAGTGCAGTGCAAAAAAAATCTCACATTGCACTCGGACCAATGTTATTCAATGAGGGTCAGTTTTTTTCTCATCCAGATTCTAGATGAGAGAAAAGTCACAACATGCTGCGATTGTCAGTGAGAGCCGTGTGACTCGCACCCATACAAGTCTATGGGTGCAAGTGAAACATCTGACTGCACTCGGATGACATTGCGATAATCGCATCAGCTGACGATGGAGGAGATGGAGAGATTAACCCCTCCCTCTCCTCCGCAGCTGTGATCCAAACGCAGGATTGGATCACAGCTGCATGACACTCGGCTCACGCTGGCAGCATAGCGGAAGCCGAAGGTCATTAGCGTATCACATCCCATGCACTCGCATTGGATACCATACCATCGTGTGAATCCAGCCTAAAGGAAGCAAAGGGTATTATAGTCACAGGATGATGTTACCTCTGACAGCGACACTATCAGTTTGAGTCAGTGAGCTGCACAGTATATTCTGCCTGATCACAAATGACTGAGAAAAGATAATTTTTGGACCATTTTTTATTTTCAAAAAAAGGGAAATTTCTCTCAGTGCACTGCGTTATTATATGGGCTCTAGGATACTATTGGTTTGGCATGTATTTCTATTGTGAGTTCCCTTTGACATAACTAAGACTGTGTTTGACCTTGGAAGGGGTTGGATACAGTCCTAGGTGACCTCAGAGAGTTGCACATGTAATTTCAGGGTATTTGGAGGCTTTGTGGTACTGCAATTCGTGGTGAATCTTTTAGCCGTGGTTAGAATTTTTGAGAAAAATTCCATGAACCTGGCGAATATGAATTTCAAAAGATTCGATCATTTATAGTACAAACTTTTGACACTTCAGTCTTTAGGGTTTTTAAGCTCTGTAGCTGCACAGCCTTTGTTTCTGACATACTATCAGATCAAATAAATGCCAATAAGTTACAAGAATGACAACAGCAGATGTTGCTGAGGGCTTCTTTCAAAGTTGATGTTTGTTAGCGAATTTTTGTAGTTTTTGAATTGTATAATTGTTCAGTAGAATCACAACATAATCTGTTGTCTTTAGATTTCATTAAGTGCTTATTTAAGTGGTGGAATACCATTAAGAAAAAGTGCTGACTCTTCCAGAGGATAGTGTAGGACAATGACGCGTCTGTAACAGGGAGTAACACATCGTTCTCAGTAGCATGAAATCCTAACATATGTTTCCAGACAATGTGCTTATTATTTATTTAGGAGTGATCCAATAGACTCAGAATTCCAGTGTGCGGCCAACAAAATTGTTGATGACAGTTACAGGGAATGGTAATTAGATTTTTGTGTGGGAATTTCCGCCATGATTATGCAGCTGTCAAGTGATACACATACAAGATTAGATGTGGCGAAAAATAATCATGTCTTAAAGGAACAGCTTATTTGTTATCTTCTCGTGATGTTCTCCCATTGTTACTCTCATTGTGATTGACGTTTCTACAATTAGAATTATTCTTTTTCTCTTCGCACTATGGAAACACATGCAATGCATCTGTAGAGATGGGTTTCGAGGCAGGTGTGTCACATCTTCTGCCTGGTGTATTATCCTTTGGTTGAAAAGAACTGTTACTGTTTGGCTATACTGAGCACTCCATTCTGTGATATTGGCCACTTTTTCCTTAAGTTTTGTCTATGTCAGTTTTAAAGGGAACCTGTCACCTGTAAGCTGCGGGCACCACCAATGAGCCCTTAAATACAGCATTCCAGATTGCTGTATATAAGAGCCCAAGCCACACTGTATAATATATATATATATATATATATATATATATATATATATATACACACACACATGCATATATATGTACATACATACATATATACATATGTGACGCCCTGGGCAAGCCAGGGGTCACAGGTAATGACACCACCACACCCTACACCCCGGATAGGTACACCAAGGCTACACCAGAAATCCTTGTTGCCTTCCTCCAGGGGATGATGTCCACACCAGGGGGTGGGCCAGGTGGTTGGCTCCACCCACCAATGAGTTCACAGTCCTGGAGGCGAGAAAACCAGGCAGAAGAGATTAGAGTTGAAGTTGAGGAGAGATAGAGTTGGAAGTGGTAGAGGAGCAAGTGAGAGGAGTTGAAGTGAAGGAGAAAGTGACAGTTTGGAAAGCCTGAAGTTGGTCCGGGTGTGTGCCCCGGACTGAGACAGCAAGGTTAGCAGACGGTGGTGACCGTCTGCAGGAGAGGCTGATCGGAGGTTGCCGAAAGGACCGTGGATGGGTGGTGGCCCGGCGGTACCGGACCGGTATACAAGGAGAAGCCAGCACCATTGGCAGGGGCCTTTCGGATCCCGGCAAGGCTAGGAGTCGCCGTGAATTTTCCAAATCCGTCAGTGAAGGGGACCTCCGGGTCTCCCAACAACTAAGTCCCGATTGAAGGCAACAGTCCAACCGTAGGAGAGAGACACCGCCACCGCCAAGGCACCAGTTTCTCAGGGCCAGCGCCTGCGGGCAAAGAAGGGCTCCTCCGGCCCATATCCAAGCCGGGGAGCGGGTTACCGGTGGGAACCCATCGCTACCAACATTACACTAGGTGCAGGGACAGAGACCGTCACCGCCAACTACCGGGGAAAAGCAACAGCAGCCGTCCGTGGGAACCGTCTTTCCAGCCGTGTGTTTTACCGAGAACTGTGTCAACGTCTCAGGCTGAGTGAGTACCACCGTGCCGTGCGGCACAGCGCTGCCCCCGCGACCCTGCACCTCACCAGGCCCCGCACCCGGCCTGCCATCCATCCCTACTCCTCACCGGGCCCCGGGACAACCAACCCCCTACTCACGGAGGGGAGAAGTAACAACAAAGCTGCTCCCTGTCACCGCTCCCGGGATCCCCATACAGAGCAGCGGTGGTGTCCACACAATCACCACAACCGTGGGTGGCGTCACGGACAACAATAAATCCCCAAAACCAATCCCCTTTTCAATCACGGGCGAGGAGCGCCGCTCGAGTCCCCGGGATCCGGCCCATCGCTCGAGCCACCGAGCAACAGAGGCCGCAGCAGCAGCGGCAGCCGGACCCGAGCAGTGGGAGAGCGCAGCGTCCCCTCCTCCGCCCGCGACAACTTGGCGTCACGAACAGGATCTTACCGCTCTGCCGTTGGGTAGAGGTGCGCCTTGTTACCGCCGGAGGTGTCCGGCCAGAAAATTTCGGAAGCCGCCATCTTTGGCGCGAAGAGTTCCCGCTCGAGCGTCTCCTCGAGTAGTGGAGGCGCGAAGGCCAAAACCCCGCCCCGATAGAGGAGGGGCCGGAAAGAGGCTAAGGGGGACGAAATGGCGACTGGTCGCATGTAGCCGCGGCTATAAAGGCAGGGACGCCAGGACTCTGCAGCCATCTTGTTCCTGGGAGAGGCCACCAGCAACATGTGGATGCCGTCCCGAAGCACCGTAGCCCCCGCGCCTGGAACCGCGGCGTAGGTGGAGATCCGGACCGCGCAGCTCTACCAGAGGCTGCAAGTCAAAATGCAGCTCCTCATGGAGGAGTGGGAGACCGACATGGCGGATGTTATAGTGACCGTGCGGAGACGCAAGGAGGAAGCTGCGGAAGGGAGGGTGAGTGACCCACGCCCCGATGCCCTTGAAGGGCCGGTCATCGCGGCTGCGGGACCCAGTCTAAACCCTCTCACCCTGCTACCTCCCTCGCCACCCGTCCCGGAAGCCGTGACCCCGCCACTAGGCCCGCTACCACCGCAACCAGTAGCGATACCCAGCATGCCCGCCCCGGCGGGCCAACCTGTAGCCGGAGCCCGTAGTCAACCGGAGGTGCTGCCGTGGAAAGCCCCAAAACCCGAACCGGAGGCATCCCCCGAGAAACCCCCCGAGCCGGAGCCGACAGTCCGCTCCGTGCCGAAGGCCCAGCAGAGGAAAGCCCCTGTGCCCATTCCCCACACCTCGGCTGAGGTTGCGCCGGGTTGCTGCTGCAAGGTGGCGTCCAAGGCCAAGTCACCGCGGGACCTGCCGCCCAGATCAACAATAGTGGGCAGTGTCTGAGAGTTCTCGCGGGGCCCGACCCGTGCGCCGGAGCTCGCAGCAGCGCCGTACTGGGACAGGGAGCCGGTACCGCTGAGCCTGGAAATCGAGGAGAGAGAAAGAAGGAAGGCGGAGATGGTGGCCCATACGATACGGGAGAAGGAGAGCCTGAGACAAGCGACCTTCCGTGTCCGGGGACCGCTGTACGAGGGGCAGGTGAGGAGGTTTGATGTCCGCCGGGGCTATGGATTCCTTTATGAACCGGGCCTGGAGGCCGAAGTGTTTATAGCCCGGCGGGATGTGAATGCTCACCTGCCAGAAGAGCACCCAGGCCGCAACTTGATGCCAGGGGACCTTGTACAGTACACCCGGCACTGCGGGGAGAGGGGGTGGTTTGCGCTGGATGCCAAGTTAAGGGGCAGCCAGGAGGCCCGTGTGAGTGCTGCACCCCCTCCCTCAGGTGATGTCGAGGAATCAGAGTAAGGGCAGCGGAGCACCGTTGCACCATCCCCGTTGGGACCCCCTGTGTGTGTGTTTAAAAGTTTGCAAGTTTATGAGAAAATGAAAATGATCACCGAAGTCTCATCTGATTGTCAGCAACCGTGATTGAACCGGTTGTAGCCGGCAACTGGTCCCCGTTGGGAACCCTTTTACAAGTTTTGCATAGGAACTCCTATGAACAGGCCCGAGAACTTGCAGGGCAACCACAAACGTTAGTGGCATGTAAATAATGTTTTGTTGCAGCTTACCGTTACCGTCTCTGGAGAGGCAGGTTGGAGGGAGGGCCTGCAGTGGAGCAGGCTGGGGCCCAGCCACCACATGAACCGGTGGCTACCCTCTGGAGGGGAAGGACAGATCCCGCTCGGGTGACTTGGTTCAGGACTGGGGTCAAGGGGTGTTGCCTGTTTCTTAGGGGCAGCATCAGGGCCAGGTTACTTGGGTGGGAGAGAGCGGCAGCCGCAACTGTTACCGTAACGTTTAAGAAAAAGTGCCTCCCGTTGTGGGATGATGTTACTATAATTGTAAGTGTTACCGTTTTTTATCTTTTTCAGAAAAATAAAACCGGTGTTGGACGGACAGCCCGCGGACGGTCTGCATTTTGCTAAGGGGGAATGTGACGCCCTGGGCAAGCCAGGGGTCACAGGTAATGACACCACCACACCCTACACCCCGGATAGGTACACCAAAGCTACACCAGAAATCCTTGTTGCCTTCCTCCAGGGGATGATGTCCACACCAGGGGGTTGGGCCAGGCGGTTGGCTCCGCCCACCGAGGAGTTCACAGTCCTGGAGGCGGGAAAACCAGGCAGAAGAGATTAGAGTTGAAGTTGAGGAGAGATAGAGTTGGAAGTGGTAGAGGAGCAAGTGAGAGGAGTTGAAGTGAAGGAGAAAGTGACAGTTTGGAAAGCCTGAAGTTGGTCCGGGTGTGTGCCCCGGACTGAGACAGCAAGGTTAGCAGACGGTGGTGACCGTCTGCAGGAGAGGCTGATCGGAGGTTGCCGAAAGGACCGTGGACGGGTGGTGGCCCGGCGGTACCGGACCGGTATACAAGGAGAAGCCAGCACCATTGGCAGGGGCCTTTCGGATCCCGGCAAGGCTAGGAGTCGCTGTGAATTTTCCAAATCCGTCAGTGAAGGGGACCTCCAGGTCTCCCAACAACTAAGTCCCGATTGAAGGCAACAGTCCAACCGTAGGAGAGAGACACCGCCACCGCCAAGGCACCAGTTTCTCAGGGCCAGCGCCTGCGGGCAAAGAGGGGCTCCTCCGGCCCATATCCAAGCCGGGGAGCGGGTTACCGGTGGGAACCCATCGCTACCAACATTACACTAGGTGCAGGGACAGAGACCGTCACCGCCAACTACCGGGGAAAAGCAACAGCAGCCGTCCGTGGGAACCGTCTTTCCAGCCGTGTGTTTTACCGAGAACTGTGTCAACGTCTCAGGCTGAGTGAGTACCACCGTGCCGTGCGGCACAGCGCTGCCCCCGCGACCCTGCACCTCACCAGGCCCCGCACCCGGCCTGCCATCCATCCCTACCCCTCACCGGGCCCCGGGACAACTAACCCCCTACCCATGGAGGGGAGAAGTAACAACAAAGCTGCTCCCTGTCACCGCTCCCGGGATCCCCATACAGAGCAGCGGTGGTGTCCACACAATCACCACAACCGTGGGTGGCGTCATGGACAAAAAAAAACCCCAAAACCAATCCTCTTTTCACTCACGGGCGAGGAGCGCCGCTCGAGTCCCCGGGATCCGGCCCATCGCTCAAGCCACCGAGCAGCAGAGGCCGCAGCAGCAACGGCAGCCGGATCCGAGCAGTGGAAGAGCGCAGCGTCCCCTCCTCCGCCCGCGACACATACATACTAGAAGGTGGCCCGATTCTAACGCATCGGGTATTCTAGAATTTATTGTGTAGTTAATGTATGTTTTTTGTTATATATCGATGTTGTTGTGTGTAGTTGCCAGTGTTTGTGTAGGGTGTTGTAAATGCTCTGGATGTTGTCTGGGTGTGGGGGTGTGGGAGAGCGGTGTTGTATGTGTGTTGCGTTTTGTGTGTTGCGTTGTTTGTGGAGCGCTGTGTGTCTGCAGTGTTGTCTGTGTGTGGTGCTGTGTGTGTTGCGCGGTTTGTGTGGGTGTGGAGTGTGTGTGTGTGTTTTGGGGAGGTATGTTTTGAGCAGTGTGTGTGTTGCGCGGTATGTGCGTATATTTGTGTATGCCGCGGTGTTTGTGTTGGGTGTTGTGTGTGTGCGGCGTTGTCTGTGTGTGGGTGTCTGTGTAGGGCGGTGTTTGTGGTTCCCAGTGTGTGTGTGTGGTGTGCGGTGCGCGTGTGGCACTGTGTGTGTGTTTTGGGGGGAGGTGTGCACCCCAATCGTGCTCCATCCCCTATGCTGCCACCCCCCATCGTGCTCCATCCCCAATGCTGCGCACCCCCATCGTGCTCCATCCCCCATGCTGCGCACTCCCTATCGTGCTCCATCCCCCATGCTGCGCACCCCCCATCATGCTCCATCCCCCATGCTGCGCACCCCCCATTGTGCTCCATCCCCCATGCTGTGCACTCCCCATCGTGCTCCACAGTCACACATCAGACAGTATACACGCACACATCTGATCGCATACACTCACACCCCACTTCTCCCTGTGCCCTCCGGTGGGTGGTCCCAGCAGCTGTGCTGCACGCCATGCTCCTCTGCCTTCTGCCGACACTCAAACATCTGATCGCATACACGCACACATCCGATCGCATACACGCACACAACCACACACACACACACAGACGATATCGCACATACGCGCTCACACACTCACAACATCCGGAGATACCACATGCTTCCGGCCATGTGATCCTCCGGCAGGTCCTGGAAGGTCACTGCACGCACAGTATCGCCGCCGAGAAGTAAGCGATATCACTGGATGTTGTGAGTGTGTGGATGCGATGTGATGTGTGTGTGAGGTGTGTGTGAGAGTGAGTGAGTGTGATCTGATGTGTGTGTGTCTGTTCTTATGTGTGTGCGTGTGTGTGTGTTCCGCCGCTGCAGGACCTTGATGCGCTCACCTGCTCCTGGTCGGCGTCTGGTGAGTATAACTGCGGGGTCTTCTTTCTTCTGTCTTCTCTCTTCTGGGGGTGCCCGCTGCCTATAATGAAGTGTCTTGCAGTGTCTTTAACTCTTTCACCGCTGCATGACACTTCATTATTGACCGCAGCGTATGCCGGCTCCCTGCACATGTGTACCAGGAGCCGGTGTTCGCTGGTAACCATGATACACATCGGGTAACTAAGGGAAGTGCTTCCTATAGTTACACGATGTGTATCATGGTTACCAGCGTACACCGGCTCCGTCACGATCCCAGCATCGCAAGGTTATGTCCGCCGGGGCCGAGTGTGCCAACGTGTGGCGGGGGCGAGCGTGCGAGGCGTCAGCGTATGCCGACTCCCTGCACATGTGTACCGGGAGCCGGTGTACGCTGGAGCGGGCGATGCGTGCGGAGGGCCGGGTGCCTGCTCCCTGCACATGTGTACCGGGAGCCGATGTACGCTGGAGCGGGCGATGCGTGCGGAGGGCCGGGGCAAGTGGCTAATCCATGCGGGGGGCGGGGCCAGGCTGAGGTGAGCGGCCAATCCGTGGGGGGGCGGGGCCAGGCCGAGCCCAGCGGCCAATCCGACAGTTGTCATGCTAACGACACTGTCACGGTGACACTGTCACGGTGACACAATTTTGGAGCAAGACAGACAGACAGACAGACAGAATAAGGCAATTATATATATAGATCCTGTATTTATACAGTATACAGTAAGGTTAAAGACTGCCCGCGCATGCGCACTGCAATACCTTGATCTGCCCTATGCAGGGCACATAAAAGTGCACCAGCGCAGGACCTCAATGCTGGCTAGTGTGCATGACGTAGGACATGTCATACACACGGGACTCAGAAGAAGTGGGGTGGCGATCGCCACAGACCGGAGGGAGGAGGTGCTGGATCGGACAGCAGCAACATCCATTGGACCAGACTGCCCCCTAGGTGAGTATTATAAAGGTGTTTTTACATCCTACACAGCGGCCTGAGCACTTATATACAGTATTCTGAAATGCTGTATATAAGAGCTCAGTGATGGTGTCCGCAGCTTATAGTCACCAAATCTGGTGACAGGTTCCCTTTTACCTCTTCCTAAATGTTGATTTTATGTGTTTGCTGCGTGTCCTAACTTTGTGACTTTTGGATATTTTTCTGTACATCAACCACTACATATTCTGGACTTCTCCAAGGACCACACCTGGGATATTAACTGAGGAAGACTAAATTATTTTGAGGCTGTGTAAGGAAAGTGGCATGAACTTTAGATATCCATCACCAGACCAGTTTTCAACCTTTTAGCCATCAGCTATCTCTCCCAACCATCTCACACACAAAAATCCTTGGCTTTGTCCATCATTGGAGGGAGTGGAGAAAGTAGCTGCCCAATACCTCTGGTGAAGGTGTATCTCTTGGG
Organism: Anomaloglossus baeobatrachus; assembly: GCF_048569485.1. NCBI lineage: Eukaryota > Metazoa > Chordata > Amphibia > Anura > Aromobatidae > Anomaloglossus > Anomaloglossus baeobatrachus. The sequence continues at coordinate 511,327,280 of NC_134358.1, forward strand.
AGTACAATAGGATTGGATGTTGATAAGAAAGTTCAAACCTTCTCTTCTATGACATTTTCTATGAAAGGTCGGGAGGCCTGTATACATATTAGATGGTTGGCCAGGTTTGGATAACCTGAATCGATCTGATGTTGGATTCTGAGCCCAGGTGTACCCAACGCCAATTTCATAGTGACACAGGAAGTCTGCTTCAAAGTGGGCACAAATTATTTGTACACTTAAATCTGGCCAAAAGGGAAGAGGTGAGTAAAACACGTTAACTAATATTATTTTGGTCTATAGCATAGATTTGATCTATATTTAACACATCGTGCCCTCTTGTTATGCCCCCATTTTATATTGAAAGCAAAAAACTTTTTCTAGGTTAACAGCTAAAAAAACTCTTTTCACACTCACTGACCCATAGATCTAGAATTACCCAAGTCACACATTTGGTGGACAATTGAGGAAGGGGAGGGCTGAGAAGACTAATTGGGGCTTGCACAGAGTCAGTTACATTAAATACATTGGTCTATTTGTTCACATGACTGCCTAATCAATATGGCCTCGTTATACAATATAGAGGTATTATGCAGTTTTAGTTGGCGGTTACTATAGGTAGAAGATTGGGCCCATTTTTCTTTTTGATTCCTTATAGCACTAGTTTTGTCCTAATGGTGTGTTACAATGTGACTATAGGTGTTATGCCAGGTATGAGTGGTCTCCTGGCGAATGGCACAACACAGTGGAAACACCGGGTGGTGTTACGCTGTGGAAGCAACACAAAGGGTGCACAAAACAACAGAAGGCCTTTGTGCTAAGTAGAGGGTAAGAGAGTTACCTCCTAACACTCACCTGAGCCTGATCCCTGCACTCCTTAACATCCCTAGATGGGTCCTTCCCCATGCACCGATCACGTTCCAAGGCCCTTGCTGACCCTGAACTCACCCTGACTAGTGAGGGTCAGCGAGACACTAGTATTGCCACTACAATAATACAACACGAGGAAGGTAAGACAAACAGGTGGGGAAAGACAACAAAAATCACTCCAAGATTGCTTCAGTAGGAACCTTCTCAGCTGCAATAGAAACTACACCACAGCTATGCAGCGAGGAGCTCTTTCAACATGGCCAGCTTAGATATGAGCTATAGTCGACATAGGGCGGATTGAGGAACGGATATTTATAGCAGTAGGGAGTGACTGCAGATGAAGTTACAACTACCTGTTAGATCACTGCAGGATAAAAATCAGTACCTGATGGATTTAAATACGCACCAACTCAAGATATATGACGAACAGTCACTAAAGCGGATCTGCGATCATCAATGCGCTGTGAACTTCTGTTCTCAGATCGCCCCGAGATCACATCAGGCCATGGCGCACACGTGACATGGTAGCCCTTACTGGCATGCCTACTGGTCAGCTCTAAACTGTCGTGAATTGGACAGAAAGTGTTACATTTCCCATACTGTGCCTTCTCTAGGGAAATGAAGCATCACATCTCTTTGTAATGCACCAACAGTCCATGACTTGAAGCGTAGCTGCCATAAAGTAAAAAAAAAAAGACAAAACAAACTATTGAGATATTATAGCGTGTGTTGAAATGTAAACTGAGCAGGGGTAGATGGAGAAATTCCTAGTGTCTTGGAAAGAGAAAATTAACAGTGATTAGATTAATCTCATTAAAATTCCCTTTATGAATAATTAATTCCAGAAGAGCATATGGTACAGAACTCAGCACAAACAATCTTTGATATAAAAACAGGCTTTTCAAGAAACACAGAAAAGACTAACTGATGGGTACTGAGCACTCCACATATATCATTTGATGTGGAAATCAAACGCCTACTATCAACACATTGACTTTTTGGATCTTGTGTCTCCATCCCCACAAGGATTGTAATTATTTACAACAACTTTAACTTTTAAGTTCCATTAAGTAAATTGGGAATATGTATAAAATGTTTCAAATTTGGTGTTTCCAGCATTTTATTACCTCCATTTTTGATGCATTGCTGGTGATAAAATTACTGTGCGCGGATATTGTCTGACAATCAATATGAAAATAGAATATACCGTATTTTTAAGACGCACCAGATTATAAAATACAACCCAAATTCAAAGCTAGAAAAGGTGGAAAAAAATGGGGTCCGTCTTGTAATCTGGTGGTGTCTTACCGGAGGGGGCAATAGTGGTGGTGGAGGAGGCTGTGCTGGTGCAGCGGCGGAGGCTGGGTCTGCGGTGGAGGCTAAAGCTGCGGCGGAAGCTGAGGCTCCAGCAGAAGCTGGGGCTGTGACTGAGACTGGGGCTGTGATAGAAGCTGGGGCTTGAGTTGCGGCGGATGCTGGTGCTGCCATCAGGGCCGGATTATAGGCGGGGCAGGCGGGGCTGGAGCCCAGGGGCCCCCACCAAAAGAGCTTCTAAGGGGGCCCCCACCATACTTAGCACTAGGCACCTGTCAGCATTTTTTTTTTCACACCCTCTCCCCCTCCGTAAAGACAGTCTAATAAATCAGCTGTGTTTTCGGGGGGGGTGGCACCGCTATTTATGTGCATCTGCGTCTTTAAGACGCAAAAACAAACTGCGGGCACAGGACGCTGATTGATCTCGGAAGTACCAGCGGCCGCTTGAACTTCCGGGGTCAGAGGTGTGCTAATGCTCCCTGCTATGTGCTGCGGCCGTACCTAGAAGCAGGGGCACGGTGTGGTGGGCCGCTGTCTGCTGTCCCCGCTGCGCTACTTACATGCCAGGCACACTAGCAGGAGCAGGAGGCAGCGAGCTGTGCCGGCTCTGCTGTGTGCCGGCTCTGCTGTGTGCCGGCTCTGCTGTGTGCCGGCTCTGCTGTGTGCAGGCATGTACACTGCAGAGGAGCGCAGCAGAGCCGATGACCGCAGCTTCCTGTTTCCGTTCCTATTCAAATGTATTTGCATCTTTCAGGCTAAGTTCACACATCCTGTGTTTTCAATCCGTCAGGTCCGTCAGCAACGGATCAGTCATTTTCAAGATGTCAACTGATGCAACTGATGTGTTTTTCACAGGATTCCTTTCACAGGAATCCTGTGAAAAAACGGATCAGTTGCGTCCGTTACATCCGCTGTGCGTCCGTTTTTTGACGGATCAGTCATGATCCGTCTGTGTTTGGGACAGCCCAGTGGGCGTGCCAAGCATGCTGGGCATGCTCAGTAGAGCATGACGGAATCCTGCGCTGGATTCCATTGTAAGACGGATTACGACGGAATCCAGCACCATAGACATGCATTACAAGCTTGACGGATGGCGACGGATTCCTGTGCGGCGCGTTAATTTTGACGGCCCGAAAAACGTTACATTCTGCGTTGCTCCCCGCTCGGCGGTCAGTCAAAAACGACGGACCGCGACGCAGCGGATGCAACGCAGGGTCATCAGTCGCAATCCGTCGCTAATAGAAGTCTATGGGGAAATACAGGATTCCTGCAAAATATTTTGCAGGTTACCGTAATTCCCCAAGGCGACGGATTGTGACTGATGCAAAACACAGGATGTGTGAACTTAGCCTCAGACGTAAATACATTTGAACAGCGCGCCGGGACTGGGCCCCGCCCCCGACGTGCAGCAACGTGATGAGATCAGCACCTTGCTGACATCATCACAATGCTGCCGGCGCCACACTGGGGACATGAGGAAGCGAGCGCTCCATGAAGGAGCTGAAGAGACAGGTGTAATTAATGGGGATGAGTGAGGAGGGGCAGAGGACACAACGGGGAACATTTGTGAAGGAACACAGCTCTGTGACAGGCAGAGGAGGAGCACTGTATTCCGAGGGAGGGGGGGAGGGAGGCAGGAGTGTGTAGGGATGGAGCAGTGTAATTTGTGTGTGTAGGGGGTGATGAGGGCTGTATTGTGTGTGGGGGAGGGGTAATGGAGGGTGCATTGTATTGTGTGTGGAGGGAGGGGTAATGGAGGGAGGGGTAATGGAGGGTGCATTGTATTGTGTGTGGAGGGAGGGGTAATGGAGGGTGCATTGTATTGTGTGTGTAGGGGTAATGGGGGGTGCATTGTATTGTGTGTGTGTGTGGGGGGGGTAATGGGGGGTGCATTGTATTGTGTGTGTAGGGGTAATGGGGGGTGCATTGTATTGTGTGTGTGGGGGGGGGTAATGGGGGGTGCATTGTATTATGTGTGTCTGTGTAGGGGTAATGGGGGGTGCATTGTATTGTGTGTGGGGAGAGGGGTAATGGGGGGTGCATTGTATTGTGTGTGGGGAGAAGGGTAATGGGGGGTGCATGGTATTGTGTGTGGGGAGAGGGGTAATGGGGGGTGCATTGTATTGTGTGTGGGGAGAGGGGTAATGGGGGGTGCATTGTATTGTGTGTGGGGAGAGGGGTAATGGGGGGTGCATTGTATTGTGTGTGGGGAGGGGTAATGGGGGGTGCATTGTATTGTGTGTGCGTGTGTGTGTAGGGGTAATGGGGGGTGCATTGTATTGTGTGTGGGGAGAGGGGTAATGGGGGGTGCATTGTATTGTGTGTGAGGAGAGGGGTAATGGGGGGTGCATTGTATTGTGTGTGGGGGGAGGGGTAATGTGTGTGGGGGAGGGGTAATGGGGGTGCATTGTATTGTGTGTGGGGGGAGGGGTAATGGGGGTTCATTGTATTGTGTGTGTGGGGAGGGGTAATGGGGGGTGCATTGTATTGTGTGTGTGGGGAGGGGTAATGGGGAGTGTATTGTGTGTGTGTGTGTGTGTGTGTAGGGGTAATGGGGGGTGCATTGTATTGTGTGTGGGGAGGGGTAATGGGGGGTGCATTGTATTGTGTGTGCGTGTGTGTGTAGGGGTAATGGGGGGTGCATTGTATTGTGTGTGGGGAGAGGGGTAATGGGGGGTGCATTGTATTGTGTGTGAGGAGAGGGGTAATGGGGGGTGCATTGTATTGTGTGTGGGGGGAGGGGTAATGTGTGTGGGGGGAGGGGTAATGGGGGTGCATTGTATTGTGTGTGGGGGGAGGGGTAATGGGGGTGCATTGTATTGTGTGTGGGGGGAGGGGTAATGGGGGGTGCATTGTATTATGTGTGTGTGGGGAGGGGTAATGGGGGGTGTATTGTGTGTGTGTGTGTGTGTGTGTGTGTTTGTGTGTGTGTGGAGGGGTAATGGGGGGTGCATTGTATTGTGTGTGGGGAGGGGTAATGGGGGGTGCATTGTATTGTGTGTGCGTGTGTGTGTAGGGGTAATGGGGGGTGCATTGTATTGTGTGTGGGGAGAGGGGTAATGGGGGGTGCATTGTATTATGTGTGTGTGGGGAGGGGTAATGGGGGGTGTATTGTGTGTGTGTGTGTGTGGGGAGGGGTAATGGGGGGTGTATTGTGTGTGTGTGTGGGGAGGGGTAATGGGGGGTGTATTGTGTGTGTGTGGGGAGGGGTAATGGGGGGTGTATTGTGTGTGTGTGGGGAGGGGTAATGGGGGGTGCATTGTATTGTGTGTGGGGAGGGGTAATGGGGGGTGCATTGTATTGTGTGTGTAGGGGTAATGGGGGGTGCATTGTATTGTGTGTGTGTGTGTGTGTAGGGGTAATGGGGGGTGCATTGTATTGTGTGTGTGTGTGTGTAGGGGTAATGGGGGGTGCATTGTATTGTGTGTGTGTGTGGGGGGGGGGGTAATGGGGGGTGCATTGTATTATGTGTGTCTGTGTAGGGGTAATGGGGGGTGCATTGTATTGTGTGTGTGTGTGTGTGTGTGTGTGTGCGTGTAGTGGTAATGGGGGGTGTATTGTGTGTGTGTGTGTGTAGGGGTAATGGGGGTTGTATTGTGTGTGTGTGTGTGTAGGGGTAATGGGGGGTGCATTGTATTGTGTGTGCGTGTGTGTGTAGGGGTAATGGGGGGTGCATTGTATTGTGTGTGCGTGTGTGTGTAGGGGTAATGGGGGGTGCATTGTATTGTGTGTGTGTGTGTGTGTGTGTGGGGGGGGGTGATGGGGGGTGCATTGTAGTGTGTGTGTGTGTGTGTCAGAGATGTGTGTGTAAGAAGCAGTACTGTGTGTGTATATATGAATTAGAGCAGTCTGTGCGCCCCCCCCGAACTATATGGGTTCCCCAGAGCGCTATGTCACCCATCGCAGTGATGAGTACACCACCAGAGCTGTTTGCCACTCCAGTAACCTCTATTCCCCCTGCCCCTCTTGTAATGTATATATCGTAGCCCCCAGCCCCTCCTGTGATGTATATACAGCAGTGCTGTCAGTGTGCAGTCATGTGTGTTAGTGACAGCCATCGTGAAACAGCCACATGTCCTGAAGGAGCTGGACGGAAACAAGCGGGAGAGGTGAGTGAGGCTGCTGGCGATTTCCCCATATTAATACCTGTAAAGGCTCATGCACACGTAACTGCTGAATATTCTGCAGCGATTTGACAGCACATGTGCGCGTCAAATCGCTGCAGAAACACTGCATAATGGATGCAGTTATTCTGTACAGAAAATCCGATTTCATGCGCTCTGGCTGCTGCCCCCACCATAGACAGAGCGGGAGCTGCATCCATAGCGCACGGAATAATTGACATGCTCATTTTATGAACGCACGGATTTGGGTCAACATTTTAGCACCCAAATCGCTGCGTTCATAAAAGCAATGGGTGCACGTCTCATGCACAATCTACATAGATTGTATAGGGGACGCAGGACGCATGCATTTACACTGCAGTGCTATACGCAGCGTAAATGCATGTAATTACGCAACGTGCGCACGAGCCCTAATGCGTCTGTGTCTGCATGTATGTCAGTGTATATGACTGTGCATATATTTGTCTGTTTATATGTATTTTTCTGAATTTGTCTTCAAATATGTATATACGCTTGCCTGTATGTGTATGTGCGTGTCTGTGTGTGGATGTGCGTGTCTGTATGTGGATGGGGTCCACTGAGACTCTTTCACCCGGAGGCCACAAAAACCTGGAGCCGGCCCTGGCTGCCTTAACATTGGGATCAATAAAAAATATGTGACAAAAGCGGGCTTTACACGCTACAATATATCTAACGATGTCTCGGCGGGGTCACGTCGTAAGTGACGCACATCCGGCATCGTTAGTGATATTGTAGTGTGTGACCGCTACGTGCGACCCTGATTGTGCGTTAAAACGGTGATTGCATACACGTCGTTCATTTTCTAAAAATTGAACGTCTCTTTGTTCATCGTTCTTGAGGCAGCACACATCGCTCCATGTGACACCCCGGGAACGATGAACTGCAGCTTACCTGCGTCCCGCCGGCAATGCGGAGGGAAGGAGGTGGGCGGGATGTTTACGTCCCGCTCATCTCCGCCCCTCCGCTTCTATTGGCCGGCTGCTGTGTGACGTCCCTTTCACTTCAGGAAGTGGATGTTCGCCGCCCACAGCGAGGTCATTTGGAAGGTAAGTACGTGTGACGGGGGTTAATCGTTTGTGCGACACGGGCAACAAATTGCCTGTTCCGCACATACGATGGGGGCGTGTGCGATCGCATACGAGATCGAAATGTGTAAAGCAGCCCTAACTCTACTTTCTGTGTGTAAGTGGACAGCTGTGATTTATCCTGGACTGTGTCTGTATTGTAGTGCTGTAAATCTGAATGTGGCAGAAGAGGATAAGATAAATGTTCATTGGATTTATATCTAATTGCTACGGTTCGTGCTCTACTGTTATGGCTAAAAATGTTAACGTTATGGGGCCCCCACCAGATTTTCTGCCCAGGGGCCCCCACCAACCTTAATCTGGCCCGGGCTGCCATGCTGGGGCAGCTGTGCTTGGGCTCGGGCTGCGGCGGCTGCTGCTGTGGTGGAGGCTGGGGCTCGGGCAGAGGCTGGTGCTGCTGTGCTAGGGCAGCTGTGCTGGGGCTCAGGTTGCGGCCACTGCGGACGGTGAGGGCTTCAAAGAAATGTTGCCTGGAGTCAGTGCAGATTGAGATCTAGGCTCAATGGCAAGCCGAGATCTCATCTGCACAAGCGCCACCTCCAAGTGCCATTTTCCGGAAGTCCGCTGGAGTGAGAATAATGGGCCGGAGGCGGCGCCTGCGCAGATGAGAGCTTAAGTCGAGAGCTCCAACTGCGCATGCGATGACTCAAGGCGGCATTATTTCAAGTCCTCACCTCCCCACCTGCAGTCCCAGCACCAGCCCAGCAGCCGGAGACCGCGCTCAGACCCCGCACAGCTTCTGCAGCAGCCGGAGACCCCACACTGCAGCTGCTGACACTGCACAGCCGCCCCAACACCAGCCTCTGCACCAGCACAGCCACCGCAGCCCCTGCACAGCCGCTGCAGCATTTCCCCGGCCCCTTGCAACCCCGCCACCCCGGTAAGCTATATTCAAATTATAAGACGCATCTCTCACTTTCCTCCCAAATTTTTAGGAGGAAAAGTGTGTCTTATAATCCAAAAAATATGGTAACTAAACACAATGCATTTGTGTGGGGTTTTTTAACCCTTGTGTGCTTTTATTCTGTTTTCCATACAGTTTTTTCCAAACTCAGCAAACATGGTGATTTCTTCATGTGCGTTCCTATAGGTTCCTCTATAGGAAAAATAATGCAGGAAAATCATGGCACATTTTACAAGCCAAAGAATAAAAGCAAAAAAAAAAAATGGTTAATCCATCCATTAAAAGCTAAATCTATTTTTGTAGGAGTATATTATTTAATTCCCCACAGTTTTCAAGATCTCAGATAGGTAAATTTTTTACCTGTTTAATCCTAGGGGAAAGACATTGTTTTGGTCACGTAATGATCACAACAGGTTAAAGGTACCATATTTTCAGAATAGATAATAAATGTATGACCACTGGAGTCTGACCACCAGGACCCTCAATGCCCTCAGAACAGGATCCTGTGTTCCCATTTTGAATGGAGAGATAGTGTTCATGACATGAGTGTAGCACCGACGTGCTTACCGCCACTGCAGGGTCCCATCTTTCCCTGCTGCCCCGCGGTGGCCCATGTGCTCTCATGCCTCCCTCTCCTCCTGTTGTCTGTTCACACAGCGCGGGATCCTTGGGATTGCGCTTAGTACTCACGCGCACACATGCACACCAGCTCTCCTCTTAAAGGGCTGGCTTGCTATTTCCAGGAAAGCATCTCATTCTATGGCTGACAAACACTATGTATTTATGGCACTCTCTCATTAGGTGAGGGGGCCTACATAATGTCGCAGCCCCAGGGCTTTGGGGTACTCGGTCCTGGGCCTGGTTTCGCTGGGAAGTTTCATGGGTGTAATGGCCGGTGCCTGGTTCCATGACCCTGGGGGTGGTCGCTTTTAAAAGGGGGTATTTACAGGGATTATTATAAAGTTTTTGTCGTGACGCCACTTGCGGGTTGCGGCTATATGGATGGAGCCGCCACTGCACAGTCTCTAACTGCTGGGGCTGATGTTAATGGCAGCCTGGATGTTGTGGCCCTCTGCAAGTAGGGCTAGGCCCCAGGGGATAAATGATGGTGTTTGATGTTTAAGTCCGTTAACAGTACCAGGGTGCGGAAAGAAGGTAGACCACACAAGGAATTGCAGTGTAACTGGTTCTTTACTCACAATGGTGATGCTTGCAACCCGATGGAGGCTGCTCCTCACCACTGGTGCCCTTAGTTCCAGTGCCGGTGTGGTGACCTGGTGGCTTACTTCTCTGGTTGGTGGGTCCCTGTGGCTTGGAGCGTCTGGGGGTCCCCTCCTGATTGTCTTTCAGTTCTGGTCCGTATGGCAGGCAGTTTAAACCATGTCCAGTTGGTCCTCTGTTCCTGGTTCTCTTGTCACTGCTGTACCCCGGAATCTGCACGGTGAGGGAACCATCCAGGACCTCACCAACCGTAGATTTTATCAGGTCTGCCTGGAGCATTTTCCTGACCTAGGGCTCTGCACCCCGCCGGTGCTATGGTTCCAAGAGTACTCCACTGTACTCCTTCGAAAACCACACGCCTGCGCCTGACAGGTCACTGTTACACTCTCCTGTCAATACCGTTACATTCGTCTCCTTTCACTTCCACTTACTGACTGTCTGACCCCTCCTTCTTGGTTGTCGTCTAGAGGACTGGATCGGTTCCACCCCTAAGTGGCCATCCATTGGGTCCAACCCTAGCCTGTCACCAGTTCTTGTGGAAGAAAAAAAACAGCGATTATATGTGTGTTTTGGTTTTACTGGCACTGGTCTTCTGGGTCCCTGGGGTAGGCCCTGCATCTTTAACAGGATGCAGTTCCCTGTAGCTCCTGATGGCTCAGGGGTGCTACAGTAACACATTCAGTTAGTCAGTGTCCTGCCTGGCTACCTAGTTGTGAGGTCCCGTGTGCCTGTTCCATATCCATTACAGTACCGATCACAGCTCTGGGAGTGGCACCTGGAATCAGCCTCACTGTAGGCACTTAGCTAATCCACTCCCACTAAAGGGTAAGCCCGAATTGCCCCTGTGGTCCAGCTGCGAGCGTTACAATGAGTGAGTGACCACTGCTTCATCCACTTTGATGGATTTATGGGAGCTGTATTACAATAGTGACCACCGCTGTTACAGATTATGAATGGGGTGGTGATCATACATGTACATTACAAGGACCATGCGACCCTCCATTCTTAAGATTGGTAAGCATGCTTATGGTCAAACTCTCAATGTTTTTCACCCCTATGTATGGATAGATGATAATCATTCATGGGTTAAATTTTCTACAGAATTGCCTAAAACTGTCTATGATGGTTATAGTCCAGGTCCTTTTACCAATTTACTTTATAGGTCCTCTAGTTTTAATTGATAAACTGTGTGGGCAATGCACAGCTGGTATTCAATTTATTCAACTGGTCTTGTGCAATTTTAGCTAACAAATATACACCTGCACTCTGAGACACTAAGGTATGCAAACAATGAATATAGGAATTTGGACATGGATTACAGCTAAGAAAGTAAATTTAAAAAATTGGGACACTTAGGCGGGCTTTGCACACTACGACATCGCAGGTGCGATGTCGGTGGGGTCAAATTGAAAGTGACGCACATCCGGCATCGCATGCGACATCGTAGTGTGTAAAGCCTAGATGATACGAGCGCAAAATCGTCGTAATCGTATCATCGGTGCAGCGACGGCGTAATCCATAATTACGCTGACGTGACCGCAATGAGTAGAAGATGCGAAGGCACATGCACCACTCTTTCAGCCACAAGAATAGAATAGCAGGGGGTAACACGATATTCACAAAGATGCTGCCGGAGATAAGTGCTATGCACAGGCGCCAACTCTGACGCCATCTTAGGCTGCTTTCACACATCAGTTTTCTGCCATCAGGCACAATCCGGCAAACACATGAAAAAACGGATCCGGCGTCTGTTGCCACCGGATCCGTTTTTTCCCTCACAGACTTTCATTAGTGCCGGATTGTGCCAGATGGCCTCACATTTCATCCGTTTTTTGCCGGATCCGGCAAAATTTAAGTGGGCGGATAAAACGTTGAAGTGAACGTTTTTGTGTCCGGCAAAAAAAAACGGATCGCGACGGATCCGGCACTGTACGGCGTGTTTTATAATGGAAGCCTATGAATGCCGGATCCGGCGTAATGCGGCAAAAACGGATCCGGCCGCCGGATCCGTTTTTTTGAACTGAGCATGCTCAGTATCAGACCGGATCTGTCAAAAAACTGAAGGAACTAATGGAAAAAACTGATGCAACTGATCTGTTTTTTCGCCGGATCCGTCGCATCAGTTTTTTTTGCCGGATCGTGTCTGATGCCAAAAAACTGATGTGTGAAAGCAGCCTTAGGCTAGGTTCACACTTCCGTTAAATTATATCAGTCACAATCCGCTGCTCTGGTAAACAACGGAATCCGTTTGGCGGATTCCGTTGTTCCCATAGACTTGTATGAACGGCGGATTGTGACTGATGATGCTGCGTTGCACCCTCCGCCCGACTGATCAGTCGTGGAACGACTGACCACCGGGCGGGAGGAACGCAGCATGTAACGTTTTTTGAGCAGCGCGATCCATTGGATTTCGCTGCGCATGCGCTCTCTGGCTCCCTGCACCCGTAACCAGGATACACATCGGGTAACCAAGCAACGCGCTTTGGTTAGTTACCCGATATTTACACTGGTTACGTGTGCAGGGAGCCAGCGCTAAGCGGTGTATGCTGGTAACCAAGATAAATATCGGGTAACCAAGCAAAAAGTGCTATGCTTATACCCGATATTTACCCTGGCTGTGCAGGGAGCCTGACACTTCCCCGCTCAGCTCCGCCCCCTCCCGCACTCAGCATGTACTCACACACTCACACACACACTCATCTGTCCCCAGACCTGCAGTCCCCGCGGCACTGATGTCCTCAGTGCCATGGCCCTGCTCGATTCCACCCACCCCGAACTCCGCCCCCGCACACAACGGAGTCCGACAAAGAATTCTGTTCTTTGTCATCCATTGTACAGCGCATCAGTCACATGTGTCAAGCGATGCATGTGACTGATGCAAAACAACGGAAATGTGAACTTAGCCTTAATGAAGAAATTAGTGAATAGTAATATTAGCATAGAGAACAGAGAGAGGGAGGAACAACAGGCAGGGGGGCGGGAATCCATATGAATACCCACCCAGATATTATCTGCTCCATTGCAGCTGCCACTCAAGCAGCTGCCGATTTTTTAAACTTTACTTTGATGGATTTGAAAGCCTAAACATCTGACCACTACAGGTATGTATAGAATCAGCCTCATAGTGCCAGGATAGCACTGGCTTTAGGTGACATATGAAAATCCTGGTGATTGGTTCCCTTTAAATAGAGATGTTAGCAAAATGACAGCAAGTAGCCCAATAAGTGATACATTGCTGGAATCAGGGTCTAAGCCCCTATGTTGTGCTGCTCTCAGATGGAGTAGCAAAAATCTGACAACAGATTCCCTTTAATTCCAGCTGAGAATTGGGAACTAGTAACTATACAGAGATCTCACCAGTCACATTTTCATACACAGCAATTAAAGCTAATTTTTGGAATGCGAGACATGAAATTAGAACTAAACCAGGCACTATCGCAAGGAGGGAAGGTCTTCTTTAGACCTGCATGTATAAATCTAAGGTGAGCTCTAGGTGTCGTGCTGTGAACGTCAAGATTGCAGATCAAGAGACTCCAAGTAGATTGCGCTTGGCTAAATTATGTAGGTAATGCCTTTAGTGTCTGTTGTAGGGGCTCAGAGCAATCTGTCAGCTGTATCACAGTATAAAATATCATCCAATCCATAAAGCAGAACTCGGAAAAGGCTCCAGAGGGATCAGTGTGCCAGCCTTTCCAGCTGCAAGAGATATATTAAAAAGCAGCTCCATAAAGATGGGAGATGGAACAAGATGAGACTGAAACAAAATTATTATGAGCCAAATGTCCAATGAAACTGTTCACGTTTATCAATCTGTATTCTGTCACCGCTGATTTATGCTGCAGCGGCTGTAAATCAGGAGTAAAGTTTAACATACACGACATTATGTAAAAAATGAAGAGTAAAGAATGACTAAAGGTAATATCTAATCGCTGCGTCAACATGTAACTCAGACTAATAAAAAGAACATAAAGTCAAGAAAAACCTAATAATCCAGAACATTGGATTTTCTTCCAATCTGGTTTGGAATAAAAAAAAAAACTTGACTATGTAGAATTGCAAGAAATGACCTGAGCGCGCAGCAATAAAAGATACGGACGGCAAAAGTTATTAAGTGGCTCTATTCACGTATGGCAGATTTGCTGCAGAAGTTTCTGTAAGGCCTCTGCCACACTCACGGGAGAAAAACGTACGTGTGACGATATCCGTTTTTGTAGTCCGGGTTCTGTTTTTGGAGTCCGTTTTTCCTCTCCGTGTAGTGCCCGTGTGCATTACGTGTGTCCTATGTGCGTACGTGTTTCTGTTTTTCTGTGCGTGTAATACGCCAGTGTGTGTTCCGTATGCTTTCCGTATCTTGTCCGTTTTTCAAATCTTCATCAAATGAAGTTAATGATTATTTGTTGGGAATAATGACACATAGGTGGATTTGATTAGCACATTCTTATAATTATCCACAATTAATTAACCTGCTGGTCTTTTTACTTGGATATCCAATGTGTTTGGATATATACTACAACCATGCCATTACGGAGGCCTTAGTTTTTTTTTATGTTGGATTTTGTAGGGTACCTTGGCCACCTACAAGTATTTAATTTTGTAACAAACTTGATTTCAGCCACACGGACACGGACCGCACGGATAGCACACGGACATCATCCGTATCACGTACTTGTCAACATGGACCCATAGGATGTAATGGGTCCGTGAATACGTGATCCCGGAGAAACACGGACATGTCAGCGCTTTTTCTAAATGGACACACGTATGCACGGAACATACACACGCTCCGTGCAAAAATACTGACGTGCGGCTTTTAACATGCAAATAAATGATTCAACGTAAGCACGTGTCTCCGGTACGTGCAAAAAAATGGCAAAAACGGACCGGAGGCACGGATGTGTGACGGAGGCCTAAGGCTGGTATTACACTTGCGTGTGACTGTCACGAAGATCACATTGAACTGCCTGGATCGGCCGGTGGCTCTCCTGACAAGAGAGTGGAGCTGCATAGAAATACATGAAGCTGACACACTCCTGTCAGGAGAGCAGGCGATGGGTTTGGGCAGCCAGTGAATAAAGAAATTCTATCCAGATGTATACAAATGATAATTCTGCAACAAATATACTGCATATGTGGTGCCCTGGACAAGCCAGGGGCCACAGAGCACAACACCCACAACACCCCACACTCTCAGCAGGCACACCGAAGTCAGACACAAAACCCTTGTTGCCTTCCTCCAGGGGCTGATGTCCACACCAGGGGGTGGGCCAGGTGGTTGGTCCCGCCCACCGAGGAGTTCACAGTCCTGGAGGCGGGAAAACAGACAGATTAGTTGTGGAGGTTGAAGTGGAAGGAGGAAAGTGTAGTAGTGGAGCAACTGACTGACAGCGTCCGGGTGTGTGGCCCGGGCTGGACAGCAAGGTTGGCAGACGGTGGTGACCGTCTGCAGGAGTGGCCTATCCGAGTTACCCTAAGGACCGTAGACGGGCAGTGGCCCGGCGGTACCGGACCGGTACACAAAGAGAAGCCAGCACCATCTGCCAGGGGCTTTTCGGACCCCGGCAAGGCTAGGAGTCACCGTGAAATTGCCGAATCCGTTAATGAAGGGGACCTTCTGGGTTAACAAACAGTCAAGTCCCGACAGACGGCAACAGTCCAACCAACAGAGGGAGACACCGCCACCGCCAAGACAACCGTTTCTGAGGGCCAGCGCCAGCGGGCAAAGAGGGGCTCCTCCAGCCCATATCCAAGCTGGGGAGCGGGTTACCGGTGGGAACCCATCGGAACTATCAACCGTACTTAGGTGCAGGGAAAGGCAGTCACCATCAACCTGCCGGGAGAAACAACACCGCAGCCATCTGTGGGACCCGTCCATCCAGCCGAGTGTTTTACCGAGAACTGTGTCTTCATCATTGGGCTGAGTGAGTACCACCGTGCCGTGCGGCACAGCTCTGCCCCTGCGACCCTGCACCTCGCCAGGCCCCGTAACCCGCCTGCCATCCATCCCTACCCCATCACCGGGCCCCGGGACAACCAACCCCCTACCCACGGAGGGGAGAAATAACAACCAAGCTGCTCCCTGTCACCGCTCCCGGGATCCCCGTCTAGAACAGCAGTGGTGTCACCATTATCACCACAACCGTGGGTGGCGTCACGGACAATAAATCCCCACAATCAAATCCCCTCTTCATTCACGGGCGAGGAACGCCGCTCGAGTCCCTGGGATCCGGCCCACCGCTCGAGCCACCACCGAGCAGCAGCAGCCGCAGCAGCAGCCGCAGCCGGACCCGAGCAGTGGGAGAGCGTAGCGTCTCCTCCTCCGCCCGCGACACATACTGTAGAAAGAATAAGGAATAGAGAATCTTAATGTAAGATATTTGCTGATTAGCAAGGCAAAGAATTCTGAAATCATTTTGCCACTGGATAAACCAATCAGTAGTCGAGGGATCCCTGGTATTCACCCTTTAAAGGGAACCTGTCAGCAGGTTTTTTCCCCTATAATTTGTGTCCACCACCTGTAAGCCCTTATATACGCCATTCTAGAACACTGTATATAAGTGCACAAGTCAATCTGTACAACATAAAAAAGACCTAATATTATACTCACTCAGGAGGGCGGTCCAGTTCAATGGCCATCTCTGGTCTAGACCCGGTACGTCCTCTCTGCTTTTGATCTCCATCCTTTTTCCCTGCTTTGTGTGGATGCCGCATCCTACATTATCCACACAGAGTCCTCCATTGTGCTTCTGCGCAGGCGTGCTTCCTTTGCCCTGGTGAGGGCAGAGCAAAGTACTATAATGTGCAGATGTGGGGAAAGGTTAAAGACCGCCTACACATGCGCACTACAGTACTTTGCTGTGCCCTCAGAAGGGCAGAGAGCGAAATGGAGGACTCTGTGGATAATGTAGGAAGAATCATCCATATGCAGCAGGGAAGGAGGACAGAAATGGAAGAAAGAGAGGAGGCACCTGATTAAAACCACCAGCGCCCATCAGACTAAACCACTCCCGCAGGTGTTATACAGATCAGCCTGGGGACCTATATGCAGTATTCTAAAATGCTGTATATGAGGGCTTAATGGTGGTAGCTGCAGTTTATACGGGACAAATCTTTTGAAAGGCTCCCTTTAAAGGATTATTCCCAAGATAGTAAGCAATCCTATTCAACAGGTAGGGAAAAACTTACAAATCCCTGACGGTTCAACCACTGGGACCTTAGTGATAACGAGAATGGGGCTCTGGAACCGTGCTCTCCAGAGCAACGCATCAACTGGCATGAAGGTGCACACGCCCGACACCCACGCCATTCCTTTCGTATTGGACTGCTAGAGAAACCAAAAAACACCAAGCTATTCCGGGAAGCCCCATGGAGTGGACCTCCGCTTCACTCAAGATGAAGCTCCTCGGAGATTGTTTAAACAGGTTATGGAGTCCAGTTATTATGACCACTGTGGTTGGAATACCCCTTTTACACAAAAAAAGGAACCAAGGAAACTTATTGCTCAGTTTTATTGTTCCAGTTTTACAAAACTGAGACACCCTGGCCCGTTAAGAAGGGGGGGTGCATAATTTGAGAATTACAGTGACAGGGCCATTATGTGTGCTCCAAGACTGAGGTTTCCAAAGATGAGATAGTGAGATAGCCGATGTTTAATACCTCTTGTCTTCTATTGTCCATGTTAGTAGTGTATAATTTTTATACATTTTCCCTTCTTAATCCTATATTATATACATTTTTACGCCAATAGCTGTTAGTGTAAATGCACTATATATAAATATGATATACAGCTGATTTAATCATAAATTATAACTGGAATTAATGTTACATGTTGTAAATTGAATCCTTGTTTGGGAGCAGAATTTGATGTAACTTATCTCATTCTGTAAACTCTATGTTATATCGGCAGATGAATATTTTGTTCCACTTCTTAAACGTGATGACATATAGGATTTGGCATGTGACAACAAACCTGTCAAACTCAACTCCTGCCAGGCTCCTTATTCAGAATCAGTACCTCCTAGGGCCACAGAACGACTACATCAGCAACCAGGAGTCAAAAATAATAAGGGCTCTAAAATTAGAAACACTGAAGCATAGAAGTCTGCGAAAAACTTTATGTAGAACATGCCAGTAGTGAGGATGGTATGGGAACAGTAAAATAGAGAAAAGTAAGGACATATTTTATTTCTGTATGTCACCCAATATATACTAGATGAACAAATGTATTGGACAATGACACATTACATTAAGAGGAACTTTTATGACATCCCATTCAAAATCCAAAGACATTAGTATGGAGTTGTCACCAATCTTGCAGCTACCACTCTTCTGGGAAGGGTTTCTACAAGATTTTAAAGTTGTCTGTGGTAATTTTTGACCATTAAACTTGAAGAGAATTTGTGAGGTCAGACACTGATGTTGAACGAGAACCCATGGCTCACAACCCCATATCCTCAGTCCTCCACCATACTTTACAGTTGTCTCAATGCAGTGAGACAAGAATTGCTCTCATGGCATTCACCAAAACCAGACTTGACCATCAGACTGCTGTGCCGCCCAACTCGCAGCAGCCGAGCTGCTCGGATCCGGACCTTCTGTGGGTGGCTCGAGGGTCTCCGGACCCTGGGGTCTCGCGGTCACTTCGATCAAAAAGGGGGTTTGTAGTGGTGGATGTAGGGCGTATATGTATGGGCTGTGCCCGATTAAGTTCGTGACGCCACTCACGGTATGTGGTGAGGTTGGACACCACCGCTGCAGCTACGGGGCACCCGTGGGAGATGTTATGCAGCAAGTTGTTAATCCCTCCGTGGGCAGGGATGGTGGCCCCGGGACCCATTGGGGTTTGGTGCAGGGAAATGGGTGACCACAGGGTGCTGGTGTACTCACTATTGAAGGAAACACACGAGTCTCTGGTAAACCAAGGTGATGGTGGTCGGTGCACGCAGCCGGCTGCGTTCTGGTCTCCCACCCGGTTGGTGGTCTCTGTCTTTCTCCTGCACCTTTGTGTACTGGTGGACTGTCTGTGCTTACAACTTCAGGAGTCCGCTCCCGGCTGGATGTGGCCTAAGGGGCCCTTGCCCACAGACGCTGGCCCGTGAGATCTCTGAGCCCTGGTGGTGGCCTTTTATCCCCCTCGGTGGGCTGTTGTCTTCTAATAGGGACTTTGAGGCCAGGACTAGAGGTCCTGTCCCACCCAATCGGTAAATTAACCAGTTCCAGTAGCTTCTGGACTTGGCTTCAGGGTCAGAGTACCCCCCTGTGTGCTCCGGTTTCTGAGTCGGTTCCCCGGGTCGGTACCCGCAGACCACTATCCTGTCCCGGTCCACCTCGGTTCCACCGAGCCGTCTTCCCGGCTCCTGCAGACGGGGACCGCCGTCTGCCTCCCAGCCAAAGGCACCAGGGCTCCTACCCTGGTGCCGTTCAATTTGGGGTATTCGCCTCTGCTGGAGCTGCACACAGCTCCAGCCCACACTCCTCTCCAACTTGAACTCTAACAGAAACTGCTTACTTTCCCGCCCCGGGCTGTTTAAACTCCTTGGTGGGAGTCTTCCAACCGCCTGGTTCCGCCCCCCTGGTGTGTACATCTAGCCCTAAGGGGGGTGATTAGAGTTTTGAAGGTTGGCTGATATTGCCTATGAAGGAACGGTGTAGTGCAGGGGCCTATTTGTGACTACCTGGCCCGGCCAGGGCATCACACTGCCAGGTAGAAAATTATGATTCACTATACCACAGAAAATGTCTCCACTGCTTCAGAGTCCTGTAGTAGCACTCCATTCAATGCTTAAAATTTAGTGATGTAAGGCTTCTATGCACTTACTTGGCCATCATAATCCATGCCATGAAGCTCCTGGTGCAGTTTTTGTGGTGATATTTGTGGCTGAGTGGCTGATGTTCCTAAATGCTTCCACTCTGCAATAATAGTCCATCATGGTGGTGGAGGACATACGGTTGGTGCAACTTGTGTAGCCCCACAGAGGCTCAAGAGGTAAGGAGGCACACTTCTACTTCCAAAGTAGCAAGGAACATTATTGGAATGCAAAAGGGCCATATACTGTTCATGCACAGGCACCCCCTACAAAAATAAGGCAGGGTCTTATATTATTTTGTTTCCAAAAAAATGGCTGGGGCTTAATTTGGGGAATGGCTTATTTTTTCCATGAACAACAATCACACATTTATGCTTTGTATGTATGGCCAGCTTCAAGGTGTATGGCCAGCTTTAGGGTTAATAACCTTAACCCTAACTTACGTTCACAATTGCTGGTGCAGTGTCCGTGTCTCTTATGGTAACACTTATTACTGGCACTCTCAACTGTGAGGGGCCAGAAGGCGGGAGTCTGGAGCGGGACTCGGGAACAGTGATTTTGATGTTACACGTGGCTGCTTCTGCAGGAGCAAGCAGGGCCGGCTGGGAGGTAGGATCCAAGAGGTGGCACTCAGGAAGTAGGATCCTGGAGCAGCAGCCAAGCTGTGGTCAGGTAGGCTCAGTGCGAGCCGCTTGCAGTATTTGATCAGCTCACAGTGGGGGTATCAACAGCATGATCGTAATGTGCCCCCCCCAAAAAAAATTTAAATACCCCACACACCCACCCTCGAAAGTAATCTGCTTATAGCTGGTTGCAAATGGGCGGAGACCATACTGACTTCCATTGGGGTTCAGGTCAAGTTCAGGTCCCAAACCGATCTTAATTTAGAGTTTGTCTGCACTGGTCGCACCGAACTCCCACGGGTCCGCTCATCTCTGTTTTTCAATAACTAATTTTATGAAGGATTCAGAAAAAAAAACTCAAACGTGAAAGTGTGTCGTCCCTGTGGCTTCAGGCGCCACAGGGTACTGCACCTCAGCCGAGGTGGAGCACTCATCCCGGATAAAGAGGAGGTCATCACCGGTAAACCACCACAATCCATACAACATACAGTTAGTTGCCCTCCCACTGGGACTGGGCTAGAGTATGTGCTGGGGTGGCCATCTCGAGGAATGGGACCTTCTGCCCACTAGCTTAGCAACCTAGTTAGGTGGAACAACAGCAGAGGAAGTAAGGAGTCACATTACACATAGTGAGTCAAGTCACGAGAAGTGAGTCAGAAGCAGGTGACAGGAAAGGATGCAGAGGAGCAAGGGACCCATGGCTAGGAGCTTGAAGCTCGGCCTGAGTTCTTAGGAAGAAGGGGGATCCTAGGGTCCGTGGAGAGTGCAGCTAGCACCCGCGACCTGTTTAACGCCCAAGGAGCTGGGGTGGAGGAAATACCAACAGCAAGGACATACAGAAGGAACACCGGCCTTAACCTCCGAACTATCTGGGATAATCTGTAGCCCATCACAGCGGAGCTCGGCACTGCAAAGGCAGTGACATCTCAGTGAGTAAAGAACTTCGACTGCAATCCCTGTGTCCCTCCCTTCCTTCGTCCGCCTCAAACCCTGTGCTCCACACATAGACTACTACAGAATTACTCATATCAACCTTCCTGGGGCCTAGCTCTACCTGTGGAGAGCTGTAACAACCAGGCTGCAACATCAACTGACTCAGAAGACATATTTCCCTGCAGCGGCGGCTCCTATATTAGCTGTGTTGCCCCAGGATAAGGGGTACTCAGATCCGGGCCACGGGGTCACTTCTGTGGATATCACGGTGGCGCGACCCGGTCTGTGATCCCAGCTTCCCCAAATTAAAGGGGAATTAAGTAGGGGAGATTGTCCGTGACGCCACCCGTGGTGTGCGGTGAGGTAACGGAGCACCGCCGCTGCCGGTTAATGGATCCCGGGGATGGTGGTGGGCAGCAAGGTGGTGATTTCCCTCCACGGGTAGGGTGTTGGTGTCCTGGGACCCTGGTGAGGTGGTGCAGGGAGGAGATGGAGACGGTCTGAGAGCTGTGCGTCCGGTTGGACCGGGGGATGTTGTTACTCACAGTTCGCTTTGCAAGGAAATTCCCACAGAGTCAGGAATTAACCAAAAACTGCCGGAGTCCGCAGCCTTCGGTACGGAGGGTGTTAGTGTCCCACACACGGTGCAGCAGCCCCTGTTCTTTCCCTGCAGCCAGGTGCCTCTCTCTCCACTCTCTTTCTCTTTCTCCTCAGCCAGGAACGGGGAGTCCGCTCCCCTGCAGTGATCCGGGATCTCCTTCCACAATGGCGGGCCACTACCCTGCCCCGGTCACAGAGTCCCTTCCTCACTACCAGCCTGTCCTGGCCCTTTTGGAGCACGCTTCAGTAGCAGCCCGGGAGCTACAACTCCGGGCTCCTCTCCTGTCTCTCTCTGCACACACTCTGCTCCAGCCCCTCCCCTCTTGCTCTGTTTTGCTCTCACACTGGGGGAGGTGGTTTGTCCTGCTGCACTGGTGTGGGATCAGGTTAACAAGGAGGATTAACTCTTTCTGTGACAACCTGGCTTTGCCAGGGCGTCACAGCTGCATACCGTGGCATCATGAATAACTACTATCCCCATCATCCTCCCCTATTTTTGTTGACACCGCGGGATCACGGAGCCGGGCCAGGCCACTGTGATATGCCAAACCGGCCCGTTGATGAGTAACCAATCCCCCAAACCCCGTGGATGCGTCAAAAGTATCAATAAAGTATGTTATAGCGGTTTCATTTATGGAGACAAAAGGATGGCTTTGAGATGTACTGAACGTGAGGAATCCATAGAGACTGTGATTTTGTGATTGAGATGTTCTGCAAAAATATCCTCACCTCACAAAGGCTTGACAGTCCGGCACCTTTGTATTTCCATTGTTTGATATGCATAATCCATATTGATTCAGAATGAGTGGGGAGGATCTGTGTGTCAGGTAGTTATTATAGCCTAACAGTACTGACACAGCGGTCTATCCCAGCCGCGGCGTTCTGATGATCGCTTTACTGAAGGCAAATGGGCATCAATGTTCTTTTTAAACGTGTTGTGTATTATTTGTCTGCAAATCATTGAATTGAAGCCAGTGCCAAAATATGAGCTGTAACCTATAGATTGGACTTACAAGGGTAGAGACCACAGATGAACAGGACGTCTCAATCACCCGCTGCAAATATCCATAAAAACAGAAAAGAACAAAAATATACTTAAAAAAATATTTTTCAAGTATACTGTGGTATTTTCAATATTGTATTTATCCAAGGGACTGCATTGTT
Source organism: Anomaloglossus baeobatrachus (assembly GCF_048569485.1). Taxonomy (NCBI): domain Eukaryota; kingdom Metazoa; phylum Chordata; class Amphibia; order Anura; family Aromobatidae; genus Anomaloglossus; species Anomaloglossus baeobatrachus. The sequence continues at coordinate 511,349,921 of NC_134358.1, forward strand.
TTTCGTTTTTCTCGTTTTTCTCCAATGTGCCCACAGTCATTTTCAGTTCACTGTAATTTATTTGTCACGCTGCACATTGAGCCCACATGTTTGGAAGACATACTGGATTACCATGGCCATGAGCCACCGATACCCCAACTTACTGCCAAATCCACTTTCTCCTCAAAACGACATTAGTCATTTCAGAGCTAATATAAAACTGTTTTCAACTTCTCACAATCCCACTGACATTAATATTCAGAAATATATATATTTGAGAAAGTTTTAATATTTGGTCTTATTTTATATTTATCAGGTTTCCCAGGAGTTGATAGTATTCCCATTTCTAAGGTTTGCGTCTAGTGTTAAGTGAGTAGTTGACTATTTCTACTCGCTATGCTGTTAGCGAGTACTATCGGCCTCTCGCATATTCGTTATGAGTAGTGGGCGCAATGTAAGTTAATGGGAAATACTCACTAATAGTGATGAGTGAGTACTAAAAAGCTCGGGTGCTCGAAGCTCGGGCCGAGCCTCCCAAGATACTCGTGTACTCGGCCCGAGCAACGAGCCCAATGTTATCCTATGGGAGACCCGAGTATTTTTGTGAAATGACCCCCCGGCAGCATGGAGAAACCCTAAAAATGTCACAAAAGTCTCAGAAGAGTGCTCAAATGACATGGCAACAGCATGGGGAAGACCCCTTGAAGCATTTATCACTGAAAAGTCACAGCTGTGAACAATTTTGTCCGCGTTTTACGCCATTTTTACGGACTCACCAGAAAACCTTCCAAAATGACCCCAAAATGATTTTTCATGGCGGAAATGTTAAGGGCACATACCCAATAGTGAGATAGAGCTGGTGTATGTTACTTTTTGAGATTAATACATGAAAGATTTTACGTGAAAACATTGTGTGGCACTCCGATGTCCCTGAGAAGAGACGTACATGAAGGCCTCTTGAGTCTAATGTGCCCATTTTGAGGAAGTGAGTCTTTGTAGTATTTTCCTTTGCCAGGGCAGTCCAAAATTGTGAGGTTCACCAATGCCCCTGCATACAGACGTGCATGATGGCCTGTAAACCTGAAGTGCCCATTGTAAGGAAGTGGGTCTATTGTAGTATAGCCCTTAGGCAGGGCAGCCAAAAATTGGGAGGCTCCACGTTGTCCCTGGATAGAGACGTGCATGAGGGCCTGTAAACCTGAAGTGCCCATTGGAAGGAAGTGGGTCTATTGTAGTATAGCCCTTAGGCAGGGCAGCCAAAAATTGGGAGGCTCCACGTTGTCCCTGGATAGAGACGTGCATGAGGGCCTGTAAACCTGAAGTGCCCATTGGAAGGAAGTGGGTCTATTGTAGTATAGCCCTTAGGCAGGGCAGCCAAAAATTGGGAGGCTCCACGTTGTCCCTGGATAGAGACGTGCATGAGGGCCTGTAAACCTGAAGTGCCCATTGGAAGGAAGTGGGTCTATTGTAGTATAGCCCTTAGGCAGGGCAGCCAAAAATTGGGAGGCTCCACGTTGTCCCTGGATAGAGACGTGCATGAGGGCCTGTAAACCTGAAGTGCCCATTGTAAGGAAGTGGGTCTATTGTAGTATAGCCCTTAGGCAGGGCAGCCAAAAATTGGGAGGCTCCACGTTGTCCCTGGATAGAGACGTGCATGAGGGCCTGTAAACCTGAAGTGCCCATTGGAAGGAAGTGGGTCTATTGTAGTATAGCCCTTAGGCAGGGCAGCCAAAAATTGGGAGGCTCCACGTTGTCCCTGGATAGAGACGTGCATGAGGGCCTGTAAACCTGAAGTGCCCATTGGAAGGAAGTGGGTCTATTGTAGTATAGCCCTTAGGCAGGGCAGCCAAAAATTGGGAGGCTCCACGTTGTCCCTGGATAGAGACGTGCATGAGGGCCTGTAAACCTGAAGTGCCCATTGGAAGGAAGTGGGTCTATTGTAGTATAGCCCTTAGGCAGGGCAGCCAAAAATTGGGAGGCTCCACGTTGTCCCTGGATAGAGACGTGCATGAGGGCCTGTAAACCTGAAGTGCCCATTGTAAGGAAGTGGGTCTATTGTAGTATAGCCCTTAGGCAGGGCAGCCAAAAATTGGGAGGCTCCACGTTGTCCCTGGATAGAGACGTGCATGAGGGCCTGTAAACCTGAAGTGCCCATTGGAAGGAAGTGGGTCTATTGTAGTATAGCCCTTAGGCAGGGCAGCCAAAAATTGGGAGGCTCCACGTTGTCCCTGGATAGAGACGTGCATGAGGGCCTGTAAACCTGAAGTGCCCATTGGAAGGAAGTGGGTCTATTGTAGTATAGCCCTTAGGCAGGGCAGCCAAAAATTGGGAGGCTCCACGTTGTCCCTGGATAGAGACGTGCATGAGGGCCTGTAAACCTGAAGTGCCCATTGGAAGGAAGTGGGTCTATTGTAGTATAGCCCTTAGGCAGGGCAGCCAAAAATTGGGAGGCTCCACGTTGTCCCTGGATAGAGACCTGTTAGGTTCTTAGTGCCTCCGTGCTTGCATTTAAAAACCGCACGTGTGTGCCTGTTGGTGGCAGCTTTCCACTGCATTTGTGTGAGTTTTGCAAAAACTTGGATATAACGCACAAGTCTAGTGAATACACATCAGCACAGCATTGCAAAATGCGCAAGGGCGTTGTCAACGAACAAGGAAGTGGACGTGATGGTGGTGCAGGCAGAGACCGAGGTTGTGTGCAAGCTCTAATTTCGCCACAACAAAGGGCCACATCTAGTCGCTCGCACGTCCTGTCCCAAATTCTTGGGGACCGCAGCAGTACACCGCTCTTGAACCAAGACCAGTGTCAACAGGTTGTTAGTTGGATAGCGGATAATGCTTCCAGTCAGATTGGCACCACCACAAACACTCTGTCTTCCACACGGTCAAGTGTCAGTAGCCGTGATACTGCACCGCACATTTCAGAACCTGATCCTCCTTCCTACCACCAGGCCGAGTACACGTCCACGGACATTACTGATCCCACACTTGGACACTCAGAAGAGCTGTTCGTTCACGTTTCCATTCACAAATTCTGGCCTCTCGCCAGCTCCTGTTGAAGTGGGCCATGACGAGATTGTATGTACAGATGCCCAAATATTTGAGCAGCCACGTTCTCACGAAGTTGGCAACGTGTCTCAACAAGGGGTGGACGATGATGAGACACAATTGTCAGGAAGTCAGGAGGAGGAGCAGGGTGCGGAAGAGGAAGACGACGTGGTGGATGATCCAGTAACTGACCCAACCTGGCAGGAGGATATGCAGAGCGAGGACAGCAGTGCACAGGGGGAGGGAGGCGTAGCATCCCAACAGGCAGTAAGAAGCAGAGTGGTGGCCCCAGGCAGACGTCAGGCAACTGTTCCCCGGAACAACACGACACAAGGTGCCTGTACAAATGTTAGGTCTTCCCGAGTCTGGCTGTAATACTATTGTATGTATTGAGGATTTCGATTGCGTTAGGGCAATGACAACCAGAGACGAGTTCTTGGTGCAAGACGTTTATAATATGCAACCAGCAAATATGTACATAAACGGAACAAAAACACAGTAGAACATAAATACAGGAAATACCTTCCAGGGACGGAGCGAAAGGGAATTCCCGGGACCGCGCACCGGACTCCCCCAGGGAGACCACCAAGAGCGAACCCCTATACAGGGACTGTCTGGCAATCACCCCAGAAGCCCTAAATGCGCAGCAGCCGGGACACAAAAGGGCAATAGGTAAGTCCAAAAATGTCCGTACGTGATGTGAGTCCAGAGTGGTATTAAACGGAAGGAACCGGGCAGAAGTGCCGACCAAAGACGGCAAATGGAGTCCGGGCACAGCTAGATGATACCAGATGAAGTCCAGAGTCGGTGTCGGTTGTTTTCCAAGAGGATCCAAATAACAATCAGGAACCAAAAGCAGCAGGGCAGGAGCACACAGGAAGCAGTATACTCAGGCACTGGACTAAGCTTTAGGGGCGGCTTTTAAACAGATGGACAGGAAGTAGGGCACCAGAACAGAAAACTCCATGTTAACAAAGGGCAAGCTCTTTCAAAAGAAAACTGGAAAACCCGGAACTCTGACACTGGCAGTTTTTTAAGTTGGCTCCAGATGATTCTAAAAAGGCCATTTGCAACACCTGCCATGCCAGCATCAGCAGGGGTACCAAAACTAGCAGCCTGACCACCACCAGCATGATCAGGCACATGTCAGCCAAGCACCCGACTTTGTGGGAAGTACAACAGAGTCGAGGAGCAGTGCTTGCTGATGTCACTGCTACGTCTTCGCTGGTTGTGCATGCGAGCCAATCCCCTGTCCATGCTGCCTGCGAACAAGCCTCCTCCACTCCTGCACCTGCAGTTGCCTACGCAGAAAGAACACCATCATCAAGCACGTCCTTGTCCCAGCGCAGCGTTCAGTTATCCATTCAGCAAACCTTTGAACGCAGGCGCAAATACACTGCCAACACCCCACATGCCACAGTTCTAAATGCTAACATTTCGCGACTGCTTGCGCTGGAAATGTTGCCTTTTAGGCTGGTTGAGACAGAAGCATTCCGCGACATGATGGTGGCAGCTGTCCCACGTTACTCGGTCCACAGCCGCCACTATTTCTCCCGGTGTGCCGTCCCCGCATTGCATAACCACGTGTCACAAAACATCACACGTGCCCTGAACAACGCTGTTTCAGCCAAAGTCCACCTAACCACAGACACGTGGACAAGTGCATGTGGGCAAGGCCGCTACATCTCGTTGACGTCACACTGGGTTAATATTGTGCAAGCTGGGACCCAGTCTGAGCGAGGGACGGAACACGTCCTTCACACACCAAGTTTTGCAGGCCCTACCTCAGTCAGGGTTTCACACACACTCTACAGCTCCGGAATGTCATGCTCCTCAGCCTCCTCCTCCTCCTGCGCATCCTGATCCACTTTACCCTCCACACCAGTCCCAAGCTGGAAGTGTCGCGGGCGGAGGAGGGGACGGTGCGCTCTCCCACTGCTCGGGTCCGGCTGACGCTGCTCTACGGCTGCTGCTGCTCGTTGGCTCGAGCAATGCCGGATCCCGGGGACTCGAGCGGCGCTACTCGCCCGTGAGTGAAAAGGGGTGGTTTGGGTTTTGGGGATATTGTCCGTGACGCCACCCACGGTTGTGGTTATTGTGTGTGGACACCACCGCTGCTCTGGACGGGGATCCCGGGAGCCTGTGACAGGGAGCAGCTTTGTTGTTATTTCTCCCCTCCGTGGGTAGGGGGGTTGGTTGTCCCGGGGCCTGGTGATGGGGTAGAGATGGATGACAGGCGGGTTGCGGGGCCTGATGAGGTGCAGGGTCGCAGGGGCAGCGCTGTGCCGCACGGCACGGAGGTACTCACTCAGCCCAATGATGATGACACAGTTCACGGTAAAACAAGTGGCTGGATGGACGGGTCACTCGGACGGCTGCGGTTGTTCCTCCCTGCAGGTTAGTGATGACTGTCTCTCCCTGCACCTAAGTTAAGTGTTGGTAGTGATGGTTTCCCAACGGTAACCCGCTCCCCGACCTGGATATGGGCCGGAGGAGCCCCTTTTGCCCACAGGCGCTGGCCCTGGGAGACGGTTGCCCTTAGCGGTGGCGGTGTCTCCCCTTCACGGTTGTACGGTTGCCTTCTATCTGGACTTGGCTGTTTGGAAACCCTGAGGTTCCCTTCACTAACGGATTTGGCAAATTCACGGCGACACCAAGCCTTGCCGGGATCCGAAAGTCCTCTGCCAATGGTGCTGGCTTCTCTTTGTATACCGGTCCGGTACGGCCGGGTCACCACCCGTCCACGGTCCTTACGGCAGACTCCAATCGGCCTCCACTGCAGACGGTCACCACATCCTGCCAACCTTGCTGTCCTGTCCGGGCCACACACCCGGACCAACTTCAGGCTCTTTGCTGTCACTTTTCTCCTCTCTACTACTTTCCTCCTTCCACTTCCTTAGCTTAACTCTCACTGCCTGTGTTTTCCCTCCTCCTCGGTGGGTGGAGACCAACCGCCTGGCTCCACACCCTGGTGTGGACAACAGCCCCTGGGGAAGGCAACAAGGATTTTGTGTTTTGACTATGATATGCCTGCAGGGAGTGTGGGGTGTTTAAGTGTTGTGCTCTGTGGCCCCTGGCTTGTCCAGGGCGACACAGAAGCACTGCAGCACTGCCTCGGCGAAGCGGCAACAGGCAGTGCTGAAGCTAATCTGCATAGGTGACAAACCCCACAATGCAGAAGAGGTGTGGACAGCTCTGAAACAGCAGGCAGATCACTGGCTCACAACTCTGAACCTAAAGCCAGGAAAGGTCGTGTGTGACAATGGCCGGAACCTGGTGGCGGCTTTGAGGCGAGGCCAGCTGACACATGTTCCATGCGTGGCCCATGTGCTCAACCTCGTGGTTCAGCGGTTTCTAAAGTCATACTCAGAGCTGTCTGATCTGCTGGTAAAAGTTTGCCGCCTGTCTGCACATTTTCGAAAGTCACCTACTGCTTCAGCCGGCCTTGCCGGCTTAAGACGCCGTTTGCATCTTCCGGCACACAGACTGGTGTGTGATGTCCCCACGCGTTGGAATTCAACTCTGCACAAGTTGGTCAGGATATGTGAGCAGAAGAGGGCAGTTGTTGAGTACCTGCATCACCTAAGCCGTCGGGAAATGGGTCAAACTCCACACATAACACCTGAGGAGTGGAGATGGATGTCCGACCTATGCACCATCCGCCAAAACTTTGAGGACTCCACCAAGATGGTGAGCGGCGATGACGACATTATTAGCGTCACCATACCGCTTCTCTGCCTTCTAAAATGGTCTCTGCTCAAAAAACAACCATGATGCATTGCAGGCGGAGCGCGATGAGTTTGAGCAAGAAACAGTAGTGGGTGTGGGTGATGATAACACACAGCCCAGCCTCGTCTCATCACAACGTGCAGTGGAGAACTATGACGAGGAGGAGGATGAAGACATGGAGCAACTCTCTGGCCAAATTGAGGATATGACATGCAGTCATATCCTTGGTTCAGCGTGGCTGGCCAGAGGACAGGGTAGATGATGAGGAGGAGGAGGAGGAGGACAGCATGTTCAGTCATCGTGTTGGTCAGGATACTGAAGTGATGGCTGTTAAGAGTCTGGCACACATGGCTGACTTTATGGTAAGCTGCCTGTCTCGTGACCCTCGCGTTAAGAACATCTTGGCCGACAATCATAGTCACGGAAGTAGGCAAAGCATTCCCCTCACAAAACGCTAGCGGCATAGGTCAGGAATCACTGGACAACCAAGGCGTACAGCCGAGAGGGGCACAAGTCCAATCCGCCAGAGGTAGGGGAACAGTCTTTAAGATGTGGGACAGTTTTCTCAGCCCCTCACATACCACAGCCCCTGAGGTGAGGGGTAGTGACACAAGAAATCCTAAGTTTGGCCAGATGCTCAAGGAGTACCTTGCAGATCAAACAACTGTACTCCGACATTCCTCTGTGCCTTACAATTAATGTGTATCCAAGCTGGACACGTGGCATGAATTGGCTCTCTACGCCTTGGAAGTCCTGGCCTGCCCTGCCGCTAGCGTTTTGTCAGAGCGTGTTTTTAGTGCCGCAGGTGGAATCATTACAGATAAACGCACCCGCCTGTCAACTCTAAATGCTGACAGGCTGACTCTGATCAAGATGAACAAGGGTTGGATTTGGCCAGACTTCACCACACACACCAACAGCAAATTACAGCGGAATTTAAAGTTTGTAACGGGAATTTGCCATGTACCTCCACTCACCCATGGTAACACACTTCTGGACTTTGGCTAATCGCTGGACTGCTCCTCCTTCTCCTCATGCGCCATCATGGTGACCGTTACAATAGTTAAGCTGTTGTTTCAGGTATACCCCCAGTGGTAAATTTTTTCGCCCATTCTTTCTGAATGGGCATTACAACGACAGGAGACCCGCTCCTTTGCAATGGGAACAATGTTTTGAGGCCCTCATGCACATCTCTATCCAGGGACAATGTGGAGCCTCCCAATTTTTGGCTGCCCTGCCTAAGGGCTATACTACAATAGACCCACTTCCTTACAATGGGCACTTCATGTTTACAGGCCATCATGCACGTCTCTATCCAGGGACAATATGGAGCCTGACGCTGCCACCGACTGCCACACACATGCTGTTTTTAAATGCAAGCACGGACGCAATAAGAACCTAACTGGTTTTTAGGAGCGACAATTACTGAGAAGTCTGACACTATCAGACACTGCTGACTGACGTGTATTATACACTAGACTTGTGCGTTATATAATAGTTTGTGCAAAACGCGCACCTGTACGCTGCCACCGACAGACACACACGTGCTGTTTTTAAATGCAAGCACGGACGCAATAAGAACCTAACTGGTTTTTAGGAGCGACAATTACTGAGAAGTCTGACACTATCAGACACTGCTGACTGACGTGTATTATACACTAGACTTGTGCGTTATATAATAGTTTGTGCAAAACGCGCACCTGTACGCTGCCACCGACAGACACACACGTGCTGTTTTTAAATGCAAGCACGGATGCAATAAGAACCTAACTGGTTTTTAGGAGCGACAATTACTGAGAAGTCTGACACTATCAGACACTGCTGACTGACGTGTATTATACACTAGACTTGTGCGTTATATAATAGTTTGTGCAAAACGCGCACCTGTACGCTGCCACCGACAGACACACACGTGCTGTTTTTAAATGCAAGCACGGACGCAATAAGAACCTAACTGGTTTTTAGGAGCGACAATTACTGAGAAGTCTGACACTATCAGACACTGCTGACTGACGTGTATTATACACTAGACTTGTGCCTTATATAATTGTTTGTGCAAAACGCGCACCTGTACGCTGCCACCGACAGACACACACGTGCTGTTTTTAAATGCAAGCACGGACGCAATAAGAACGTAACTGGTTTTTAGGAGCGACAATTACTGAGAAGTCTGACACTATCAGACACTGCTGACTGACGTGTATTATACACTAGACTTGTGCGTTATATAATAGTTTGTGCAAAACGCGCACCTGTACGCTGCCACCGACAGACACACACGTGCTGTTTTTAAATGCAAGCACGGACGCAATAAGAACCTAACTGGTTTTTAGGAGCGACAATTACTGAGAAGTCTGACACTATCAGACACTGCTGACTGACGTGTATTATACACTAGACTTGTGCGTTATATAATTGTTTGTGCAAAACGCGCACCTGTACGCTGCCACCGACAGACACACACGTGCTGTTTTTAAATGCAAGCACGGACGCAATAAGAACCTAACTGGTTTTTAGGAGCGACAATTACTGAGAAGTCTGACACTATCTGGACTGTTTTACACTGTGTACACCAGCCCCAGATATGATGAAGGCTGGTATACGGTCACCACTAGGAATGGCTATATACCCTGCCTGCCTGCCTGTATACTGCTACAATAGTCCTGACAAGGACTCTTCTGGTCACTAGCCTGTATTCCGACCTGGCTATACCCTGCCTGTATATAGCAACAATAGTCCTGAGAAGGACTCTGCTACTGTACTCCGACCTGGCTATACCCTGCCTGCCTGTATACAACTAGAATAGTCCTGAGAAGGACTTCTGGTCACACTGTTTGCAGCCCTGCTCCGGAACTAACTATAAAGGGCCGCAAAGCTTTCCCTGAATCAGCGACACTCTCCCTGCACTGACTGTCTGGATAGCTGTGAGCAGAGCACAGCGCGCCGGCCGGTATAAAGGCTCGGTCACGCTGTGCAGGCCGGCCAATCACTGCAATTCCACAACTAACAGGGCTGTGGCATTGCAGTGGTCTGCCAGCCAATCCCTGCATGAGGGCTGGCTCTCAAAAGAGCGCCAACATGCAGAAATGAAGACCACGAGTACAGCACGAGTATCGCGAGATTACTCGGTCCCCGCCGAGTAGACCGAGTACAGTGATACTCGTGCGAGTACCGAGTAGTAACAAGCATGCTCGCTCATCACTACTCGCTAAGTAAAAGCTACAGTAAAAGCTGTACTTCTCATGCGAGTAGCAAATAGTACAGCTTTCGGATTACTCACTATGTGGCGCTCCTGAGGCTTAAGTCGCCACAGAGTACTGCACCTGATTTAAGGTGTAGTGCTTAACCCGGATCTGGAGGAGGTAGTTAACTACTCGCTCAACACCATTTGTGTCCCATTTCCTATCCTAAAGGCTGCTTTACACGCAGCGACATCGCTAGCAATGTCGCTTGTGAAAGCACCTGCCCCCGTCGGTTGTGCATCACGGGCAAATCGCTGCCCATGGTGCTCAATATCGCTAACACCAGTCACATGTACTTACCTTCCTAGCGACGTCGCTGTGGGCGGCGAACAACTTCTTCGTTAAGAGGGAGGTTCGTGCAGCGTCACAGCGACGTCACACAGTGGTCGACCAATAGAAGCGGAGGGGTGGTGACCAGCCGCATTAACGACACGACCACCTCATTGTCGGAGAACGCAGGTAAGCTGTTGTTCGTCGTTCCCGGGGTGTCACACGTAGCGATGTGTGCTGCCTCAGGAACGACGAACTACCTACGTCCACAACGACCAACGAGATTTTGAAAATGAACAACGTGTTAACGATCAACAATTAGGTGAGTATTTTTGATCGTTAACACTCGCTCGGAGCTGTTACACGCAATGACGTTGCTAACGACGCCGGATATGCGTCACGAATTCCGTGACCCCGACGACATATCGTTAGATATGTCATTGCGTGTAACAGGGCCTATAAGATGTAGTAGGCATCTATATATATAATTGCCTTATTCTGTCTGTCTGTCTGTCTGTCTTGCTCCAAAATTGTGTCCTTACGGTGACACAAAGCGGATTGGCCGCTGGCCTCGCCATGGCCCCGCCCCCCGCACGGATTGGTCGCTCGCCCTGGCTCCCCCCCCACACGGATTGGCCGGCCGCTCGCACAGGCTCCGCCCCCACACGGATTGGCCTCTCGCCCCAGCACCCTGCACGTATTGGCAACTCGGTCACGCCCCGCCCCTCTCACGCAATGCACGCTTGCTCTGGCCCCGCCCCCCGCACGCATCCCCCGAACTGACACGGAGACACGACTCCCAGGTGAGTACTGTACCCCCGGGAGCCCACACCAGCATACGCCGCCAACCCAGCCAACACAAACCCTCGCATTGCTGGGGTTTGCCGCCGTATGCTGGTGTGGGCTCCCGTGCGAGTGGGGGACGGGATGCGCTGGTAACCATGGTAGCATAGTTACCAGCGCATCAAGGTCCTGCAGCGGCGGAACATCCACACGCACACACATAACAACAGACACACACACACACATCAGATCACACTCACTCTCACACACCTCACACACACATCAGATCGCATCCACACACTCACAGCATCCGGAGATATCGCTTGCTTCTCGGCCGCGATACTGTGCTGTGAGCTTCCAGGACCTGCCGGAGGATCACATGGCCAGAAGCATGTGGTATCTCCGGATGTTGTGAGTGAGCGCGTATGTGCAATATCGTCAATGTGTGTGTGTGTGAGTGTATGCGATCGGGTGTGTGTGAGTGTATGCGATCGGGTGTGTGTGAGTGTATGCGATCGGGTGTGTGTGAGTGTATGCGATCGGGTGGGTGTGAGTGTATGCGATCGGGTGGGTGTGAGTGTATGCAATCGGGTGGGTGTGTGTCTGTGTGAGTGTATGCGATCGGATCTGTGAGTGTCGGCAGAGGAGCACGGCGTGCTGGAGGAGGCTGGGAGGAGAGAGCCTGATCCTGGGGAAGGCTGGGAGGGGGAGGCTGATGTTGGGGGAGGCTGGGAGGGTGTAGGCTGATGCTGGGGGAGGCTGATGCTGTGGGAGGCTGGGAGGAGAGAGGCTGATGCTGGGGGAGGCTGATGCTGGGGGTGGCTGGGATGAGAGAGGCTGATGCTGGGGGAGGCTGATGCTGGGGGAGGCTGGAAGGAGAGAGGCTGATGCTGGGGGAGGCTGATGTTGGGGGAGGCTGGGAGGGTGTAGGCTGATGCTGGGGGAGGCTGATGCTGGGGGAGGCTGGGAGGAGAGAGGCTGATGCTGGGGGAGGCTGATGCTGGGGGTGGCTGGGATGAAAGAGACTGATGCTGGGGGAGGCTGATGCTGGGGGAGGCTGGAAGGAAAGAGGCTGATGCTGGGGGAGGCTGATGCTGGGGGAGGCTGGGAGGGGGAGGCTGATGCTGGGGGAGGCTGGGAGGAGAGAGGCTGATGCTGGGGGAGGCTGATGCTGGGGGAGGCTGGAAGGAGAGAGGCTGATGCTGGGGGAGGCTGGGAGGGGGAGGCTAATGCTAGGGGAGGCTGGGAGGAGAGAGGCTGATGCTGGAGGAGGCTGGGAGGAGAGAGGCTGATGCTGGGGGAGGCTGGGAGGCGGAGGCTGATGCTGGGGGAGGCTGGGAGGCGGAGGCTGATGCTGGGGGAGGCTGATGCTGGGGGAGGCTGGAAGGAGAGAGGCTGATGCTGGGGGAGGCTGATGTTGGGGGAGGCTGGGAGGGTGTAGGCTGATGCTGGGGGAGGCTGATGCTGGGGGAGGCTGGGAGGAGAGAGGCTGATGCTGGGGGAGGCTGATGCTGGGGGTGGCTGGGATGAAAGAGACTGATGCTGGGGGAGGCTGATGCTGGGGGAGGCTGGAAGGAAAGAGGCTGATGCTGGGGGAGGCTGATGCTGGGGGAGGCTGGGAGGGGGAGGCTGATGCTGGGGGAGGCTGGGAGGAGAGAGGCTGATGCTGGGGGAGGCTGATGCTGGGGGAGGCTGGAAGGAGAGAGGCTGATGCTGGGGGAGGCTGGGAGGGGGAGGCTAATGCTAGGGGAGGCTGGGAGGAGAGAGGCTGATGCTGGAGGAGGCTGGGAAGAGAGAGGCTGATGCTGGGGGAGGCTGGGAGGCGGAGGCTGATGCTGGGGGAGGCTGGGAGGCGGAGGCTGATGCTGGGGGAGGCTGATGCTGGGGGAGGCTGGAAGGAGAGAGGCTGATGCTGGGGGAGGCTGATGCTGGGGGAGGCTGGGAGGGGGAGGCTGATGCTGGGGGAGGCTGGGAGGAGGGAGGCTGGGAGGAGAGAGGCTGATGCTGGGGGAGGCTGATGCTGGGGGAGGCTGGAAGGAGAGAGGCTGATGCTGGGGGAGGCTGATGCTGGGGGCGGCTGGAAGGAAAGAGGCTGATGCTGGGGGAGGCTGATGCTGAGGGAGGCTGGGAGGTGGAGGCTGATGCTGGGGAAGGCTGGGAAGAGGGAGGCTGGGAGGAGAGAGGCTGATCCTGGGGAAGGCTGGGAGGAGGGAGGCTGGGAGGAGAGAGGCTGATGCTGGGGGAGGCTGATGCTGGGGGAGGCTGGAAGGAAAGAGGCTGATGCTGGGGGAGGCTGGGAGGAGGGAGGCTGGGAGAAGAGAGGCTGATGCTGGGGGAGGCTGAGGCTGGGAGGAGAGAGGCTGATGCTGGGGACAGAGAGGTTGATGCTGGGAGGAGAGAGGCTGATGCTGGGAGAAGAGAGGCTGATGCTGGGGGCAGAGAGGCTGATGCTGGTGCAGCATGGGGGATGGAGCACGATGGGGAGTGCGCAGCATGGCGGATGGAGTACGTTTGGGAGTGCGCAGCATGGCGGATGGAGCACGTTTGGGAGTGCGCAGCATGGCGGATGGACGACGTTTGGGAGTGCGCAGCATGGCGGATGGAGCACGTTTGGGAGTGCGCAGCATGGCGGATGGAGTAAGTTTGGGAGTGCGCAGCATGGCGGATGGAGCACGATGGGGGGTGCGCAGCATGGGGGATGGAGCACGATGGGAGGTGCACACCTCCCCCCAACACACACACAACACACCACACACACACTGGGAACCACAAACACCGCCCTACACAGACACCCACACACACAGACAACGCTGCACACACACAACACCCAACACACAAACACCGCGGCATACATAAATATACGCACATACCACGCAACACACACACATTGCACAAAACATACCTCCCCCAAAACACACCACACCCACACAAACCGCGCAACACACACACACAACGCTACAGACACACAGTGCTCCACAAACAACGCAATATATATATATATATATATATAACAAAAATCATACATTAACTACACAATACGTAAATTCTAGAATACCCGATGCGTAGTATCGAGCCACCTTCTAGTAATAATAATAATAATATTACCACATACCACATCTCCTAAGCGGGGAAAGACATAAAAGAGTGAAAAGACAATACAGCATGATATCTCAAATAATTATTTCTTTGAGGTAAAACATTTTTTAAAAACAGGCAGGGAAATGTTTTACCTCACAAAGAGAATCAGATTCAATCCCATGCTGTACTGTCTTCATAATATTTTTTGTCCTCCCCGGCCCAGGAGATGTGGTGGGATCAGACCATGTCCCTGAAAGGTCAGACACAGCCATTACACAATACAGTCATATGAAAAAGTTTGGGCACCCCTATTAATGTTAACCTTTTTTCTTTATTACAATTTGGGTTTTTGCAACAGCTATTTCAGTTTCATATATCTAATAACTGATGGACTGAGTAATATTTCTGGATTCAAATGTGGTTTATTGTATGAACAGAAAATGTGCAATCCGTATTTAAACAAAATTTGACCGGTGCAAAAGTATGGGCGCCCTTATCAATTTCTTGATTTGAACACTCCTAACTACTTTTTACTGACTTACTAAAGCACTAAATTGGTTTTGTAACCTCATTGAGTTTTGAACTTCATAGGCAGGTGTATCCAATCATGAGAAAAGGTATTTAAGGTGGCCACTTGCAAGTTGTTCTCCTATTTGAATCTCCTATGAAGAGTGGCATCATGGGCTCCTCAAAACAACTCTCAAATGATCTGAAAACAAAGATTATTCAACATAGTTGTTCAGGGGAAGGATACAAAAAGTTGTCTCGGAGATTTAAACTGTCAGTTTCCACTGTGAGGAACATAGTAAGGAAATGGAAGAACACAGGTACAGTTCTTGTTAAGCCCAGAAGTGGCAGGCCAAGAAAAATATCTGAAAGGCAGAGAAGAAGAATGGTGAGAACAGTCAAGGACAATCCACAGACCACCTCCAAAGACCTGCAGCTTCATCTTGCTGCAGATGGTGTCAATGTGCATCCGTCAACAATACAGCGCGCGTTGCACAAGGAGAAGCTGTATGGGAGAGTGATGCGAAAGAAGCCGTTTCTGCAAGCACGCCACAAACAGAGTCGCCTGAGGTATGCAAAAGCACATTTAGACAAGCCAGTTACATTTTGGAAGAAGGTCCTGTGGACTGATGAAACAAAGATTGAGTTGTTTGGTCATACAAAAAGGCGTTATGCATGGAGGCAAAAAAAGACGGCATTCCAAGAAAAGCACTTGCTACCCACAGTAAAATTTGGTGGAGGTTCCATCATGCTTTGGGGCTGTGTGGCCATTGCCGGCACCGGGAATCTTGTTAAAGTTGAGGGTCGCATGGATTCAACTCAGTATCAGCAGATTCTTGACAATAATGTGCAAGAATCAGTGACGAAGTTGATGGATATTTCAGCAAGACAATGATCCAAAACACCGCTCCAAATCTACTCAGGCATTCATGCAGAGGAACAATTACAATGTTCTGGAATGGCCATCCCAGTCCCCAGACCTGAGTATCATTGAAAATCTGTGGGATGACTTGAAGCGTGCTGTCCATGCTCGGCGACCATCAAACTTAACTGAACTGGAATGGTTTTGTGAACAGGAATAGTCAAATATACCTTCATCCAGGATCCAGGAACTCATTAAAAGCTACAGGAAGCCACTAGAGGCTGTTTTTTTGCAAAAGGAGGATCTACAAAATATTAATGTCACTTTTATGTTGAGGTGCCCATACTTTTGCCCCAGTAAAATTTTGTTTAAATGCGGATTGCACATTTTCTGTTGGTACAATAAACCTCATTTCAATCTAGAAATATTACTGAGTCCATCAGTTATTAGATATATGAAACTGAAATAGCTGTTGCAAAAACCCAAATTGTTGTAAAGAAAAAAGGTTAACATTAATAGGGGTGTCCAAACTTTTTCATATGACTGTAGAAAGCAGGGACAGATATATAAGATTATCTCAGCACAGGAAAAAAAATTTTAAACACATCCAATTGTGGAAATTATTATTATTCCAAGATCTATTGATTAAGATTAACTTGGTTCTTGGAAAAACCCTTTCATAACAAGACAATAACAACTTCTGCTCCACCTTGAATTTTTCTTAGTTTGACCCACCCAAATAATGTAAGTAAATGATTCATCCTACAAAAAATGGAGTAATAATTATATTCCTCTAAGGAAATACAGTGCCTACAAGTAGTATTCAACCCCCTGCAGATTTAGCAGGTTTACACATTCGGAATTAACTTGGCATTGTGACATTTGGACTGTAGATCAGCCTGGAAGTGTGAAATGCACTGCAGCAAAAAAGAATGTTATTTATCTTTTTATTTTTTTTTTTAAATTGTGAAAAGTTTATTCAGAGGGTCATTTATTATTCAACCCCTCAAACCACAAGAATTCTGTTTGGTTCCCCTAAAGTATTAAGAAGTATTTCAGGCACAAAGAACAATGAGCTTCACATGTTAATTAGCTCTTTTTCCAGCCTTTTCTGACTAATTAAGACCCTCCCCAAACTTGTGAACAGCACTCATACTTGGTCAACATGGGAAAGACAAAGGAGCATTCCAAGGCCATCAGAGACAAGATCGTGGAGGGTCACAAGGCTGGCAAGGGGTACAAAACCCTTTCCAAGGAGTTGGGCCTACCTGTCTCCACTGTTGGGAGCATCATCCGGAAGTGGAAGGCTTATGGAACTACTGTTAGCCTTCCACGGCCTGGACAGCCTTTGAAAGTTTCCACCCGTGCCGAGGTCAGGCTTGTCCGAAGAGTCAAGGCTAACCCAAGGACAACAAGGAAGGAGCTCCGGGAAGATCTCATGGCAGTGGGGACATTGGTTTCAGTCAATACCATAAGTAACGTACTCCACCGCAATGGTCTCCGTTCCAGACGAGCCCGTAAGGTACCTTTACTTTTAAAGCGTCATGTCAAGGCTCGTTTACAGTTTGCTCATGATCACTTGGAGGACTCTGAGACAGACTGGTTCAAGGTTCTCTGGTCTGATGAGACCAAGATCGAGATCTTTGGTGCCAACCACACACGTGACGTTTGGAGACTGGATGGCACTGCATACGACCCCAAGAATACCATCTCTACAGTCAAGCATGGTGGTGGCAGCATCATGCTGTGGGGCTGTTTCTCAGCCAAGGGGCCTGGCCATCTGGTCCGCATCCATGGGAAGATGGATAGCACGGCCTGCTTGGAGATTTTGGCCAAGAACCTCCGCTCCTCCATCAAGGATCTTAAGATGGGACATCATTTCATCTTCCAACAAGACAACGACCCAAAGCACACAGCCAAGAAAACCAAGGCCTGGTTCAAGAGGGAAAAAATCAAGGTGTTGCAGTGGCCTAGTCAGTCTCCTGACCTTAACCCAATTGAAAATTTGTGGAAGGAGCTCAAGATTAAAGTCCACATGAGACACCCAAAGAACCTAGATAACTTGGAGAAGATCTGCATGGAGGAGTGGGCCAAGATAACTCCAGAGACCTGTGCCGGCCTGATCAGGTCTTATAAAAGACGATTATTAGCTGTAATTGCAAACAAGGGTTATTCCACAAAATATTAAACCTAGGGGTTGAATAATAATTGACCCACACTTTTATGTTGAAAATTTATTAAAATTTAACTGAGCAACATAACTTGTTGGTTTGTAAGATTTATGCATCTGTTAATAAATCCTGCTCTTGTTTGAAGTTTGCAGGCTCTAACTTATTTGCATCTTATCAGACCTGCTAAATCTGCAGGGGGTTGAATACTACTTGTAGGCACTGTAAGTGAATTCTCATACTTTTTATATAGAAATATCAATATGCAAGCAAAACGTTTGCAGCAAGAAATGAATATATATTACTTCTCACGTCGGAATTTGTGGCAATACATATTTTCAGCCCTATAGTTCAGTTTCATCAAATGGCAGAAAACAGCAAATTTAGTTGATATCTTGTTGATCAAACAAGCCATATATCTAAATAAAGAGTTTGTGACAACCGCAGATCACAGGAGTGAAAGTCATTATCACGGCCTGATAGAAAATGGGAGTTTCTAAAGTCAGGTATTTATTATTTTGATCTGGGAGATATTAATATTTGGCTGGCAGGTTATCACTGGGTGATGTACGAGCTTCTTTCAGGCCTGGCATGAGGTGGATTATTCTATATGCCGGATAGTCTCGGGTTCTTCCTGAAACTATATGTGTGAATGTAATGATACAACATTTACATTTCCATGGGGCTGACTTTCTATGTCAGACGCTGATTTTAACAGCCGGAGATTGAACTGATCCTCTCGGCATAAAACCTGTTCTGATGAATCTCAGAACACGAAGTCTAGCAGCAAAGACATTAAATATCTCAAGTGTGATAACAGTCAAATCCGTGATCTAAGCAAATCTGCCTATATAATGCTATTATCAATAAATATATCAATAAATCTTACTCTGCAGAAATGATGGGGGAAATTTAACGTTTGCGATATTTTTGAAAGTCAAATTTGTTTGCAGTTAGTTATATTTTTGCTGTTATTTGCATAAAGTTTATCAAAGTGTAAGATGGGGGAAAATGGGTAAATACATTTATTGCAGAATACTTTAAAATTTGTTTAGTTTGCTTTGTCTTTTATTATTTGCACTTTTTATGCAACTCTAAAAAGGTTTGTGCCTTTTTGTATTTATTAATAAACAGAAGAAATCCAGCGGAACCAGCAGGTACGGATGAATAAAAACATATTCTTTATTGAAACATGAGAATAAAAATCTGCACAGGTACTAGCACCGACAGATATGAAGGAGAAGAAAGATTAACCCACGCGTTTCGACCTTGTGAATTTCTTCTGTTCTGCTCTGTCCTGGTCAGGGCGTGTTCTGTGCGGAGACTGTGACTGGTTCCTATATGGTGAGCTGGTCACTTTTCTTTTTTTCCTCCTTAGGTGCAAATCTAATAGATAAAGCTGAGTGTGTGTGTGTGTGTGTGTCCACTAAAGGAATCCGCATCGTTGCATTTACAATCACAAAATTTTGCACAGACACCCCATGTGACTCAGGGAACGTCATAGACTATGTTTTGACGGGAAAATTTAACCCCGCGCTTTACAGTTACTCTCCAAACAACCTGCCTCCATTAAAGTCAATGAAGCTGTGAGCTATAGGTTATTGATAGCAGTTGTGAGTGAGTGGTTGCTATAGGAAGAAAATAAATTGTTAGTATAAGATGCTCATGTGTGAGATAATAAGATGTCGGTGGGGAGACGGATAGAGACAGACAGAAAGAGACGGACAGACAGACACAGACAGAGTAAGAGGCACACAGGGAAAGAGACAGAGAGAGAGACAGACAAAGACAGATAGGGAAAGAGACTGACAGACAGAGACAGATAGAGAGAGACAGACAGACACAGAGATAGAGAGACAGACAGAGGGACAGACACCGAAATAAAGAGAGACAGACAGAGACTGATACAGAGATAGACAAAGATAGACACAGACAGACAGACAAGGATAGAGACAGAGACACACATGCATAGAGACAGACATACAGACAGACAGGGAAAGAGACAGACACAGAAAGAGACAGACAGACAGAGACAGAGACAGACACACAGACACACAGAGACAGACAGATAGAAACAGACATAGACAGACAGGGACATATAGAGACAACAGACAGAGATAGACAGAGAGACAATTACTATCCCGGGCAACGCCCAGGTACTACAGCTAGTCTAATATATAAAGCTCTGTGTGTGTGTGTGTGTGTGTGTGAGTATGTCCGCTAAAGGAATCCACACCCTCTCATTTACAATGACAAACTTTTGTACAAACGCCCCATGTGACTCAGGGAACGTCAGAGACTATGTTTTGATGGGAAAATTTAACCCCGCGCTTTACAGTTACTCTCCAAAAAACCTGCATCCATTAAAGTCAATGGAGCTGCGAGCCACAGGTTATTAATAGCAGCTCTGATTGGTTGCTATAGGAACGAAAGACATTCATAGTATAACAAGCTTATGTGTGAGGTAATATGATGTTGGTTGGGATACTGATAGAGACAGACAGACATAGGCACACACAGAGTAAGAGGCAGACAGGGATAGAGGCAGACAGGGATAGAGACAGACAGAGAGACAGGGAAAGAGATAGAGAGAGAGACAGACAAAGACAGAGGCAGACAGAGACAGAGGGAGACAGAAACAGACATGGAAAGAGACAGGCACAGACAGACAGGCAAACAGACAGACAGACAGAGACAGACAGGGAAAGAGACAGACAGGCAGGGAAAGAGACAGACAGGGAAAGATACAGAGACAAGGAAAAAGACAGGGAAAGTTAATAAATGTGCCCCACAGTAGACTAGTCAAAAATAGGCAGACATACCTAGGTAAATAAAGGCTTAAATATGTAGAGGTTTGATGAATCTGAAGAACTGTTCTCTTTCACTGACAGGAAGTTATCTACTGAGCGCCTTAATCATTAACCATTTGTGACAAGCTTTTCCAGTATTTGCACCATGAACATCTGTTCGTGAAAGTTGGGAGAAATTTGGTACTGCCTACTGATTGGAAAAGATTGAGGTTGGATGTGTATTGCGCAGGGGAACCCAGTACATCGGTCGTGGGTCGGATTGTTAATGTCACCGGTGTTGGCTGTGGCCACACAGTGTAGAATGTCCTGAGTTAATGCCAGCATTACTGTTCCATCATGGCTGGATGGTCAGTGACATATCCCAGGCATGATGTTGTAAACCAGAAGCAAATTTTACTAAGACGGCAGCAGATGGTGATAACAGCAGAGAGGTAGTACAGTCATAATGATCCCACTTCTGTTAGTGAGAAAGGCTTGATTCTTAAGACAGATTCCGGTATCATCAACAACAGCAGCATATGTGGGCATACAAGGAATATGTGAAGAGTGCCACACTATACCAGGGAACACACTGTAGTCCTATATTGACACCGTAGATTTCTTCCAAAAAATCATTTTTACTACAAAAATGTTGCTTTAACTCTTTTTTTTCATTTTCACAAGGTTAAAAGGTGAAAGTGAACCATACAATTTGTTGTGCAATTTCTCCTGTGTACACCGGTACCCCATGAGTGGTGAAAATATACTGTTTGGGCACATCGCAAGGATAGGGAGGGAGGGAGAGCCATTTGAATTTGAGTTAAGACACTGGTAAAATGATGTTACTTTTGATCAATGTTGGTCAAGACCTATTGGAAACGTGCATTAGAGCTCGCTCACACTGGCATATAATTCAGATGAGTGCAATTCGAGTAAAAAAGGATTTGTACTCAGTCCTATGTTATTCAATCAGGCATTGTAGATCTGATATCTTCTTCTCACCTGTATTGAGCCTGAGGAAATAATTGCAGCATCCTGCGAGTAGACGTGTACATTGGACAAGACCTGCCATTGCTATGGGTGTGAGAAAAAAAAATCAGATACCACATGGACCATGTTAGTGGCATCCATTTTTTATGGATACATTGTTATTCTGTGGCGTAGAACACTGTAAATGGTCCTGTAAATGATTGTTAAATAATAGCTGCTGGGAAAAAAAATGGAATACTGTGATATATATACATATATTATATATTTATATACTTATACGGTGGCATACAGAAGAGACGGCCACAAGACATGCATGTTTAATGCTCCCATGATAAGGCTCAAACCAAATGCAATGTAACCAAAGGCAAAGATTATTTTTTTCAAAATAAATAAGTTTTTAAAATATATAATATGCATATATTTTCCAAGAAAAATAGAAAGATTTAAAAAAAAAAAAAATGTTTTTACTATACGGTATCCACGAAGCCTGAATAGGGCAGCATGGCTATGAATTATGTTGTATTTCTTTATATAATAATGGTTGACATTTCAGAATAGACTGGTTTGCTTTAATCTAGCTGGACTGGCTTAGCTACGAGGCTAGTCTGTTTTGCTACTGGCGTCTCCAGTACACTGCATACGTGAATTCAGAATGACAGCTTCCTACCGAAAGCGCTAGGTGACCACATTCCCTTCCTATAAAATGCATATGTGAACTAAATTTTAGAAGGCAGTGCTACCAGCATGGAAGTATTTCTGTGTTGTGTGCTGAATGTGAGGGTTAGGTTACAGAAAATGTTCCATTTATACTCTGGACTAGTGTACTCACAGAATAATCCACAGGACCAGAGCCCAGGTAAACGTTACTTCAATGGCACTAGCATCTTTTTTTAATGGTATTTGTTTTCAATCAATTTATAGGTAATTTTTTGAGACACATTTTGGAGTTAAAAAAGATTGGTGACCTCGCCTGACCTGTTTGATTTAGTAAACAAATGTATCCTCAATGACATCATTTTTGAGCTATGAATTGTCCAGTTTCTGTTTTTCCTGCTAGAAATGTGACATAGCACGGACAAGGTAAAAAACACAACAGACAGGGGTATTTACCAAGGCAAACAAGGGGTACACTGGGGACACTTTAACAATGGTGGGCCCTGATGCTAGTGAAGAAAGATGGACACTTCCTCCACTTATCTGCCTCTGTACACTGCACTCCTAGCCAATCCATAAACAGGTTCCTCATCTGTCAACAAGCAGGAATCTGAAGCCCTGAGGGACTCTGGAGTAAACCCTGGCTAGTGAATGGGAAGGTAAGGATCACTAGTCCTACCACTGCACTAAAACCACACAAGAATGGAAGGTAAGACAGACAGGGGGGAAAACAACAGAGTACCTCCAGCACTGGGCTGCAGTTAGGCACCAGTACTGCAGCCTACACCGCAACCAACAGCAAAGACTCCAGTAGCTCCTTCTACCTCCAGTCCCGGAATCCAAATGGCAAAGAGAATAACCGTCACCTTTTGCTGGGAGCAAAGGGTATATAAAGGGACTGGAAGGGGTCCCAGACCGGAAACACCTGACCAGCATTCAGAAACTGCTGGCATGTAAAACTGACATTAACCATTGCCACACCCAAAGAAAGAAAACACGTTTAATATGTAGAGTCTCAGATGACAATAAAAGACTCTAGTCCTGATCCTCTCACTAGTCTCAAAACACAGAGAGACTGCCGTTACAAAATGTATCCAGAAACTAACAACTGGGTGATACCATTCCCCTTGTCAAAGGAGTGTGTCCCTACACAGCCGGATAATGTCAGCACTCATTGGTCATTGTGAAAGTGCGTAGGGACACACCCCCAACTTGTAACACCCAGTTGTCAATTTGTTAATGAACGTCTAGTAGGAATAACACTAAAGGGTGCTTTATACGCTGCGACATCGCTAGCGATAGCACCCGCCCCCGTCGATCGTGCGACATTTGGTGATCGCTACCGTAGCGAACATTATCGCTACGGCAGCGTCACACGCACATACCTTTGCAGCGACGTTGCTGTGACTGCCGAACAATCCTTCCTTCAAGGGGGAGGTGCGTTTGGCGTCATAGCGACGTCACTAAGCGGCCGCCCAATAGCAGAAGAGGGGCAGAGATGAGCGGCCGGAACATGCAGCCCACCTCCTTCCTTCCTCATTGCCAGTGGACGCAGGTAAGGAGATGTTCGTCGTTCCTGCGGTGTCACACGTAGCGATGTGTGGTGCCGCAGGAGCGACGAACAACATCGTACCTGCAGCAGCAATGATATTATGAAAAGGAGCGACGTGTCAACAAGCAATGATTTTTGACACTTTTGCGATCGTCGCTCCTTGGTGTCACACGCTGCGATGTCGCTAATGACGCCGGATGTGCGTCACTAACGACATGACCCCGATGATATATCGTTAACGATGTTGCAGCGTGTAAACCACCCTTAAGGGTATGTGCACACTTTAAGTATTTGGTGCAGAAATTTCTGCACCATTTCTGCATGAATTGCCAGGAAAAACGCAGCATAAAATATGCAATTTTTTTCTGCGTTAGTGATGCATATTTTTATAAGTGTTTTTGGTGAAGATTTTCTTCCCATTCATTGCTATAGGTGAAATCTGCATCAAAAACTCTGAAAGAATTGACATGTTGCAGATTTAAATCTGCACCAAATTTGCAAAGAGAAAATAACCAACGTGTACATGAGACTCCAAGATTCGCATTCACTTTGCTGGCATCAGGAAACCCTTAAGGCCGCTTTACACACAACGACATCGCTAACGAGATGTTGTTGGGGTCACGGAATTCGTGACGCACATCCGGGCTCGTTAGCGACGTCATTCCGTGTGAAACGCACAAACGACCGTTAACGATCAAAATTACTCACCTAATCGTTGATGCGTCGTTCTATTCCCAATTATCATTGCTGTTGCAGGACGCAGGTTGTTCATCGTTCCTGCGGCAGCACACATCGCTATGTGTGACACCGCAGGAACAAGGAACATCACTGTACCTGCGGCCGCCGGCAATGAGGAAGGAAGGTGGTGGGCGGGATGTTCCACCCGCTCATCTCCGCCCCTCTGCTTCTATTGGGCAGCCGCTGTGTGACGCCGCTGTGACGCCGAACGAACCTCCCCCTTAGAAAGGAGGCAGTTCACCGGCCACAGTGACGTCGCTAGGCATGCAAGTTACGTGTGACGGTGTAAGCGATGATGTGCGCCACGGGCAGCTATTTGCCATACTGTGTGTATATATATTTGAGAAAGGTAATAATAAATAATAAAATCTATGAAAATTAACAAATGAAAGTCAAACATTGCTTTTCAGCCATGCTTCCATAGAATTTAAAAAAAAATAATTAAACTCATGAAATGGGCCTGCACAGAACTGACGGTACCCCTGAAAATAATGTGACAAAAGGGACATGTTAAATCAAGGTATGTCCACTAATTAGCATCACAGGTGTCTACAATCTTGTAATCAGTCAGTGGACCTGTATATAGGGCTACAGATACTCACTGTGCTGTTTGGTGACATGGTGTACCACACAACATGGACCAAAGGAAGTGAAGGAAAGAGTTGTCTCAGGAGATTAGAAAGAAAATTATAGACAAGCATGTTAAAGGTAAAAGTTGTAAGACCATCTCCATGCAGCTTGATGTCCTGTGACTACAGTTGCACATATTATTCAGAAAGTTCAGATCTATGGGACTGTAGCCAACCTCCGTGGACGTGGCCGCAGGAGGAAAATTGACAACAAATCAAAGAGACGGATAATACAATTGGTAACAAAAGAGCCAAGAAAAACTTCTGAAGAGGTTAAAGGTTAACTTCAAGCTCAAGGAATATCAGTGTCAGATCGCACCATTCGTTATTGTTTGAGCCAAAGTGGACTTCATGGGAGACGACCAAGAAGGACACCATTGTTGAAAAAACAAATCAGAAAAAAGCCAGACTGGAATTTGCCAAACTAAATGTTGACAAGCCACAAAGCTTCTGGGAGAATGTCCTATGGACAGATGAGACAAAAATGAAACTTTTTGGCAAGTCACATCAGCTCTATGTTCACAGACAAAAAAATGAAGCATATCAAGAAAAGAACACTGTTCCTACTGTAAAACATGGAGGAGGCTCTGTTATGTTCTGGGGCTGCTTTGCTGCATCTGGCACAGGGTGTCTTGAATCTGTGCAGGGTACAATGAAATCTCAAGACTATCAAGGGATTCTAGCGAGAAATGTGCTGCCCAGAGGCAGAAAGCTTGGCCTCAGTCGCAGGTCATGGGTCTTGCAACAGAATAATGACCCAAAACACAGAGATAAAAACACCCAAGAATGGCTAAGAGGAAAACATTGGACTATTCTGAAGTAGCCTTCTACGAGTCCTGACCTAAATCCTACTGAGCATCTTTGGAAAGAGCTGAAACATGCAGTCTGGAAAAGGCAACCTTCAAACACCAGACAACTGGAGCAGTTTTCTCTTTAGGGGTGGCCAAAATACCTGTCGAGGGGAGCAGAAGTCTCATTGACAGCTACAGGAATTGTTTGAATGCAGTGATTGCCTCAAAAGGTCGTGCAACAAAATATTTAAGTTAAGGAGGAGGAGGAGGAAGAGGAGGAAGAGGAGAAGGAGGAGGAGGTGGAGGAAGAGGAAGAGGAGGAGGAAGAGGAGGAGGAGGAAGAGGAGGAGGAGGAGGAAGAGGAAGAGGAAGAGGAAGAGGAGGAGGAAGAGGAAGAGGAGGAGGGCGCCATCATTTCTGTCTAGGCCTATATCAGGAGTTTTATTTTTTAAAAATTCTGACTTTTATTTATTCATTTTCATAGTTTTTTATTTATTATTATTTGGTCAGATTCAAGTTATTTCTGTGACTATTGTGGGTTTTTCTTCCATTAGACGAGGGGTACTAACAATTTTGACCGTGTATATATATATATATATATATATATATATATATATATATATATATATATATGTGTAATTTATTTATATAGCACTAACATATTCCATGGTGCTGTACCCAGATGATAACCATTTACAAGACCCTGGAGTTCACAAAGACTTTAGGGTTATTGGTGTCCCCCATATTGTTTTTGCTTGCATCGTCATCCAAACAGCTCACATGGTCCTGGTTCATAGATTTCTCCCTGTCATACAAATGCTCCTTCTATTGCAGGTTGTAAATTTTAATTTTAGCAATTTGATTAGTTGGGGCTTTAAATGTAGAGTGACTTAAGACAAAAGCCAATCCGATTGCCAGTGCTAACCTTAGTGGCTCCATAGTGTCACTGCACTCGACCTTTAGAATTGGAAATGATCATTTGGTAATGGATTGCGCAGAGGGTCATTGTACATGAACACCACCACATATAAATCAATGTCTTGTGGGGTTTTCTCTCTAGTCCAATCCAAAGAGGGTCATTTATCAAATTGATATAAATGAGGATTGAAGTAATTTTTTTATTACGCTATGGAAAGTGAAAAATGGAGCTTATAGCAATATAACCCTATTGTACGTATCTTCCCTTCTATTCAATGTATGATATATCACTAATATAAATATTAATTAACTCCCCGTGACAATACATAAAGCATGTCTATAAGTATGCTCTGCCACTTGTGTGGGTACGATGCTAAAATATTAGGTTTAAAATAATAGGATTCTGGAAATTTCACTTGAACGTAGCTAAACTTTAGAAAAAAACCAAAAACAAAAACAAAAAATATGACTACCTACACCCCAAACAGTGCTACACCTGTTCTCAGGTTGTGTGCAGCTCAGCCCCCTTACCTTAAGAAGTATCTATCAGAAGTATCAACCCTACTGTGCTATTGTTATAGGAATATAAGTCATAGAAGGATCAATAAATTGACATCTGTGATCCAATGACTTAATCTACAGAAATTCATGTTTTTCTTAATATGTAAATGACTCATTAAGATCTATTGGCTGGACATAGGTCTCATCGAAAATCCAACTTGAAAGCTTATCATAAATAAAGTGTTACCAGTGTGAGACATGTAATGACTGACAGTCTGCTCAACACTGGAAATAATAGCTTTCATTAAAATTTAAATATTTTTAAACTTTTTAATCATTTGATGGCTCATTACATTTCAGAATATTAGCAGCTAAAAGCTGCCATTTTCCTGAATCCAAACAGAAGTGAATTACAAAAAATTAAACAATTTAAAAATATCTGAGTTAGTGTGGACTCGACGAAGCACCCGTGAGCACAAAACGGCCGCCGTCGTCTCTGACGCCCCCGCATCCCTCCCTGTTTTTTTAGGTCCCTTTTGTCTAAATAAATGAAGATTACCATTTGGTGAATGCCACCTTTTTTCTTCTTTGCTGTTAAAAGCCACATCTCAATGACAAGAGATTGTCGGTAGCCTACATACAGGGGATTCATAGGATACAGAAAGCAAGTACATTGAAGTCCCTGACACGCTACTAACATGTATTGTTTTGTGATGCTCTGTATTTTCAAGAACAAAATTTAAGATACTTTATTCCATTAAAGGATTTGTCTACTGCTGGGCAACCCCTTCTCATTCCGTGTTTCCCCCAAATAAAATAAAAAAGCCTGTACTCACCTCTGGTGCTGGCATGGTTCCAGGGTCTCATGTGAGGTTGTAATGTCAGGCGAGCTCCTCTCCCAATCGCTGCCGGCTTCTCTCTCCTCATGCATCGGATTTTTTGGAATAGAATTGTTTTTTGGCTTAGTAGGAGGCCAAACCAAGGAAGCACCGAAGTCCGCTAATGGTGCATGAGATTTCTCAACTAGATACATGCCAAGGACATGTTTTTCAGAGAAAGAGCTCATTCAGACTTCTGTGAAAATCAGTCTGCACACAAAATGCAATACTCAGATTGACCACGAATCTCCTGACCTGAGCATGATAGTTTCATAGACATATATGAAGCGGTCACGCTCAGGTTGGGAGACCCACAGCCAGTCAATCCTTTGCGGTCCAATCTCAAAACTATTTGTACAGAGGTCTGAATTTTCCATTGTAGGCCTATATGAAGCCCCTCAGCTCTGTTCAGGAGACCCGCAGACGGTCCATACATTGTGCTCTGTACACAGACTGATTTTCCCATACGTCTGAAGGAGCCCAAACTCTCTTATCACAACATGCCATTTTGCAAATCAGGCATTATGTACAAAAGCAGATTCAAATCACACACAAATCTCAAATGTATTATATATCTCAATAAATCTGTTTGCATAAAAAAAAAAATAATAATTCGCTGCCTGCGCCATTGAATATAGTTCATCCGTTTTCAAAATTGCCCATTCCACCATTCCAATATAAGGCACAGGACATGGCTGTGCACAATCTGACTTTGTTTTATGTCATTTCTAAGTGTGCTTTCACATACTAAGAAAGTCACCCGTGGGTAGGGATGAGATGACTACGTGTCAGGTAGAGACAAATGGATCTTTTTAAATTCTAATTTTCCAACTTTGAATATTTCCCCAAAAGTTGATTTACTTGAATAAATTTGTGGGAATCTCAATACAAGAAAGCTTGAATTGCCCATAAAACACGTGGGATAAGGGAGAGAGAATCTAAGTGACCATGAGGACTTACAAGTGCATCTCAAAATCGCAGGGTAGATGGAGAAATCGGGTTAAATGCTGCGCTAGAAACCACACGTCCAGGAGATGTAATGATTGGTTATTCTGTTTCTTTCTTTGTCCTGATGAAGAAGGCGGATATGCCTTTGAAACGCGTAGACCTGTGTTAATAAAGGAAAGATTTCATTACATCTCCTGGACGTGTGGTTTCTAGCGCAGCATTTAACCCGATCTCTCCACCTACCCTGCGATTTTGACTGCATCATCGGGGCTGCGGCTGACCATTCTTAGCATTCATTTTGCTTCATGCCTACAAAGGAGTTGTGCCTGTCACAACTCTAACAGGTGAGTACCTGTCTAATTATTATCTTCATCTGTATACCAGATAAGACCCTATCTGCGCTTCTCTTTCTCCACAGCATTGCTTTGAAGTGCATCTCAAGAAATTAGAATATCATCAAAAAGTTAATTTATTTCAGTGATTTAATACAAAAAGGGAAACACATATTATGTAGAGTCATTACACACAGAGGGATCTATTCCTATATATTATATAGAGTCATTACACACAGAGTGATCTATTTCATGTGTTTATTTCTGTTAATGTTGATGATTATGGCTTACAGCCAATGAAAACCCAAAAGTCATTATCTCGCAAAATTAGAATAATATATAAGACCAACTGAAAAATTTTAAATGTTGGCGTCTACTGAAAAGTCTGTACAGTAAATGCCTCAATACTTGGTCAGGGCTCCTTTTGCATGAGTTACTGCATCAATACGGCGTGGCATGGAGGAGATCAGCCTGTGGCACTGCTGAGGTGTTATGGAAGCCCAGGTTGCTTTGATAGCAGCCTTCAGCTCGTCTGCTTTGTTGGGTCTGGTGTCTCTCATCTTCCTCTTTACAATACCCCATAGATTCTCTATGGGGTTTAGGTCAGGCGAGTTTGATGGCCAATCAAGCACAGAGATACTGTGGTTATTAAACCAGGTATTGGTACTTTTGGCAGTGTGGACAGGTGCCAAGTCCTGCTGGAAAATGAAATTTCCATCTCCAAAAAGCTTGTCGGCAGAGGGAAGCATGAAGTGCTCTAAAATTCCCTGGTAGACGGCTGCGCTGACTTTGGTCTTGATAAAACACAGTAGACTTACACCAGCAGATGACATGGCTCCCCAAACCATCACTGATTGTGGCAACTTAGCACTAGACCTCAAGCAGCTTGGATTGTGACCTCTCCAATCTTCCTCCAGACTCTGGGACCGCGATTTCCAAATGAAATGCAAAATTTACTTTCATCTGAAAACAACACCTTGGAACATTGAGCAA
Source organism: Anomaloglossus baeobatrachus (assembly GCF_048569485.1). NCBI lineage: Eukaryota > Metazoa > Chordata > Amphibia > Anura > Aromobatidae > Anomaloglossus > Anomaloglossus baeobatrachus. The sequence continues at coordinate 511,380,300 of NC_134358.1, forward strand.
CAGTCCAGCTCTTTTTCTCCTTGGCCCAGGTAAGACGCTTCTGGTGTTGTCTATTGGTCATGAGTGGTTTGACACAAGGAATGCAACAGTTGTAGACCTTGTCCAGGATATGTCTGTGTGTGGTGGCTCTTGAAGCACTGACTCCAGCAGCAGTCCACTTCTTGTGAATCTCATCCAAATTTTTAAATGGCCTTTTCTTAACAATCTTATCAAGGCTGCAGTTATCCCAGTTGCTTGTGCACCTTTTTCTACCACACTTTCTTTCCACTCAACTGTCCAATAATATGCATGGATACAGCACTCTGTAAACAGTCAACTTCTTTAGCAATGAACTTTAGTGGCTTACCCTCCTTGTGGAATGTGTCAATGACTGCCTTCTGGACACCTGTCAAGTCAGTCCATGATTGTGTAGCCTAATGAACCAGACTAAGGGACCATTTTAAACACTTAGGAAGCTTTTGCAGGTGTTTTGTGGTAATTATTCTAGTTTTCTGAGATAATGACTTTTGGGTTTTCATTGGCTGTAAGCCATAATCATCAACATTAACTGAAATAAACACTTGAAATAGATCACTCTGTAATGACTTTATATAATGTTTCCCTTTTTGAATTGAATTACTGAAATAAATTAACTTTTTGATGATATTCTAATTTATTGAGATGCACTTGTAAATGTCAAGGAATAGAACAAAACAAACAAAATGCAAATGATGACTTTGGGCATAAGGTTAGGTTCCCACAATGAGTTGTTGGTCAGTGTTTGATGATGCATATTCAAAGTGGATGGGATTTATAGAAATCTTCCCACTGTTCTTTTTTTACTCAACGTAAACTGACATACAGGGCACATTTCAAAGCTGCAACATATCAATTACGCAGAGTTTTATGTGCAAATTTTCCCCAGAGAATTGCATTAAATGCAGAAAATTTGCAGGTAGAAAACCATACATAAGTTTAATCTTTATTTCCATTTAGTAATCCACATATGACTGTATGAATAAAGTTTTGTCAAAGCCAAATACCAGGAAGTATATAAAACAAAACATTTTTTTTTACAACATGCTGAAAAGAAATGAAAACCATGGCATCAAAAATGCAATGAAGACGAATGTAAAAAAATGCACCCCAAACCACAAGTAACCTAATTTAGCTAATAGATGCAGAAGTGCACCAAATACTGAATATATACATGTAACCTTAGACTATCATCTTAAAATTAGATTTATCCTATAGCATGTACTTATTTTACTTGTTTATATAGCACCATCATATTCCAAACATCATCACTGTCCCCATTGGGTCTCCCAATCTGTATTCCTTATCAGTATGTTTTTCAGTATGGGAGGAAATCAGAGAACCAGATGGAAACTCACATAAACACAGGGAAACATACAAACTCCTTGCAGATGTTGTCATTAGTGGAATTTTAGCACAGGACCCCAATACTGTAAAGCAACAATGTTCACTACTAAGCCACCATACTGCTGACTGCCAGCAAGACAGTGTTGATATTGATAAATCTGCCCTTTGTGTATGTGCTAAATTCAGAGCCTTTTTTTTTTTACCAAGAACTAGACACAAAAACCACTGCTTTTGCTTTTCAAACAGTACCGGTCTCTGAATTAATTCTGATTTCTGATCAGCTCTTCTGGATTTATTGAGATCCAGTCTTGTACTTGCATTTCCAAAAATACAGTTCGATAAGTACATAACCATACATGTACAAAACTAGGAACCAGAGAAACCTAAATATAAATCATCTGCATCTGTATCATATGCAAAAACAACAAAATCACAGTTTAGGCTTCACACGGAGAATCTTGTCTCTTTTCAGTGAAGCCTGACCTGGGTTCCTTGAAAAGCATTTCTGTGATTTGTTCAGGTCACAAGTGGGATGGAAATGAGTCTGAATCCTGCTTCTTCACACATCCGGATTTAATAGACTTTTTTTCCACTGATAAAAGACCACTAATGAGTTCATTTTCAAGCTATCAAATTGGCTATAATAGCTAGTTCCACTGATGATTGCACAGGGACCTGCTGGTCACAGTGGGTATTGTCTTTTTCTGGTGTTAACTCTTTGCATCCTTTGGTTGAAGTGTCTTTGTGACATATTCTGCTCATCATCTTCTATATATAACCTGAGACGATTCCATCTGAGCTCTTCTACAATTCTTCTAACGTTACTAAGCTATCGGTGGTAATGTTATCGAGGTAGAATGCACGATGGAGCAGTCAGGGTCATCAATAGCAAATTAATAAAGGCAATTATACAGACATACTGTAAACTGTGTCAGGGACAAGGCTCAGAAAGCAGAATAAGGAAAAAAAAACATTTTCTCTACATGTTAGAACAGAGTGAACAGCAAAACACAAAGCATGAAGAATTCACAAATATGCTTGAAGGTGTTCTTCACAATTTTAAGAAATAAACTAATGGCAGAAAAAAAACAACACCGAAATACAAAAAAACCCCCTTTAATTTAGGCTAGGGCTGCATTTTGGGCAAGTTGCACAACTGAGAACATCTTGGTAAGTTTTTGTCATGTAACAGATATCTGAAACGACTTACAGACAGGTTGCACATGACTTACAATAAGTCTTATGGGAGCGAAGCCACATGCGTCTTATGGAAAAATATCCTATAGCGTTAGTTTCTATAGTTTTTTGTGATGGTTGCATGATATAAGTTTCATTAGATTCAGTGATATCTTAGTTTTTGGTATTTTTGAAATGCACTTAAGGCCACTTTACACGCTGCGACATCGCTAGCGATCGCACCCGCCCCCATCATGTGTGCGTCACGGGCAAATCGCTGCCCATGGCGAACAATATTGCTAGTACGCGTCACACGCCTTCCTAACCACATTGCTGTGGCCGGCGACCAAACTCTTTTTTAAGGGGGAGGTTTGTTCGCCGTCACAGCGACGTCACACAGCGGGCCTCCAATAGAAGCGGAGGGGCGGAGAGCAGCCGCATCAATGTCACTCCAACCTAGTTGCCGGAGGACGCAGGAACGCTGTTGTTCGTTGTTCCAGGGTGTCACACGTAGTGATGTGTGCTGCCTCAGGAACGACGAACAACCTGCGTCCAAAATGAGCAACGATATTTGGGAAAGTAACAATGTGTCAACAATCAACGATTTTTGCCGTTTTTCAGATTGTTAGCTGTCGCTCGTAAGTGTCACATACAACAACGTCGCTAACGACGCCGGATGTGTGTCACGAATTCCGTGACCGCAGCGATATCTCGTTAGCGATGTTGTTGCGTGTAACGGAGCCTCTAGCCTGTGATATCGCTAGGCAGTCTGATTACAGGGCTCTGAATTATTAGTACAGCACCACGTATCTTGGTAGTGACACAATTTTAAATGTAAGGCCTCGGTTCTATTTGCGCTGATGCAAGACCTTCGGAAGGGATTTGCTAATGACCCTCTGCTGCGAGTCTGAGCCGAGGGTCATGCGATCTTGCCATCTGATCACAGTTGCGGAGAATAGGGGGGAGTCCTTTCTCCTTCTCTTCCGCTGCCTGTCTCTGCGTACATCGCAGTACACTCTGATGACATCCGAGTACAGTGCGGTTTCACACGCTCCCATAGACTTGTATGGGAGTATGACTCGCCCACCCCAGGGCTATGGGACACCCGGTGCCGGGCCGGACTAGTCCGGGGTTAGTCAGTGGTTGCGGGGCCCGACTCCGTGGCCCTGGTGGGTGTCAGTTAAATATGGCTGGTGACTTGGGGTTTGTGTTCGTGACGCCACCTGTGGTATGCGGCTATTAAGCCGCCGCTGCTGTGTGAGGCTTCCGGGGTGATGATATGGCAGCAATGGTGGTACTGCTCCCCACAGGTGGAGCGGTGCCCCGGGGACACTGTTGGTGCTCGTGAGAGTCTATGGTGTTGTGTGGATAACACGGTGCAGGGCCGACAGGCAATGAAAGAAACAGGCACAAACAACAGTCTCTTTACCTTCTCCTCTTTTACTGCACAAACGGTTAGTCCTGGGAGACCGTTACAGGTGGTAGAGGGCTCCGGCCGGCCTGGAAGTAACTGAGATGTCGTTTTGGCCAGATGAGTATGAGGCCTACTCCTGTTCTTTTCCTTACTGTGATAGGACCCTGCTCTCTGAATTTAGCAATGGCCTTCTTGCTGCTGGGACCGGTGGTATGTCCCTTTCCCTCTGTGGTAGGCTGCACAGGCCCTCTCTGGTGCTTCTCTGCTGGAGTCCACACCGGGCCCTGATGATGCAGCTGTACCTTCGGGCTGTTTATGGGCCAGGTGCTTGCAGCTCTCCTGCCCTTCAGATTCGGCTACCAGGGAGTACTTTAGGCCCTGGTGGCCACAGACTCCGATGTCCGAGTCTCTTCTGTGCCTCTCTGCTCCTCCGGCTTCACTGGGCCAAGCTGCTCCAGCTCTAGGCCCCAGTTCCACAGGACAGCACTACTCTGCGTCTGCTTGCTCTCACTTCTCTCTACAGACTGACCACTAACTCCTCCCTCAGGCCAGACTTAAGGAATGCTCCCTGGAACTCCAGGTTCAGAGCTCCCCCTGCTGGCCTGAGGGAGAACTGCGTTGGATGTTAAACGTACTGGCCAATAGACCTCCCAATTACCTCCAGGCTCAGCATTAACCCTTTGGAGGGGCAATGCTGTTGTGGCGACCAGGTCCTGGGGCGCCACAAGTACATGACCCGAGAATCGCTGCCAAAGACAGCATGCTGAGACTCATTTCTCATGCTTATATGGCATGAGAAATCAATCACAGATGCACTCTTTATGCAAAAAGAAAGTGGATCCAAGGACTAAAGTAAACTATATGTTCTTAAAGCTACGGTATGGTGTTGCACTGCTAAGTTACACCACATTGGCACTCTACGGGAGCCAATGGACACTCAAAGATCGGCCAAGAATGATACGGAGGTTGAAAAGTAGGGCAAACAGCTGACTGGTTCTGCCTGTTGGGAGCTGACGGTCCGTGCACAGGGGCCAACAACTGCAGGAAGGAGCAGGGGTGGAGTGATAAGTATAAAATGTAGAATGAAGCCAGACTGAACAAACATAGAAGTCAAGATGGAAAAAGAGTAGAGGAGAAGTTAGTAGAAAGTGGCCGGAGTCAAGATAGAGGCATCAAACTACCTGGCAGTTGGCAGTGCAAGAGAAGCCTAATCCACCATTTGAGATAAGACCACAAACTGTTAGCAGGCACTCTCACCCCCTTGGCACTGATCTCACTCCTAGTTTGCCAGAGGCACACTCCACTACAAAGTGACTGAGGTATGGTTCTTGCATGCATTATAACTGCTAATGGACACTAAATCACCAATGATACCAGAGTGGGTTTCGGTAAAATTAGGCTAGGTTCAAAGACATACATTCTCTCCACTGAGCACTCTATCAAGGTTATCATCAGAATGGCAAACATTTTTGAGCACTTCTGAAAAAACTAACATTGTCAGGTGATGGTAACACCATGCCCATGGTGATTTTGTCAATGTTATAATAGTAAATGGCTTATTCAGGGCTCTGTCATGGTTTTTCAGAGGTTCCAATGGGAATCCTGATGCAGTAGTCGTCAGATAGCACTGTACTGTGGTATGCATAAGTTTGCACACCTCTGGTCAAAATCACTGTTATTGTGATCAGTTAGGCAAGTTGAAGATGAAATGATCTCTAAAAGGCATAAAGTTAAAGATGACACATTTCTTTGGTATTTTAGGGAAAAACAAAAAAAAACCCAAAAAAACATTTTCATCTTTCTGCCTTTTTTAAATAAAGATAAAAAAAGAAAATGGGTCAATGCAAAGGTTTGGGAAACCTGCATGGTTAGTGCCTAGTAGTATCCCCTTTGGCAATTATCACAGCTTGTAAACACTTTTTGTAGAAGCCAAGAGTCTTTTATTTCTTGTTTGAGGGATTTTCATCCCTTCTACCTTGGAAAACTCTTCGAGTTTTGAGATTTTTCTCAGGGGAATGTGAGGGCCATTGTAAAACCCTCAGCTTGTGCCTTTTGAGGGTGTCTATTGTGAATTTTGAGGTGTGTTTAGGATCATTATCCATTTGTAGAAGCCATCCTCTTTTCTGCTGCAGCTTTATTACAGAAGGTGATATATCAAGTTCTATCAAGGTGTATCAAGTTTCATTTAATCTATTCTTCCCTCTGGCCATGAAATGTTCCCCAAGCCATTGGCTGCAACACAAACCCAAAGCATGATTAATCCACTCTCATGCTTAATGGTCGGCGAGATATTCTATTCCTAAAATTCTGTGCCCTTTTTACTCCACACACACCTCTGATGTTTGTGGCCTAAGGGGTACTTTGCATACTACGATATCACAGGTGCGATGTCGGTGGAGTCAAATAGAAAATTACGCACATCCGGCATCGCTGTCGATATTGTAGTGTGTAAATCCCTTATGATACAATTAACGAGCGCAAAAGCGTCGTAATCGTATCATCGGTGTAGTGTTCGACATTTCTATAATGTAGCTACAGCGACGGTACGATGTTGTTCCTCGTTCCTGCGGCAGAACACATCGCTGTGTGAGAAGCCGCAGGAGCGAGGAACATCTCCTACCTGCGTCACCGCGGCTCACGCCGGCTATGTGGAAGGAAGGAGGTGGTCGGGATGTTTACGTCCCGCTCATCTCCGCCCCTCCGCTTCTATTGGCCACCTGCCGTGTGACGTTGCTGTGACGCCGCACGACCCACCCCCTTAGTAAGGAGGCGGTTCGCCGGCCAGAGCGACATCACTGGGCAGGTAAGTGCATGTGACGCTGCCATAGTGATAATGTTCGCTACTGCAGCAATCACAAGATATCGCTGCTGCAACAGGGGCGGGGACTATCGCGCTCGGCATCGCAAGCATCGGTTTGCAATGTCGTAGTGTGCAAAGTACCCCTTAGAGTTCTAATTTACCCTAATCAGGTGACAGGACTCGTTTCTAAAATGCATCGAGCTTGCTTAGATGTTTTTTTTGCACACTTCTGATGCTGAATTTTATGATGAAGACACAGAAGAGGTTTTCTTCTAATGCCTCTTCCTAGAAGACCATATCTGTGCAGGTGTCTCTGAACAGCAAAACAATGTACCACAACACCAGAGTCTCCTACATCTTCTTCCTGAAGGTCTTTTGCAGTCAAGCAGGGGGTTATGATTTGCCTCTCTAGCAATCATATGAGCTGAAATTGAAAAGAGGATGGCTTCTACAAATAGATGATTCTAAACACATGTCAAAATCAACAAAGATTGCCTCAAAAGGCGCAAGCTGAAGGTTTTACAATGGCCCTCACAGTACCCTTATCTGAACATCATTGGAAATCTGTGACTAGACCTCAAAAGAGCAGTGCATGCAAGAGGACCCAGGAATCTCACCGAAGACTTTTCCAAGGAAGAATGAATGAAAATCCCTCAAACTCCTGGCTGGCTATGAGAAGCGGCGACACTTGCCAAGGGGTGCCAAAACTTTTGCATCAGCCCATTTTACTTTTTTAATTTAAAATTGTAAAAGATGGAGACAATAATATATTATATATACACATATACACACATAAAAATATAATTTTATCTTCTAAAATACATGGGAAATACGTAATGTTTAAAGTTATGCCTTTTAGAGATCATTTATCTTCAACTTGCTTAACAGTTCACCACAATAGTAATTTTGACCAGGGGTACCCAAACTTTTGCATGCCACTATATGTGTGGGAACCTAGCTTTCCATACATCCATACATGTTTTACTACACTTTTCTCAGACACATGGCAAGAAATGATACTCAATCGCACCTCTATGTGTGCTATACAGTATGAGTCTCATTCCAGTGTTGTACCTCAAGAATAAAGGGTGCTTTACATGCAGCGACATCGCTAGTGATGTTGCTGCCGATCGCACCCGCCCCCGTCGTTTGTGCATCATGGGCAAATCGCTGCCCGTGGCGGACAAAATCTGTAGTGCGCGTCACACGTACTTAGGATTAGGATTGTACAGGACTGTGCCTTCTTCCATCTTTGAGCCAGTCTGTGCAACAGAGAGTGCACAAGACCTACTAAACAGCTAAATTCTCCCATGAGAGTGCCAGGTGAGCGAACACCTGCACCGCTAGTATATATATATATATATATATATATATATATATATATATATATATATATTCATTTATATAGCGCTGTTAATTCCACAGCGCTTTACATACAGTGGCAGCACTGCTCACAATCTAGGTTACCTATGAGTATGTTTTTGTAGTGTGGGAGGAAACCGGAGTACCTGGAGGAAACCCACGCAAACACGGGGAGAACATACAAAATCCTTGCAGATGGTGTCCTTGGTGGGATTTGAACCCAGGACCCCAGTGCTGTAAGACCGCAGTGCTAACCACTGAGCCACCGTGCCGCCCTATGCTGCCTGAACGGAACGTGAGTGTAAGCTTTTTTTAATTGTAATGGGGGCAAACATGGGGAAAGAGAAGGGATTGGCCATTTTTTGGAAGGGTGCATGGAATACTACACTGACTATATTCATACTTTGCTCACATAATTTCAGAATATATAACAGGCTGCCTTATATTATCTATTTCTATCTGGCTCTTATATTACAGGACTGTATAACATAACAGAGGAGCCATGAATAAGTTAAAACCACTAGTGACAAAACGTTTTATAAAATGCTCAATATTTGTGTGTAAAAATCAAAATTTAATGTCGAAGCACAACACCCGATATGAACCAGAAAAAAAATATGCTTTTTTTTTTAAAGGCCAAGATAAAAAAAATCATTCCACATTGATGTCGAAAAAAAACTGCAGCTTCAATCAACTGATAACTTAGAAAGGATTTTAGAAATCTGCGCGGCAGCGAAATGACCTCACAAACGTACTGTGTAAGCATGGAGCAAGTAAACCCCTTATAGATTCAAGTAGTTTATTTTCCCGAGCTTATCAAATTGATTATTACGGAATCTGAAACTATTAGAAATATGACCTTTTACATACCGTACAGCATGGGAGGAAAGCAAAGTGCCGCCGCTCCCCGACTGTTATTACTGCGAGCTGCTTATTCAGCTGGAAATAAAATTACTTTTCCTAACTGAAAATTATATCCATATGACTAAATGTCCATCATGGCTATGTATGTGATGAGACTTTAATTGAAACTGTTGTGGTCACTGCTTATCGAGGTAAATGTGAATGGGAAGTTATGTGAAGTGTGATACACCTGCTAAATGGAAAAAATATTGGATGTATATGTTTTTAGGCTTTATTCACACATAGATTTCATTGCCCCATTTAAGTGCAAAAGTATAAACTGAAAATTGCACAGTTTTAGGCAATCTTTGTCTACACATTGACCATTTAACATGTGGCTTCATATTATGCAGATATCTATACTAACAAATAACATATTTATAGAACACATAAATATATATATTTTATATATATATATATATATATATATATATAATACATATGGTATACATAATATATATAGCACACATACAGTATATTTTATATGTACACATATATATATCTTTCTTAAATATTAACTATTTAATTATATATCTGCATATATATATATATATATATATATATATATATATATATATATTATAGATTATGTATTATACTGTATATATATATATATATATATATATATATATATATATATACACACACACACACACACACACACACACATATATACAGTACAGACCAAAGGTTTCGACACACCTTCTCATCGCTAGAACAACTATTAAGAGGAGACTTTGTGCAGCAGGCCTTCATGGTAAAATAGCTGCTAGGAAACCACTGCTAAGGACAGGCAACAAGCAGAAGAGACTTGTTTGGGCTAAAGAACACAAGGAATGGACATTAGACCAGTGGAAATCTGTGCTTTGGTCTGATGAGTCCAAATTTGAGATCTTTGGATCCAACCACCGTGTCTTCGTAGAAAAGGTGAACGGATGAACTCTACATAGCTGGTTCCCACCGTGAAGCATGGAGGAGGAGGTGTGATGGTGCTTTGCTGATGACACTGTTGGGGATTTATTCAAAATTGAAGGCATACAGAACCAGTATGCCTACCACAGCATCTTGCAGCGGTATGCTATTCCATCCGGTTTGCATTTAGTTGGACCATCATTTATTTTTCAACAGAACAATGACCCAAAAAACACCTCCAGGTTGTGTAAGGGCTATTTGACTAAGGAGGAGAGTGATGGGGGTGCTACGCCAGATGACCTGGTCTCCACAGTCACTAGACCTGAACCCAATCAAGATGGTTTGGGGTGAGCTGGACCACAGATTGAAGGCAAAAGGGCCAAGAAGTGCTAAGCATCTCTGAGAACTCCTTCAAGACTGTTGGGAAAACCATTTCCGGTAACTACCTCTTGAAGCTCATCAAGAGAATGCCAAGAGTGTGCAAAGTAGTAATGAAGGCAAAAGGTGGCTACTTTGAAGAATCTAGAATATAAGAACATACTTTCAGTTGTTTCACACATTTTGTTTTTTAAGTATTTCATTCCACATGTTTTAATTCATAGTTTGATGCCTTCAATGTGAATCTACAATTTTTAGAGTCATGAAAATAAAGAAAACTCTTTGAATGAGGAGGTGTGTCCAAGGTTTTGTTCCGTACTGTATATAGAAAGATAGATTATATTATGTTATTTTTATATATATATATATATATATATATATATATATATATATATATATATACTAGCTGTACTACCCGGCTTCGCCCGGGTTAACAACTGCTGTTGACAAAATAGAATGCATTAACAAAAATGTATTCTGCACACAAGAACCACAAAACAAATAGATAGAAATGTAATTATTAAAAGGCAAAAACTAAGCTAATAGAAGCACTTCACAACATATATTTCAACACCACAGATATTCCACAGAGATTTAACATCCTATGACCTCACACATACTGAGAATGTCCTTTGTTGCCTATATTAACCAATCAGAGCTTAGATTAATTAACTGTAGCAAAATAGAAACTAAGCTGTGATTGGTTGCTATTGGCAGCCTGATAAATCTCCAGGCAACAGAAAGCCCTCCCCCTGACAGTATATATTAGCTCACACATACACAGGTCATGTGACTGACAGCTGCCGTATTTCCTATATGGTACATTTGTCGTTCTTGTAGTTTGGCTGCTTATTAATCAGATTTTTATTTTTGAAGGATAATACCAGACTTGTGTGTGTTTAGGGCGATTATGTGGCGAGGTTGGTGTATGTGTGGTGAGATGTGTGCTGAGGGTGGTATATGTGTTCAAGCACGTGATAGTGTGTGGCGCATTTTGTGTGTGTGTTCATATCCCCGAGTGTGGTGAGTATCCCATGCCGGGGCCCCACCTTATCAACTGGATGGTATATACTCTTTGGTGCCATCGCTCTCATTCTTTAAGTCCCCCTTGTTCACATCTAACAGCTGTCAATTTGCCCCCAACACTTTTCGTTTCACTTTTTCCCCATTATGTAGATAGGGGCAAAATTGATTGGTAAATTGGAATGCGCGGGGTTAAAATTTCGCCTCACAACATAGCACCTGCCCGGGATAGTAACTGTCTCTCTGTTTCTCTCCCATTCTCTGTCTGTCTCCCCCTCTGTATATATCTCTTTCCCTGTCTCAATCTCTTTCCCTGTCTCAATCTCTTTCCCTGTCTCAATCTCTTTCCCTGTCTCAATCTCTTTCCCTGTCTCAATCTCTTTCCCTGTCTCAATCTCTTTCCCTGTCAGTCTGTCTCTTTGTCTGTGTCTGTCTTTTTGTGTCTGTCTCTTACCCTGTCTATGTCTGCCTCTTTCCCTGTCTGTGTCAGTCTCTTTCCCTGGCTGCATTGTGACACGCCAACATTCCATATAAGGGCATGGCTGCGCATTCTTCTGAAGTTCTGGCTGCACTGTAGCTCCCAGCTCCATTCGCTTTAATGTAGGCACGTTTTTTGTCGAATAACTGTAAAGAGCGGGGTTAAAATTTCCCTTCGAAACATAGCCTATGACGCTCTCGGGGTCCAGAAGTGTGAGTGTGTAAAATTTTGCGGCCGTAGCTGCGATGGTGCGGATGCCAATCCCGGACACACACACACACACACATTCAGCTTTATATATCTAATAATATATAAAGCTGAATGTGTGTGTGTGTGTGTGTGTGTGTGTGTGTATGTGTGTGTCCGGGATTGGCATCCGCACCGTCGCAGCTACAGCCACAAAATTTTGCACACTCACACTTCTGGACCCAGAGAGCGTCATAGGCTATGTTTTGAGGGGAAATTTTAACCCCGCTCTTTACAGTTATTCGCCAAAAAACCTGCCTCCATTAAAGCGAATGGAGCTGGGAGCCACAGTGCAGCCAGAACTTCAGAAGAATGCGCAGCCACGCCCTTATATGGAATTTTGGCATGTCACAATGCAGCCAGGGAAAGAGACAGACAGACAGGGTAAGAGACAGACACAAAGAGACAGACACAGACAAAGAGACAGACTGACAGGGAAAGAGACAGACAGGGACAGACAGGGAAAGTGACAGACAGGGAAAGTGACAGACAGGGAAAGTGACAGACAGGCTGGGAAAGAGACAGACAGGCTGGGAAAGAGACAGACAGGCTGGGAAAGAGACAGACAGACTGGGAAAGAGACAGACAAAGAGAGAGAGAGAGACAGAGAGATATATATAGAGGGGGAGACAGACAGAGAATGGGAGAGAAACAGAGAGACAGTTACTATCCCGGGCAGCGCCGGGTGCTATGTTGTGAGGTGAAATTTTAACCCCGCGCGTTCCAATTTACCAATCAATTTTGCCCCTATCTACATAATGGGGAAAAAGTTAAACGAAAAGTGTTGGGGGCAAATTGACAGCTCCAGATGTGAACAAGGGGGACTTAAAGAATGAAAGCGATGGCGCCAAAGAGTATATACCGTACAGTTGATAAGGTGGGGCCCTGACATGGGATACTCACCACACTCGGGGATATGAACACACACACAAAATGCACCACACACTATCACGTGCTTGAACACATATACCACCCTCAGCACACATCTCACCACACATACACCAACCTCACCACATAATCGCCCTAAACACACACAAGTCTGGTATTATCCTTCAAAAATAAAAATCTGATTAATAAGCAGCCAAACTACAAGAACAACAAATGTACCACATAGGAAATACGGCAACTGTCAGTCACATGACCTGTCTATATGTGTATGTGTTAGCTAGTATATACTGTCAGGGGGAGGGCTTTCTGTTGCCTGGAGATTTATCAGGCTGCCAATAGCAACCAATCACAGGTTAGCTTCTATTTTGCTACAGTTAATTAATCTGAGGTCTGATTGGTTAATATAGGCAACAATTTAATAATTACATTTCTATCTATTTGTTTTGTGGTTTTTGTGTGCAGAATAAATTTTTGTTAATACATTCTATTTTGTTAACAGCAGTTATTAACCCGGGCGAAGCCGGGTAGTACAGCTAGTTAGATATATATATATATATATATGGAAAAAAATATATAAACTATATTTTTCACTTTCATTTTATATATATAGAAATAAAAATTAAAATATGTATATATACACATATGTTTTAATATATCTCTATTACCTACCCATCTATCTTCAGTGCAAGGGTATTGTTCATTGAGCACTAGGTTTTAACTTGTCTTTTGTGAGATTATCCACATAATTTTGTGCATTTATTTTGCAATATTATTTCACATATTTTTTTTAATTTTGCTTTTTTTTGCTACAAAGTTACACTGCAATAAGCTGGGATTTTCTTTATGCTGGAGTTATTTTGAATATATCTTTCTTAAAAATTGTCAAAAATGATGTGAAGCGTGGTAAACATAAGTATTTCCACTTGCGGCGCAGATCCATCAGCCAATAATAGTTCAACATTGAGAGACATTTATCACAGTGTTTTACCATAGTTCTGGTATAAAACAATGTTACATTTTTATGCAACATGAAGTTGAGCAATTATTGTGCAATTTTTGATGTATTATGCCAGTTTTCATCAGGTTTGCAAAAGTGGGCAGACCTGGGGTGCGACATGGGGTGTTAAAGTCCACCCAATAGACTAATAAAAAGCTATGCTGTATCTTACGCCTTTGCTGTCCTCTCTTTGGGACAAATTAGAGATCCGGAGGAAGTCAGAGAACAGCTGCATCTCACCCCCTCATGATGTCAGTCGGTTATGTTTAAAGGAGTGGAAAGAGAAGTGGCAGCTGATTGTCACGTGAGTCCTGGCAGAGCCAGTGTCAACACTCCCGGCACCAGAGGTGAGTATAAGGCACTGGCTCTCTCAGGGTTCATGTCCAATAATGGCTGTGGCCAATAAGTGACCACTTCAGTGTCTCCTTTTTGGGATAACTTAGAGAACTGGAGGAAGTCAGAGAGCAGCCATATCTCACCCCTCTGGATCCCATTTACGTCTCCAAAGGAGTGGAAAGTGAATTGGCGGCTTATTGTCACATGAACACTTAGAGAGCCTCCGGCACCAGAGGTGAGTATCAGGCACTGGCTCTCTCAGGGTTCATGTCCAATAATGGCTGTGGCCACTTCACTGTTCCCTCTTTGGAATAAATTAGAGATCCGGAGATCAGAGAGCAACCGCGTCACACCCCCTCATAATGTCAGTTATGTTTGAAGGATAAAAAGAGAAGTTCCCACTGATTGTCACATGAGCCCTGGGAGAGCCAGTGTCAGCACCGCCAGCACCAGAGGTGAGTATAAGGCTGGGGTCAAAGATGCGTGTAACTCGAGAGAGAATCTTATGGCATCAGAGGGACCGGCTGATGGCGCTCCTGACAGGAGTGGGTCAGCAACATGTATTTTTATGCTACTGACATGCTCAGGCTGGTCCAAGGATTACCATGCGATCCTCGCACGAGTCATGCGCAAGTCTCACTAAAGCCTTAAGTGCTGTTATTTTACTAGGGGGATGCATAGTGATTGAGAAGGAGTTGTCCGAGTAGTGGATCACATCTTTAAAGAAATGTATTGGAAAGACCCTTGTATGTACGATGTCTAACATAGGCACAGTAGGGTCCCATCCACCTCTGGGGGTTAAATATTATGACCATGCATTTCTCATAGGTAATAAATGTTGAGTTTGAGCATTCAGTCTGTGCAAGATGTAAATAATAGTAATAATAATAATAATAATAATAATAATAATAATAATAATAAAAATGCTATATAAAACGAGTCTCGGTCTTTATACAGCTGAAGTCATGCTTCAAATCACTGCTGGCTGTGAATCTGAGGACGAATTGATATGTGTGTGAAACCCATTCTGTTCATCTCTCATTACAGAAGGACTGGCAGGCGGCTCGCAGGCACTCGTTCAAAAGGCTGGACATTACCCCACCGTGCCAAATTCTGTAATAAAACTTTATTCTCAGCCATACTGTACCACATGGAGACTACTAAACGGAATATCCACTTCATGCAATGGCAGAGATCACACGGAGAATGTGTTTTTAAAAGCACATTTGCCCTCCTTGTTGTTCATTTATAAAAATAGATTTTTTTTTCCACCGCCAACTAAACTCTCACTACCGCCATGTGATTTCTATGTAGAAATCCTTAACTCAGTGGGTAGATCTCATGATTAATTGCATTCAGTCATTGCTGGCCTGCGCTATTATCAGCTGCTTGCTGTTAAGCTATGGCTCCACTGTTAATTATTGTTGTGTGACTCTAAGGGATGTATTCAAAATATTTTCTACTGATATTTTGTGGGTTTCACCTCAAAGAAAGACGGAGAGATTGGAAACAACCGCACACAATTGTAGCCGTGAAAAATAAATTAACAAAAACTTCACTGTTTTGCTTTTCTGGCACTAAATTAATTCGGATACTTAGTAAAACTACGAAAAAATAAACACCTTCCATGTTAGGCCTTGTTCACACGTCAGTGAAAAACACATACGTTTTTCACGGACTTGTTGAAGGTGCCGTGATTTTGGCCCACGTGTGTTCTCCATGTGCTATCCGTGATAGCACACGGAGATCAGGAATAGGGGTGATTGAATATCACAAATATTCGTCAATATTCAGCTTCGCGAATATCTGACGAATAGGTCGCCGCTATGCGAATATTCGATGCGCGATGTAAGTCTATGGGAAGCCCGAATAGTTGCTATTCGGCAACTATTCGGGTTTCCCATAGACTTACATTGGGCATCGAATATTCGCAAATCGTCGAATAGTGGTGACCTATTTGGCAAATATAGGCGTTGGCGAATAGTTGCGGTATTCCATCAACCCTAATCAGGAACTTGTTGCTCACCTGTCCTTGGTGCTACTGTCCGTGGTTCTGATGTCTCCACTGCTATGGTCATACTTACTTCGGGTCCGCGGTGCAGTGAATATGCAATGAGCATAATGAGCGGGCCCTGAAGCAACTAACAGCGGCGCCGAAGACAGCATCGCTGGAGACAGGTGAGTATAGAAAATCATTTTATTTCAAAGACACCTGTTTTCACACTAATGTCACACCACTGTGTGGTCCATGTGACATCAGTGGGCCCAGATAAAAATGGTCCATGAGAAATCACTGATGTGATTGATTTTAATGGGTCTGTGATTCCGTTACATACAAAAATGTCGTCAAACGTACCAAAATCACTGTTGTGTGAAGGGGGCCTCATATAGGAGGGTGCAAAATCCACAGAGCTCCTTGGCTTAATTAAGATTCAATGACAAATTTGATTTCCAACTTAGATAAAAAATATTTGCTAATAATTCTATAATAATTGATCACTTTATTTGAAGACAACTTCATCTTATTTGACAATGTAATAAATAATCTGCAAATCACTTTATTTAAAAATGATGTTGCCTTATGCCTGAAAAATCATTCCAAACACCCGGATGTCTCTAATTTATAGAGGCGTGAAGTGGATGTTTCCAAAATTGAGCAATAGGATTTGCAGCATCGAGTTTCCTCCGGGTTCTCCGGTTTCCTCCCACACTCCAAAGACATCCTGATAGGGAGTTTAAATTGTGAGCCCCTATGGGGACAGTGTTGCTTCTTTATGTAAATTGCTATGAAATCATCAGTGCCAAATAAGTGAATAAATATTATCTTATTATTTGAGCGGAATTGGATTCTGCAATTTTACAAAAAAATTGAACTCTTCAGAGAATTGAGATTTTTGCAATACGCTCTATGCATATTCTATGAAATGGTGGCCAACTGTAGATGCAATTTTGATGAACTGTAGAGAACCAGGCAAACTGTTAAAGAAAATCACCTGACCACTCACCTGTCTCGACACCCTATCAGCCGACGGTCGTGTCTTCCATGACTCTTCCTTTCCCTTTCCCCTGAAGTACTCATTTTCTTCACCCTCTTCACTCCAGGCCATGGCTTACAGCTCAACTAGTCACTGCGTGCCATTACGCCCAAGTGATGCTGTGGTGTACAGTGACATTCATGACTTAGTGAGCCAGAAGCCATAGCTTGTAGTGAAGAGGTACAAAGAATTGTGCACCCGGAAAAGAAAAGGCTCACGGGAGCAGACGACAGCCTGTGGGGACAGCACGACAGATGAGCGGTGAAGGGGTTTTTGCCTTTTTTTTTTTACATAGATCTTATTTTTATTATGCTCTGGTGTTTCTACAGGACTGAGAGCCTAAAGGCCACCTTACACGCTACAACATCGCTAGCAATTGCTAGCGATGTCGAGCGCGAAAGCCCCCGCCCCCATCGTACATGCTATATCGTGTGATCGCTGCCGTAGCGAACATTATCGCTACGGCAGCGTCACATGCACATACCTGCTCTGCGACGTCACAGTGACTGGCGAACCGCCTCCTTTCTAAGGGGGCGGTTCGTTCAGCGTCACAGCGACGCCACAGCAGCATCACCGAACCGCCGCTCAATAGAAGCAGAGGGGGCGGAGATGAGCAGGACGTAACATCCTGCCCACATTCTTCCTTCCTCATTCCGGCCGGCCGCAGGTAAGGTGAGGTTTGTCATTCCTGCGGTGTCACACATAGCGATATGTGCTGCCGCAGGAGCGACGAACTACTTCGTACACCGAGCAGCAGCGATATTCGAGAATAGGGGGGCATGTTACCGATGAGCGATTTTGACAGTTTTTGCGACGATTCAAAATCCCTCATAGGTGTCACACGCAAAGACATCGCTAAAGCGGCCGGATGTGCATCACAAATTCCGTGACCCCAACGAGATCGCTTGAGCGATGTCGCAGCGTGTAAAGCGGCCTTTAGGAACATTCAATCCATGGAAAATAACCTTGCTGCAAATCAAATTTTTCTATAAAATCTGTTCAATTTGGTGACTCTGAGCTTTGGTCGATTCGATCATCTCTAGTGCCCACCCTTACCTTTCCATGAATTTTGTAAGAACTACAGTTTTTACTAAACAGAAATACAATAGAATATCATGACATGCTAAAAAGCTCTCAAAAGTCTGCAACTTACAGTACATTACCACCACACATAGATAAGACACATGTGGCATAAACATGTAACAATCAGAGTATCATAAAATCATGTTTTCTTCCAGGCTACTTATCTTTTGATACAGAAGTAAGGATTAAAGATGAGGGAACCCGAGGTTCGGTGTGCGTACCCCAAAAAAAGACTTTAGACAAAAATTAGAGTTCGGATTCGTAGTTGAGGTGCTTTACATATTCAAACCACTCGTGTGAGCATCACTGAGCTTGGGTACACTTGGTGCTCAGCTCAATACGAGCCGCTTGCAGTGTTTGAACGGCTCACACTGGGGTAACAACAACGTGATTGGATATAGTGTGCAGGCCAAAAAAAAAAAATGGAAAATCCTTCCCACCCTTCCCGTGTTCTGTTTATTGCTCCACTCACTGCATGTGGGCAGCGATCCGAACTGCCCAATTAGTGACTTCCATTGAGGTTCAGGTCAAGTCCGGGTCCCAAACCAAACTTTATCTAAAGTCCAACTGAAGCCGCCAAACCAAACTTCCGTGTCTGTTCATCTCTAATAAGGATTGATATATTTTGTACAAATATCCTGATTAACCTCTTGCTCCATTCCTCATCCTTTACATGATTTGTAAGATTGTTCCCCTTTTCCATGTGAGCTTGTCAAGAAGATGAACCTTACGGAGCTTTTAACCATCCATAATTGAAGAAGTTAAGATAGTCAAACTATGATATGGTCTATCCCCTCCAGGGTCCCATTAGCAGTAGCAAATGCTGCAAGTATGGTCCATTGACCCTAGATAGAGGCCTGTATACTTGTGCAATAAAACGACAGAGCTTAATAAAGTGTCACCCAACCAGTCAAGCTCATTTTCATCATTTCTAATTGTTATCAAGGGAGTAAATTGTGTTCTGCCCTATGAATGTCAGAGTCTTCCTGATTTTCTGTTGATTGTTGTTAAGAAACAGCTTTTAGTTTTGCTCAATATCGTAGATGCCATCAATTTTATAAACAATTGCTCACCCATTTACATGACGTATTTTAGCTATAACCAAGATTGCAATGTGCAACTAGTGAGACATGCTTCCATCTGTTGCCCGTACCGCTGTGTGCTGTTAATGTTTTTATTAGAAATGGTAATTCATGATGAAATTGTGAGTAATATAGGTGGGAGAATAGAAGCTGCTAATATTTTTCAGAAGAAAAGTTATGATGCCGCTGAAGAAAAATCCCACTTCTAAGAACAACGGAAAAAGACTTACATTAAAGCAATGAGATAATGAGCGGGAAAGAAGACCACAGAGTCAGATGTCCAGGGCACAAAATTCTTAGGAGCACAAAATTTCCCCCCAAAAACCCAAAGAAGCAGTGATGTAGCATGGGAAAAAGTCTGTAGGCAGTGCAAATTCCAAAGACTTCTGGCTGGGTACCTTAGATCTTCAGGCAATCGAACTTTGAGTTGTATCCATTTGGATCCTTTAGTATATCAGGAAAGTTTAGGCCCCCTGCAACACCAATCTGTCTTATCGGCTGCATCTGCTGTTAGCCTAGAGCCAACAAGACGTCAGCATCCCGGTCCAAGTGATGAAATTATGTCACTGGATTGTGCCACTTGTTAAAGCCTGCTCTATTTGCAGAGCGGAAGACGACGCGTTCGGATTTGGAGAGTATGATGTTTTTTTGTGGCATGGTACAAAAGGTGTCATTATTACTTTTGCGTGGGTGCACTCAAGGGCAATGGTGGACATACAAAGAAGAGGGGCCCTGTGTAAAAACAATATATGTGTCCTTTGCCGCCCAAGGGCTCATCATTAATGCTCAATTTTACATGCACTGCAGTTGAAAGTGGCCTCCTTTTGTCTCTGACCCCTGATATGTCTGCTCCTGCTCAGGGAGCCTAATAACTTTTTAAGGGGGCACTAATAGTTTCTAAGACTTTTAGGCATTATTTGTTTAACATGTAAGCAAACTTTTGTTTAATTTGTTCTGTGTTTTTGGCTCTTTAATTTTGAGTAGATTAGGGGATGTATGGGTTCTGAGACCCCTTGTGATCATTCAGAAGACCTCTTGAAAGAGCACAGTTTTGGATACAGGAGCTCACAGTAGTGATACAAAACAAAATCATAGGCTTTCTTCTGAAGTCATACTCTCTGTGCGAGTTTTCAGTACTGGAGCTGTGCACTTCTGTCTCCTGAGGTTTGCACTTTTGAGTGACTGGTTGGGTGTCTGGACCCGGACCCAACTGATCTGCTCAAAATTAAAGAGCATAAAACAGATGAGCGGACTTGTTGAAGTTCGGTTTAGCAGCTACATCCGGACTTTAGACAAAGTTCAATTTGGGACCCAGAATTGACCTGTACTGCAATTGAAGTCACTAATTGGGCAGGTCAGATCCCGCACACATCCAGCCATAAACAGATCACTTAAAGGGCCGGTAGGGCAGGGTTTTTTCAAATTTTTTTTTATTCACACAAGATCCAATCAAACTGTTGTTACCCCCAGTGCAATCAGGTCCAAAAATGCAAGCAGCTTGCGCTCGGCTGAGCACCGAGTGTACCTGAGCACAGCGATGCACGCATGAGTGGTTTGCATACGTAAAGCACCCGAACTTCAAATCCGTACTCTATTTTTTTTTTGTAAAGTCTGTGTTTCGTAAACACTAAACCTTGAGTTCGCTCATCTCTACTACAGTCTATCATAGGTACAAGTTCTATCAATGGATAGAGATGAGCGGATCCATGGATGTTCGTGGTTGCCAAGTTCAGCCAGACTTTAATTAAAAATTAATTTCGGTACCCAGACTTGACCTGAACTTGTTTCCGGACCCTGGACCACATTTAAGTCAATGAGGACCCAAATAAACGGGCTTGACTCAAGTAAAAAGTATAATGGAAGTCAATGATTGGGCAATTCAGTTCTCTGCCTAAATACAGCCAGCCATAAACAGAGCATTTTCGTGGGAGGGGGAGGGGGGATTTTTTATTTATTTGTTTTTTTACACACAGCATCTGAAAATGTTGTTTTACCCTAGGTGAGATCCATTTAAAGACTGCAAGGGTCTCTCACTTGGTTGAGTACCGAGTGTACCCAAGAACACATATGTTTGATCGAGTGGTTAGCATATGAACAGCACCAGAACCTGGACACAGACTATTTTTTCAAAGACAGTGTTCAGGTTAGAGCCCCAGACACCCACTGTTTGGTACGAACCCCAAACTTTACCGTTCATAGAATCATAGAATGGTAGAGTTGGAAGGGACCTCAAGGGCCACCGTGTCCAACCCCCTGCGAGTGCAGGTTTCCTAAATCATCCCTGCTATATGTTTAGCCAGTTTCTGCTTGAAGATTTCCATTGATGGAGAGCTTACCACCTCCCGTTTGGGTTTGCTCATCTCTATCTGTGAAAAACTGAAATCTGAATAAGGCCTAAAATGAAGAGTAACAAAAAATATGCAAATGTGAGAACAAGTGTAATATAGTCAGTGCTGAATTCTCTGTGTTCAGATTAATTGTCTGGAAGAAGCACATTTTATAATGCTAGAACAGATTATTATATTCCAGGCGCTCATATTTATTGCATAGTATTCTCTGTTATAGCTAAGAGTTCACCTGAGGGGGATACACGTTTCACCCTAATTAAATTAGAGCAAAGGATTTGTACAATTCTGAGAAGAGTAGTGCAACCATGTCTACATTGTAACTTTAATTTGGAAGAAACACTTTGCTATGCAAATTAATTTTAAAGTAATACTTTAGAGAGCAATTGCTACTTTAAATTAATAACCGGAGGTTAAGCTGGCATTTAAAGTGTATAACACAACTGAGATAAAATGCTGTTATTGTTAAGAGGAATAAATGAAATTCTAAATGACATAAAACATGTAAATGAAGAAATAAATTATCAAGCTCTACAAGAACAAAACAGTCTTTTACCAACAAGTTGGTTTTGTTGAATAATAGCATTTAAGCTTCAGAACTGTTGGAAGAAGAGCAAAAAATGGGTTTTGTTTTACTCCACAGAAAACAACATCTTCAAATCCTACAGCAGTCTCAGTTAGGGCCGGACTGGTCATCAGGCAAATCTGGCAAATGCCAAATGGGCCCTATAGATGGCAACACTTAACAGTATTGGCCTTCTCAAGATAGCCAATGGCTCATTGGTTTGTCCCTTACTCCAGCAGGTTACTCCCGGACTGCAGCCTGCTTGAGGTTAGCGTCACACTTGGGATGTCAGTTGGCTCCATCACATCACTGCATCATGTGCCAGCATACAAGAGACAGTATAGAAGAGAAGATGGAAGCTATGGGTTGGGGGCTCTGGATTAGGTGGATATAAGTATTTTTTTGAGTTTTATTGGACTATGCTAACCATCATATTGTGTGGGGGGCTGTTGGCAGAATTGTATACTTTGTGATGGGCTGTGGGGGACTCATTACTATATGGCAGGTTGTTAGGATAAAATCATGCTGTGTGATGTCCTGTAGGGTACATAATGCTGTGATAAGCTGTGATAAGCCAATCATACTGTTTTGGGAGATATGGGGGACTAATATACTGTGCGATGGACTGTGAGAGACATCATACTGATGAGGGCTGTGGAGTACCAATCATGCTGTGGGGGACTAATGATACAATATGAGAGGATGTATCATACTTTATAGAGGGCTGTGGGGAACCATAAAACTTTATATAGGGCTGGGGGAGCCCCAGTGGAACCATTGTGGAAAAGTTAAAACGTCTAATGAATGTGACGTTTTTTAATACAGTGTTTCCCAGAAAATAAAACTGAGTCTTATATTTTTATATGCTTTGAAAAATGCACTAGGGCTTATTTTCAGGGGGTATCATATATTTGCATGCTGTATTAGTGCCCTAGGATCACATCACAATCCTTGGTATCTCTCCTGGGCTGAAAGTCACAGATGTATAATATACACGCTGCCACTCTTAGATCAGGAGTGTTGTCTAATTAAGTGAATGAATACTCAACCTTTTCACCACCCAGAATCCAACCCACTGCTCTGAGTCCCGCACAGCACAGCCACTTTATGCCTGCTGTACTGTATCACTGTACCAGGATCACATCACAATCCTTGGTGGCTCTACTGAGCTGAGAGTGACAGCTGCATAGACATACACGATGTCATTCTCACATCAGCAGTGCTGCTGATTATCGCAGTGCTGCTGATTATCGCAGTGCACAAGGGCATGGCTAATTAAGAGAATGAATATTTACCTTCCTTTCTTGTAATCCCACCCACCACTCTTAGTCTTGCACTGCACCCGCACTCTGCCTGCTGTTTTACCGGTACTGCCAGCCCGATGATCGCATCACAATCATCGGCGACTCTCCGTAGAGACATACCCGCTATTACTCTCAGCTGAGGAAAGTTGCCAATGATTGTGATGCGATCATCGGGCTGGCAGTACCGGTAATACAGCATCCTACTCCAAAAATACACAAAAATCCTGCTAGGGCTTATTTTTGGGGTGTGGCTTATTTTCAGGGAAACATGGCAGATACCAGGAAATTTTATAAAATTAAGAAATTGATTGACTTAATTTTAGATAGGAAAGGAATGAGCAAAACAGAAACTTTTACTTCTTTATTATTTTGACACTATCTAGAACTAAAATTCTATATTTTAACAATATTTACGGACATTTATCAGACTCTGAAGATCCCTATATGAGATGATTTTTCAAACCATGCTTTAATAATTGTTTAATGTTTTGGTTTAAAAATGTGTTCAATGGATCACAATGGTGCCCTAAAAGCCACATTTGTGTATAATGTAGTTTCATTGTAGTATCTATTGTTTTGATGCCACTAATAGCACAAGAAAGCTAAAATTCATTCATGTGTAGAGTGACATGGCTGGCATGGAATTTCAGTGTAAGGAAGCCTATACACCATGCGATGCTCCTCTGTAAAATTATATATGAAAATTGCCTCTTTAGGCTATGTGCCCACGCTGCGGAAAATGCGCGGATTTTCCAGAAATCTGCAGCACAGCTACTCCCCAGCCATTTCTATGGCATTTGGGAAATGCTGTGCCCACGCTGCGGATTTTTCCGCAGCGGAAATTGTGCGGATTTTCGTGCGTAAAAATCTGCAGCATGTCAATTATTGTTGCGGATTTCTCCGCAGGGTCCCATATACTTACCTGCCTTGATAGAGACCGAGTCACTTTCTCCGTCCGGTGTACAGCAGCGCGGTGGATCCAGCCAGGTACAGGAAGGAAGAGGTGGGCGGGGCCTGCACGAGCTCCAGTCATGTGACAGCCGGAGCTAGTTCAGGCCCGCCCACCTCCAGCACAGTGAACCAGACGCTGCCTGACAGTGACCCGGCCGCCGGAAAGCGAGGTGCTGCATGATGGAGGTAAGTATGAGCACCCCGATCACTGCAGCACTTGTTCTGCATTGAGGATGCAGTGCCGAAGCCATGGTACTGTATCCTCAATGCAGAATGCCCGCACCATACCGCACGACATTCCGCTGTATATCCGCAGCATTGAAACAGAGAAAGTTCTGTTGCGGATTTCTGGGAGCACCTGCAGAATGTCTTCCGGATATATCCGCAGGACAATGTCCCCGTGGGCACATAGCCTTAGAGAGGAAAAGGATTTGAACCCTAGTATCATCTATTAGAAGTACCAATCCTGAAAGTCAGTATCATCCCTTTAATGAGCCTTACCATATGACTTAGGAAAAAAGCCAAACCAGAATCTCTATCTGCAATCACTGTGCTTCAGGGTATTGCCCCTCATCAGAGTAAAGTATGAGATCTGATCTGGCCTTATGAGATTCGTAGACTGCAATATAAGGTGTAACTTTTCTCCTTGTGGAGATATGCAAATTGTCTCTTCAGTGAGGAAGTAGATGAAGTCTATGCCACCTATTGGAGGTAGCAATCCTAAAAGACAAAAAAGCGGCCCTTTAACGAGCCTTGTCATATGACTAAGAATTTATGCCAGATCAAAACCTCAGTTTGCAGACACGGTATTTTGGGATGGTTGTCCTTCGTCAGTGCAAAGTAGGAGATCTGATCTGGCTGCGAGAGAGGATAAGACGAGGTATAAAGGGGTAGCTATTCTCCTTGCAGAGACTGACACACCAATCCAGCATGCCAGGGTTGAGGAGACTTTAAGCCGCAACGCTCCTTTGAGAAATATGCAAATTGCCTCTTCAATGAGAAAGTAGACGAACTCTAGTGCCACCTGGCTTGTCAGTGTAAGGAGGCTTATACACTGTGCAGTTAAGTCAGATCTCATACTTTGCACTGATGAGGGGCAATACCTCCAAATACTGTCTGCAAATTGAGATTTTGGTTTAGTTTTGATCCTAAGTCAACTTTTTTCATTTCCTCCTTTAAAAATTATAACTGACAATTAAAAGTTCCCATCTACAATAATATGGAAAATGTGTTTTACGAGTGGCTGGAACTTTGGCTCATTGTGAATAATAACCATAGTTTGGAGGAGAAGTCACTCATAACATAAAAACTATTATGCACAAATACTAAGCCAGAACCATGGCACTGAAGTTTACCTATTGTAGATGAAATGGACAATAAAACATTTCAGAGCAGAGCCTATCATTAAATGCAGCTGGTGTATAGAAAGCCAAGATCAATGACTGGACCCGCCAAACCACTGATGAACCAATTCACTGTCCATAACCCTTTGTTGCAGTTTTTGTTGGTATTCTCTGATTTTCCTAATTTAAATAGTAAAGAATTTACACTATGTCTGCCAGGACTGAGATGCATCTGCATGTCTATGAACGCACTTAATAAAAAGCTGAAAAGACAATGCAATGGTCGGATATCTACACTGTAAATACATATCTATGAAAATCTGTAAGCAATGAATAGAATGGAAAATGAAAAAGATGCAAAAGCGTGACATGAATAATAAAGTATTGTCCATATGGCAGGAAGTTCAAAATATACATAAACATATGATATTGTAAGACTCAATTTTACGTCAATATTCTGGATCAGATTTTTATCAGTTTTTGGTCGGAGCATCAAATTTTTAACATCAAGGATTATTCACATTTTCTCATCTGCAAAAAAATAATGGAAGTTTCTCAAGATTCCCCATTCAGTGAACAGCACAGTTTTTCTTGGACACGCATGAGGCGATTCATTAAGATGAGCGTAGTGCACGTCAGCACTCACTGGAGAACACTGACCGGATTCATTAGGCGGCTCACGCCGATACCCAGCGTGGGCTACCACCAGAAATGTATGAAGGCTGGGGCTGGTGTACATTTTTGGAGCAAGTTACACCACAAAGTGGCATAATGTATGATGAATTTGGCGGGCGGGCATGACCACACCTCATCCCGCCCAAGCCACAGCTATATTGGCATAGCTGACCCGAACTGGTGCGTAAATGCAAAAAGTCACAATATTTTTCAGAAACTGACAAGTTGTGCAAAAATATTACAACTCATTAAGGTTTTTATATCAGATTTTGGGCCTAAGTTCCTTAATGAATCGCCCCCATGGATTTGCATTGGCAAGTTTAATCCATAACTTCAATAACAAAAATTAACATCTCTATTTATTCTATGGACACTCAGCTTGGTAAATAACATGAATAAGTGAGCAGCACCATGAATAAGACGGTTACCACACGTATATGAAAGATTGATGTTTGAATGAGATCCTAAGGGGTACTTTGCACACTACTACATCGCAGGTGCGATGTCGGTGGGGTAAAATCGAAAGTGACGCACATCCGGCGTCGATATCGGTGTGTAAATCATTTTTGATACGATTAACGAGCGCAAAAGCGTCAAAATCGTATCATCGGTGTAGCGTTGGCATATTTCCATAATTTCAGAAGCACCGATGTTACGATGTTGTTCCTCGTTCCTGCGGCAGCACACATCGCTGTGTGTGAAGCCATAGGAGCGAGGAACATCTCTTACCTGCGTCCTGCGGCTCACACCGGCTATGCGGAAGGAAAGAAGTGGGCGGGATGTTTACGTCACGCTCATCTCCGCCCATCCGCTTCTATTACGCCGCACGACCAGCCCCCTTAGGAAGGAGGCCGGTCGCCGGCCAGAGCGACGTCGCAGGGTAGGTGAGTGCGTGTGAAGCTGCCGTAGCTGTTCGCTACGGCAGCTATCACAAGATAGCAGCTGCGATGGGGGCGGGGACTATCGCGCTCGGCATCGCTAGCATCGGCTTGCGATGTCATAGTGTGCAAAGTACCCCTAAGGGGAAAAGCTCAATTCTGAACTCATCAGGTCAAAAACTTTCTTCACTAAGTTATAGGGTCTTCCACATGTATATTTCCAAACATAACAATATGATCCTCACTCTCAGTGTTTTCTAATCATGCACCAGGTTACAACAGAACATTGGGCCTGTCTGACATTATACATCTCACGTACTTAGAGCAGACAGATTCTAAGTTATTGTGGGACATGTTCTTTGTCTGCTGTGTGTTTTTGTCTGCAAATGATTGGACGACTACATACAGGGGAGAAAGTACACACCCCCAGTGAAAGCTCTCTGACAACACCCATCTAGGCAGAGTGGGGAAATTAAGAAAACACATGTTTTAGTCCGCTCTGCAGCTACTACAACATCACGTGTCCAGTTCAACATGAATCCTATGGTGAAAGGTCCTCTTATAGAAGTTCAGTTTCTGTGTTCTGAAATTGTCTAATACAGATGTGAAGAGAGCCTAACACAGCAACTATGCACAAATAATGTCAAATAAATTAAATACATAACGTTCAGTCTCAACTAAGTTTTATTGAGCATTTAATAATAAATAGAACACTGCGCATCCGATAGGGATCTAAGCATGGATTCTTAAATAAATGGCATCCAATAGAATCTTAAAATACTTATAAATCAAGTTAGGTGACAAACAAAGTAGTGCTAAATAGTATGCCTCACAGTCTGCACATTGGTGATTGGGTCCCACAATAAAGGTGTCACTTACACAGATACCTGATGACAGCTCGTGTGCGAGGTCCAAGGTCCATGTAATAAAAGGTTTCTTGGATGGGCTTGGTGTAAGTGTGGCTTTCTCAAGGTTGCATTGATTCAGACGGATAATACAGGACGCGAAAACCATGTCAGAGCACCCGGTGATGCTCCAGTTGAAACAGATCACGTGAAAGTAACATGTGACATCCCAGGCACAGGTGATGGCCACTACGGGCTCTCACGAGGTCCAAAAACCAACGCGTTTCAAAGGGTGAAACGGCCTTCTTCGTCAGCGAATGTTTACCAAATCTAAATGAGCTTAAAATGGATTAATCAACAGATTTCACAATGCAAACTGCATACATTTTTAAAAAACCTATAAGATCTGATGAAGCTGGCGTAGTTGCTTTGCAAATCCATGTCAGAATGGCTGTATAATATATATGTTTTTACCTTTTCTTTTTTAATATTAAAATGAAAATTGCATGGGTTCAGTTATGGATTTAAAATAATAATAATAATAATAATAATAATAATAATAATAATAATAATAATACTACAGTAATAATATTTTGTATCTTTTTTGTTTTCATTTCCAGATGCCCTTTACTTCACATGACAACTTTCTCAACATGAAGCAAAAAAGAAGTCACAATGTGTTTATTATTATTTTAAAGGCAACTGATAATAAACAGTTTTACCCCAATTTACCTCTGATTAAATCTGATTTTTTTTTCAGTAATTGCAGACAAATGTATCAGGAAATTTTCTATTCACACAATTTTACTAATGATGTCTCGGATCCTTCTGCCAGACATTCAAAAATTAATTAACTTTTGTTTCCTATGAGGCAGCTAAGTGAGAACTGAGAAACAGTCGCTAGCCCATGGCTTTGGACAGTGACCTGCAGGAGAACTAATGCATATTTACTGGTAATTCAGGGACACAGTGCACGGGCGAGGTCATTACAATGTATTGTATTATTGACTTTCTCCTTAAAAATGAACTCAGAATTACATGTGATTTACCTGTAAACCCTTTCGAAATGGATTTGGACTGTGGCCAATATCCCCCCCCATTAATGGCAGCCTTGTAGTGCATTATGAGGAATACAGTAATCCACTTGGTTTCTAAACATAAAATCATAACATAATTCTATATTATGATAAGTTCCTTTATATCCTCTTTTTTACACTGTCTATTTTTGGCTGCAGAATGAGTTAACCTAAAATCTCTCAGTGAGCTTGTTCTGGCAGAGTTAAAAGGAACCTATCACCAGGTTTTTGCCACCAAATCTGAGAGCAGCATAACATAGGGGCAGAGACCCTGATTTCTGTGATGTGTCACTTACAGAGCTGTTTATTGTAGTTTCGATAAAATCACTGATTAATAAGCAGTAGATTATCATCATGACCGGACTACTTGGTGTGCTGCAGGTAGTCCAGCATATTCATGAGCTCTGTATAACTGCTAGATCTGCACCACAGAAAACAGTGATTTTATCAAAATGACAGCAAACAGCTCAGTAAATGACATATCACTGGAGTCAGGGTCTCTGTCTCTACATTATGCTGCTCTCAGATGGGGAAGCAAAAACGTGGTGACAGAATACCTTTAAAAACTTTTATTTGTCCTTTACTGAGCTCTTCCAAGCTCATAAAAGCTCTTCTCTTCTTTGATGTGCTCCGTGGTCATAAAATAATTGAGAAGAGCTCAGTAAACAAACAGATAAAATAATCGCAACACAAACAGCTACAGTATTTGTTAACATTTTAGGGTGTTCGCTACTTATGTTTGTTGCTGAGCTGTGAAATCTGACTTTTGCTATCTAAATAATCCTCAAATGGTTGCTGCATTCCCTGCATAAAGCTTTTATACAGGCTATGATATTACTCAGTGATAGCTGCAAGACATTATGGTGAAGTCCTGAGGCCGTGTCAGCCTTCAGTGACCAATGCAATCTTTTAGAATATTTAAAAAGGAGGTATGCATTTTTTTCACAATTTTTGCAAGTGAAATTGCAAATTGTTTGAATTTACCAGGAATTGTGAATCTTTAAATTTGAATTGAACTGAGTCAATCTCTAGTGAAGAGTAATGGTGTCTAGGCTGTTACTACACCCATTCTACATTGATTGACATCCAATTTGGCAGAGTAAAGGGGGCTTTACACACAGCGACATCGCTAGTGATGTCGCTCGTGAAAGCACCCACCCGCATCGTTTGTGCGCAACAGGCAAATCGTTTCCCGTGGCGCACAATATCGCTAGTCCCCGTCACACGGACTTACCTGCCTAACGACGCCGCTGTGGCCGGCAAACAGCCTCTTTTCTAAGGGGGGGGTTCGTGCGGCATCAGTGACGTCACACAGCAGCCGCCCAATTGAAGTGGAGGAGCGGAGAGCAGCTGCAGGAAAGTGACGCCCACCTCATTGCCGGAGGACGCAGGTGCGGTGTTGTTCATCGTTCCCAGGGTATCACATGTAGCGATGTGTGGTGCCTCATGAACGACGAACAGCCTGCATCCAGCACCAGCAACGATATTTGGGATTTGAACGAGGTGTCAACGATCAATGATTAGGTGAGTATTTGTGATCGTTAGCGGTCGTTCGTAGGTGTCACACGCAACGACGTCGCTAACAAGGCCAGATGTGCGTCACAAATTCCGTGACTCCAACGACATCTCGTTAGCGATATCGTTATGTGTAATGGGGCCTTTAGTGTAAATTGATATGTCCAGTAGAACATGAATCACAGCTAAGTGGCTGTGCTAACAATTGGGACACCAAAAGTAATCACTGGCCCAGCACCGCCCAGCTGAGCTGCAAAGCAAGACAGGAGATTTTAAGAAGACCATTTAGAAAAGTAAAACAGGTCTATTTAAATACCAAAGTGTGTGCAAAGTTAGCCTTGTTCAATGACATACAGTATAGCCACCATTTAGCTGGACAAAGTGTGTGGAGCAGGCTCAAGAGCTGAGTCTGCTCCATACAGGAAACGTTCCGGCTGTTTTTAACAACTTCATAGGAGAAACTATGATTTGTTCTATACTAATAATATGTTTTTGCAAAGTACTAATGTACTATATAGAACATGCAAAGAAAAAAATATAAAAAGGAATAATAAAAAAAAATTACAATTTAAGCCACAATGCTTTACCCCAGTTAAAATAATAATAATAATTATAATAATAAATAATAAATAATAATAAACAGGTATAATGGATATTGCCGCTTACTTAAAGGTCCAATCTGGAAAAATATAAAACTATATAAACATCGTCAATTAAAAAAATTCTAAATAGTTAGTTTTTAATTGTTTCACCTCCCCAAAACTGTAATAAAAAAAATAAAAATGTTGAATATACCTTTAAATGATAAAATTAAAAATACAGCTCGGTTTCCAAAAAATAAAATCTAAAACAGGTTTAGTGACAAAAATAAAAAGTTATTTGGTATGATCAGATCATGTCGCTGTACGGTCAGACACAGCCATTACACAGTACACAGCAGGGACACATAGATAAGATTCTCTCATCACAGGAACATTTTTTTAAAATACATCCAATTGTAGACTTTATTATTATTCCAAGATCTATTGATTGCAATCAATTTTAAATTTAAATTTCTTGGTGGGAAAACTTCTTTAAGGGGTTTCCAATTTATATACCTTATTATCTATATCCATTATGTATCTTTGGTTTTGGCTATAACTTTAGTCTTTTCCACATTTAGTACATAAATATACTCACAAAGTAGACCGTACAATGAATACACCTGTTTTGTTTTCCTCGCTCAAGTCACATTAGCAGTAATGGCAAGCGGCTCAGCATTTGATTTACTGCGCTGGAAGCGGTACTCTGTCATTGTACCACAGCTACTATTACCATACGGTTTCTACTGTCCCTTGGCATTCTGCTTGCAACACAAAATTATTCACTTGCTTGTACCATACATGGAATGAAAAAAGAAGGCACCACTATTTTTAACCACCTGCATCTATCAACATAACATCCTACTAATGCCCCGGGCAGAGAACGAAAGGAAAGGAAAAAAACACACCACACGCTTATGGTGCCACAGGATATCACGGGCATAGACACATAAATGTGCTGCTGCTCGTAAAGCTGTCAGTTTAGGTTTGTCTTGTGCAGGAGAGGATCAGCACGGAGCGGACAGTTGATGATTATAGTTGTAGAAATGGAATCTTTCTTCAATGGGAGTTTGCTCAGGCCCGGAGGAATGGTGGAAGTAAGAACTGTGGTGTGGCAGAAAAAATCTAGGAGAGTAATAGGCACCTGGTATAAAAAGACGGGAGCCACAATATAAAATATTCAATGTGTACTGCACAGGTAGGGGTTAAAAGTTTGCACTCCAATAATGTTCCCTGTAGCAGAACTACTATTTTTAAAGGAGTTTTGCATGTTCCAAAATAAAAAGTAAATGGTTGCAAAAAATATATATAAATATTGCACCATTAAAGGGGTTGTCCGGTCTAAAACGACAAGTCTGCAGTTCCTCTACGTGTCACTTTATGACTGCAGACTTCTGAATCGTCATATCACACACAAAACACTTCCATTGTCCGAGACCGTGCTCATCTAGTCAGATTCTGGCCGGGAGTCTATATATCGCCTACTCACCGCAACGTGACTGAGGTTGCGCCCATCTAGTCGGATTCAGGCCAGGAATCTACATACAGTATCACCTACGTGCAGTAATGTGACTGAGGCTGCGCCCATCTAGTTGGATTCAGGCCAGGAGTATACATGTCGCCTACTTGCAGCCATGTGACCACCATTCCTGGCTCTGACCCTGGACAATCCTCACAGTGTATAGTGAGCACACTGAGAGAATTCATCAGTCTGCAGTCACAGAGTGACACATAGAGGGATTGTAGACTTCACATTGCACAAAACACACTTGCATTGTCCGAGGCTGCGCCCATTCTGTCAAATTCTGACCAAGAGTCTGCTTATCGCCTACTCATGGCTACATGACCGCCGTTCCTGTCTCTGACACCTGAGAATCCTCACATCACACAGTGTACACAATGTGAAGACATGAAGTCATAGAAAACCGGCGGTGGCACAAGTAAGGCGATGCTGGGAGGAGTGGGTGTCACGTTGGCACGAGATAGGCACCATTGATCTCCCTGCGACAGACTTAGTGGACTTGAACAAAATGGCACCAGAGCCGGCAGATTGAAAGCTCGTCTCTCTGCAATTTTCCTGAAGCCCATTGCATCCGTTGTTGGGAGATCAGTGACCCCTCCTTCCAGCATTGCCCCACTTGTGCCATTGCTGACTTCCTTTGACCCTACGCCCACCCCAATAAGCTACATTTGGTCTATAAGATGGACCATAAGATTACAAGACAGACACCCATTTTAACATTAAGAATTCTTTTATTCCTATTTACCTCCTCTAAATTTGGGGGGTGTCTTATAGTCCAATGCGTCTTATAATCTGAAAAATAGGGTTAATGTTTGGCACGAGCGCCTGTACGTGGTTTGAACAGTCATTCTGAGTCCCTTTAAACAGATACTTGTTGATTCTCAGAAGAAATGGGAAATCTTACAAGTTCAAATAATTATCCCGGAAAGCATTAGGTCTCACAGAGCTTTAACTTGTTGGGACATAGATACGTTCAGGCAATGGGTTGCAGAATAGGTATTGCCTGGGAATAATATTGTGTCTATGCAACAAAAACTTACGGTCGATTCACTCTAGAATCTTCTCTTCAAATAGGTCAAAAATTTGGTCACTGTGCCCTTATTTTCATGGAAATTTTGCTAAGGGCTCCAATATCTCCCCAGGGAGCCTGCATCCAGCCCTCTTACCGCTATTTTACCTTACTCCATGGAATGAATAAAGAACAGAGTTGGACTTTTAGTGTGAGTGCCGTGACTTTCTTTCTACTTGGGACTATGTGTATCTTCATTCTGCTTCCACAAGCACCCAGGAACAACGCAGTGGCTTATTGACCGGATTAGGCTCACTCCTCCCCGGCACCAGCACACGGTACATAGCGGTGGTGCACACCCATATTTTTTTATTTATTATATAATAATGATACGCCAGCAAAACCATTGATGACAACACATAGGTAGAGGATAAATATCTCCCAACAGAATATCACAAAATCATGTTTTTTTCCCGAAATGGTCACCTTGTGCCATTTTTCTTTTGATATGGCAAGCCAAGATAAAAGAAGACACTTCCATGGTATGGTAGTGTATGGTCTACCACCCTATGTACATGTGATAAATCATTTTTTCTTTCCCTTGTTTTCAGTTTACATTATTTTATAAATACGTTATTTCCCCCCGCAAGCAAATTACGCAGGCAGAGCGTTGTTCCCTGCCTATTACGTTCACGTTATTTTTCATACACAACATTTAATGTGAAGAAATGACATTCTGTACCCGCACCGTCATCAATCTAGCTGTCCAAACAGATGAACAAAAAGCCAATGAGTTCAATTATAATGATAGAAAAGTATACAAAGGTGAGTAATGCCCGAGGGCTGCTTTAGCTTATTACCTCATTAATAATAAGTGCTGTGCTATAAATTTCAGATTTGAGGCAGTTTCCGAAGAGCAGGAAAAGCATTTTCCGAACTTGAACATTACCCATAGTGAAGTGCAACGAGAATTCCATTGAGAGCGATATGTGCGGAAGTAACACTAACATTCTGCTTCTAATCTTATATCAGTTGAAAGACCATAAAAATGCAAATTTTGCGAATAAGATGAAGTGTATTCTGTAATTCTTAACCACTTACAGGAGACAGACGTTCTAAAAAAAGAACCAGAACACATATTCTTTAGGAAAGAAAAGGAGAACGCTTTTCTCAACATCTGAAATTTAACGTTTTATATAAAATGCCATTTTTCCATTGTTTGATTTAACTTAATACAATATTATTGGATGTGCATTTGGGCTGATTTTTCTCTTTTAATTTTTGTGCAGCCAACCAAAACATATGTCATCACTCAGCAGCCAAAATAAATCTGCTCAACAGAAGAGAATTTGTAGCAATTTAACCCACTCCGTGCAAAAAGGAAAGGTATGACAATGTAGAATTGGTTGTAACACCACATATATGGTATACTATAAACTGTGAAACCTCTTGGAAACAACAGCCAAAAATTGCAATAAAAAAGGCTCTTCTAGGGTGAATTAGGTCTTCTCAAATTACTTGGTTAGCATTGATAATATATACTGTATGGCGGAACTGCAAAATTGTAAAAGTAAACCTGGTCTGGATAAAGAGGTTGGTTTTCTCATTAGGTGGTCTTTTGGACATGTTTCATTGTGTGAGTGAATTCTATCCAAAATTTCTGGCTGCTATATGTGGGTTCTAGATCTACAAAAAATTAAAAGGAAGGCTCACTACTCTGCATGAGTGGCCACATCTCTGTAAAAGTGAGAGGGGAGGCTTTTCGGAAATACCTTGATCAACTAGTTCTAACTCTGAACGGCGCGATTGCGGACCACTCATTCCCATGAAGTGACCCCCGAGTTCCATGACCTCTGAGATCCGGTGATGTCAAGTCAACTTCCAGTTGACCTGATATTACCGCGGCCGGTCCCAGTCTTCCTACGTGACTGGGCTGTGGGCAGTGTTTCACCGCTCATCACAGCCCAGCGTCACAGCCCAGCATCTTGTGCATGCTCTCCATCACTGCAGAGTTCTGCAAGCAGGCAGATGCTGGGCTGTGATGAGCAGTAAAAACGCCACCCACAGGCCAGTCACTCAGGAAGAACTGGGGCTGGCCTCAGTGGTGTCAGATCAACTAGAAGTTGACGTGACCTCATTGGATCCCAGAGGTCACGGAGCCATCAGGGTCACACGATGGGGAAGAGCGGACCATAATAGCACTGCTCAGAGGCTAAATTGGTAACACAGGGTATTTACAAAAATCATTCCCTATTAGTTTTACAAAGATATGGTCACTACTACAGAGTAGTGAACCTCTCCTTTAAGCAGAAATTTGTACTAAAACCCTTTGAAAAGGCACAAAATATATGTCCAACTTGAGGATGCCAAACGTTTTTAGACTGGTAACATTTTCCCATCAGTTTTGGAAGACCTGGGGCAGAAGGGACGTGGATATGACCACTCCTCTGAGTGTACCA
The DNA here is from genome assembly GCF_048569485.1 of Anomaloglossus baeobatrachus. Taxonomy (NCBI): domain Eukaryota; kingdom Metazoa; phylum Chordata; class Amphibia; order Anura; family Aromobatidae; genus Anomaloglossus; species Anomaloglossus baeobatrachus. Next base: position 511,416,843 of record NC_134358.1, read on the forward strand.
TGCCCCTTATCAAAATCGGTGTGAATAACATCAGGGTCTAAGTGTTTTTGTCTAGATGTCTACTTAGAATCTCTATATAATGCCATCTGTAAAAGTTGTTGCATCTTTAATTACTATAGTGTGAATGGACAAGTTCCCAAATCTTCTATAGACAGATATAATCCAAAAGAGATTTACCCATGTCTAAAGATGAACTTTCACCAAATCAAAAGTGTTGAGTTTTTGCTTTTGTTTTATTCCTTCTGCTCCCATGAATAATACTTTCATAGTGTTTAAGGTTGAAGGCAGACTTACTGAAAGTTCAACCCATGACCTAACCCAACATGTTGATCCAAAGGAAGGCAAAAAACTCCATGGGGCAGACAGTAAACGCCACATTAGGTGAAAAAAATTCCTTCCCGCCTCCCAAATCCTTTGTTTCTTTTTCTTTAACCGTCACGCAGGCAGTTAAGGGCTAATGTTTATGCCTAGGTTCTTTGTGGGCATGTCTTTAGCTTGCTTTGTATTATTATCCTGGAAGCAACACCTCCTTGGTAAAGACCATAAAGAGTAGCACTAAATAAAAAGACCCTTATCTCTAGAACCGTATGGCAGATTTGAAAATTAAAAAAAAAACAAAACACTCAAAAATTAGGAAGAAAAAGAAAAAAAAAACAAAAAAAAACCTGGCAACTTTTGACCTGGTGACAGATCCTCTTTACGAGGAGATGTATTTAAGTGGCTAACTTTGCTTCTTTAGGGCTTTTGAACAGAAGAGGCATACATTTATTGGATAGGCGATGAGAACTTGTGCTTAGATCTATCCCAAAAGTCCCCTATACTGAAATATTAGTAAACAAGAGTTAGATAAATATCCCAGGGATCTTACAGTCATACTTCATTTCATGGATCCTCTACTTTTTGGTCAGTCAATTTTCAAGAAATATAGATAACATACAAGAGATCAAGACTACAAGATCAGACTACACATTGTATGTTTGTAGTCTGGTACCATGGAGACACAAATAATAAACGTTTAATGAAGACTGGGCAATATTACTTCATTTTATTTACATTGGGACAAAAAAATAATGGTTCCTTATCCTTATGCCAACATAAAAACAATTTCCTATTTAAACCATAACATTATATGAACATGAATATCATACCTCCCAGCAGTCTTGCGGTCCTTAATTCCAGTGGATTGTGGCCTGTTAAAAAGAATAAAGGCATCATCTTAGTTTTTGGATGAATTTATAATATAAAAAAGCATTAATCAATACAGAGCATAATACTTCCATAGCAAAAATGTGCAATGTCTTCCTGGTGGACGGGAGATATGACAGTCTGTATTATATACTGCATTATATAGTTATCGGTATTCTATAAATGAAAACTGATGGGCTGTACTGATTGCAAATGAATTACATGCAACGAGGAATTGTAGCTCTGGAAATTTCTTACAATACTAGATTATTCCAATGTGATCCCTTACAGGGAATCTGTCAGCAGGTTTTTGCTCTGAGTACAGCATAATGTAGGCAAGAAGATTCTGAATCCAATAATGCATCACTTAGATTACTGGGTGCAGCTGTTCTGACACAATCTGATTTTTTAGATTTAGCCATATAGTAGAGCTGAGAGAGCTGTCCCCGCCCACACCAGGCTCTCTATAGAGATTATACATTGACAGCAAGGTGTCAATCACAGGAAGGGATGTGCTGGATTACCTTGCACGTGGCAGCTAGAAATGATAATCACCAAGTGATTACGCCTTTAGTTTATGTAAACAACAGCACGGAGCCTGATAAGAGAAGCACAGTTGATCTTTGTTTTCTAACCCAAACAACATGCCGTCCACAGATTACATAGCAAAAATCTGTTGACAGATTCTTTTTCATTTCTACCACTGAGTAAAGGTTTGTGTCTGGAGATTTCAACCCTTGTCTTACAAGTTGTTAGACTGACCATTCACATCAGATACCTGTCAATCAAACACTCCTTTGGCCGAGACCATACCTCACAGTCCCACTAAACATGTACAGTCAGATTGATGAAGCATGAATCTTTTTTGAATGGGTAGAGGGGAGTAAAGGTGGTGTCACACACAGCGACGGCGACAACGACGTCGCTGCTAAGTCACCATTTTCTGTGACGTAGCAGCAACGTCCCGTCGATGTCGCTGTGTGTGACATCCAGCAACGACCTGGCCCGTGCTGTGAGGTCGCCGGTCGTTGCTGAATGTCCTGCTTCATTTTTTGCTCGTTGCTCTCCCGCTGTGAAGCACACATCGCTGTGTGTGAGAGCGAGAGAGCGACGAACTGAAGCGAGCAGGGAGCAGGGAGATGGCTTCTGGCAGCTGCGGTAAGCTGCAACCAAGGTAAACATCGGGTAACCAAGCGAAGTGCTTCGCTGGTTACCCGATATTTATCTTAGTTACCAGAGTCCGACGTTCTCAGGCTGCCAGTGCTGGCTCCCTGCTCCCTGCACGCGTAGCCAGAGTACACATCGGGTACATAAACAAAGGTTTGCTTATTAACCCGATGTGTACTCTGGCTAGGAGTGCAGGGAGCCAGCACTAAGCGGTGTGCGCTGGTAACCAAGGTAAATATCGGGTAACCAGCGAAGCATTTTGCTTAGTTACCCGATATTTACCTTAGTTACCAAGCACAGCATCGCTTCCACGCGTCGCTGCTGGCTGGTGGCTGGTCACTGGTGAAATCTGCCTGTTTGACAGCTCACCAGCGACCATGTAACGACGCAGCAGTGATCCTGATAAGGTCAGGTCATCAGTCGTGATCACTGCTGCGTCGCTACGGGTGACCCTAGCTTAAGTCACCGCAATATAGCTCTAGTAGTTTCTCTCTCCTGAGAACAAAAGATCAGGCATGTTGAAATTCAACATGCCCAACTCTTCTTATCTTTATTAACACATGTCAGGGGAGAGTCAGAATGCCCTCGTGCATAAGATAGTCAGACAGTCTCAGAAAGACCAGCCTATAAAACTTACTCACTTGCATATGAGAGCCTGAGTTATCATGCGATAGCTCATTTCCAAGCATATTGCTTGGTGTATTGAATGCAGGGTTGCCACCTGGATCTCAAAAATCAAGGTTAGACAATATTTTTCATGGAGACATTGTAAAACCATAATAAGTCCTTATGCCTATAGGTGATATATGTCTACAACCCATAATTCTGATATGACGGCATCAGTTGCATTCACTGTAATCAGTAAAATGATGATAATTACAGTCAATGATCTTCATACGTTTCTTCTGCTTCAAAAAAATCACCGATACCTTCAATTTTTTTATGGGCAGGGGATAAAAAGTGTCCTAATTTTATATACTGTCCTGGAATTTCTGGACGATTTGCAGCCCAGGTTGAATATATGTACTTTGCTGACAATCTAGTTAACCCTTTGAGCCAGAGTCAATGAGTCAGTCACTGATTTGGGGTTTATTATACCAAGTTCAGGTTACAAAATGGTTAAATCCGAAAAATATAATCTTAGAAATATATTTCCTGTGCATGCCATGTCGGCTCACACACATCCATTTTTTGCCCTCATGATTTCCATCATGTTAATTACCAGGTTACAAAGTGAGCAATGAACCTCAATGACATTTCCGTGGTTGATGTGTACAAAGAACACTTCTAATAAAATTCCTTATCTTCCACATTGCAGCTTGTTCTAATCCACTCATCTGTGCCCTTATTTATTATTTTTGCATCCATCAAAAGTTAAAAATCCACACATCATATTGTGACCGTTCCACTTAGGCAGCAACATGTTTAAAATCCCAGCGCCTGACATCACAATGTATTATTCATATCCTTGGTTGCAATACAATGACACATATTTTCTCCTCCACAAAGAAATGTCCAATATTTAGAGTTGTTTCCTACATAGGTACATTTATATAATCATGAATAGTTGAGAAAACAAAGGGCGCCGAATTTACTAAATATTGTATTATCTAATATATGTTTCAAGTGCTGAGCTCAAAGTCTATAGCCAAATCCAGCATTCTTAAAGCGAACCAATCACCAAGATTTTCCTATATAACCTAAAGCCAGTGCTATACTGGTGCTATCAGGCTGATTCTATACATACCTTTAGATGTCAGCTATGATGTATAGTTTTTGAAATACAGGTGTCACGCTGTACAAAGGCTAGTAAGGCACAGTACAGCGTAATCCCCACTAGGTGGCAGCAGAGTAGTGAAGGAGAGACAAAGAAACACTGTAATGGAAAGGCAGCTAAGTATAGCAGAGTAACTTCAGCAATGTTAACAGGCGAACCACAAGGGGGCAAAAGAGAAGTCAGACAGTCAGGGTCTAGCCAGGAAAGTTGAGTCACAACAAAGGGAAGATCAATATCAAAGTCAGAAAGCAGAACCGAGTCAGAAGCCGGGAGATCAGTTATGCAGAGGGAAACACAAACAACAGACAGGAGTGGGAAGTTAGGGGTTGGGACAGGCAGACGAGCGGGGGAGGGTCAAAGTCAGGAAATAGTAGCAGGGAGGCAGAAGAGATTGGGAACACTCACCAGAGCCAGTATACAAGCTGCAAGGCACAAATATCACTGGCACTGACCCATAGGTACAGAGGCAAGATATAGTGTCCTGGGATCCAGAACAAGGCAAGGGAAGTTAACCCCTGACATGACCAGGCCAGAGCTGGGTGTAACCAGCAGCATGGAAAAGCCGGCCTGGATCATGACAACAGGCAAATAAAGTTACAGAAATGTACAGCTTTTTGATTCGCAGCAGTTGCCAAATAGTTAATATATGGGTGAGGTATCTATTACCGCTCCTGTCTTCTGCCTGGCCTCTATAGATGCTAGACTGTATGGGCTCCTCCGAGGTATGAGTAATTTCTGTCACATGATAGGGACATGTTAGAAATGCGGCTCATACAGTCTAGAATCTACAGAGACCAGGCAGACAGCGGCAGGAATAGACAGCAAAACCCCACCCACATATTAGCTATTTGGCAGCTGCTGCCAATCAAAAAGTTGTAGATTTCTGTATTTTTACTTGCCTGTATTTCAAAAACTATACATCCATTCTCACAACTAAAGGTATGTATAGAATCAGCATGATAGTGCCAGTATAGCACTGACTTTAGTTTATATAGGAAAATCCTGGTGATTGGTATGCTTCAAGTGGCACTGAAGTCTGGGAAATGTTCATATCCTTAAAGTCACTTATATAAATAATAACAGAAGATGCAGCATCCCAAAGGGTGGCCCTAGGTTGGATTTCGATCATCAGTAACTTTATTGGTTGGTCTTACACCATTCATCATCACCATTCCATTTAACCCCTTAAAGGGCTTGTCTGATCCAAAATTCCAAATCTACAGTTCCTCTATATCACTTTTTATGACTGCAAAATCTAGACAAAAAGACTGACGGCACTCCCAAAATGCCGTCTGAACAGGTGCAAAACTGAATATGACATAATGACAAAAAAAGACAGTTGCACTCTGAAATGTTAAAGCATGCAAACCATGAATGCAAGAATATAGACATGCATTACAGCTAAAGGAAAGCTAAGAAGAAATTGAGAAAATTAGCATACAAAATGGCCATTTCAACATCTGCCCAGTAGCCACGTTAAGGCATATCTCGTTACTGGGAACCTACACATAACTGAAGCCTCTCTCTGGATTACAAACCTCCATGTGTATGGGAATGTATGAACCTGCTACTGTAGAATAAAATCACACGTGGCTAATGGGGGAGGGGTGCACAGTCACAAGGCATGACTCCATAATCTAAACAAAAATACTGACGGCAATCCCAAAATGCTTATTTTTCTTTTAATTTAACAAAGTTGGGTTATTTACTTGTTTTTTTTCTCTTTTTATTTTCTGAAAAACCAAAATAGTGATGTGAATTCATACAAAGGGCGGATTTGTAATCCTGAATAATATGATGACATTTAGTTTATTATAACTGTACATTTGCGATCATACGTCAGCTTTTACTTGACTGTACCTTTTGTTTTATTTTTTAATAATAATGATCTGATTTAGAAAAAATATTTTCGAGGTAGCAAACACCGATGCTTCACGTGAATTTCAGGAGCTCCACCCACTTTGTCGGAACTGGTCAAAAATGGTTTGTAAACTCCAAAAGACGCAAATCAGTTTGTTGCGTCCAAAAATAATTGCAACTGCTCAAAGCTTTGTAAGGCCAAGTTCACATGTTCAGTATTCATCCATTAGAATGGATCCAGCAGCGATCTGTTGGCAAAAAAAGTTCTGCAGACACAATTTTTTTGTCAGATTTGAAAAAAATTGAGTTTTGCATGATCCTTTTTTAAATATTGCTGCTTATGGAAAACAGATCCATTACTTATTGCTATATAACCATCTATTTTTTTTTATTTTTTAAAGGATCCTTTTTTTTACTGGATCCATTTCAAATGAAAGATAAATAGCAATCAGTTAACGGATTAGTTTTCCATAAACTCCAATGTTAAAAAAAACAATCCTACAAAAATCAATTTTTTCAAAACAGACAAAAATGTTTTATCTGTAGAACTTTTTTGCCAACGGAGTTCTGCTGGAGTCATTCGAACAGATGATTACTGGACATGTGAACTTAGCCTAAAGGGCCAGTCACACGCAGCGATATCGCTAGCGTGCGTACCCGCCCCCGTCATTTGTGCATCACGGGCAAATCGCTGCCCGTGGCACACAATATCGTTCAGAGCAGTCACACGGACTTACCTGCCTAGCGACGTCGCTGTGGCCAGTGCACCGCCTCATTTCTAAGGGGGCAGTTCGTACGGCGTCACAGCGGCGTCACTAAGCGGCCACCCAATAGAAGCGGAGGGGCGGAGATGAGCGGCCGTAACATCCCGCCCACCTCCTTCCTTCATCATTGCCGGCGGCCGCAGGTAAGTTGTTGTTCGTCATTCCCGGGGTATCACACGTAGCGATGTGTGCTGCCACGGGAATGACGAACAACCTGCGTCTTCGACAATCAACGATGTTTTGAAAATGAACGACGTGTCAACGATGGACGGTTTGGTGAGTATTTTCCATCGTTAACAGTCGCTTGTTGGTGTCACACGCAACGACATCACTAACGATGCCGGATGTGCGTCACGGAATCCGTGACCCCGGCGATATATCGTTAGATACATCGTTGCGTGTAACGGGGCCTTAAGCCAGAATTCTGGAAAAAAGCTTTCATGAATCTAGCCCTTTATATTTCTATTATACTTTTCCTTTGATTGTTCCATTCCTGGTTTTGGCTTATAAATACTCAGGGAAAGAATTCACTAGATACTGTACATGTGCACGTGGCCTAAATGTGCACTTGCTAAGTACTGTTTAATGACAGTGTCTGACAGTGCATGGACATGATCTGATCTTACCACAGCTCCTGACCAGGGGAGGACAGAAAAGACTATAAAGATATTAAAGTAGAACATCTATCCAGCTTAGTAGCCATTTTCCAGCTGTATTACTCCATGGTATTTCCCTGCCCATGCCCACCTCTTCTACTCCTTCTTGATCATCAAATCCTTCCCTCCCAGTACCCTTCCTCAGTGTCTTCCAGGGGCTTATTAGAACATAAGAAACAACCAGACCTCAAATTCCAGAATAACTCCAATAATTGAAAGCAATTCAGCATACCATCCTGAACTAACGCACCAGAAGGGAGGCCTGGTACATCCATCCATGGCTATTAGATCTTATAAAATGTACCCAGTGCTATCTTTTTTAAATATACTCCTATTTCTAATCTAAGGACATTATTCATCTTAATTTTGAGTTTTGCTATAGTCGGGGGTGAAGGGTCCAATCAGTGGTACGCCAATCACTTCCTTGCTTGGTAAAGAATACATGATATACGCAAAGCTATTGGGGAATGCGCATCTACTCCCCCCTCCCACAACTTTACAAAAACAGATATGGGCCAAAAGATGTACTATAAGGGTCAGCACACACAGTGAGTAATACAGAGCGAGTGGAATGCGATAAAAAAAAAAAAAATCGCATTCTACTCGGACCAATATTACTCTATGGGGCCGCTCCCATGAGCGATTTTTTTCTTAACCCTAATCGGACCGAGACAACAATCGCAGCATGTTGCGGGTGCAATGTGATCCTGTTTCACTCGCTTGCACCCATTTAAGTCTATGGGGCAAGAGAAACATTACACTTGCATTACACCGGTGTAACGCGAGAGCAGTGCGATTCTCGCATCAGCCGGCAACGGAGGAGATAGGGAGATTAATCCCTCCCTTCCCTCCGCAGCTGTGGTCTGATCGCATGATCGGACCACACTCGCATCACACTCGCTTGACACTCAGCTCCCACTGTGCTGCGAGCATGAGACAAGTGTCATGCGATGACTCGCACATAGCCCCATGTGGCCTCAGCCTAATATGAAATACTAGCTCTATGAGTCCCAGAGTTTGCTTCCAAAATGCTCCAATATGTCTGCACTCCCACATTACAAGCATTAAATGGGTATCGTCCTGTCCACATCTGACAACCTGTGCATTAGGTCTAAGGCGGGCTTTGCACGTTGCGACATCGCAAGCCGATGCTGCGATGTCGCACGCGATAGTCCCCGCCCCCATCGCAGGGACGATATCATGTGATAGCTGGCGTAGCGAAAATTATAGCTACGCCAGCTTCACATGCACTCACCTGCCCTGCGACCGTCGACCCTTCTCCTTCCTAGGGGGGAGGGCCGTGCGGCGTCATAGCAACGTCACACGGCAGACGGCCAATAGCGGCGGAGGGGCAGAGATGAGCAGGATGTAAACATCCCGCCCACCTCCGTCCTTCCACATAGCCACCAGCGGCAGGTAAGGAGATGTTCCTCGCTCCTGCGGCTTCACACACAGCGATGTGTGCTGCCGCAGGAACGAGGAACAACATCGTACCTGTCGCTGCACCGGCATTATGGAAATGTCGGTGAATGCAACGATGATACGATAACGACGTTTTTGCGCTCGCTCATCATATCATCTAGCATTTACACAGTACGATGTCGAAAGTGACGCCGGATGTGCGTCACTTTCGATTTGACCCCACCGACATCGCACGTGCGATGTCGCAACGTGCAAAGCCGCCCCAAGGGGTACTGTGCACACTACGACATCACAGGTGAAATGTCGGTGGAGTCAAATCGAAAGTGATGCACATCCGGCGTCGCAGTCGACATCGGAGTGTGTAAATCATTTTTACTACGATTAACGAGTGCAAAAGCGTCGAAATCGTTTGATCGGTGTAGCGTCGGTCATTTCCATAATTTCGGAAGGATCGATGTTACGATGTTGTTCCTCGTTCCTGCGGCAGCACACATCGCTGTGTGTGAAGCCGCAGGAGCGAGGAACATCGCCTTACCAGCGTCCCGGCTGCAATGAGAAAGGAAGAAGGTGGGCGGGATGTTTATGTCCCGCTCATCTCCGCCCCCTGCTTCTATTGGCCGCCTGCCGTGTGACGTCGCTGTGACGCTGCACGAACCGCCCCCTTAGGAAGGAGGCGGTTCTCCGGCCAGAGCTACGTTGCAGGGCAGGTAAGTGCATGTGAAGCTGCCGTAGCGATAATGTTCGCTACGGCAGCTATCACCAGATATCGCAGCTGCGACGGGGGCAGGGACTATCGTGTTCGGCATCGCTACAATCGGCTTGCGATGTCGTAGTGTGCAAAGTACCTCATAAGTCCCATCTTGAACAGGAGGCTAGGTGCACCTTGGAAATCTTACTCTAGCACATGGTCTGGATCTACATGGGTGGCATCTGTTTGCTCTTTCTTGTAGAAGCGGATCCCAAGTGTACAAACAACCCTCTGACACCAAGGTACTCTAATATTTGGTATCGTCATTGTATGGTTAATTAGGTAATATAGTGGAACCTTGGTTTACGAGAACAAAATCCGTTCTGGGAGTGTTCTTGTAAACCAAGTTACTCGTCTAGCAAAGCAAAATTTCCCATAGGAAATAATGGAAGCTCAGACAATTCATTCCACAACTTGTGCAATGTCCCATCCTGGTTCCTTATTGTGCTATTCCACACACGCACAAACAAACACACATACACACACACACACACACACACACACTATGCTCACCTTACCTTCCGTTCCCTCGCCGGCCTTCTGGTTCTTGTAGTCCGCAGGTAGGTGTATCCGGTAACCATCCTGACGATGCAGGAGCTTCTGCTGTCAGCATACTGTCATATGCAGGAGCCGCTTGCCTCTAATTGGCCAGCGCGCTGACATCAAAGGCATGAGTCGCTTGCCTCTGAGAAGCGCTAACAGCAGAAGTTCTTCCATCGTCGCGATGGTTACCGATACATATCCTGTACCGGCGAACTACAAGAACCAGGAGGCCGGCGAGGGAACGGAAGGTAAGGTGAGCATAATATATGTGTGTGTGTATGTTTGTGCGGACTGCAAGAGCGGGTTAGAGCGTGGTGAAAGTACGGAACCGGAGGTGTGTGCGGTGAGTATTTGCTCGTACATCAAAGATTGCTCGTAAACTGAGTCACAAAGTTACAGCAAGCGTTTCTCGTATAGCGAAATACTCGCACAACAAGTTACCAAGGTTCCACTGTATATGGAATTTCACAATAGCCCTTCAGTGATGTGCAGATTATGTAGGAAAACATGAAGAAAAATAAGAAAAAAAGTCAGGATGAATGAATCAATACTTAAACAGATAAATCATTTTACCTTTTCCCATGTAAGAAATCAATAAACCCTACTGCCTATGAAATAGCTCAGTATCTGTAGTACATAGACCAAAAATACCAATATAAATAAGAATCATATATAATTTATCTAGGTTACTTGCGGAATTTTCTGCTTATTGTAGCTTGAAGACTGATAGCAGCAAATAAATTCTATTGGTAATGAAAGTTTCAAACCCCCTCAACAGCAGAAAGCAGAACATTACTTTTGCCGCCTCTCAGCCTGTCAGGCTATTTCAGTTTTATTTCCGTGTGCTACAATATAAAATGCACTAACCGTCCAAGAGGATCAATATACACCTTCCTCAACACCATGGAATTATGTTCTAAAATTGATTCCACCTCTACGCATGAGATCTTACAAACTGCATTCTCAGTTAATTATATAATATTGTCTTACTTTGAATGAATAGGGACTGGAACCTGTTTCTCGCCCCGCATCTAGTAAACTGCTGACATACAATGTTCCCTCTGAAGCAGATAATGAATTGCATCCCATACATACATTGCCCACACTCAACAGAAGGAAATCTACTAGTGATGAGCGAGTACTAAAAAGCTCGGGTGCTCGAAGCTCGGGCCGAGCCTCCCAAGATACTCGTGTACTCGGCCCGAGCAACGAGCCCAATGTTATCCTATGGGAGACCCGAGTATTTTTGTGAAATGACCTCCCGGCAGCATGGAGAAACCCTAAAAATGTCACAAAAGTCTCAGAAGAGTGCTCAAATGACATGGCAACAGCATGGGGAAGACCCCTTGAAGCATTTATCACTCAAAAGTCACAGCTGTGAACAATTTTGTCCGCGTTTTACGCCATTTTTACGGACTCACCAGAAAACCTTCCAAAATGACCCCAAAATGATTTTTCATGGCGGAAATGTTAAGGGCACATACCCAATAGTGAGATAGATCTGGTGTATGTTACTTTTTGAGATCAATACATGAAAGATTTTACGTGAAAACATTGTGTGGCACTCCGATGTCCCTGAGAAGAGACGTACATGAAGGCCTCTTGAGTCTAATGTGCCCATTTTGAGGAAGTGAGTCTTTGTAGTATTTTCCTTTGCCAGGGCAGTCCTAAATTGTGAGGTTCACCAATGCCCCTGCATACAGACGTGCATGAGGGCCTCAAAACATTAAGTGTCCATTGTCAGGAAGTGGGTGTATTATAGTATAGCCCTTAGGCAGGGCAGCCAAAAATTGGGAGGCTCCACATTGTCCCTGGGTAGAGACGTGCATGATGGCCTTTAAACCTGAAGTGCCCATTGTAAGGAAGTGGGTCTATTTCAGTATAGCCCTTTGCCAGGGCAGCCAAAAATTGGGAGGCTCCACATTGTCCCTGGGTAGAGACGTGCATGAGGGCCTCAAAACATTAAGTGTCCATTGTCAGGAAGTGGGTGTATTATAGTATAGCCCTTAGGCAGGGCAGCCAAAAATTGGGAGGCTCCACATTGTCCCTGGGTAGAGACGTGCATGATGGCCTTTAAACCTGAAGTGCCCATTGTAAGGAAGTGGGTCTATTTCAGTATAGCCCTTTGCCAGGGCAGCCAAAAATTGGGAGGCTCCACATTGTCCCTGGGTAGAGACGTGCATGAGGGCCTCAAAACATTAAGTGTCCATTGTCAGGAAGTGGGTGTATTATAGTATAGCCCTTAGGCAGGGCAGCCAAAAATTGGGAGGCTCCACATTGTCCCTGGGTAGAGACGTGCATGATGGCCTTTAAACCTGAAGTGCCCATTGTAAGGAAGTGGGTCTATTTCAGTATAGCCCTTTGCCAGGGCAGCCAAAAATTGGGAGGCTCCACATTGTCCCTGGGTAGAGACGTGCATGAGGGCCTCAAAACATTAAGTGTCCATTGTCAGGAAGTGGGTGTATTATAGTATAGCCCTTAGGCAGGGCAGCCAAAAATTGGGAGGCTCCACATTGTCCCTGGGTAGAGACGTGCATGATGGCCTTTAAACCTGAAGTGCCCATTGTAAGGAAGTGGGTCTATTTCAGTATAGCCCTTTGCCAGGGCAGCCAAAAATTGGGAGGCTCCACATTGTCCCTGGGTAGAGACGTGCATGAGGGCCTCAAAACATTAAGTGTCCATTTTAAGGAAGTGGGTGTATTTCAGTATAGCCCTTAGGCAGGGCAGCCAAAAATTGGGAGGCTCCACGTTGTCCCTGGGTAGAGACGTGCATGAGGGCCTCAAAACATTGTTCCCATTGCAAAGGAGCGGGTCTCCTGTCGTTGTAATGTCCATTCTGCAAAGAATGGGCGAAAAAATTTACCACTGGGGGTATACCTGAAACAAAGACCTAACTATTGTAACGGTCATCATGATGGCGCATGAGGAGAAGGAGGAGCAGTCCAGCGATTATCCAAAGTCGAGAAGTGTACCCATGGGTGAGTGGAGGTACATGGCAAACTTTAAATTCCGCTCTCATTTGCTGGTGGTGTGGTGAAGTCTGGCCCAATCCAACCCTTGTTCATCTTTATCAGAGTCAGCCTGTCAGCATTTTCAGTTGACAGGCGGGTGCGTTTATCTGTAATGATTCCACCTGCGGCACTAAAAACACGCTCTGACAAAACGCTAGCAGCAGGGCAGGCCAGGACTTCCAAGGCGTAGAGAGCCAATTCATGCCACGTGTCCAGCTTGGATACCCAATAATTGTAAGGCACAGAGGAATGTCGGAGTACAGTTGTTCGATCTGCAAGGTACTCCTTCAGCATCTGGGCAAACTTAGGATTTCTTGTGGCACTACCCCGCACCTCAGGGGCTGTGGTACGTGAGGGGCTGAGAAAACTGTCCCACATCTTAAAGACTGTTCCCCTACCTCTGGCGGATTGGACTTGTGCCTCTCTCGGCTGTACGCCTCGGTTGTCCACTGATTCCTGACCTATGCCGCTAGCGTTTTGTGAGGGGAATGCTTTGCCTACTTCCGTGAGTATGGCCTTCCGAAACTGCTGCATTTTGGTTGACCTCTCATCCACGGGAATAAGAGACAAAAAGTTCTCCTTGTAGCGTGGGTCTAACAGTGTTACCAACCAGTAATGATTGTCGGCCAAGATGTTCTTAACGCGAGGGTCACGAGACAGGCAGCTTACCATAAAGTCAGCCATGTGCGCCAGACTCTTAACAGCCAGGACTTCAGTAGCCTGACCAACAAGATGACTGAACATGCTGTCCTCCTCCTCCTCCTCCTCCTCCTCCTCCTCATCTACCCTGTCCTCTGGCCAGCCACGCTGAATCGAGGATATGACTGGTGTGCATGTCATATCCTCAATTTGGCCGGAGAGTTGCTCCATGTCTTCATCCTCCTCCTCGTCATAGTCCTCCACTGCACGTTGTGATGAGACGAGGCTGGGCTGTGTGTTATCACCCACACCCACTACTGTTTCTTGCTGCAACTCATCGCGCTCCGCCTGCAATGCATCATGTTTGTTTTTCAAAAGGGACCGTTTTAGAAGGCAGAGTAGCGGTATGGTGACGCTAATAATGGCGTCATCACCACTCACCATCTTGGTGGAGTCCTCAAAGTTTTGGAGGATGGTACATAGGTCTGACATCCATCTCCACTCCTCAGGTGTTATGTGTGGAGTTTGACCCATTTCCCGACGGCTTAGGTGATGCAGGTACTCAACAACTGCCCTCTTCTGCTCACATATCCTGACCAACATGTGCAGAGTTGAATTCCAACGCGTGGGGACATCACACACCAGTCTGTGAGCCGGAAGATGCAAACGGCGCTGAAAGCCGGCAAGGCCGGCTGAAGCAGTAGGTGACTTTCGAAAATGTGCAGACAGGCGGCGAACTTTTACCAGCAGATCAGACAGCTCTGGGTATGACTTTATAAACCGCTGAACCACGAGGTTGAGCACATGGGCCACGCATGGAACATGTGTCAGCTGGCCTCGCCTCAAAGCCGCCACCAGGTTCCGGCCATTGTCACAAACGACCTTTCCTGGCTTTAGGTTCAGAGGTGTGAGCCAGTGATCTGCCTGCTGTTTCAGAGCTGTCCACAGCTCTTCTGCATTGTGGGGTTTGTCACCTATGCAGATTAGCTTCAGCACAGCCTGTTGCCGCTTCGCCGAGGCAGTGCTGCAGTGCTTCCAGCTTGTGACTGGTGTGGAGGGCACAGTGGATGAGGATGCGCAGGAGGAGGAGGAGGCTGAAGAGCATGACATTCCGGAGCTGTAGAGTGTGGGTGAAACACTGACTGAGGTAGGGCCTGCAAACCTTGGTGTGGGAAGGACGTGTTCCGTCCCTCGCTCAGACTGGGTCCCAGCTTCCACAATATTAACCCAGTGTGCCGTCAACGAGATGTAGCGGCCTTGCCCACAAGCACTTGTCCACGTGTCTGTGGTTAGGTGGACTTTGGGTGAAACAGCGTTGTTCAGGGCACGTGTGATGTTTTGTGACACGTGGTTATGCAACGCGGGGACGGCACACCGGGAGAAATAGTGGCGGCTGGGGACCGAGTAACGTGGGACAGCTGCCGCCATCAGGTCACGGAATGCTTCTGTCTCCACCAGCCTAAAAGGCAACATTTCCAGCGCAAGCAGTCGCGAAATGTTAGCATTTAGAACTGTGGCATGTGGGGTGTTGGCAGTGTATTTGCGCCTGCGTTCAAAGGTTTGCTGAATGGATAACTGAACGCTGCGCTGGGACAAGGACGTGCTTGATGATGGTGTTCTTTCTGCGTAGGCAACTGCAGGTGCAGGAGTGGAGGAGGCTTGTTCGCAGGCAGCATGGACAGAGGATTGGCTCGCATGCACAACCAGCGAAGACGTAGCAGTGACATCAGCAAGCACTGCTCCTCGACTCTGTTGTACTTCCCACAAAGTCGGGTGCTTGGCTGACATGTGCCTGATCATGCTGGTGGTGGTCAGGCTGCTAGTTTTGGTACCCCTGCTGATGCTGGCACGGCAGGTGTTGCAAATGGCCTTTTTTGAATCATCTGGATCCAACTTAAAAAACTGCCAGACTCGTGAAGACCTAACATTTGTACAGGCACCTTGTGTCGTCGTGTTGTTACGGGGAACGGTTGCCTGACTTCTGCCTGGGACCACCACCCTGCTTCTTACTGCCTGTTGTGATGCTACGCCTCCCTCCCCCTGTGCACTGCTGTCCTCGCTCTGCATATCCTCCTGCCAGGTTGGGTCAGTTACTGGATCATCCACCACGTCGTCTTCCTCTTCCGCACCCTGCTCCTCCTCCTGACTTGCTGACAATTGTGTCTCATCATCGTCCACCACTTGTTGAGACACGTTGCCAACTTCGTGAGAACGTGGCTGCTCAAATATTTGGCTATCTGTACAGACGATCTCCTCATGACCCACTTCAATATGAGCTGGCGAGAGGCCAGAATGTGTGAATGGAAACGTGAACAGCTCTTCCGAGTGTCCAAGTGTGGGATCATTAATGTCCGAGGAGGACGTGTACTCAGCCTGGTGGTAGGAAGGAGGATCAGGTTCAGAAATGTGCGGTGCAGTATCACGGCTACTGACACTTGACCGTGTGGAAGACAGAGTGTTTGTGGTGGTGCCAATCTGACTGGAAGCATTATCCGCTATCCAACTAACAACCTGTTGACACTGGTCTTGGTTCAAGAGCGGTGTACTGCTGCGGTCCCCAAGAATTTGGGACAGGACGTGCGAGCGACTAGATGTGGCCCTTTGTTGTGGCGAAATTAGAGCTTGCCCACGACCTCGGCCTCTGCCTGCACCACCATCACGTCCACTTCCTTGTTCCTTGCCAATGCCCTTGCGCATTTTGCAATGCTGTGCACTGCTGACGTGTATATTCACTACTTGTGCGTTATATCAAAGTTTCTGGAAATTGCACACCAGTGCACCTGTACGCTGCCACCAACAGGCACACACGTGCGGTTTTAAAAACCAAGCACGGACGCAATAATAACCTAACACAGGTTTTAGGAGCAAAAATTAAGAACTCTGACACTATCAGCCACTGCTGACTGACGTGTATTATACACTACACTTGTGCGTTATATAATAGTTTGGTAAACGCACACCAGTGCACCTGTACGCTGCCACCAACAGGCACACACGTGCGGTTTTAAAAACCAAGCACGGACGCAATAATAACCTAACACAGGTTTTAGGAGCAAAAATTAAGAACTCTGACACTATCAGCCACTGCTGACTGACGTGTATTATACACTACACTTGTGCGTTATATAATAGTTTGGTAAACGCACACCAGTGCACCTGTACGCTGCCACCAACAGGCACACACGTGCGGTTTTAAAAACCAAGCACGGACGCAATAATAACCTAACACAGGTTTTAGGAGCAAAAATTAAGAACTCTGACACTATCAGCCACTGCTGACTGACGTGTATTATACACTACACTTGTGCGTTATATAATAGTTTGGTAAACGCACACCAGTGCACCTGTACGCTGCCACCAACAGGCACACACGTGCGGTTTTAAAAACCAAGCACGGACGCAATAATAACCTAACACAGGTTTTAGGAGCAAAAATTAAGAACTCTGACACTATCAGCCACTGCTGACTGACGTGTATTATACACTACACTTGTGCGTTATATAATAGTTTGGTAAACGCACACCAGTGCACCTGTACGCTGCCACCAACAGGCACACACGTGCGGTTTTAAAAACCAAGCACGGACGCAATAATAACCTAACACAGGTTTTAGGAGCAAAAATTAAGAACTCTGACACTATCAGCCACTGCTGACTGACGTGTATTATACACTACACTTGTGCGTTATATAATAGTTTGGTAAACGCACACCAGTGCACCTGTACGCTGCCACCAACAGGCACACACGTGCGGTTTTAAAAACCAAGCACGGACGCAATAATAACCTAACACAGGTTTTAGGAGCAAAAATTAAGAACTCTGACACTATCAGCCACTGCTGACTGACGTGTATTATACACTACACTTGTGCGTTATATAATAGTTTGGTAAACGCACACCAGTGCACCTGTACGCTGCCACCAACAGGCACACACGTGCGGTTTTAAAAACCAAGCACGGACGCAATAATAACCTACTAACAGGTTTTTTTGGGGAGCGACAATTACAGTACAGACAAGTCAGACACTATCTGGACTGTTTTACACTGTGTACACCAGCCCCAGATATGAAGGCTGGTATACGGTCACCACTACCCTGCCTGCCTGCCTGCCTGTATACTGCTACAATAGTCCTGACAAGGACTCTTTTGGTCACTAGCCTGTATTCAGACCTGGCTATACCCTGCCTGTATATAGCAACAATAGTCCTGAGAAGGACTCTGCTACTGTACTCCGACCTGGCTATACCCTGCCTGCCTGTATACAACTAGAATAGTCCTGAGAAGGACTTTTGGTCACACTGTTTGCAGCCCTGCAACTGAAAAAGCTATAAAGGGCCGCAAAGCTTTCCCTGAATCAGCGACACTCTCCCTACACTCACTGTCAGAATAGCTGTGAGCAGAGCACAGCGCGCCGGCCGATATAAAGGCTCGGTGACGCTGTGCAGGCCGGCCAATCACTGCAATTCCACAACTAACAGGGCTGTGGCATTGCAGTGGTCTGCCAGCCAATCCCTGCATGAGGGCTGGCTCTCAAAAGAGCGCCAACATGCAGAAATGAAGACCACGAGTAAAGCACGAGTATCGCGAGATTACTCGGTCCCCGCCGAGCAGCCCGAGTACAGTGATACTCGTGCGAGTACCGAGTAGTGACAAGCATGCTCGCTCATCACTAAAATCTACGCATCATTTGAAATAAATAACTACAAATTAGATCTTTAGCGGAATTTTTTGGCGGCTGTTTTAAAGTGTAGTGAAGTGTATTAATAGTCATGTATAGAAAAGTAGAAACCGCACGACCAGTAAACGTCACCCATAGGAAATGTTAAAATTAGAGATGATCGACTACCTCAAATATTCGGCTTCACAAATGTCCGACGAATAGGTCGCCGCTATGCGAATATTCGATGCGCAATGTAAGTCTATGGGAAGCCTGAATAGTTCCGAATAGTTGTTATTCGGGTTTCCCATAGACTTACATTGCGCATCGAATATTCGCGAATAGTCGAATAGCGGCGACCTATTCGGCAAATATTCACGAAGCCGAATATTTGAAGTATTCGATCATCCCTAGTTAAAATCCATTTATTAAATCCAATTTAAAATTTCAAAAGGTATCTTCAGCAAAAAGGTACAATGCAAAAGGTGGATAAAGAACAATCAAAATGGCAATGCGTTTCTGACCATAGAACCAGTCTAAGGACCATAGTAAGGTCAGAAACGCATTGCTGTTTTCTTTGCTCATTATTATTATTATTACTGTTATTATTTATTATTATTATAGCACCACTAATTCCATGTCGCTTTATATATGAAAAGGGGTATATGAAATAGGAACAAGTACAATAATCATGAACAATACCGGAGGACCCTGCCCATGAGGGTTCACAGTCTACAAGGATGGGTGAGGATACAGTAGGTGAGGAAGGGGATGGTCGTGTGGCGCTATGGAGGACTGAGGGTTACTGTAGGTTGTAGGCTTGTCAAAAGTGGTGAATCTTTAGGTTCCTTTTGAAACCTTCCAAGGTAGGTGAGAGACTGATGTGTTGGGGTAGAGAGTTCCAGAGTATGATTGTATGCGATGGTGGGAAGAGGAGATGAGAGGGGAGTAGAGAAGGAGATCTTTTGAAGAAAGCAGGTTACGTGCAGGTAAGTATCGGGAGACTAGGTTACAGATGTAGAGAGGAGACAGGTTGTGGATGGCTCTGTATGTCATGGTTAGGGGTTTGAACTGGAGTCATTGGGCAATGGGAAGTCAGTGAAGGGATTGGCAGAGAGGAGAGGTCGGGGAATGGCGGGGGGACAGGTGGATTAGTTGGGCAGCATAGTTTAGAATAGATTGTATGGGTGCGAGAGTGTTGGAAGGAAATCCATAGAGCATTTGGTTGCAGTAGTCCAGTCGGCAGATAAAGAGCATGCACCAGAGGTTTTTGCTGCTTCTTGGTTAAGGAATGTGCAAATGTATTTATCCATATTATGCTCTGTACCTTTAGCCTGAAAACAACTTTGAAATGTTAAAATGAATATAATAAATGGATTTTAATATGTCCTATGGATGACTTGTGCTGGTCGTGCTGTTTCAACTTTTCTGGACTTTTTGGAGCTTCCTGTCTGTGCACTTAAGACAGGTACGCTGACCTCTGTTCCATTTGAATAGTCATGTATAATTCTATATTACATGCTAGGTGGTGCTCTCATTTTTTATTAATAATATTTGAAGCCCTCATTGGCCTGTGCACAATGGAGGCAGCTAATGTGTTACTGGAAGTATCATGAGTAGCGTAGTTTAATTGTTCTACACCATGAACATATGAATATGAAAACTCTGACAATGGTGCTTTTTGAAAGTTTACTGACGTATACTTGAAGTATTCTCTAGCATATATTTTTATGCGGCCACTCTTTCAACAAGGGGTATCCAAGTTAAAAGGGTTATCCAAGACTTTACTTATTCTCACTTTGGGACTAAGAACTTACAGGCAAGTAGTTGCTTATTACCTGCCGGTATCAATCTCATTTGACTCTGCAGGTGATTCTGCCCTATTATTGGACCTCTCATCTATTTCTTCCTCGTCTGGTCTGCTCTATCGATGAACGGTCACTACCATTGTCATGCTGATTGACAGCTGACTCCCCACAGTTAGGCAGAGACGCCCCACCCACAGCAGAGTAGAAGACAAGATGCTGCTCTATCAACGTGATTTCGCCATAAGCTGCATACTTATAGCAGGATAAGGCACAGCCACAGTGTAAGAGATGTTGAGGTGCACTTGTAGGTTTTCACACCATATGTCCAGAGAATTAGAAACAAGGCACTCTCAAATGGTGATACAAACGAAGAATTTATTCCATAAGTCTTAAAGCAACATGTGACATTTCAGCCAGGTGGCCTTCATCAGACAACTTGTGATGCAGCATAGTGGTGGATACCACTGCCTTTATCACTACCCTGACAGTCTTAATTACAAAACGTCACATGTTGCTTTAAGAATTATGGAATAAATTCTTCATTTGTATCACCATTTGAGAGTGCCTTGTTTCTAATTCTCTGGCCATAAGCTGCATAGTCACTGAGAGGAGTGACCTGTGACCACTCTAAGCTCACAGAGATTGCAGCCGGGCAGAACAGGCAGGTAGTATATACCTGCCTGTTACACTGTACAAAGGGCTAGTAAGACATAGTACAGCGTATTCCCCACTAGATGGCAGCAAAGTAGTGAATGAGAGTCAAAGTAACACAGTAACAGAAAGGCAGCTGAAGTACAGCAGAGTAACTTCAGCAGGCAGTTAACAGGCAAACCACCAGGGGGCAATAGAGTAGTCAAACAGTGAGGGTCTAGCCAGGAGAGTCAAGTCACTGCAAAGGGATGATCAAAATCAAGTCAGAAAACAAAACAGAGTCGGAAGCCGGGGGATCAGGTATGCAGAGGGAAACCAAACTACAGGCAAGAGCAGGACGTCAGGGACTGGGACAGACAGACGAATGGGGGAGTGTACAGGTCAGGGCACGGTAACAAGGAGTCAGATCAAACAGGAAATCTCACCAGAGCCAGTCACAGGCTGCAGAAAAAAACTATAACCAGCACAGGAATGCAAGTGCAGAGACCAGATATAGTGTCTCCTCAAACCAGAACGTGGCTGATGGGAGTTAACCCCTGACATGGCCAGGCCGGGTCTGGGAAACTCTAGAGCGGAGAATACCGGTCCTGGATCATGACACCTGTAAGTTCTTAGCCCCATAGGTTATAATAAGCAAAATCCTGGATAAATACTTTAAATGAGATTATCTCTTCAAATGTCTGGTTTTACTAAATTGTAATTGTAGTCTGGATTAAATAATTCTGGAGCATATTTTTCTATAACCTTGCATTACGCCATTCCTCTATTATTCCAATTAAAAATGTATGAATAAATTGACAACTGGATGATACTGTTCTTCTTATTAAGGCTACTTTCACACATCACGTTTTTTCCATCAGGCACAATCCGGAAAAAAATGGGTAAAACAGATCCGATACTGCATCCGTTTTATCCCCATAGATTTGCATTGTTACCGGATTGTGCCTGATGGCTTTGCGTTGCATCCGTTTTTTTCCGGATGCGGCAAAATTAATTAAAGCGGCGGCCGGAGGCAACGTATCTTGCAACGTTTTTTTGTCCGGCAAAAAAAACGCATCGCGCTATATGGCGTGTTTTACAATGGAAGCCTATGGACGCCGGATCCGGCGCAATGCGGCAAAAAACGGGTGCAGCTGCCGGATCAGTTTTTGTAAACTGCGCATGCTCCAATGTTTTGAAAAAACGGATCCAGCAAAAAAAAAAAACAACGGACAAAACGGATGCAAAAACGGATGCAAAACGGATCCACCGGATCCGTTTTTTTACACATCCGGCATAACAGATCCATTAAAAAACGGATCCGGTGGATACGGTTTTTATATTTTTTGCCGGATCCGTTGGATCAGGAAAAAAAAGGATTGTGCCTGAATGCAGAAAACTGATGTGTGAAAGTAGCCTAAAGCATGCATGTCCGCACAATCTAACATTAGCAGCAATGGCTGGACAATGCCAGACTGTGCAGGGGCTCACCCCAAACTGGGAACACCTGGGTGTCAATTTATTCATAAATTTATATTAGGAACAACAGGGACAACACAGATTGTAGGAAAAGATGATCTATTATCGTTATATTTTGGTGAATAAAAGTATTTATTGAATTGGAAATGTCAAAATTGCCGTACCATAAACACGACCAAAATGCTCCAATATAAGTGGCCGTCTAGAGTGCATTATAGAGGTACTAACTGACTCACACAGTTTATGAGAACAGTGTTGTGCAAAAAAATTAGGCAGGTGTTGAAAAAATTATCACAAAATAAGAATTCTTTCAAAAATACAAGTTTTATTAATTTATTTTTATCTAGTAACAAAATGCAAAGTGAATGAACAAAAAATAAATTTAAAGGGGTATTCCAATCTCCAAAATCCTATCCCAATATGTAGTAGGTATAATTATTAATAATAATATTAGCAAATCTCTCCAATTGTAGTATAGTTATTCTGATTTCATTGTCGCTTACCTCATGTGCAGGGCATTGCATGATCTTAGGATCCATGGTTATGATCACAAGCAACTAACTAAATGTGACCATATGCGTGGTCGTAACCATGGATCTCTAAGGTCTTGCAACTACATATTAGGATAGGATCTTGTAGATGGGAATACCCTTTTAAATCTAATTCATAATTGCTTTGACCGTTCTTTGTATCTTGAAGGTACTCAGCAGGGATGTTGGTCCAAACATCTTGAAGAACCAACCACTGATCTGTGTATGTAGGCTTGTAAAAATCTCCATATCTCTTCATGTGATCCCAGATAAAGTCAATGATATTGAGATCAGGGCTCTGTTAAGGACAAATCAACACTTCCAGTACTCTTTATATTACTTTAGTTTGCAGATAGGTCTCCGTGACATTGGCTATATGTATGAGGTCACTTTCCTAACGCAGAATATATTTAGTGGTAATCAGATGCCTCCATGATGGCATTGCATGATGGGTAAGTGCCTGTCTGTAATTCTTTGCAGAATCTTGACCAAATCTCCATGTTCATTTGCTGAAATAGAGCCCCAAACTTTCGAGGAGACAAACTGCCTTCTGTTGTAACCAAACTGATCACATTTTGACTTATCAGTTAAGAACTCCTGTGGCAATTTTCTGCACCCCAGTTCCTATGTTTTCGACACTAGTTCGGTCACTAGGCTTTTTTTTTTCTCTTCATTTCAAAGGTATGGCTGATGGATTACATTTTTCTATGAAGACCACTTAAGGCCAAATATATCTGATCAGTAGATGGGTATAGCAGATCCCACTAGTTAATGCCAGTTCTGAGCTGACACCACTTCTTATAAGGCCTCTTTCACACGTCTGTGCAAAACACACACGTTTTGCATGGTCCGCGGTGTAGGTGCGTGTGTCCGTGTGTGTTCAGCGTGTGCTGTCAGTGTGCTATCCGTGTGACATCAACATAGCACACTGACAGCATGAACTTCTATACTTACCTGTCCATGGTGCTGTTGTATCCAGTACTGCTGCTGCTTCCAGTCCTTGGTGCAGTGAATATGCAATGAGCATAATGAGGGATCGGAAGCAAGTGACATCAGTGCGGGAGACAGGTGAGTATAGAAAAGCATTTTATTTCACAGACCCGTGTCACACTGATATCACACAGAGCACATCAGTTTGCAGGCCGTGTAACATCCATGCTACTAGAGAAAAACAGACATGTCTACGTGTGGAGCACAAGGACAGACGTGTGCTCCATATGGACACCTGTCCTTGTGAAAACATGCACGTGTGCGCAAACCCATTGATTTTATCGGGTCTATATGTGTCCATGTCTTCGGTGCGTGTGAAACCGGACGTCACACGTACCAGGAACGCAGACGTGTGAAGGAGGCCAAAAAGCAATGTAGAATTGTTTATAGGTAAGCTTTCATCTGTATGTATAGGAACTCTGGAGCCATTGTCTATTATTTTATGCTAGGGCTTATGCACACACAATCTGATTACACTTTGATATCATTTTAAGAGTTGGGCATAGATTGGCATTACAGTCGTATTTGCATTGGAAGAAACCAAGATGGAACATTATAAATCAATGTGTTCCATTGGGCCTTGTAGTCTCTGTTGTACGCCAGATCCTGTCCTGCATTGCCCTTTGTGGTACATAGTCTTATAGTAATGGGCCGGGAATTTTACAATCTGATCTCCAAAGAATTACCTCTACACTATATATACAGATTGATTCATTTTGGTTCCAGGCATTCAAGCAAACACCAATGTTATGTGATTATTATATCCAGTATGTTGTGTATACAGGTACAAAATAGCAAAAAAAAAGCCAAAGCAAATATGTGTTCCTACTGTTTACTCCAGTGTAAATTATTCTATTCCCATTTACCTCTTAAAACATAATTAGACAAGATTAATAACGCAATAGTCCTTTACAAAGACAAATTGGTGATTTCAGGCTCCTCAGACCGACATTTGTCTGAAATATCAGAGGACAGATTGGCCTTCATCCCAGACTGCGAAAAAAGCCAAAAGAATGTATATACAAAATAACAAAAAATTGTTACATTAATTTGCTTCCTTCAACTCCCAACTCCCTTGTAATACAAACGTGTCTTACACTAGAATGATCCCGCTTCTTGGAACTGCTCCAAAGTGGAGAAAATGCTTAGAAAATATTAATGTTTCGATGAACAAAAATGTAGTTTTCAATGAGTCATCTTTCTAAGCATTGTTTTTTTTTTTTTTATTTAAAAACCTCTTTATAGTTAATCACTTAATAAAGTCATGCATTTACAAGAACGGAAGAGAGAAGATGAGAGAAGACAGCTCTAGTAGTTTTCTTCCGATTTTGGTTCTATACTTAGAGAAGAAAAATAAATCTGGGAAAAAAAGCCTCAAGAAAAAGCAAAAAGACATAAAAAATTAGCTATAATAAAGTTGTACTAAACCTTTTAGACTGCGGAAGGACCAATGCACCCCATAAATTAATAAAAATAATCTGTAATAATAGTCTGCTAACAGGTTCCTTGCTTTGTCAATTACCTCTATGGTGCAAAAAAACAAATCATACAAAAAAAAAAAAAATCAATAGATGTCAACTCATGCAAGACTCCGAACATGCAGAAGGCCTCAGGTGTCACATGCTTAGTTGGCCATGTAGCCACTGATTAATTGATGGGAAATGGAGGAGTCTGGGAGCTGCTAGAAGAAATTGGAACTTGATAGTTCACAGAACGTTTCCCAGACATGGAAATCAAAGCTCCGGTCTCATATAAGACTGGAGATCACATGACACTAAAAAAATGAAAAGTATACCAACTGTGCAATGAAATAAAGAAACAAGAATATTGCAGGTGAATTATCATTACAGGTAAGAATATTCTGGACTACTATTCTTAAATACATTTACTTTTCATCTTAACCAATTACTGACTCCCCACTGCCTTTTGACGGTAGGCCGTGCCAAGACTAGAGTATTTAGTGACATCTTTTGACATTTCAAGATTTAAGGGGTTGTCCAGAAATATAAAATCATGTCTTTTTCCTTAGCAGTTAGCACCAGCTCTGATTATGGGTTGTGGGTGGTCATGCAGGTTGATTCCATTGGGCTTAGCAGAGATGATCGGAGCTTTTGAAATTCAAATTTGCCAGGTTTGCCAAATTTTCCCAAAAAGTAAAAATCAAAGGGGATAAATATGTGCAACTCTAAATATTGGAAAGCTTGTAATTGCTCAGAGATATACATTGGGGGGGGGAGGAGGAAGGGGGCGAGAGAGAGAGAGAGAGAGAGAGAGAGAAAGAGAGAGAGAGAGAACCCTACAGACCTACACATTTTTAGAAGACAAAGACCAAGGCTGGAGTCACAAGAGCGAGTGTTCTATCATGCGTGAGAATAGGACCGATTATGCTTATGGCCCTCAGCTCAAAACTCTGATCCCAGCTTGACTCGAGTGTCATTTACTGTGATCCTATTCTCTCGTATGAGAGAATCGAAGTACAGTTGAGAAGAAGATTGAGAACTTAATGTCTGTGTATATCGAACTGTACTCCAATGACATCCGCGTACAGTTTGATGTTTCAAACGCGCCCATGGACTTGAATGCATGAGAACCAACCAATTGATATGCTGCCAATCGCAGGATGCTGCAATTTTTTTTCTCATTCCGAATTTTACTGCAAATCCGGAATCCATAAAAATTCTTTTATTTATTCCAAATATTAAAACATCAGATGAGTCTGTACAGGTAAGTTGAAGCGTTTCAACTCTACATGAGTCTTAAGGCCCTGTCACACACACAGATAAATCTGCGGCAGATCTGTGGTAGATCTGTGGTTGCAGTGAAATTGTGGACAATCAGTGCCAGGTTTGTGGCTGTGTACAAATGGAACAATATGTTTATGATTTCACTCCAACCACAGATCTGCTAAAGATTTATCTCTGTGTGTGACGGGGCCTTTAGTCTTGTAGAATCGAAATGCGTCAACATACCTGTACAGACTCATGTGATGTTTTAATATTTGCAAAAAATTATAAAAATATTTTTATGGATTCCTGTCTTGCAGTATTGGAACTTTTTTTGGGAAAATTATTGGATACACCTAACCAAGGTGACTGCAGACTTGGAACAGGAGGGATCGCTGCAGCAATTCAGGGTGAACGGAAACTTATAAATTTCATCAGAAAAAATGCGCTCATCGGCACTGCCCCATAATACAACATTGGTCTGAGAGCTATCCAATGAAACATCAGATAGCCCTCATCCATGTTATACATTTGTATGAGATAGCCCTTACACAGTAACGTTTGGAACTCCATTCTATGTCTGAACTGGGTGCAAAAAACCTAAAAAAACATCACTATGGGGAGATAAGGTATGCACACCAGTGACTATGGAAGGGGAATACATGGAATAGCAGAAACTGCTGTGTGAATACTGACATGAAAAATTCAATAGCATTTGTAAGAATGAAATGTGAAAAATGGAACCTGCATTACTGCCATGAATATATGAATAAAGAGAAATTTAGCTACTGAATTGATCAATGCAGAAGAGCCCCAACACTACGCCAAAGTATTTCTCTACGTTGGGGTCCCTAGCTTGTGTGTGTCCTCTCATGCAGTTAAAAAACTTACCGTGTATGGGACGCTGAGACCCAGGCTATATATGCGTATAATGTGGATTGGCAATAGGTGTGTATGGGGAGGGTTCACAAACGAAAAACTACTAACATTAAGGAATAACGTTTGGAACTCCATTCTATGTCTGAACTGGGTGCAAAAAACCTAAAAAAACATCACTATGGGGAGATAAGGTATGCACACCAGTGACTATGGAAGGGGAATACATGGAATAGCAGAAACTGCTGTGTGAATACTGACATGAAAAATTCAATAGCATTTGTAAGAATGAAATGTGAAAAATGGAACCTGCATTACTGCCATGAATATATGAATAAAGAGAAATTTAGCTACTGAATTGATCAATGCAGAAGAGCCCCAACACTACGCCAAAGTATTTCTCTACGTTGGGGTCCCTAGCTTGTGTGTGTCCTCTCATGCAGTTAAAAAACTTACCGTGTATGGGACGCTGAGACCCAGGCTATATATGCGTATAATGTGGATTGGCAATAGGTGTGTATGGGGAGGGTTCACAAACGAAAAACTACTAACATTAAGGAATAACGTTTGGAACTCCATTCTATGTCTGAACTGGGTGCAAAAAACCTAAAAAAACATCACTATGGGGAGATAAGGTATGCACACCAGTGACTATGGAAGGGGAATACATGGAATAGCAGAAACTGCTGTGTGAATACTGACATGAAAAATTCAATAGCATTTGTAAGAATGAAATGTGAAAACCCTCCCCATACACACCTATTGCCAATCCACATTATACGCATATATAGCCTGGGTCTCAGCGTCCCATACACGGTAAGTTTTTTAACTGCATGAGAGGACACACACAAGCTAGGGACCCCAACGTAGAGAAATACTTTGGCGTAGTGTTGGGGCTCTTCTGCATTGATCAATTCAGTAGCTAAATTTCTCTTTATTCATATATTCATGGCAGTAATGCAGGTTCCATTTTTCACATTTCATTCTTACAAATGCTATTGAATTTTTCATGTCAGTATTCACACAGCAGTTTCTGCTATTCCATGTATTCCCCTTCCATAGTCACTGGTGTGCATACCTTATCTCCCCATAGTGATGTTTTTTTAGGTTTTTTGCACCCAGTTCAGACATAGAATGGAGTTCCAAACGTTATTCCTTAATGTTAGTAGTTTTTCGTTTGTGAACCCTCCCCATACACACCTATTGCCAATCCACATTATACGCATATATAGCCTGGGTCTCAGCGTCCCATACACGGTAAGTTTTTTAACTGCATGAGAGGACACACACAAGCTAGGGACCCCAACGTAGAGAAATACTTTGGCGTAGTGTTGGGGCTCTTCTGCATTGATCAATTCAGTAGCTAAATTTCTCTTTATTCATATATTCATGGCAGTAATGCAGGTTCCATTTTTCACATTTCATTCTTACAAATGCTATTGAATTTTTCATGTCAGTATTCACACAGCAGTTTCTGCTATTCCATGTATTCCCCTTCCATAGTCACTGGTGTGCATACCTTATCTCCCCATAGTGATGTTTTTTTAGGTTTTTTGCACCCAGTTCAGACATAGAATGGAGTTCCAAACGTTATTCCTTAATGTTAGTAGTTTTTCGTTTGTGAACCCTCCCCATACACACCTATTGCCAATCCACATTATACGCATATATAGCCTGGGTCTCAGCGTCCCATACACGGTAAGTTTTTTAACTGCATGAGAGGACACACACAAGCTAGGGACCCCAACGTAGAGAAATACTTTGGCGTAGTGTTGGGGCTCTTCTGCATTGATCAATTCAGTAGCTAAATTTCTCTTTATTCATATATTCATGGCAGTAATGCAGGTTCCATTTTTCACATTTCATTCTTACAAATGCTATTGAATTTTTCATGTCAGTATTCACACAGCAGTTTCTGCTATTCCATGTATTCCCCTTCCATAGTCACTGGTGTGCATACCTTATCTCCCCATAGTGATGTTTTTTTAGGTTTTTTGCACCCAGTTCAGACATAGAATGGAGTTCCAAACGTTATTCCTTAATGTTAGTAGTTTTTCGTTTGTGAACCCTCCCCATACACACCTATTGCCAATCCACATTATACGCATATATAGCCTGGGTCTCAGCGTCCCATACACGGTAAGTTTTTTAACTGCATGAGAGGACACACACAAGCTAGGGACCCCAACGTAGAGAAATACTTTGGCGTAGTGTTGGGGCTCTTCTGCATTGATCAATTCAGTAGCTAAATTTCTCTTTATTCATATATTCATGGCAGTAATGCAGGTTCCATTTTTCACATTTCATTCTTACAAATGCTATTGAATTTTTCATGTCAGTATTCACACAGCAGTTTCTGCTATTCCATGTATTCCCCTTCCATAGTCACTGGTGTGCATACCTTATCTCCCCATAGTGATGTTTTTTTAGGTTTTTTGCACCCAGTTCAGACATAGAATGGAGTTCCAAACGTTATTCCTTAATGTTAGTAGTTTTTCGTTTGTGAACCCTCCCCATACACACCTATTGCCAATCCACATTATACGCATATATAGCCTGGGTCTCAGCGTCCCATACACGGTAAGTTTTTTAACTGCATGAGAGGACACACACAAGCTAGGGACCCCAACGTAGAGAAATACTTTGGCGTAGTGTTGGGGCTCTTCTGCATTGATCAATTCAGTAGCTAAATTTCTCTTTATTCATATATTCATGGCAGTAATGCAGGTTCCATTTTTCACATTTCATTCTTACAAATGCTATTGAATTTTTCATGTCAGTATTCACACAGCAGTTTCTGCTATTCCATGTATTCCCCTTCCATAGTCACTTGTGTGCATACCTTATCTCCCCATAGTGATGTTTTTTTAGGTTTTTTGCACCCAGTTCAGACATAGAATGGAGTTCCAAACGTTATTCCTTAATGTTAGTAGTTTTTCGTTTGTGAACCCTCCCCATACACACCTATTGCCAATCCACATTATACGCATATATAGCCTGGGTCTCAGCGTCCCATACACGGTAAGTTTTTTAACTGCATGAGAGGACACACACAAGCTAGGGACCCCAACGTAGAGAAATACTTTGGCGTAGTGTTGGGGCTCTTCTGCATTGATCAATTCAGTAGCTAAATTTCTCTTTATTCATATATTCATGGCAGTAATGCAGGTTCCATTTTTCACATTTCATTCTTACAAATGCTATTGAATTTTTCATGTCAGTATTCACACAGCAGTTTCTGCTATTCCATGTATTCCCCTTCCATAGTCACTGGTGTGCATACCTTATCTCCCCATAGCCCTTACACAGTGACTCAGGAGACAGAAAACAACTCTGCTGTACCAACTGTGCTCCACTGGGAACCGCTGATCTGTGATGGCCCAGGAACTGACCACCACTGTACAAGGTAGGATAATCCTTGCAATGTCATAGCTGTAGTGTATTATGGGGAGGACCTTGAAGCCTCACAAAAAATATTAGGTCTATGATGCTTCAGCAGTGTGGGAAATGGTGCCAGATACGTATTTTTTTACAAACCACAAATTATATCTCAGTGTCCAAATTTGTGTAGAAAAGGAGGGATACAAGCCACATTCAGCTCTGAGAGAGTGTCACAAGCCACATTCAGCTCTGAGAGAGGGTTGTGAGCCACATTCAGCTCAGAGAGGGTTGCGGGCCACATTCAGCTCTGAGAGAGGGTTGTGAGCCACATTCAGCTCAGAGAGGGTTGCGGGCCACATTCAGCTCTGAGAGAGGGTTGTGAGCCACATTCAGCTCAGAGAGGGTTGCGAGCCACATTCAGCACTGAGAGAGTGTCACAAGGCACATTCAGCTCTAAGAGAGTGTTGTGGGCCACATTCAGCTCTGAGAGAGGGTTGCGGGCCACATTCAGCTCTGAGAGAGGGATACAAGCCACATTCAGCTCTGAGAGAGGGTCACGAGTCACATTCAGCTCTGAGAGAGGGTCACAACAAGCACATTCAGCTCTGAGAGAGGGTCACAAGCCACATTCAGCTCTGAGAGAGTGTCACAAGGCACATTCAGCTCTAAGATAGTGTTGTGGGCCACATTCAGCTCTGAGAGAGGGTTGCGGGCCACATTCAGCTCTGAGAGAGGGTTACAAGCCACATTCAGCTCTGAGAGAGGGTCACGAGTCACATTCAGCTCTGAGAGAGGGTCACAACAAGCACATTCAGCTCTGAGAGAGGGTTGCAAGCCACATTCAGCTCTGAGAGAGGGTTGCGGGCCACATTCAGCTCTGAGAGAGGGTTGCGGGCCACATTCAGCTCTGAGAGAGGGTTGCAAGCCACATTCAGCTCTGAGAGATGGTCACGAGTCACATTCAGCTCTGAGAGAGGGTCACAACAAGCACATTCAGCTCTGAGAGAGGGTTGAAAGCCACATTTAGCACGGAAAGAGGGTCACAAGCGATATTTAGCTCCCGCCCCTCAAAGTAGTGACAACAATGAGGCCACAATACCAGTATAATGACAGCCAAAGCTTTTCCACAGAAATCACACCGAGGTATAAATCACACCGAGGCAATATACCAGTATCCAGGGGTTTCTACCTCCATTCAGATCTGCTCCTCTATGCGGAGCTACTCACAAATGTCACCATCTGAAGACCTGCTCTTAATAGCTGTTTGCAAGACCTGGTGCAAATGCACCTAGCTGGCAGACAGCTTCGAGCCACAAATAATGGGCCAGTGAGCCACATGTGGCTCCCGAGCCACAGGTTGGAGACCCCTGTCCTAAAGGAATAACCCTTTCTCCCAGTAAGAAATCTGACCAAGTGCTGATGCACCAATCAGCTGAGTTACATTATCGATGTAGGAAAATCTGGTCAGGGATTCAGGAATAGTTGATGTAATAAATGCCATTATTATTTTTTTTAATATCTAAAAAAATATATATCTTCTTTATATACTTACTTTACCCCAATCAATATTATGTGCTTACTGAAAATGATGACAGAATAGTCATTTGCTCTGTTAGCATTTAGTAAGTTTACTTCTTGTTATTTATAATGACCTTTAACTGACACAAGAAGTCCAATTCTGTCAAGATCTGAGTCAACATCTTGAACGAAGTGTGTACTGTACAAAAGTTCAACCTCCGTTATTGGCTGCACACCTGCACATAGCATTACAGCTGCAGAAGCCATTAGATTTTACCAGCCTCTTTTTACTGCCCGTTTCTAGACGGTAAATATACCGAGAGTCGCCAACACTGCCCTCTGTAGAAGACTAGATAAACTGACTGCATCTGTTTGTGACAAAGCCGTACATCTGAAACACAACCAGAGATGATAATTCAACACTTGACGAGTTTTAATTTAGCATAAACTGAAGATGCCGAACATTAAAAAGCATCGGACGACCAACTCCACTCTATAAAGATTTACTGGGCATGAGGAATACAGAACTTTGAACAAAATGACACCACATAATAGAATTGCAATGAAAAGAGAGCAGTGACCTATTTTATTCATATGTAAAGTTTCCTGGTTTCAAAAATATTAGTTTTGTTCTGAAAATTGAGAACGACTTCAAAGCCTCAACAGGACGAGATCAAAACATCATTGGATTTCCATGTTCAATCTAATATATAAAGCTGAGTGTATGTGTGTATGTATGCATGTGTGTGTGTATGTACAGTATGTATGTTCGTTAAAGGAATCCGCACCGTTGCATTTACAATCACGAAATTTTGCACAGACATCCCATGTGGCTCAGGGAACGTCATAGACTATGTTTTGAGCGGAAAATTTAACCCTGCGCTTTGCAGTTACTCGCCAAAAAACCGGCCTCCATTAAAGTGAATGGAGGTGGGAGCTACAGGCTATTAATAGCAGTTGTGTGTGGTTATTATAGGAGCAAAATAAATTGTTAGTATAAGAAGCTTATGTGTGAGGTAATATGATGTCATTGGAGAGACTGATAGAGAGAGACAGAAAGAGACAGACAGAGAGAGACAGAGAGAGACAAAGAGAGACAGAGAGAGAGAGGGAGATAGGGGAAGAGACAGAGACAGGCAGGGAAAGAGAGAGAGAGATAGACAATCAAAGAAACAGACAGAGGCAGACAGACACAAACAGACAGGGAAAGACACAGACAAGGAAAGAGACAAGGAAAGAGTCAGGGAAAGACAAAAACAGGGAAAGAGACAAAAACAGGGAAAGAGACAGAGACAAAGAAAAAGACAGGGAACGAGACAGACAAGGAAAGAGACAGAGACAGGGAAAGAGAGAGGGAAAGAGACAGACGGGAAAAGAGACATACACAGATGGGGAAAAAGACAGACGGGAAAGAGACAGACAGACAGGGAAAGAGACAAGGAAAGAGACAGAAATAGGGAAGGAGACAGACAGGGAAAGAAACAAAAACAGGGAAAGAGACAGAGACAAGGAAAAAGATAGGGAAATAGACAGACAATGAAAGAGACATGGAAAGAGACAGAGACAGATGGGTAAAAAGACAGACGGGGAACGAGACAGACGGGGGAATGAGACAGACGAGAAAAGAGACAGACGAGGAAAGAGACAGACGGGGAAAGAGACAGACGGGGAAAGAGACAGACGGGGAAAGAGACAGACGGGGAAAGAGACAGATGGGGAAAGAGACAGACGGGGAAAGAGACAGATGGGGAAAGAGACAGATGGGGAAAGAGACAGATGGGGAAAGAGACAGATGGGGAAAGAGACAGATGGGGAAAGAGACAGATGGTGAAATAGACAGATGGGGAAAGAGACAGATGGGGAAAGAGACAGATGGGGAAAGAGACAGACAGAGACACAGAGATAGAGAGAGACAGACACAGACAGACAGACATAGATATAGAGAGACAAAGAGAGACTGATACAGAGACAGACAGAAAGATAGACACAAACAGACAGAGAGATAGACACAAACAGACAGAGAGATAGACACAGACAGACATGGATAGAGAGAAAC
Organism: Anomaloglossus baeobatrachus; assembly: GCF_048569485.1. NCBI lineage: Eukaryota > Metazoa > Chordata > Amphibia > Anura > Aromobatidae > Anomaloglossus > Anomaloglossus baeobatrachus. The sequence goes on from NC_134358.1 coordinate 511,451,265, forward strand.
ACACATAGATAGAGACAGACAAAGACAGACAGAGACATGGAAAGGGACAGACAGAAAGTCACACAGAGACAGACAGGGAAAGAGAGACAGAGACAGAGACACACAGACAGAAAGAAACAGACAGAGACAGAGACAGACAGAGACAGACAGACGGAGACAGAGAGACAGAGACAGACAGACGGAGACAGAGAGACAGTTAATATCCAGGGCAATGCAGCTAGTCTAATATATAAAGCTGAGTGTATGTACGTACGTACGTGTGTGTGTGTGTGTGCGTGTGTGTGTGTGTGTGTGTGTGTGTATGTCCGCTAAAGGAATCCGCACGGTCACATTTACAATCACAAAGTTTTGCACAGACGTCTCATTTGACTCAAGGAATGTCATAGACTAAGTTTTGAGGGTACATTTTAAACTCGCGCTTTACAGTTATTCACAAAAAAAGAAAAAAAAAAACCTTATTTACTGTTTGGATATTTGAGGTAATATATTAGCTGTTTTGAGACTTAGCCTGGATATTTATCAGGTGGCCTATAGCAACCAATCACAGCTCTGCTTCTATTTTGCTACAGGTCAAGTGGGACAGTGGGAGAGTGGAAGAGAGGAAGAGTGGGAGAATGTGAAAGTGGGAAAGAGGGAGAGGGAGCGTAGAAGAGAGGGAGAGTGGGAGAGAAGGAGAGACTTAGTTACTAGCTCGGGCAATGCCAGATATTACAGCTAATCATTCATAAAGTTGAATGCTTCCAATGAGGTTCAGCAGAATCCTGTATGGCATAACTATTGCAAAGTCAATGTGTGATGATAATCCTTTATAAGACTTAATACAAATTCCAATTCCTCCGAAAAGAATGAATGATAATCTCTGGTTGTGAATACTTGACCTTGGGAACTGGTACACCGTCTTAATACTCTTTGAAGAGAAATGAAAACATTGGACTTGTTGGTCGCCAACATCGATAGCCAAGACTCCAGTCCTAACATGCTTAAAGCCCAGAGGCAAAGACTTGCTGTATCTTGCAGTAAAGGCGGTCAATGTCATGATTATATTTTCAGAAATGCCAACTGTTCATTATTCATTCCCCAAAAAACGATTACTTATGAAAAGCATGCAAAAAAAGAATTGAACTAAGTTTATCTGCTACATACGTTGTGATATATCATTTTCAATATTGCTGTGAAAAACTTGTCTCATAATAAACATTATCACCTATCCATGAGATGATACATGTATGATTGCTGGGACTCTGGCTGCTGGGACTCCTACTGATCCTAAAATTAGGACTCCTCAGCTGCCTGTGTGACTGGGGTGACAGTGAGGATGATAATGACTTCTCAAAGAGACAGGGAGTTCATCAGTGGTTGCACATGCTCATTATGGCTTTTTTCACACTGTGGACTTCAAACCCCCTATTCTTTTGATTAGTGGGGGTCCCAGCCCAACATTCAAACTACCAGTGACATACAGTATGTTGGTATATATAACGATATGGTTGGAGAGCAGGGGACAGAGGCTCCTAGACTGGTCCTTGGGCTAGGGAACCCTAGCTATCTCTAATCACAGAATTAATTCTGATGGTGAGGATTTCTGGGTCGCCTTCCTTGACCTGTTCCTGACCAGACCTAATCTTATAGTCCCTCTCCCCAACCCCTGGGCAGGGCTGGGGCAGGAGTGATAACGCCAACAGAAATAGACAAACAGGGAAAACAAAATTTCTATCTCATGGTACACACACAACAAGTATAAGACAAAAAGAGCTTAGGAGGAAAATAAGAGCAGGGAGGAAACAACAAGACAATGAGAGAACTTCACAACAACTCCACACACAAAGTAACACAATCACCAGCAGGACTGGGATACAAAAGCATACAGACTGGTTTGGTAAAAGCCATAGTTGGCATGGAAAGACAGGCTCCGCCTTCTTAAAAAGGGAGAGAGTGACTGTGATAGCTCTCCCACAACATTTGATCCAAGAGGTAACAAATAGGCTAACAGAAACTAACTCCTGTAATCCCGATCACTAATGAGAATACAAATCGACTCCCGAGCCTCTCTGTGTAACTCATAAACACCAAAGGAGGCATAGTGCAGAGTGTCAGATTCTGCAGTGTTAACAACGTCGGATACCACCATGACACTTGGCGAGTTTAGAGACAAAAACTATGTGACAGTATACAGTATGACAATAAGATATTTGTTTTTTTGTAGGACAACCCACCTGAGCTCCAAATCACATAAAATGATTATTATTTGAGTGCTGAAAGCTATTTCTTTAATATTTCTATAAGCTTATATGTACATGTAGAATCAATCAAAATGGGCATGGGGGCATCCTGCTATTTTGCACTTCTGGCATTGGTTTATCTCCAGGATAAAGGATTAAGCATGTTAAAATTACAACATGTCTGATCATCAAAGACAAAGAAGATATCAAGAAGATTCTAAACACATTACATAATCTGCAGATCCGGTCACAATCAAGAGAATCCATGGCAATCCAATTTTTACCAAGATTGAGATTTTACCAAGGTTGATGATTTAAATACTAATAATTTGACTCTAAACTATGTAGATATATCACAAGAAGTGTGATGGGGGCTTTGTACAAGGTAGCATGACAACTCAAAATCATGCTTTCACGTGAAAGCTTTGCACTCGCCAATCCATCTAGCAGATCCCAGGAGGTGCCGTAGCCTTCACCCTTTATCCCCTGTACAGGTAACTGAATTTATATTAGCTTGGGATGACGAAGCAGCTGCTGGCCGATGCAGCAGGCTGGCAGGAGATCAGGCAGAAGAATAGTCCAAACACAGGTGGAGGTCAAAAATAGTAATCTATAAGCATTACATTGATAGAGAAACATAAGTGAACCAGAGTAACGGAACGTATAACTGGCAACTACAGGCAGGAAACCTGAGGCTGAAATAGTCTGATCTCTGCTCAATTAGAAGGCCATATTCAAGAATTCAACTCCAAGACCTCTACCTGAACGACACCACTAGTCCCAAAATATAAACCCAAAGTACTACACTGATGCTCAACGTCTCCCTTAAGCCTGCTTTACACGTTGCAATTTCGCATACGATATCGTATGCGATTTGCAACGCCCCCATCGTATGTGCAGCACGTTCAATTTGTTGAATGTGCGCCACAAACGATTAACCCCCGTCACACGTACTTACCCGTCCATACGACCTCGATGTGGGCGGCGAACATCCACTTCCTGGAGTGGGAGGGACGTTCGGCGTCACAGCGACGTCACGCGGCAGCCGGCCAATAGAAGCGGAGGGGCGGAGCTGAGCGGGACATAAACATCCCGCCCACCTCCTTCCTTCCGCATTGTGGGCCGGGAGCCGCAGGACGCAGGTAAGATCTGTTCATCGTTCCCGGGGTGTCACACACTGCGATGTGCGCTACCCCGGGTACAATGAACAATCTGCCGTGCAATTCTAGAGAAAGGTACGATGTGTATTGCGATGAACGTTTTACCATTCAATCGCAATCGCACGTACCTGTCACACACTGCAATGTACCTTACGATGCCGGATGTGCGTCACTTACGACGTGACTCCGCCGACACATCGTAAGATATATTGCAGCGTGTAAAGCAGGCTTTAGTGAAGTTGTAGCACAATTCAACACCAAAAATGGAAGCAGGAGGACTTATCTCAGATCGATACAACCAAGAATTCTCTCACTGATGTAAAACACCATAAAACTGTGGTTTTACTTACATATAAGTGAGATAAAACATTATTCATGAAGACTCTTTTAGCATTGGGTTTACGTATTAGACCCACCTCAGCCTGAGCCCACCGATTTCACAAGACTGGATGCCAATCTAATGTGTAGGAAATGTTTGGTCAACCTTTGTTTATCATATAATAGGGGAAAAAAAAGGATCACGCATGTGTAATTTTAACATTTCCTATCCTTTGCTTTCGATTTGATCCCACCGACATCGCACCTGCGATGTCGTAGTGTGCAAAGTACCCCTTAGCCTCAGCCTCACATTGTCCATCCCATCTGTTCTTGTAATTTATACCAAGATATCTCAGCCACCTATTCAACCTCTGCTCCTTATGTTCTTATGATTTTAAAATTTTGACAATACTTCAGATACATACATATACATACATATACATTATACATATATATATATATATATATACACATATATATATATATATATATATATATACATACATATATACACATATATATATATATATATATATATATAATATATATATATATATATATATATATATATATACACTTACACACACACATACACACATATATATATATATATGTCAGAGAAATGGATAATCCACATGGTGATATCCCATCACAGAGATAAAAAACCAAAGTGATGCCATACAGTTACAATAATGATGTAACCAAACATCATAGGGATCATAAATGGAGCATCACAATACAAAAGTAATACACATCACACAGTTAATGTACATAGAGATGTCACAATACAGAGATAATTCACCGCAGGTGTAATAAACATGTTGCTAAGACAAAAAATTATCCCCATCCCCATACAGAAAATAAACACTGACATTCAGGATACCTTGAATGGTCACATAAATTTCAGAAATGTTGGGCTTATCTTATTGCCAATGTTTTACAAAATTGCAAACAAAATCGCTTAGTACTTTATTGTTCTCAAAATAGTTTTTTCACCTAAGTGTCCTCCATAGGGTGTCTCCCTTCTAAATTGCTTTCCATCTCATGTTTTCACATCAAATAGGTTTTTCTCTTTAACATTAGAGATGTAGCGACTACATTACAGGAAGTGCTGGCAAAGTATGGAAATGATAGATCCAATACCTATAGTGCTGGCTGGATGATGATGAAGAGACAATGAACACATAAAAAGAGTTAATGGTAAATTTGGTAAATTACAGAGAATGAAAATCAAGACAGTTGCAGGACATATTAGACATACAGTATGTGGATCAAAAGCAGCTTTAACTCGATTGGGACGAGGATCAATTATGCTACAGCATTAAAAAAATGTTGCCATCATTTATACAGGGAAAAGTAAACAATACATATTTTGATTAATAATTTTGCATTCCTCATTTTTTTTTCCCGATTTAATGTGCCTGTGTGCCCCATCCCCCGAGGGCCTGGTTGCAATGCCAGCCTCCACATCTATGGCCGCTGCTCACAACATATCCACATATTCCTAATAGTCTATTTATATTCCTCTGTACTAAATGTGCTGCAAGAAATGAGTTCAAGGTTGCAGCGCAGCAATAATCTCTTGATATTTTGTCTTCAAAGTTATAAAGAAGATGTGATACTGATAAATTAGAATTCATTTTCTGATTAGTCAGAGTTAAGCAGCGATTAAAAACCGCTTTCTTTGGACTTGCTCGGTGACAGCTCTTGAAGTGGTTGATTTATTGACTGATTGCCTTATTTTTTCACGTTAAACTGCGATATGTCCTCGGAGGATAAGAAAAGTCCCTAAATGTCATTCATGTATTAAAACTGCTACATTTGCAAAATAAAAGACTTTTTTTTCCATTTCTTGAGCTTTAGTGTAGTCAGCATGTGCATTGTTAGACATGGGGCTGAGATTCTCTGGAAGGAGAAGGCTGCTGGGGACGGCATAAAGCGGGATACATGTCTTAATCTTCATATATGACAATATAAAGAAGAGGTAGAGCAAAATGAGAAGAGTCAGGCGTCCTGAAATTACAGGCAGCGTGCAAAGAAAGCTATTCACAAGCGGCAAGTATTTTACCGACATTTCTGAAAATCAGGTTCACATATCTCCTTAGGAATATTCTGAAATGGACATTACACCGATATTTTAGCATAAAAGAGCTGCAAATTCTAATACACGCCATAATTTGTATCTTCTGGGAACTTTTTAAAAATTGCATGAAAATAAGCAAGCAATGTTCTTATAGATTTGTCATTTTCAAACACTGTAAATAGAACATATTAATGCAAAAATATACCTGCTCATAGTCGAAGAAGCATTAATTTGCTATGTTTACGATATCCTTTACTATGAAGTTATTTATGCTGATTTATCAACTAATGGAATTCAACTTTGGTGTGGTCATAAATCAGGTTAGAAAATGGTTTAAGGGAAAAGGATCCACTTGGTTCACTGTTAATTAATTATTCAGTCTGCATTTATGTAAAGAGATGTTCATGGCATTTTAAATCTCATTGATTGTAGCTACCATATATCAGTTGTGTTTGGCTTAAAGAGGTTGGCCACTAGTTTTACATTGTTGGCCTATCCTTAGGATAGGTAATCAATGCCTGATCAGTCGGGGTCCAACAGCCCACACCCCCGCCAATCAGCTGTTCTCGGTGCCAGCAGAGGAAGGAGGCAGCAGGAAATGTTCAGTTCCTGGAGCTGCCCTGTCTTCTGATAGTAACCGCGACCGGGAACTGTACATTCGCCTCCTAATGATTTGAAGGGGAAGCGGATATAAGATACCGGTCGTCGCCACTATGAGCTCCAGAACTGAGCATTGCCAGCCAGCAGCTGCCACCGGTGGCACCGTGAGCAACTGATTGGCAGAAGTGCAAGACGTCGGACTTCGGCCAATCAGACATTGATGACATATCCTAAGGATAGGCTATCAATGTAAAAGTAGTGGATAACACCTTTAAAAATGATAGCCAAGAGTGGTTCCCAAGTGCTTATGGGAGACCAATGATTTTTGTATAAATGATTCAATATGCTAAAGGGGTATGTTCAAGTTCAAAAGTTATCCCCTCCCCATGGGATAGTGAATAACTTTTCAATCGTTGCTGATCCAAGCACCATGGCCATCAGTGCTCAAGAGAACAAGAGCGCTGAAGAGACCTGGCTGAATGAAAAAGAGATTGATCATGCACACTGCGGTTTCAATCATTCTAATGAGATTTCCGAAAATCAGCCTAGCGCTGTGCTCGGCAATCTCCAGCTGTTTCGTTAAGAGTAAATGGAGTGGAAGTGTGCATTATCAACCTCTGCTTAATTTAGACCAGGGCTCTTCAGGGCTGCTGTTCTCAGAATCACTGGGGGCCATGGTGGTCGCACCCGCATTGATAGGAAAGTTATACTCTTCCATCCAATTTATGACAATGCTCCCACTCATCATAAGGGAACAGCTGCTGGAGACTGGAGTGCCTCAAATGGAGTGGCCTGCACTTTTGCCAGACCTGAATCCCATAGAAAACCTATGGGATCTGAGAAACTGTGTACCCCAGAACTTCAATGACCTGAGGGCCACCCTTCAATTAGAGTGTGATGCCATGCCTTTGCAGACAATAACTCCACTTGTCACCAGCAGGCAACGTCATTGTCAAGCTGTAATTGATGCTTAAAGCCACATGTCAAGTTATTGAGACATTAACATTTTTGGGGTGGTATACCACTACAGTTGTTGTCTTTTATTTCACTAAATTGTTTGAGATGAGGAAATCACCTTTGCATGTTTGCACTTAAATCCCCGACTTTCATGATAAAATGTAACGATAGTGTAAACTTTTTGCGTTATTTCTAAATGTCACCCTAAAGCCAAATACGTGCAAAACAGATACATGTGGTACGTGGAACATGGATCACATCAGTGTGTGGTCCGTGTGACATCGGCGCTGCCGGAGAAAAACGGACTGGTCTTTGTGCGAAACACACGGACACGCATGTGTTCTTTATGGACACATGGTCCTTTTGAAAACACTGATGTGTGCGTAGACCCATTGATTTTAATGGGTCTGCATATGTCCGTGTCTCCAGTACGTATGAAAATGGACGTTATGCATACCGGAAGGGGGACATCGAAGAGACAACACAGCCTAGGAAACGTTGCCGGTACCATGATGGGCTGGTTATAGGCTATCCTGTCTGATCTGTGCTCAATTACACAATCATTTATCAAAAAATAAAAATTCATTAAAGTAACACGGCCAAAGCCTTTTATTTTCGCTCGTACAAACACAGTGGAACACCGAAACCGAGCATCAGAGACAAAATGTGCCGCGCTAGCAAATCTTCCGAATATACTTTACTGTGACGAATGGCTCCCTCGATACCAGAGCTGAATTTTTATAAGCAATCCAGATATATGAAGCATATTTAACCTTCATTTATGTAAAAGATATTGCAATTTGCTTAGCCAGAAATATATTTCTCTGTGAAATAGACTTTCAACGTTAAGGTTTTCTTTCTTAAACCGGAACATATTTTTAAATGGTCGTGTTCCCTATCAGCCTCAAATATAACATATTATTACCATTTAAATAGTTTTTGGGGGAAAGCGTTTCATTTTATTAGCCTTGGCTGGCAAAAGCAAGATTTACTTCACTTTCAAAAATCTGTCTAAAGATTTCTCTTGGTGAGGTCATGTGAAGGAGATTATTGAATAGGCCCTTTTCTCCTTGATATGCCAAGGTGAATGACACAGCAGTCTCCGTTCGCTTCTAGCTATTCTCTTGTGAGACAGATTGCTAAGCTTCTGCTTAGCTTTACATGATTTTGCATGCCAGTCTCTGGGCCATGGGATGAAAAATTACCTTTCTGCCAATATCAGAGCTGGGACACTTCTCTCCACAGCCTCCACCAGATGGGCCTAATTAAACTATTAGCCAATGAACGACGGCTGATAGCTCCATTAGGAATCCTCCTGTGCTTAAATAAACAGCTCAGAATAAATAGATTTCCTAATTAGAGTGCGACGCACGTGTTTAATCTGTCCGCTTCTGGTTGTGTAACAGCTCACAGCAACAGATATGGCGGTAACAATATGAGATTTCCCAAGTAGTGGTGATATATTGCAGAAAAGCGTGGCATGAATTAGTATATTTGGCATACAACTATTGCACTTCTAAAGCCTGCTTTACACGTTGCAATTTCACATACGATTTCGTATGCGATTTGCAACGCCCCCATCGTATGTGTGGCACGTTCAATTTGTTGAATGTGCCGCACATACGAGTAACCCCCAGTCACACGTACTTACCTTCCATACGACCTCGATGTGGGCGGCGAACGTCCACTTCCTGGAGTGGGAGGGACGTTCAGCGTCACATCGACGTCATGCGGCAGCCGGCCAATAGAAGCGGAGGGGCGGAGCTGAGCAGGACGTAAACATCCCGCCCACCTCATTCCTTCCGCATTGTGGGCCGGGAGCCGCAGGACGCTGGTAAGATCTGTTCATCGTTCCCGGGATGTCACACACTGCAATGTGTGCTGCCCCGGGTACGATGAACAACCTGACATGCAATTCTAGAGGAAGGAATGATGTGTATGCAATGAACGTTTTAACGTTCAATCGCAATCGCACGTACTTGTCACACACTGCAATGTACCTTACAATGCCGGATGTGCGTCACTTACGACGTGACCCCGCCGACACATTGTAAGATCTATTGCAGCGTGTAAAGCAGGCTTTAGATCTTAAAGGGATTGACTAGAAAAATAATACTTTGCCATAAATGGAAATCTTCAAGCGGAAGCTGGATAAACATATAGCTGGGATGATTTAAGAAAACCTGCATTCGCAGGGGGTTGGACCTGATGGCCCTTGAGGTCGATTCCAACTCTACTATTCTATGATTCATAGAATGGTAGAGTTGGAAGGGACCTCAAGGGCCATCAGGTCCAACCCCCTGCGAATGCAGGTTTTCTTAAATCATCCCAGCTATATGTTTACCCAGCTTCCGGTTGAAGATTTCCATGGATGGAGCGCTCACTGCCTCCCGTGGTTGCCTGTTCCACTCCCTGACTGCCCTCACTGTCAGAAAGTTTTTCCTAATGTGTAATCTAAGTCTCCTTCCTTTAAGTTTCATCCTATTGCTTCTTGTACTTCCTTTTGCTAATGAGAATAGTGTAGTTCCCTCTGCACTGTGACTGCCTTTCAGATATTTGTAGACCGCTATTAAATCTCCTCTCAGCCTGCTATGAAGATGATATATATAAAAAATAACAAACTCAGTCATACTCACCTACTAGCACCCACTTGAATGCCAAGACAGGAAATGATAATGTTACTATTCCACCAGCTGCATGACCACTGCTGCCTGTGATTGGTTGCAGCGGTTAGATGACTTTCCATAGCGTCTCATCACAAAATACCCAATGCTCACAGCCACTTGACCACAGCAGTTAATCACAGGTAGCAGCAGTCAAGTGGCTGGTGGAACACTTCCATTACCACTTCCTGTCTCTGCAAAGACCATGTAGTACCCTGGAAAAAGAAGTGAAGCATCCAAAACGCAATCCAGCGCATGCCTGAGTAAAAATTCCTTATTTATTGGTTAAAGTAAAACAAAAGAAATCATAGAAAACAGTGACATATTTAGCGAAAGTTGATATAAAGATATAATATCAGGAGTAAAAACGATACCGTTCATAATGCGTAGGTTTCAACTTTTGCTGAATATGACAATATAGTCCATGATTTCACCAATAACCAATAAATAAGGAATTTTTATTCACACATGTTCTGGGTTGTGTTTTGGAATCTCCCATGATCCTGGATACTTCCATCCTCTTTGTAGTTTCACCATTAAGCCAGCAGGTTCCTTGCCCTGTGTAGGAGTTGCACGGCTAGATAATTCCACCTGTGAGCTACAATCCTTTTCTTTTGTTTATTTTACTGGAACTAGGTGGGTTGCAGTAGGTATGTCTGAGTTGCTATTTTTTTTTCATATTTACTTCCCTGAGCAACTTTTTATTTTCCCAGACAACCCATAAGGCTCCTTTGCATAAACTGCTACAGAACCCCCCAGCAGTGGTGTAACTAGAGTCCGATGGTTCCTGAAATTTGGACATGCCCCCCCACCCCACCCACATTTTGATGATTTTTGGGCCATTCCTAGTGTATATTTCTCCCATTCTACCACTGCTTTTTAATGCATAAACAACCCAGATTCTACTCACCTTCCCTCCGCTCCCTCGGCATGTGACATCCTCTTCTGAAGCCGGCTATTGACCAGCATCCAAGCAACAGGCAGCATATGTCGCCACTGCTATGCGCTCCCAAACACAGGTGCGCTGACATCAGCTGCCAGTCTCTGATTGGCCGACAGCTTGTGATGCTGTGTGTGGGCCCAGTTGGTCTCTACGCAGTTATACACTTTACCTGAATTTGCATCTGAGGACGTACATCCAGCTGAAATATGCGCTGGCGCCTGCGGGCCACTTCCAAGTTCTGTCCAACCGCAATTGTTACCCCCCTGACCCCCTGGTAGTCTTCAATAGGGAAAAGGATCTTTTGGTCCCCTCAAGCCCTAGTTCCTGAACCACTGTGTTCCCTATAATAATGTCACAGTCTCAAATAACACCACTTCTTTGCTTCTGGTAAGGATGTGATGTGTCAACCAAGATGAGCCTCGGAATCTAATATCCACACATTCTGTATCTCCTGCGGTTATAACACCAAATTAACACTTAATTAACACTTAGTTGGTTAATACAAATTCAGTATTCCATTATACCCAATATTCCGGCCTAGAGAGAATCAATGGGATGGTCTATAACCAGTTGACAATTTGCCACCATTCAGGTTCCAGAATATATACATTTTACTGTGTATCTTGTCAATTTTTTTATTAAGCCAAAAGATAATGAACATTGAGCTGCAAAATTATGTAATTAGATTAAAAATGAAAAACTAGAAAGTCTCTGGACTGGACTTGATTTAAATCAAAGGTTAAAGACTCATGATGAGCACAGGGGTATTGCGGACCCCGTTGTATGGAGTCCACAGGAATCTGGATATATAGGATTATATCTTAACTTCATGTACTGTTATGCAGAGCTTTTCTTTAACGGAATAATATGAAATTTATCAGGCAAAACCTCATGTTACACCTCATGCAGCACTATGGAGGAAATCACCCCATGGAAAATATGCTAAATACTGTATACGGGGGAGATACACAACAGTGTATACAGTACCATAAAGGCTGTAACTCCACTTTCCTGTCTTCATGATGAGTTCAGGTGTCCAATCATCCACTATATTTTTGGAACATTTAAATACAAATTAGCTCTCCTCCGAGAGGAAGAAAAACTCAGGCTGAATTTCCAAAATAGTTGCCTCCAATAGTCCTACAGATAAGCTCATTTGCAAACCTTTTTCTCAGAGAGCATTACTTCACATTGTGGAAGACCATTATGGATTTTTTTTACTGTTGGATTCCATACAAATCTGATGAAAGAAAAAACATAGGCATGCTCCATTGTACATGCTGAGTTTGATAAAAAAAAAAAAAAAAAAAAAAGAACATACAGATGTGTCATAAATGGTCAGTGAATTATGTGAGTACCCTAAGGCTATGTGCCCACGCTGCGGAAAATGCGCGGATTTTGCCGCGGATTTTTCGCGTAAAATCCGCGGATTTTCCAGAAATCTGCAGCACAGCTACTCCCCAGCCATTTGTATGGCATTTGGGAAATGCTGTGCCCATGCTGCGGATTTTTCCGCAGCGGAAATTGTGCGGATTTTCGTGCGGAAAAATCTGCAGCATGTCAATTATTGTTGCGGATTTCTCCGCAGGGGCCCATATACTTACCTCCCTTGATAGAGACCCGAGTCACTTCTCCGTCCGGTGTACAGCAGCGCGGTGGATCCAGCCAGGTACAGGAAGGAAGAGGTGGGCGGGGCCTGCACGAGCTCCGGGCATGTGACAGCCGGGGCTAGTTCAGGCCCGCCCACCTCCAGCACAGTGAACCAGACGCTGCCTGACAGTGACCCGGCCGTCGGAAAGCGAGGTGCAGCATGATGGAGGTAAGTATGAGCACCCCGATCACTGCAGCACTTGTTGTGCATTGAGGATGCAGTGCCGAAGCCATGGTACTGTATCCTCAATGCAGAATGCCCGCACCATATCCGCACGACATTCCGCTGTATATCTGCAGCATTGAAACAGAGAAAGTTCTGTTGCGGATTTCTGGGAGCACCTGCGGAATGTCTTGCGGATATATCCGCAGGACAATGTCCCCGTGGGCACATAGCCTTAAGGTTCAAAAGCCAAAAGTAATTCTCTATGCCATGTACTTAAGAGTTAAAGCTTATGGTGTATACCAGAAGTAGTGATGAGCGAGCAATACCATGTTCGAGTGCTTGGTACTCGTAACCAGCAGTCGGACTCTCGAATGGGCTTGACATGTGTACTGAGTATAATGGAAGTCAATAGGGAACTGGAGCACTTTTCCATAAGATCTTCCCATCGACATCCATTATACGTGGTACAGGAATCAAGCCTATCCAAGCGTTTGACTGCTTGTTACGAGTATTGAGCACCCGAGCATGGTCATGCACACTCATCACTAATTACGAGTACCCAACATCGACCATACTACCGAACACCCGAGCATGGAGGTGCTCACTCATGACTAGTTACGAGTACCGGGCACCCGAGCATGGTAGTGCTCACTCATCACTAGTTACGAATACCGAGCACCCGAGCATGGTAGTGCCCGCTCATCACTAGTTACAAGTACTGAGCACCCAAGCATAGTAGTGCTCCCTCATCACTAGTTACGAGTATGCAGCACCCAAGCATGGTAGTGCTCGCTCATCACTAGTTACAATGTACCAAGCACCCGAGCATGGTAGTGCTCACTTATCAATAGTTATGAGTGCTGAGCAGCCGAGCATGGTAGTGTTCGCTCATCACTAGTTACGAGTACTCAGCACCCAAGCATGGTAGTGCTCGTTCATCACTAGTTACGAGTACTGAGCACCTGAGCACGGTAGTGCTTGCTCATCCCTAGTTACGACCACTTGACAGCCGAGCATCGTACTGCTCACTTATCACTAGTTATGAGTGCTGAGCACCCGAGCATGGTAGTGTTTGCTCATCACTAGTTACTGTGTACCGAGCACCTGAGCATGGTAGTGCTCGCTCATCACTAGTTACGAGTATTGAGCACCTGAGCATGGTAGTGTTCACTCATCACTAGTTACTATGTACCGAGCACCTGAGCATGGTAGTGCCCGCTCATCACTAGTTACGAGTACTGAGCACCTGAGCATGGTAGTGCCCGCTCATTAGTTATGAGTACTGAGCACCTGAGCATGGTAGTGCTCGCTCATCACTAGTTACGAGTACGGAGCTCTGAGCATGGTAGTGCTCACTTATTATTGGTTCCGAGTACCGAGCACCCGAGCATTGTAGTGCTCACTCATCACTACTAATAAGGTAAACTACACATTTGTAATGCAAAGCACAGATTTAAAAATGCACATTTTTAAAGTAAATATTCACCAGCTTTTATTTCGGAAAACCATCCTGTAATTATAATATGGAAATTATCGTACAATTATTCTCCTGTAAAACAGAAAACAAATATTTCTGACACGCAAAGCAGCACTGCACGGAAAGCCCCCAGCCTTCTCATTTAATTAACACTATCATTGTGCGACTTTTGCTACCTGTAACAAGTCATTGACACATGAAGCTTGTGTTACTGTTTTTTCCACAGTTTTGATGTGTCAATTAAATAAAACAATGCATTTTTTTTAGCACAACACAAATACGCCAACTAAATTCTACAGAAAGCTCCATTATATTAATTACAATTGTCAGCTCAGCACTATTGGCGCGGTGCAGTTGCCTAACCTTTATACTTAGAATAATAAGACACGCAGAACGATAATGCAGAGAGTAACTGTATGTGACTCAATATATGTTTCTACGTCTTAAGGTGAACTAAATCAGTATAATGTCAATGAAGAGTAATTCTTTTTTTTTTGCTATTTGCTCCGGGCTGAACATCCTAAATGTGTCCAATCAATGTGTTATTCTTCCAGGTACTCCAACTATCATTGTTATTTCTGTTCCCGAGTGCGAAGACTGTATGCAATACACCAGCAGCTCGCTCTATTAATTGGTTTCTATCTGCATTGAGAAAAAAAAATATGACCTGAGGATATAGGACATGTAAAACAAGGTCTGAGATATTATCCCAGGGTCTCTGGGGTGCAATATCATTCCACTTCTAATTATTGGTCTTCCCAAGAACACAGTTTGCACGATAGCGTGTAAGAATGTCATGATGTTGCGAGCGGCTGGTAAAAAAGTAGGGCAGGATCACGTCTATCTGCTGTATATGGGGCAAGTACAGGGTATTTTAATTGAAGGTATTTACACAATGAAAATATATATATATATATATATATATATATATATATATCAATACATTCTTACTTTATTCTGCAGTATACGTGTGTAAAGGGTTGATTATAAAGAGGACCTATCACTTGGCATAAAAATGTATTCTTTGTAACCTGGTGTAAATGTCGCTGTTCTCCTGAATCTTACGTTGTGTTTCTTTTGTTCCTACACCTCTGCGTTCCTGAGATATGGCCCTCTCTTCTCTGTATGTAGATCTAGTGTTGTTAGCCAAGTGGGAGAGGCCCTCAGCTCTTCTCAATTCTCAGTGGTTCTTTTGAATATCACAACCCCCAGGTTAGATTGGAAGAGGGGGGTCATATCTCAGAAATGGGGAGGTGCAGGACCAAAAAAAGTGTAACAGATTTAGGAAAACAGCAACATTTACACCAGATATTTCCACCCTCAAACACAATTTTTACAGTTTACAGAATTACTTTGCAAATGTTTGATTACAGCCAATAACATAATCCGGAGCTGCTTTCACAATTATAAAGACTTGGTTGCTGATATCTTTCAGCATTGTTTTTTGCTTATTATCGACAGAGTTTCAATTGGTCATTTGCGTTAAAGCGGCTATTCGAAGGCCAAAGTAGTTTTTATTTTAAATTCCTATCTATTGTGACATAAAAACTAATTTCTAATATGATTGCATTAAAAATTCCCTGTCCATCTAACTGCTATTCTATTTTTTTCAATAACTTCCTATCTGATGATGCTTTGTGTGAGAATCCCAGTGCATGCTGGGATATTACAACAAAGCATCATCAGGAGGCAGAGGATGCGGTCACTGTTTCCTCCCTGAAGTGAAGCATCATCAGTGATGCTCATTTCAGGGGCACAAAGACAATGTGCTCTCTGTGGTCGACTCAGATCAGCAGTATCGAGCCATCAACAGGGCAGTGTCAGAATATCCGATTTGCAGAGACCAGTCACGTCACTTGTGGGGGCTCCGCTGGTCCCTTAATTGTATTACCACATTAAATATGCTGCATTAAGCTTTTGGGGATATAGCTGATGACAAGCATGATGACTGTCTCCAATTACACCCAAATAAAAAAATCTTCTCTCACAGAATGAAATAAATTATTTCCCACGTAGCACCTAGGACAAGTATGTAGGAGGTGCTATTTGCAAAATAGCTGTTATTTTTCCTACAAGAGAGCTAATTTGCATATTTGTTTCCTATGAATCACTGTCCATAAGATGCAGTTATCTCTTTAAAGGGACTGTCAACACAGAACGACTGTTCAAACCAAGAACAGATACTCAGTGCAATATGGCGGGTCAAATATTTAATAACACCTTCCCACCTGCTTGTTTTCCTCTATCTCCATCCTCCCCTCTTCTTTGATTGCTAGCTCTGGCCTCATAGAGCCAGAGATGGGTGGAGATAGATGGAAAACTAGGAAGATGTGTATAAATAGTTGGCTCCGCCATGAATCACGAGCGCCTGTGCTTGGTTTGAACAGTCTTTCTGTGCTGACATAGTCACTTTAAGGCGAATCGGCATTTTCTTTACACCGATAATACTTGTGATCACAGCCATGGAATAGAAGGGTGAGGACACATTGATTTACAGCTGAGCTCTAACATTGTAATGGTTTAATGGCAGGACAATCTTTCTGATATACAGTGATATTACCCCCGTGACTGTTAATGACCACACCACTTTGGCTGTATAAAAACAAACAAAAAGACCCCAGATCAATGGCGCATTATTTACAGGCACTTCGCTACATTTCTTATGCTAATCTGTATAAGGCCTCCTTGACACATCGGTGTCTCCATTACATGTGACGTCCGTTTTCACACGTACCTGAGACACGGGCACGCGTAGACCCATTAAAATCAATAGGCTTGTGCACTCATCCGTGTTTTGATATGGACCATGTGTCCGTGTGGAGCACACACGTGTCTGTGTGCTCCACAAGGCGACAGGTCTGTACTCTTCCAGCAGCGCGAATGTCACATGAGGGCAAAATCATGTGATCCCTGCAACATCAGTGTGACATGTTCTGAAGGAAACACATATGACTGAGAAATAAATGTCACACTTGCTTCCGGGCCCGCTCGTTATGTTCATGAATATTCACTGCATTGACTGTGGACCTGGAAGCAAATGTGACAGCAGGTAAGTATACAAGTTTGTGCTGTCAGTGTACTATATGGCTGTCAACACGGATAGCACACAAACAGCACATTGAACACACACACACGGACACACAGATGGACACACGTAACTACACCAGGGATTGTGCAAAACATTGTGCCGAACATTGTGCCTAACATAGCGTTTCTCAGTTATACACAGGTCATGAAATGTATTGATATAAACTTAAGCAATGACCATTGTTTACATTTTTATTTTATAAGTTCATTGTAGGTACAAAAATAAGCAGATTCATAATATATAAATTTGTATTCTGTGAAGAGAGAAACTTTCCCATTACTGAACTAAGAGATAAAAGTTACAATTCTAAGGAGAAGGGATTAAGAAGAGCGGGAGGCCGAAACAGACATTATACTGTAAATTCTTCAGAAACGATAGTGCTCATAAATTCTATGGAGAACGGTGACTAACTGACATCTCCTATCTCGGTAATGGGATAATCTGTATTTTCTGAAAACTTTTATCCATGAATTGAGAATATTATGAATCAGTCATGGAATAGAAAGAAGCGGATTTTTCTAATAGGATGTATCACAAAGTTTCATGTGTAAAAATACCGTATTTTTCGGATTATAAGACGCACTTTTCTCCCAAAACATTTGGGAGGTAAGTGAGAGGTGCGTCTTATAATCTGAATGTAGCTTACCTGGGTAATGGAGAGGGGTCACAAAAGGATGGGGGAATGCTGCAGTGGCTATGCAGGGGCTGCGGTGGCTGTGCTGGGTCTGCGGAGGCTGTGTGGGGTCTGCGGCGGCTGGTGCGACTGTGCGAGGTCTGCAGTGGCTGGTGCTGGGTGGCTGTGCGGGGTCTCTAGCGGCTGGACTGGCCCTACAGGACGGGCGGTGAGGACTTCAAATAATGCCGCTCAGAGTCGGTGAGTGTGCAGATGGAGCTCTCGGCTCAAGCTCTCCTCTGCTCACGCACCGCCTCCGGCTCACTGATCTCCCAGTAGCGGACTTAAGGAAAATTGCGTCCAGCGGTGGTGCTTGTGCACATGAGATCTCAGCTTGACATTGAGTCGAGAGCTCAATCTGTGCTGACTCCGGGCACCATTTCTTTGAAGCCCTCACCGCACACAGCCGCCGCCGCTGCCCGAGCCCCAGCACGGCTGCCCAGCCTCCGCCTCCACCACAACACAGCTACACCAGCACAGCCGACAGTTTCTTTGACACCCACAGCCCCTGCCTCTTGTGACTCCGTTCCACCACCGCTGCTGCCCCCTCCGGTAAGACACTACCGGTATATAAGATTGACTCCATTTTTTTTCACCTTTTTTGTTCTGAATTTGGGGTGCATCTTATATTCCGGTGCGTCTTATAAGCCAAAAAATCCGGTAGTTTACAGAAAAAATTTCAACCACGTCTACTTTTTAAATAAATTTATGAATTTAGAGACTGACTTATTTTTAAAGGAAGCCTGTGCAAATGGCGACCGTGCTATGGTTTATATACACAATACCTCTCAAGATTCCTATACGACATATTTGTTTGTAGTTAAACTGCAGCTTTAACCTCGAGTGCTCTGCAGTCATCATACGACAAATGAAGTGTAGTCTCAGTTGTCAGGATAACGTGTCATCATGGCAGACAAGAGGGCCAAGCACGCTCTTCGGAGATTCGCTCTGCAGACACTGGTCCTGTTCAATTGAATTCACTCAAGTATTGGTTAACATAAACAGTGTGGAGAGTATGACATGTCAAATTAGCAGCTTTGCAAATCTCCTGTTAATTGTCAGCCTAATTAAAAAATTGCTAATTATAATGTTTATAACTTCAAATAACTGTTCAACTATAAAACACTGACTGTCAGGTGTAAACAGGAGGGGGACTAAAGGGAGAGAAAAATCAATCGACATCTGTTAATTTATCAGAGGCGGTACACTAAATTGAAAAATGGATTGCCTAATGCACTGTAAATCTGCGTTACCACAAAAGACCAATTCATTAGAACACCTGCTTTATAAATTGTAATGGGCAGTGTTACAGAGTTGCCCTGGGGCTCCTTCTGGTAGAGTTAACTACCTGTATGTAGGTCCTGGTTCACACATTAATAGGAGTAAAAATATTAGAGCAGAAAACTACTATACTTAACTTTAGTCGTATTTTTATTTTTATTTTCCCTTCCCACCTTACCTAATTTGCACCTTTTTTTTTTAGTAATTTTTGATTTTTTACATTTGCTTTTATTTTTCAGCTCTTTTCTCCAATTTTTTCTCAATACTAGTAATCAACAAATCTGTAAAAAGTCACTCGACTTTGGCCATGAAATTTGAGTTGGAGAGGTGCTTTAAATCTAAAGCGGGCTTTACACGTAGCGATATCGCTAGCGAGCGTACCCGCCTCCGTCGGTTGTGCGTCGCGGGCAAATCGCTGCCCGTGGCGCACAACATCGCTAACACCCGTCACACTATACTTACCTGCCTAGCAATGTTGCTGTGGCCAGCGAACCACTTCCTTTCTAAGGGGACGGCTCGTGCGGCGTCACTAAGTGTTTGCCCAATAGAAGCGGAGGGGCGGAGATGAGCGGCCGTAACATCCCGCCCACCTCCTTCCTTCCTCATTGCATGCAGCCGCAGGTATGATTTTGTTCCTCGTTCCTGCGGTGTTACACATAGTGATGTGTGCTGCCGCAGGAACGACGAACAATATCGGACCTGCAGCAGCAACAATAATTGGGATAGGAACGACTGGACAACGATCAACGATATAGTGAGTATTTTTGATAGTTACCGGTCGTTCCTGCAGTGTCACACGCAACGACGTCGCTAACAAGGCCAGATGTGCATCATGAATTCGTTACCCCAACGACATCTCGTTAGCGATGTTGTTGCGTGTAAACCCCGCTTAAGTCCCCTACCCCCCCTTTATAACACTTACCCACTGATTTTTTTTTTGGCGCTTCTCCGCTTCCTGAATGTAACTTCTGACAGGCTGGTCATCAGAAATTAAGTCACAAGCGCTGAATGCAAGTCTATGATATTTTTTGTGGAAAAAGGTTGGGTACAGCTTCAACTTTTGCTCAGATCGAGCTTAAAAAGAATCTGTCACCTGTTTTTTGTTACTTCATCTGAGCAGGACAATGTAGGAAGAGAGACTCTGATTGTAACAATGTATCACTTATTTTACCCTGCCCACACCACAGCTTTTTGTGTACAGTGTCTATTGACAGTGAGCTGCTAATCTGTGCTGGGGGTGTGGTTTGACCAGTTCTCACGTGGGTGGGCAGCTAGTCCGGGCAGTGATAATCTCCTGCTGACAAAACACTCATTGTATGGAAACAACACACATCTTAATAAGTGACCCATTACTGAAGTCAGCGTCTCAGCCCCTACAAAATGCTGTCCTCAGATTATATTGCAAAAGTCTGCTGACATATTCCCTTTAAGAGGCTAGAGGGAGTTCTTACTTTGAGTCAAACACTGGGCAAGGCCACAGAACCTGGAATAAGCAGAGCTTTATATCAATAACTTACAACTTGTACTAAGTCTTTTCCCACCATATATCATCATATCACATATCAATCTGATCTCTGCCTTCTGCTATATAGATGACATGTTGTCTAGCGTGCGCCTTGTGACTAGAGATGAGCAGACCCGTGGAAGTTCGGTTCGGCGTGTTCAGCCGGACTTTAGATAATGTTTGGTTTGGACCCCGGATATGACCTGAAACCCCATAGAAGTCACTAATTGGGCAGTTCGGGTCTCCCCCTACATGCAGTAGAGCCATAAACAGATCCCTTCCGGTGGAGGATGGGCTTGATTTCCCATTTTTTTGAGTGCACACTACATACGATCACGCTGTTGTTACCCCCAGTGCGATCCGATCAAACACTACAAGCGGCTCATACTGGGCCAACCACCGAGTGTACCCGAGCACAGCAATGCTAGCTCAAGTGGTCCGCATACGTAAAACACCCGAACTCCGAACCCAAACTCTTTTTTTCTAAGTCAGTGTTCAGCACAAACACCGAATCTCGGGTTCACTTATCTCTAATTGTGACCGGTTCCCTTTAATTGCATTACTGTAGTATAAAAAAATATAGATGATTAATATTAATAGTATACTACACTAATCTAAATTACAATAATTCTTCTCTTTAGTTTTTAAACTAAAAAAAAAAAGTTATTATCCAAATAGTTAAACGGAACCACATTTCCAAAAAGATTTAGTAATATGGTAGAGAAGCATAGAAATGCTAAATGGTGTGTGGCAGTACAATAGATCTCTTACATTACACTGCACAATTGTTTGACAGAAATAATTGCAGTGAAAAAGAATGAAATGCAAAAGTGATAAACTATTCCAATAATGATTGAGAAATACAGCCAAGGTCATTAACAATGACAACGGCACAACTATTAATGCTCCGCAGATCGCATTTGAGGCTCCGTTCATGACTGCAAGTTGCACTTTTTATCTTAGTAAAATAGTGGACATCATAATAGAAAAAAGATGAGCCCATAATAGTCAATAGGGTCCTTCTGGTGCCATTTGCATCTGTTATGTTTTCCGCATTCATTTTATTTCTCTGTTTCTTGAATGAGATTTCAAGTGGCAGGTGAGAACAAAAAACATATTTGGGATTTTATGCTAGTGACAAAATGTTTAGCTATTTATAGGAGTTACTGGTAAAAGTAAGTTATCATCTATTTGAAGGATAGATCATAACTTAAAGGGAATCTGTCACCAGGTTTTTGCTACCTCATCTGAGAGCAGTATGATTTAAGAAAACAGATCCTGAATCCAATGATGTATCACTTAGATTACTGGCTGCTGCTGTTCTGACACAATCAGTGTTTTTAGTTTAAGCCATGTAGCAGAGCTTCTCTGCCCACACCAGGCTCTGTACAGAGATTGTACATTGACAGTGAGGTGTCAATCAGGGGAAGGGTGTGCTGGACTGCCATGTAACTTTGTCGTCCGAGCAGTGAGAAGTCCTGCTGTGTCCTGCTAGTTATACAAACAGCAAATAAACAACGGATCAGACCTTTACAAGACAGGCTTCATATTACATAGAAAAAAACTGCTGTCAGATTCCCTTTAATGATTGTTGGTGATCCAACTATTTCAACTTGCACTGATGGGCAGAATGGGGAATTTTTATCCCAAATAGGGCACTTTTATGCCCTTTATAGGGCTTGTTGGAACGTAGCGTAACTTCATGCGTTTGTCGCGGGCGGAGGAGGGGATGCTGCGCTCTCCCACAGCTCGGGTCCGGCTGCTGCTGCTGCCGCTGCTCGGTGGTGGCTCGAGCGGTGGGGCGGATCCCGGGAACTCGAGCGGCGTTCCTCGCCCGTGAGTGAAAAGGGGGAATTGATTGAGGGGATTGGATATTGTCCGTGACGCCACCCACGGTTGCGGTGATATTGGTGACACCACCGCTGCTCTAGACGGGGATCCCGGGAGCGGTGACAGGGAACAGCCTTGTTGTTAGTTCTCCCCTCCGTGGGTAGAGGGTTAGTTGTCCCGGGGCCCGGTGATGGGGTAGGGATGGATGGCAGGCGGGTTACGGGGCCTGGTGAGGTGCAGGGTCGTGGGGGAAGCGCTGTGCCGCACGGCACGGTGGTACTCACTCAGCCAATGATGAGGACACAGTTCTCGGAAAAACACACGGCTGGATGGACGGGTCCCACAGACGGCTGCGGTGTTGTTTCTCCCGGCAGGTTGATGGTGACTGCCTTTCCCTGCACCTATGTACGGTAGATGGTTGCAATGGGTTCCCACGGGTAACCCGCTCCCCAGCTTGGATATGGGCTGGAGGAGCCCCTTTTGCCCGCAGGCTCTGGCCCTGAGAAACGGTTGCCTTGGCGGTGGCGGCGTCTCCCTCTCTTGGTTGGACTGTTGCCTTCTGTCGGGACTTGGCTGCTGGGAAACCCAGGAGGTTCCCTTCACTAACGAATTCGGCAAATTCACGGCGACTCCTAGCCTTGCCGGGGTCCGTAAGCCCCTGTCAGATGGTTCTCTTTGTGTACCGGTCCGGTACCGCCGGGCCACTGCCCGTCCACGGTTCTTACGGTAGACTCCGATAGGCCACTCCTGCAGACGGTCACCACCGTCTGCCAACCCCGCTGTACCGCCCGGGCCACACACCCGGACGCTGTCAGTTAGCTGCTCAACTATCACTTTCCTTCCTTCCACTTTCACCTCCAAAACTAATCTGTTTACTTTTCCCGCCTCCAGGACTGTGAACTCCTCGGTGGGCGGGGCCAACCGTCTGGCCCACCCCCTGGTGTGAACATCAGCCCCTGGAGGAAGGCAACAAGGGTTTTGAGTCTGACTTCGGTGTGCCTGTTGGGAGTGTGGGGTGTGTGGGTGTTGTGCTCTGTGGCCCCTGGCTTGTCCAGGGCGCCACATGTTTACTCTGCATTTAGCAAAATGCATGCGTCCTGCGTCCCCAGCACAATCTATGTAGATTGTGCATAATCCGTGCGCACTATGTTTTTTTGAACGCAGCGTTTTGAGTGTCAAGATTTTGACCCAAATCCGTGCATACAAAAATGCAGCATGTCAATTCTTTTGTGCGCTTTGGATGCAGCTCCCACTCTGTCTATGGGAGAGGCAGCATCCAGAGCGCATGAAATCGGCATTTATTCTGCTGAAACACTGCATCTGTGTCGCCCTGGGCAAGCCAGGGGACACAGGTCACACACCACCACACCCCACATCCCAGGTAGGCACACCTAAGCTGAACCAAAAATCCTTGTTGCCTTCCTCCAGGAGTCTGATGATGCACACCAGGGGGTGGGCCAGGCGGTTGGCTCCGCCCACCAAGGAGCTCACAGCTCTGGAGGCAGGAAGTGTCAGGCAGATTAGCCCAGGCAGGGCTTGAGTAGAGAAGCAGATTAGCCCAGGGAGGGCAAGTGTAAACAACGAAGTGAAAGTGAAGAAGTAAAGGAGTAGGAGGAAAGCAAGTGAGGTGACAAGAAGGAAGGAAAGCCTGAAGGGTCCAGCTTTGTGTAGGGCCAGATCAGCAAGGTCAGCGACGGCGGTGTCTGTCCGGAGGGGGACCGTTTGGAAGTTCCTGGAAGGACCCCGTTGGCTGTGTGCCCGGTGGTCTGGAGCAGTGTTCCGAAAGACAGTCAGCACCAGGGCAGGGGCCTCTCGGACCCCGGCAAGGCTAGGAGTCGCCAAATTTGCCGAATCCGTCAGTGAAGGGGACGTAGATTCCCCCAACAACCAAGTCCCGATTGAAGGCAACAGTCCAACCTGTACAACAGAGGCACCGCCACCGCCAGGGCACCAGTCTCTGAGGGCCAGCGCCTGCGGGCAAAGTGTAGTGCTCCTCCGGCCCAGCTTGAAGCCGGGGAGCGGGTTACCGGTGGGGACCCATCGCAACCATCCGTACATACAGGTGCAAGGAAGAGGGACATCACCGTCACCTACCGGGGAAGCAAAGCAGCCGTCTGTGGGACCGTCCTACCAACCGTTGGTTTACCGTACAAACTGTGTCCAAGTCTCAGGCTGAGTGAGTACCATAGTGCCGCAAGGCACAGCGCTGCCCCCGCGTCCCTGCGCCCACCAGGCCCTGCACCTCACAAGCCATCACCGGGCCCCGGGATCACCAACCCCTACCCACGGAGGGGCAACACAACACCTGGCTGCTCCCCATCACCATCCCCGGGATCCCCGCATTGAGCAGCGGTGGTGCTACACATCACCACAACCGTGGGTGGCGTCACGGACATTATCCCAACACCCCAAACAACCCCCCTTTCACTCACGGGCGAGGAGTGCCGCTCGAGGAAACCCCCGGGATCCGGCCTACGGCTCGAGCCACCACTGAGCAGCCGGACCCGAGCAGAAGGGGTGAGCGCGGTGTGCTGACACCCTCCTCCCCGCCCGCGACAACTTGGCGTCACGAACAGGATCTTACCGCTCTGCCGTCTGGTAGAGGTGCGCCTTGTTACCGCCGGACGTATCCGGCAGAAAAATTGCAGAAGCCGCCATCTTTGGCGCGAAAAGTTCCCGCTCGAGCGTCTTCTCGAGCAGTAGAGGCGCGAAGGCCAGAACCCCGCCCCGAGAGAGGAGGGACCGGAAAGAGCTAAGGGGGACGCGATGGCGGCTGGCCGCATGTAGCTGCGGCTATACAAGCAGGGACGCCAGGACTCTGCAGCGATATTGGGTTCCTGGAAAAAAAACCTCGTTACCAAGATGCAAGATCCAACCCGCAACGAGGAAGCCCCCGCGCCCGGCACGGCGACGTGGCTGAGGGGCCCGGCCGGCTTCCGCTCACCCTGCCTCTCTCCCCGCTATCCGTAATAGCTGCTGCCGCCCCGCCATTAGGCCCGCTACCTGTCCCATCGGTAGCGATACCCTGCCCGGCCGCTCCGGCGGACCAGCCGGCTGCAGACATCCAGGACGGCCCTGAAATGCACCAAGGGGAACCGCTAGAACCACGGCCCCTTAACAGCGTGGTGCCTGAAGTCCCAGTAGAGACTGTGCCAGACCCTGAGCCCGGAACCGTGGCCTGGATGAAGGCCCGGGTGATACAATTCCACCAACGTCAGCAGGATCAGATCTTCCAGATGCTGGAGCAGTGGACCAACGAGGTGGAGGAGCTGATTACCACTGCCCCAATGTGCGAAAGGGGAATAGATGTAGCAGAACCGACTGGTGACCCACGTCCCTATGTCCCACCAGGACCGGCCGCTGCGGCTGAGGGGCCCGGCCTAGTCTCGGTCTATGCATCGCCCTTGCCGTTACCTATGGGGCGCCTCAAAATAAGCTCGCCTACTCTGCTGCTCCATGCTACCGCAGAAGGGGATGAAGTGTTGGAGTCTGGAGACCAGGAGGCTGCGGCAGCTGGCGGCAACCCGCCTGACGCAGGAACAAGAAATGACGACTCCTGCCCCAGCTTCGGGGCCGCTGTTGCGGCTGAAGGAGCAATTGAGCGTTCCTGCTATGTGGGGGACCCTGTGGTTTATCATACCCCGCGTACCGGTGGAAATGGGTACCGGGTACCCCTGTCACAGCAGGCATGTCAGTGCATGTTTGATGTGCTGGTGGCAGAGGATGGGTCCGCCTTAGTAGAGGAACCGGAGTAGGGCAGCGGATGCCCGCAGCACCGTCCCCGTTGGGACCACCTGCTTGTTTGCTTGTTTGAAAAGTTGAAAGTTCTGCAATGATAAGAAAAATGATGATTACCGAAAAGTTACCTGATTTGCTTGTGTGATTAGCAACCGGCAGGAGCCGGCACCGTTGTCCCCGTGGGGACCGTTTAAAAATGCATGGGAACTATCCATGGACAAGCCCGTGAACTTTGCAGGGCAACCACAAACGTTAGTGGCTTGTAAATATGTTGGGTACCGTTACCGTTTCCGCAGGCCGCCTCCGGAGAGGCAGGTTGGAGGGAGGGCCCTGAGCAGAGCAGGCCAGGGCCCAGCCACCAAAGGAACCGGTGGCTACCCTCTGGAGGGCAAGGACAGATCCCGCTCGGGTACCGTGTGCTGGACTGTGGGTCAAGGGGTGCTGCCTGGGCTTTAGGGGCAGCACCAGGGCCAGGTTACTTGGGTGGGAGAGAGCGGAAACCGTAACCGTAAACCGTTGAAACGTTAAAGTAAAATGTGCCTCCCGTAAGGGAAGATTGTTGAAAATGTTATGTTTAACCCTGTTATCCCCTTTTTACAGAAAAATAAAACCGGTGTAGGACGGCAGCCCGCGGACGGTCTGCGTTTTGCTAAGGGGGAATGTGTCGCCCTGGGCAAGCCAGGGGACACAGGTCACACACCACCACACCCCACATCCCAGGTAGGCACACCTAAGCTGAACCAAAAATCCTTGTTGCCTTCCTCCAGGAGTCTGATGATGCACACCAGGGGGTGGGCCAGGCGGTTGGCTCCGCCCACCAAGGAGCTCACAGCTCTGGAGGCAGGAAGTGTCAGGCAGATTAGCCCAGGCAGGGCTTGAGTAGAGAAGCAGATTAGCCCAGGGAGGGCAAGTGTAAACAACGAAGTGAAAGTGAAGAAGTAAAGGAGTAAAGGAGGAAAGCAAGTGAGGTGACAAGAAGGAAGGAAAGCCTGAAGGGTCCAGCTTTGTGTAGGGCCAGATCAGCAAGGTCAGCGACGGCGGTGTCTGTCCGGAGGGGGACCGTTTGGAAGTTCCTGGAAGGACCCCGTTGGCTGTGTGCCCGGTGGTCTGGAGCAGTGTTCCGAAAGACAGTCAGCACCAGGGCAGGGGCCTCTCGGACCCCGGCAAGGCTAGGAGTCGCCAAATTTGCCGAATCCGTCAGTGAAGGGGACGTAGATTCCCCCAACAACCAAGTCCCGATTGAAGGCAACAGTCCAACCTGTACAACAGAGGCACCGCCACCGCCAGGGCACCAGTCTCTGAGGGCCAGCGCCTGCGGGCAAAGTGTAGTGCTCCTCCGGCCCAGCTTGAAGCCGGGGAGCGGGTTACCGGTGGGGACCCATCGCAACCATCCGTACATACAGGTGCAAGGAAGAGGGACATCACCGTCACCTACCGGGGAAGCAAAGCAGCCGTCTGTGGGACCGTCCTACCAACCGTTGGTTTACCGTACAAACTGTGTCCAAGTCTCAGGCTGAGTGAGTACCATAGTGCCGCAAGGCACAGCGCTGCCCCCGCGTCCCTGCGCCCACCAGGCCCTGCACCTCACAAGCCATCACCGGGCCCCGGGATCACCAACCCCTACCCACGGAGGGCCAACACAACACCTGGCTGCTCCCCATCACCATCCCCGGGATCCCCGCATTGAGCAGCGGTGGTGCTACACATCACCACAACCGTGGGTGGCGTCACGGACATTATCCCAACACCCCAAACAACCCCCCTTTCACTCACGGGCGAGGAGTGCCGCTCGAGGAAACCCCCGGGATCCGGCCTACGGCTCGAGCCACCACTGAGCAGCCGGACCCGAGCAGAAGGGGTGAGCGCGGTGTGCTGACACCCTCCTCCCCGCCCGCGACACATCCATTACACAGTGTTTCTGCAGCGATTTGAAGCGCACATGTGCTGTCAAATCACTGCAGAAATTTCAGCATGTACGTGCGAACAAGCCCATAAAGATAATTGACCACCACTTTATTGATTCTCTAGAGGGCTGCCGTAAAAAGCTGAGTGCAGTGAAGAATGAATGGAGCGGTGGTCGAGCATATGCACTACTGCTGCTTTCTAAGGCACCCTTCACACATCAGTGATTCCTGTACGTGTGACGTCTGTTTTCATACGTACCAGAGACACAGACATATGCAGTCCCATTAAAATCAATGAGCCTGCGTACACATCAGTGTATTCTCACAGACATGTGTCCATGTGTTCTGCGCGGAGACAAGTCCGTTTTCCTCTTGCAGCCAGCACTGATGTCACATGGACTACACACTGATGTGATCAATGTGACATGTATCGGGGAAAACACCAGTCTTTGAAATAAAAGGATTTTCTATGTTCCCCTGTCTCCAGCGCTGTTGTTACTTGCTTCCAGGCCAGCTAATTATGCTCATTTATATTCACTGCACCGCGGACCCGGAAGCAGCAGCGCAGCAGACATCAGCACTAGAGACAGCAGCGCCAGGGACAGGTGAGTAAAAAGTTCCTGCTCTCAGTGTGCAATAACATAGCAAACAGTGAACACTAGTGTGCCACAATCATGGCACACGGATGGGCCATGCACACCTTCAACACAGCCATGCAAAACATGAACATTTTTAATGAACATAGGAAGAGGGCTTAACAGGGATAAAAGTGCCGCAGTCTGTCGATCAGTGCAGGTCCCACTAATCGGACCCCCTCTGATCAATAGGTTATCACTAGGGATGATCAAAAACCTCAACTATTCGGCTTCGCGAATATTTTCCAAATAGGTCGCCGCTATTCGACTATTCGCGAATCTTCGATGCGCACTGTAAGTCTATGATAAACCCGAACAACAACTATTCGGGCTTCCCATAGACTTACATTGGGCATCGAATATTCGAATAGTGGCGACCTAGTCGGAAAATATTCGCGAAGCTGAATATTTGAGGCATTCGATCATCCCTAGTTATCATTATTCTAATGGTGAGTTATTTGTATTACAATAAATTAATACTATGTCCCATGTATGTTACAGTAGATATCTTTATACCATTTGAATGACTGTTTTTCTAATCTTGTACATAGACAACAATTTAGCTGCCTGATACCACCACTAGAGGGAGCTTTTGATCTCCTGTCAGCAGACACACTTGTGGACCTCTTGATCAGAAGGGACGTGTGGGGGGAGACTTTTCACCTTTAGCTCAGAGTCTTATTTTTAACAAAAGATACAAATGAATGCATTTCACATCAATTATCTAAGTGTCGCTACGATGTATCACACAGAAGGAAATATTAGTAAACACAGGGTTTCATTAGTAACAGATAGAGAAAGGGATGCTAAACATATCCAGCATATTGTGTTAGTGGAGATTCCTGCTATTCGGCACAGAGGACTAATAGCGGAAGCATCTCCTATTCATATAAATAGCAGCATTCCATCAGACAGGTCTCCATTCCCGCTTCCCCGGGGATCCTCTCTTATGCTCTTTCACATTCAGTAAACAATACTTTATGTCTTTTACACAGATAGCAGATAATTACTGTCGGCTTCCAAACACGCTCGTTTCAGTCACTCTTTTACAGTATACTTCCTTCATTATGACAGCAGAGGACCATCTAGGGAACTGAAGTTTATCATCCCGCTCCTCCTGGGCTCAGTGACTTGAAAAGGTCATTTTCTTTTACAATATGACGGAGAGAGAAACAATGCACAAGATCGCACCATAGACTATTTAAAAGTGGAAATACTACTTGTGTGCCAAGGAAAATGATGCCATGTGATTGCCAGAGGAGCAATATCATGCGAGCAAACGATCAATCATTTACTTTCTACTGGTATATACACGTTTTAATGACTCGCTGCGTAATATTATGTGACATTGTAAATAACACCAATATACCTCTCTCGATATACACAATATTCATAATAAATTATTTAATTGCCTTCTTAATTGTGTGCCTAGTTTGATATGAACACTTCTTTTTTTTTTTGCATTTATTTTATATTTACATTTCCCATAACGTTTTTATACCCCCGCTCCTGTGGTATGACCTGCTCTTGCCCCGCCTCCCAGATATATGTCACGGCGCTGCCCAGCTTCCGGTCTCTCTGTTCCTGGACCCGGACCTGTTTGGGCGGCCGGTGGCGTATACCCACTCCGGGAGGCGGTAAGAGAGCCATCAGCAGGGAGGGAAGAGTTTTGCCCACGGCGCTTTAGCTGTGAGCGGCTCCCTCCCTGCTGAGGCACAGCTGACATGTGCCAGCGAGCGGTGTTCTCAGGGAAATACCCGCCCGCCGGTCCGCCTGTGCTCGCCGTCTGTCACAAATCCCCCATCAACAGGGAAGGAAGCATCCTACTCACAGCGCTGTTAGTTGTGAGCGGCTTCCTCCCTGCTGAGGCTCCTCAATTTGAAAAAGAGCGCGAAAGCGCTCTTTGTTTATGGCGCCGCCCACCCGCCGCCCTGCCACCGCCAGCGGGGGGTGCGGGTGCAGGCTGTGAGCCGGCGCGGTCCCTGATACAGCGCAGGCGGAAGCGCTGCAGCGGGGGACCCGCCGGCCTTGTGGGAGTAACAAACCCCGTGCCCCTGCTCCCTCCACCGCCCTGTCACCGCTGCCCTGTCACAGCCGGTACAGGGGAGCGGGGAGATTGCGGGGGCAGGCTGCGGATGGGCGCAGCCTCTGTTGCAGCTCGGATTGGAGGTGCTGCATTGGTATGTGCTGACTGCAGAAGTCAGCAGAATCCACCCATCCCCTATTGGTATCCCCAGACAACTTAAAAAAAAAAATTAAATAAAAAAATTGTTTAAAAGAACCGAAGTCCTCAGTGGTTGATACCTTTTAATGGCTAACTGAAAAGATGGTAATAATAGTAAGCTTTCGAGACTACTCAGGTCTCTTCATCAGGCATGGTAAATTAAATAAATAAATTATAAATAAAAAAATAAAATAAATAAATAAATAAATTATAAAAAAAAATAAAAAAGCTGCTAGTCATGAAGGAGCTAGGGGTCATCTGGGTATCCCGGCCAGTGGGGTGAATTAAGGGGTGTGGTTAGGCCTCACTTCAACTGTGCAGGGTGGGGGGGGAGGTAAGCTGAGACATGTGCATTGGCAGTATTGCAGGGAGAAGTTGCAGCAGGTGGCATAGCCTCCACCTGCTGATACCCCACCTCTTCCACTAGTGCCAGTGATTTTCACCCCCCTCCCCTTTAGGGGTCGGCATGACACCTTAGGATGAACAACCCTCACTCACTTGAACAATCCCCCACCTCCCCTTCTGTGGGTAGCGGCTTGGATCGGACTCTGTCCCCTTCACCTGGGGATATGCACGGGCGTTGGGGCCCCGGGCGTCATGAGTCACATGTAGATTTAGACCCCCTTTTTCTTCAGACTAAGCCCCGGTGCGGTCCCGCGGCGGGATGATGAGCATCTGAGTGTACATTGGCCTGGACAGCGGAGTGCTGTTGGAATTGGGCAGGAACATCCGGAGTCCGGCCGCCCTCTTTTATCCTGCACAATCTGGCAAGTACCATTACGTAGGATTGCGGGGTGGGGGGTCACATGATGTCACCAGGCAACAGGTTTTCCTTCCTATTCAACATTCTGTAACTAAGTTATGTGTGACCGACACCATAGGTATACTGAGGAAATCATACACCCGCCGTAATAGGCGCTATAGTAGCTGCCCTTACTACCTCTTGTGGTCGGCATTCCGCAGTCTGATTGCTCTTACTGTAAAGAACCCTTCCCATTTAGCTGCGGTAGGAGGAAGTAATGTTCCAGTCCTTTATAGTGACCACACACGATTTATGCATAAAAATGAGATCTCCTCCTCCATTCCTTGCAATAATCTAGTTGTCTCCTTGAACCGACTAATCTCAGAATGTCCACCCACCGCCTTTTTGATAACAAACAAAAAAAAAAAAAGTCGAGTCAAAACTGGATCCCAGATTTTAGATGTGGCCTGTCAGGTGATTTATAGGTGGGTTACATTATGTTGGGCGCACAGGAGATCACCTCTCCTTGGTATACATTCTAACTTAGCGCTGTAGTTAACAAGGCGTAAGCTATGTTCGTCACTGATAACTTTATGGTAATAGCAAAGTGTATTTCTGTGCATTTTCGGGTTTGTTGGAGTTTCAGTTTAACAGACGAAAATGAACATGTGAGATGCGAAAATTGACATTTTATGTAAGTGCATAATTATGCCCGCTAATATTTCCTGAGCAATTATGTCCACATAAATAGCCTCAAAAAAAAAAAATACACAATTTTAGTTTAGGTCTCAGGTGTGCACAACTGACAAGTGCTTTTCCATGTGTTAGTAGACAGCAATCATTCTAATACTAGACTATAGAGGGTGCCAAGTAGCTTCATTATTTGAAGCACCTATTATGAATTTAAAAAAAAAAAATATATAAAAAAGCCCCTCCTTTGGGTTTGACTTTTGTTTTGGAAGGTTTTGCCGCATGGAAATAACGTTTATCGGCTATTACCCATCATACGGAGGTTTATCTTTCCGCCCCTGCGGATCCATAGGTATGAACTTCAACTTTGCGGGTAAGGTCATTTCTATTGCTGTCATTGTTTCCAAGGCGCCTTTCCTAGGCTTCCAGAGTAGGACTAAGCGGCAGGGTTACGTTACCCGGTATCGGTACATTGGTCCAACCCTAGGTGCGGTAAGATTAAACTTTATTTTCCGCTACATGGAATCAGGCACCTGAAAAGGAGGAACTGATTGTGTAGCTGAATTTTTCTTTAAGCTTCAACGGCTACATTCGCTTCAAGAGCAGTAACGGCTGAATCGCTGGGGGGTGTATTTAACAGCAGCAGGTCTGGCTGTTTGGGTTTGTTTTCAACACAACGGTTTTTAAAAAAAAAAAAAAAAGTGGTATTATCAGTTGGTTTACCAAGCCCGGGGGGGGAAAACAGTCTAACCACCTGTATACAACTTCCCTCATCAGTAGTGGGCTGTTTAGGCTTTTCGGTTTTTAGAATGCGCATCAGTCAACGAAAGGTTAAAGTCATACCAGGTATCCAGTTGCCATGATAGCATTGTTTACTCCCTATTGCTTTTCCAATCCCAGGTATCCTCGTTAACTCCGTCCGCTGGCAGGTCCAAAGGTTTTGATTCCTTAAATTCGTAGCGGTACTCCCATTGAAAGGAGGCCGATGACCCGGCCTCTCGTTACAACACAGACATGATGGGCCTATAGTAAGGTACGCAGCGAGTGGGGTTTACCAGGCGGGTGAAAAGCATGATGATTTTCAAGCGATCCCTTGCTAATATATAACCGGCAGTATTTAGTGATTCTACTTCACCAACGGGTACCGTTTTTTCCTGTTGTGAGCAAACTGGTATGGGGTTTTGCCTTGCAATTTTTCAGTTGCGGAACTGGACCTGCGCAACCAAAGCCTAGTGGGACCCACGGTATGGAATGGGTAGTGGATTAGCGGCAGGTGGGTGGATGTCAGGAGGCCTAATACTCCTGGCTGTTTGTCGACCTAATAAGGTACCGGGCTGGGTGGTTACGCCAATTGTGGTTTTGATCTTAAAAGCTTAGTCACACAGGCTGAAGAAAGGCCTAGGTCTATCTAGCCAAGCCTGTCTTCCCTCACAGTTTTGGGATCTTTTTCCCCCACCCCTGGTTGGTATGCCTAAGGTGTTAGTGATAGCCCTTAGATGAACAGGGGTGACGGGGAGCATCTTTTAATCATGAAGACTTTTTCCCATATTTGGCGGACAATTTCTTGGCGGTAACTTGGTGATGGTTGTTTATTGTGGGTGCGCCAGCTGCAGTACCTGGGATGTAAACACCCCTCCCTTCCCCCCCAGAACTGGGGTGCTGCTGAAGCTTTGGGGCAAGTGTGCATGAGCGTGGTTTCAATGGGATGGGGTTGGCAACTCAACTGCATTTTGAGGGACGTTCGTACCGAGTTTGTTTTATAAACCGCCACTAGTAGAAGCGAAAGAGGCTACTGACTGTCATATAGGCTAGCGTAACATTACATACGTTCCAGATTTGTGTATTAATAAAAAAAACAAAAACGCGAGTTTTTGCCAAATCAACCCCAAGGGGAAGGGGGTCTGCTGGTTAAGAGAATTTTGCTGGTTTCGAGAGTTTTTCCTTTCTGACAATGTTTTCCTTTTCAGATGTAAGTCGGCCTAGGGTTCGAGCTTAGGTCATGCCCATACTTTTCGGGCAGCGGGCAAAGCTGATCCTCGTCCTGGCGGTTGGTCCTTGGTTTCCATTGACCTGGATGTGATTGGAGAAGTTGCCGGGAGCTGGTTGAGCTGAGTGCGCTACCTGAGGTGTTCAGGATTGGTGAGCCGCCCTCCACAGTTGACTTGGTGACCCAAGTAGGCGTCACAGATCTGGTCCCCTGCCACCTAGCTGCGCTCCGCCCCGTACCCTCATCCGGTCGGAGATGTACAACTTTCCCTGTTATTTTCCTAATGGAAGATGGGCCAGCCAGAGGTGATTTTCAGCTCATATTTGAACGTATCTAAGGAAGGATGTGTTACGGAGCTGTCCTTGGCGCACGGGCAACCAGTGCTTACCTAAGTTGATTCTGTAAAATATATAAAAAAAAAAAAAACATTTGTTGGTGTGGTACTGCCAGCTGGAAGGTATTAACTTTGCTGTCCCGATGAGGGAGCGAGTACATCTTAAATGATGCTGTTTCGGAGGTTTGGTAGTGAGAATGGTGAGGAGATGGCTCAGGTTCTGTGGTTTTGGGGGGGGAGGTCGCAGCTTGCTAGCGCTGTGCTGCTCCTTGGCGGAAGGGGTAGGAAAAATGGTGGTGAAATACCCGCACCGGACGGCCGGTGGCGGAAAATTTCCCAAAACCCCGTGGTGTTGGCTGGTAATGCCTAATTTGAAAGCTGCGACCAAAAATTTATGCCAAAGTAAAAGATGAGAGTATTTTTCCCTATGCCTCTCCAAAAGTGAATAAGTGAAAATAAAAGCAATTTAACTTATAAAGAATGGTGTGGTGTCTTTCTAGGGCGGAAAAGGTGGTGGTTGGGTCCTGGCAGTCTGAGGGGCACTGCAGCCAAAATTTGAGATGCTGCCACCTGACTGCAGGCCCTCTATGCTAATTTTTAGGAGGTTCTCCCCCTAAAAAGACACTCACCAGATACCCCCGCTCCTGTGGTATGACCTGCTCTTGCCCCGCCTTCCAGATATATGTCACGGCGCTGCCCAGCTTCCGGTCTCTCTGTACCTGGACCCGGACCTGTTTCTTACCCTCCCTCCCTTTGGTTTTATGAGTTTTGTGGAGTGTTTCTGGTTAAGTCGCAGCAGCGGAAGGGGTAGGAAAAATGGTGGTGAAATACCCGCACCGGACGGCCGGTGGCGGAAAATTTCCCAAAACCCCGTGGTGTTGGCTGGTAATGCCTAATTTGAAAGCTGCGACCAAAAATTTATGCCAAAGTAAAAGATGAGAGTATTTTTCCCTATGCCTCTCCAAAAGTGAATAAGTGAAAATAAAAGCAATTTAACTTATAAAGAATGGTGTGGTGTCTTTCTAGGGCAGAAAAGGTGGTGGTTGGGTCCTGGCAGTCTTTTGGATATGAATCCAATTTTTTTTTTCTTTTTTGATACGGTGAAGAAACAGCAATTTTTCAATTTTGATATTATAGCATTTACCACGTGGGATAAAATACATAATAATATTACAAGATACAGTCGAAATAAATATGTCAAATTTCTTTTTATGCTTTCCTTATTTAATATACTTTATGTTTAAAGTGAAGCTGTCAGGTCCAATCTGCACCCAGAACCACGAGCAGTTCTGGATACATATTGCTAATCCCTGCCTAACTGTCCCTGTATACACTAGCATAGATAAAGAGATCTTTAGAAAAAGTATTTCTAAAGATCTTATACCGTATGCTAATGAGCGAGGACCTAGTCCCCTGGGCGTTAGTTCCCCTGGCTAGTCGGCTCCATTAGCATGTTATTACACCCCTGTGGGCGTGCTAACATGCTAATGAATGGTAGTGTCGGAGGATGATCTCACTCACCTCTCTGCTGCAATCGCTGCACTAACGCTGGATCACGGTAGCTCAGTGGTTAGCACTGCAGTCTTGCAGCGCTGGGGTCCTGGGTTCAATCCCACCAAGGACACCATCTGCAAGGAGTTTGTATGTTCTCCCGGTGTTTGCGTGGGTTTTCTCCCACACTCCAAAGACATACTGATAGGGACTTTAGATTGTGAGCCCCAATGGGGACAGTGTTGCCAATATATGTAAAGCGCTATGGAATTAATAGCGCTATATAAATGAATAAAATAAAAATGAATGCATGATGTTGGCTCAGTACGCATGACCCCGGAGTTTGGATCATGCACACTACTTCAGTTTGAAGCCAGGTGTGTACACTATGCTTCATAGTGCGCATGACCCAAACTCTGGGGTCATGCGCACTGAGCCGAAATCCAGCATTGGGCGGCGATTGCAGCGGAGAGGTGAGTGAGATCATCCTGTGACGCTGCACATTCATTAGCATAATAGCACACCCACAGGGGTGTACTAACATGCTAATGGAGCCGACTAGCCAGGGAACTAACACCCAGGAGACTAGTCCCCGCGCTTATTAGCATATGATAAAAGATTTTTAGAAATACTTTTGCTAAAGATCCCTTTATCTATGCTAGTGTATACAGGGACGGTTAGGCAGGGATTAGCAATATACACCCAGAACTGCTTGCGGTTCTGGCTGCATATTGGACCTGACAGGTTCCATTTAACTTTTTAATCTATACAGTTGTAAAAGGTCTTGATTTTTGTGGAATGAATTGCAGATTTTATCTGCACCAATTTGGGGTACACATAACTTTTCACCACTTTTAGGTTATGTGCACTCGTTTGTTTTTTTGTTGCTTTTTTCATGCGTTTTTCCTTGCAGATTTTAATCAATACTACAAGGAAAAATGCATGCCAGCAAAGCCTATGAGAATCCTGACTTGTGCACATGTTGCTTCTTTTTTCCTTGCAGATTTTGGTGCTGAAAAAAGAAGCAGCATGTCAATTCTTTCTCCTTTTTACCTGTGTTTATGTAATCAACTGTAGTGCTCGATCACTGAAGTAGATTATATCTGTCAGTGCTGTACTTCCAGCACTGACACTTCACCTCACACACCATGCATACAGCATGGTCTGTGAGGCAATCCATAGCTCAGTAACCCGGGGTCGTCATTGTGACGACCCAGGGTTGACCCAGAAATTGGGTCCCTGTGACTGCATTACAGGGAGGTAAGCAATTCCTCTCCCTACCTCCTAAATGCTGCAATCGCATTGACCACAGCATTCAGGGAGTTAGACTGCCAGGAGCGGTGCAGGCATTGCTCTGGGCAGTGACCGCTGGGTCACAAGAGGGGAGTGCAGGAACCCTCGTGATCACCATGACTAAAAAAAAAAAAAAAAAAAGCATGAAAATAAGCACTGTATTTCTGTTTTAAAAATACCATTTTAATTCAGGTAAATGAGAGGTTTAAGTTTAATTTATGTGTAATCTCCTTTAGTCTATTTTCCCATTAGGCTGTGTGCACACAGTTTTTTTTTAACTTTTTTTCTGTGCAGTCTTGTCACAAATTCTGAAGAGTTTCCTGCAAAGTGAATGAGAATCCTATAATCTCGTGCACACATTGAGTATGTTTACATATTTGACGCATATTTAGATCTGCAGCATGTCCATTCTTTCTGCATTTTTGCTCATACTAATGAGTGGGGAAAAATCTGCACCATACACAAATGCAAAAAACACGTCAAAAAGGAGCATTTATTACACTGCATTTTTCCTGCAAAGAGCTTAGAAACGGTGCAGATAACTCTTCACCAAATACTTAATGTGTGCACTTACCCTTATAAAGCATTGCACAAAAAAAATATATATATGTTTGCTTCTTTACTAGGCACTTTTTATTTCTTTTTGTTTTATACAATTTTCTAATCCCACTGTGTGACTTAGGCTATGTGCACACGCTGCGTTTTTTTGACGCTGCGTTTTTGTGCGTTTTTGGCCGCTAAAAACGCACAAAAACGCACCTGCGTCGAAAAAACGCGGCAAAAAACGCACGCGTTTTGCCGCGATTTGGTGCGTTTTTTTGCTGCGTTTTGCTGCGTTTTTGCTCACTGCGTCCTTATGCGTTTTTTATCAGTGAACAAAAAAAAAAAGGTCTGATGTCATTTCCTTCTTCAATGTGTTCTTCATTCTCCACTAGTGTATGCAGAAGAGCAGACAGCTGCAGAACTACAAGGCTCAGCATCCTCGATCCAATAGTGTATGCAGGACAGCAGACAGCAGCTGTCGAACTACAAGGCTCAGCATCCTCCATCCAATAGTGTATGCAGGAGAGCAGACAGCAGCTGTCGAACTACAAGGCTCAGCATCCTCCTTCCAGGACTGTATGCAGGATTTCTTTGCCCCCCCAAAAAAAAAAAATGACGTGGGCTTCGCCATATTTTTGTATGCTAGCCGGGTACAGCAGGCAGGTACGGGCTGCCCCCAACCCCCAGCTGCCTATTTGTACCCGGCTGGGAACCAAAAATATAGGGAAGCCCTTTTTTTTTAAATTATTTCATGAATTTCATGAAATAATTTAAAAAAAAAATGACGTGAGCTTCGCCCCATTTTTGAGTCCAGCCGGGTACAACTAGGCAGCTGGGGATTGGAATCCACAGTGCAGGGTGCCCATGCTTTCTGGGCACCCCCGCTGTGAATTGCAGTCCTGCAGCCACCCCAGAAAATGGCGCTTTCATAGAAGCGCCATCTTCTGGCGCTGTATCCAACTCTTCCGGCTGCCCTGATGCCGGGTGGCTAGCCAGGTAATAATGGAGTTAGGGCTAGCTGTATATTATCAGCTAGCCCTAAGCCCGAAATTCATGGTGTCACGCCAATATTAGACATGGCCACCATGAATTTCTAGTAAAGATAAAAAAAAAACACAACACAGAAAAATATTTTTATTAGAAATAAAACACAACACAATTAGTGACTCCATCTTTATTGAAATAAACCCCCCTCCGCAGTAATCCTGGGTCAGGGTCCCGCGCCGTCCAATCTGGATCCAATATCATCTGATCGGTTTGCTGGAAGGCAAAGCGATCAGATGATGTCAGGATCAAGTGCCTGAATCCCATCACACATCAGCTGATTGTATAAAAGCCGAGTATACAATCAGCTGATGCATCAGTAGAAAAAAAAAAAAAAAATAATACTCACTTATGTGCTGAATTACCGGCAGCTCCCGGAGCGATGAGGCGGGAGTCTGATCCTGTCCGATCGCTGCAGCAGCTGCCGGTAATCAGGGATGAAGTCTCCTGACGCATCCGCTGATACCGGCCGGGCGCCCGCGTCAGCCCGAGACTCGATCAGCTGATGCGTCAGGTGACTGCATCAGGTGATCCATCGCCAGGTCCTGCAAGCAAGGTCCTGCCCCGGGGAGACTGCACACAGCCGGAGCGGGAGCGGCGATACCGTGACAGGAGCTGGGAGCGGGCATGGCACCGCGAGGCTGCACACAGGTGAGTATAACTTTTTTTTTTTTTATTCTACTGTTAACTTTTGTTTTCGCAGCCGCTTCCACCTCCTGCCTGTACATGGCGCCGCACGGCAGCATACATGCACAGGACGGGAGGTGGAAGCGGCGGTGACGGTACCGGGAGGATTCACGCTTCTGTCTATACTGACAGAAGGAATCCTCTTCCTGTACACGTCACTTTACTACCCACCTCCTGCGCTTATAGCTGCGTTTTTGGTCTTAGAAACGCACCAAAACGCAGCTATTTGCGTTTCTCATTGCGTCTTTCAACATCCCATTGAACTCAATGGATGAAAAGCGCAGTGAAAAACGCGGGAATAATTGACATGCTGCGTTTTTGTGGTCACCACAAAAACGCAGCTGAAAAAAAACGCTGTGTGGGGACAGCAAAAATGAAAACTCATAGACTTTGCTGGGGAAGCAAAGTCATGCAGTTTTGAGGCCAAAAACGCACCCGAAAAACGCGCAAAAACGCCGAGAAAAACGCACCGTGTGCACATAGCCTTAATGTGATTATTTGCTTCAATAACACACTGTAACACCTGCTTTACACGAGACAAGCTATCGTGCGATATGTCGTCGGGGTCACGGTTTTCGTGACGCACATCCGGCATAGCGCACGACGTCGTCTCGTGTGACACCTTCGAGCAACACAGTATCGCTTACAAATCGTGAGTCGTGTACTCGTTGTTTACTTTCAAATATCGTTTATTTTTAATGGCGTTGGCTGTTCATCGTTTCCGTGGCAGCACACGTTGCTCCGTGTGACACCACGGGAACGATGAACACAGCTTACTTGCGTCCCGCGGTACCCGCCGGCTATGTGGAAAGAAGGAGGTGGACGGGATGTTTACATCTCGCTCATCTCCGCCGCTCCGCTTCTATTGGCCGGCTGCCGTGTGACATCGCTGTGACGCCGAACGTCCCTCCCACTTCAGGAAGTGGACGTTCGTCGCCCACAGCGAGGTAGTCCGGAAGGTAAGTACGTGTGACGGGGGTTAGACGAGTTT
The DNA here is from genome assembly GCF_048569485.1 of Anomaloglossus baeobatrachus. NCBI lineage: Eukaryota > Metazoa > Chordata > Amphibia > Anura > Aromobatidae > Anomaloglossus > Anomaloglossus baeobatrachus. The sequence continues at coordinate 511,492,180 of NC_134358.1, forward strand.
GTGCGCCACGGGTAGCGATTTGCCCGTGACGCAAAAATGACGGGGGCGGGTACGATCGATCGTGCGATCACACGATAGATCAACTCGTGTAAAGCAGGCATAATACTTATCAGTAGGGATGAGGGGTCGCGTGCAAGTTCGGGTTCACCAATTTCAGCAGGACTTTAGTTAAAAGTTTAGTTCAGGACCCAGATCCCAAACCTGAACTTCTGTGATGTAAAATGGCTGTTATAAAGTCGTAGTAACGGCTAGGGGGCTTCAAAAGGAAGCAAAATGGGGGCAATTGCCTTGCAAACAAATGTTTATAGGGAATAAATTAAAAAAAAAAAATATGTGGAGTCCCCCCCCTATTTTTGACAACCAGCACAGGTACAACAGAAAGCTGAGGGATGCAAACCTCAGCTGTTAGCTTTACCTTGGCTGCTTACCAAAAATAGAGGGGATCCCATGCTGATTTCTTCCAAACGATTTATTTAATTGTGTGGGTGTTTGTGCAATCTCCATATTTTTGATAACCAGCCAAGGTAAAGCAGACAGCTGGGGACTGGTATTATCAAGCAGTAAAGCCCTATGGTTATTTGATCCTTATCAGCCTAAAAACTAAAAATAACAGCCTTCAGCCACTTCAGAAGTGGCATATCCATTAGAAGCGCCAATTCTGGCACTTTGCCTATCTCTTCCTGATTGCTTTGGTGCAGTGGTAATCAGGGTAATAATTGTGGGTTCTATGTCAACTGTGAATTGACAGCTGGCATCAAGCCCAGGGGTTAGTAATGGAAAGGTGTCTATCAGACACCCTAATTACTAACCCCGTAAGTGTAGATTTAAAAAAGCACACAGGAAAAAAATATTTTATATGAATATAGACTCCCCACACTCCCTCATTCACCAATGTATTAATTAAAAAGGAAGATCGAACATAACTTAATAGTGTAACATTCCACAACATATGTAGAATTCTATGGAGCTTCGTTCTGAGAACGTTCTCCATAGGTCACTCCAGGGTGGCTCTATAGAACCCTCCCAGGCAGCGGCACACCTGGAATTTCTCAAGTGCTTGAGAAATTCCGAGTCTGCGCTGATCGGTAGTAGTGACCTATAGATCCTCGTTCTGAGAAAGCTCTCAGAATGAAGCTCCATATGGTTCTATGAACATCATGGGACATTACACCATTATTAAAATAAATAATTTAAAAAAACGACTTGTGGTCCCCACTATTTTTGATAACCAGACAAGCAAAAGCAGTATGCAACACTGCAAATACTAGCTGGAGCATGCCAACAGTATGTCGCCCCATGACAAAGATCGCCTCAACAGTAAACTTGGCAGACACAAAATAATCGCAACTGCACTAGCAACCTTGATGGCCTTCACTATTCGAGCTGTGCAGATACAAAGACCTATGCTTCACCCTATTTAGTGAGCACATAGGTAAAGACTCACAGTCCAGTGAGGAGAAACACGTACACTTCTAGGAGCTCAGTGTTGTGGTGCTTGTCAATCACCACTTCTCCTTGCAGGGCGGGGGGAACTCTTCTTCTTCCTCGGATTTTCCGACTTCAGTCTCAGTCCGGTACATGCTCCACATTGATGAGGGCTCTCTCATGGTCCAGTTTGAAGTCTCTCTCACAGCTGGCACCATACCTCTTCCCAAACCTCTGCTCTCACACAGAACAGTGACAGCGTCCCTTCTGTCTCACTTCTCTTAGGCAACCCAACTGCTACTGTTCCTGTCTAAAATATTCCCCCCTCTTTCCCTCTTTCCTGCATTTTTTGTGGCCAGGTTAGTCCAAGTTCACAGTTCAGAGGGGGTATGCCAGGTGAGCCAGACAGTCCATACCATAACGAAAACAGGGGAGCTCTTCTAAAGTCATAGTGCTCTAACCATTTTGTAGGGGCAATACCCCTCCTACACTAGTACGGCACCGCCCCCACCTGGCTTTTTCCAGCACATGGTCTTGTCTCCCACTATATACAGTAGCTAAACTTTCTCTAAAACACCAAACTGCAATTATGCAGCCAGATTCATGCTACCTGTACTTTGGACACCACAAATCAATTGACTAACAAATATATTCAACGTTTTACATCCACCAGCAAACTATATGCAAAAAATTAGAATACATTCAGTGATGTTAAAGAGGTAGACTGAGACTTAACAGTTGATGACTTATCCGGTGGATAGGTCATGAAAATGAGATCGGTGGGGGTCCAACATCTGACACCCCCACTTATTAACTAAAAAATGCTCCTCCAAATGGTAAGATGTAAGTAATGTATGAGCAGAACAAAACAGCCCTGTACAATGTTTAGTAACTGCTGCGGGAGCAGATTCCAGCCGATCATTGGGGGTGACGGGAGTCAAACCCTACGACCTCACATTCTTGACCTATCCTTCTATTAAAGGCTGCTGCTTGTGAAAGCACCTGCCCCCGTCGTTTGTACGTCACGGACAAATCGCTGCCCGTGGTGCACAATACCGCTAGGACGCGTAACACGTACTTACCTTCCTAGCGATATCGCTGTGGGCGGCGAACAAACTCTTTTTTAAGGGGGAGGTTCGTGCGCCGTCACAGCGACGTCACACAGCAGGTGTCCAATAGAAGCGAAGTGAAATTTACGCCCACCTCGTTGCCGGAGGACACAGGTACGGTACTGTTCGTCGTTCCTGGGGTGTCACACGTAGCGATGTGTGCTGCCTCAGGAACGACCAACAACCTGCGTCCAGCACCATCAAAGATATTTGGGATTTGAATGACGTGTCAATGATCAACGATTAGGTGAGTATTTTTGATCGTTAGTGGTCGCTCGTTCGTGTCATACGCAATGACATCACTAACGAGGCCGGATGTGCGTCACGAATTCCGTGACCCCCAACGACACCTCGTTAGCGATGTCGTTGCGTGTAAAGCCCCCTTAAGTCTTCAGTTGGACAATCCCTTTAATGTATACGGAAGGCTACACAGACATTCGTAAATCCTACTATATACTGTATATCCTCGAAAGACCAATATGTCTTCCTTTATTCCACGCAGGTGAATACATTTACCAAAAATCTAAACGGAATCCAAAAATTGAATTATTATCTCATTATTCTGTGTACTCGCGGAGGGCACAGCTTACATGATAGCCAAAAAAAATGTCATTTATGAAAAGATTCAAAGATTTTTTTTCTGTGTAATGTTCCTGACATAAAGTGCCAGCCCGCAGAGGTTAACAGCTGAATACCTCACAATCATGTCACACGCACAGGCTGGGAGATAATTGGCCAGTAAGAAAATCCCCTTGTTGCCTCTACAACCCAGACAATTACTGATTTTTCAGTCTTCATTACCTGCATCAAGTATGATACATCTGAAGAAGCACTTAATGCTATTTCTGGTCCTGTCATCTATGACCTTGCATTTTTATACTGAAAAAGTAGAGATGCTGATGGAAAAAAACACTGTAATAAGCTACTTATCAGGACATATGTAGCATGCAGAGTAAATGAGCACATAAGTACCTAAACATAATGCAGCAATAATGTAGCAATCACTCTGTAATTACACAGATGCCATTTTAACACCAGATTTCCCAGAGAAGCCAGAATTTTCATAATACATTTATCCAAAGTATTTCAACTAACGGAAGGAAGAACAATTCCCAGACGTCCCATCAACCATCTCTAACCATCGCCATCGCTAGAAATAAAGAACAAATCCCTAATACGTTGTTGTAAAGACTTTAAATGGAGTCAATCATGATTTACACACTGACATGATGGAAGATTTCAATTTTCTTCACGTGTCTATAGTGTTAAAGGGAAGCTATTATCAGAAAATCAACTATTGATTAAATCGGGTTTTTGCGTTACAAGTATTTTTTTAAATTTTGGCAGTTATTTTCGAATATGAGTTTTCCTTAAAAAATTTAATTAGTAATCCTGAAATTTTCACACCTGCTACTAGGGCTATTTTAGACTTATACATCCTGTCTTTTTAGGAAAACTTTTCAGAAGTTTCATTATCAGCAGAGAAAGGATAAGAATCACAGGTAAGGCTGCTTTCACACCTCCAGTTTTTGCTATGCGGCACAATCCGGCAGGAAAATCGCAACCGGTTTTTTTTGCTGCCAGTTGCGTTTTTTCTGCATAGACTTTAGTGCCGCATGGCCTTGCGTTCCATCCGTTTTTTGCCGCATGCGGCAGATTTAGCTGATGCGGCGGCCGGATGGAACGTTGCCTGGCACGTTTTTTCGTGCGGCAAAAAAAACCGCATCGCGCCGCATTCAGCCGATGCGGTGCATTTTTCAATGCATGCCTATGGCGGCCGGATGTGGCGCGATGCGGCAAAAAACGCATCCGGCCGCCGCATGCGGTTTTTGCCACTGCGCATGCTCAGTAGCATGCCACAAGCGGCAAAAACCGGACGGGCCGCATGGGAAAAACTTATGCAAAGGATGCGGTGTTTTCACCGCATCCGTTGCATAGCTTGCACAGCCGGATTGAGCCGCACAGCTCAAACCGGATGTGTGAAAGCAGCCTAACACTTTTATGTACAACTGACGATACATGATCCAACAATCGCAATAAGAGATGTTAAGGTAGAGTCACACTAGCGTATGGCATGCAGATGCAAAAGCATCAGACGCGATATGCTACTGACTCTCTACACCCGCTGTGCTGCGAGTGTAAGCCGAGATACAGAGATCGGATAACAGCTGCCGAGGAGAGAGAGAGAGTGATCTCTCCATCTTCTCCATTGTCAGCCTGTGCGTATATCGCACTGCACTTGTTTGACATCTGAGTGCAGTCCGATGTTTCACTCGCACCCATAGACTTCTATGGGTGCGAGTGATCCGAAACTCACAGACAGTCGAAGCATGCAGTGATTTGTTCCTCCGTCCGATTAGGGCTGAGGAAAAATTTGCAGATCTGAGCTGCAGCATTGTCTTACATGGGGCCAAGAGCAATGCGAGATTTTCCAGCATTGCTCCCCCTCCGTTCATAATGTTCTCTGTACATGCTCATTAGATGCTTCACTACAAAAGATAAAGTCAGAGTCAGTTCATTGTAGCTAATTTTCTTTTTTTCAAAGGGAATCAACCACAAGGATTTTGCTATATGAAGTAAAGGCAGTGCCATACTGGCACTAGGATGCTGAATACAGGCATACCTTTTCTTGAAACATCGGATGCTTCATTGCTGAAATATATTTAATCAAAGTTGCAGAAATGCACTGCATTTTGATTGACGTATGCCTCAGAGGCAGGCCCTTGTGTTTCGGGTTCTCTGTGTATATTCCTCCTCCTGCGTCTTGTATTGCATGCCCCCTTTTCTTTATTTAAATATAGCACCGCGCCAACATTGCTGCTGTTGGTGGCATGCGCACATTGCATACCGTGATCTCTGGCACCATTTTATTGTGTAGATTTTTTTTTTACATCTGCGCACGCACCCCTGCCGTTCATGGTCTTCACCGCAATGTCTTCAATGAAATGACGCCGGAAGTTGAGGTAGTAGGATGAAAATTGCAAGATTTCTATATATTACTTACTATACAGATTTGTAATGTAAGAAATAAAAAGACAAACATTGTCAAAAATGTAAAAAAACATAAATTTAGCACAGAAATCTCTTTAAGCCCTGTGCGCACATTATGTTTTTTGCTGCGTTTTTCAGCGTTTTTGGATGCAGAATTGGTGCAGTTTGTGTTCAGAAACTTCATGCAGTCATTCCCCAAAAAAGTCTATAAGAAATCCGAAATGCTGTGCGCACGTTGCTTCTCTTTTCCTTACAGGTTTTGCTGCAGTTTTTCTGCAGCAAAAAGAAGCAGCACGTGACTTCTTTTCTGCAGGTCCCTGCATTTTTCCCTTGTGTTTTGCCATGATAATGATTAAAAAAATGCAGGGACAAAAATGCACCAAAAATGCACCAAACTGCGGTAAAAATGCATGCATTTTTTTGTGTGCGCTTTTTCGGCCAGAGGTGCGCTTTTTGCTGAAGAAACAAATCTGCAGTGTGCGCACATAGACTTAAAGGAAACCTGTCATAAAAAGCTATTAACCTGCAGATATGGGTTTAATCTGCAGGTTAATAAGGTTCGAAATCTGCCTGGTGCTCCCACACTAAGAGCCCCGCTTCTGGGAGGAAATTAAGTTTATTCCTCCTGGCAGCCTGGGGCTTTCAGTCATAGGGGTGGAACCAGTGTTGCTTCCATCATCACTCTGTGTATAGTGAGCGTTGGCTGTAACCGCACTCCAGTAATGACTGACAGCCAGGTGTAAAGCTGAACTGACTCATTCAGTGCCATGAGCGCAGTTCCAGTCGCCACTCACTATGCATGGAGCGGTGACTGAAGCCATGCTACCCTACCCCTATGACTGAAAGATCCAGGCTGCCAGGAGGATTAAAGTTAATTTACTCCAGGCAGTGGAGTTCTAAGTGCAAGGCCGGGCAGCTTCAGAATGCTATTAGGCTGTGTGCGCACTTTGCTTTTTTTCATGCGTTTCCCCAGCTTTTTGAACTGCAGCGTTTTAATGACAAAATGCATGCGTTTTGATTTTCAAGCAAAATCTATGGGAAATTGGGATTTCTTGTGCGCACTATGCTGTTAAAAGCACAGCGTTTTAATTGCAGAAAATTTGTCAAACTCTCTGCGTTTAAAGAACCAACATGTCATTTGTTTTTGCCATTTTGGCAGCATTTTGCTAACATTAGGGTCAATGAGAACTTTCAAAACGCATCCTAAATCAAAATCCTAGCGTTTTACACGTTTTTTTGATACAGAAAACATGCTTTTTTGACAAAATAAACGCATGCATTTTTTAATATAAAGTAAGGGCATGATATGTCCCTTTACACACACACACACACACACACACATAGTCCGACAAATTAATGAAAATCCATAATTTCACATTATTTTATACATAACTATTAGAACACAGTTATTTTATATTTTAATAAAATAAGCTACCATATTTTTCGGACCATAAGACACACTTTTTTCCCCCCAAATGTTGGGGGAAAGTGGGGGTTGCATCTTATGGTCTGACTACAGGGCTGTGGCTGGGAATGAGGGTTCTGCGGTGGAGCGGGCCACCAGGTGCACGAGCAGGCTGTAGCAGCGCCTGCCGTGACCACGTGAGCCCACTCATTACATATGCATGCACATCATCCCGCCCATCATCTCTCAGCGCTGAAGCCGGCGCTGACAGGTGGGCGGGGGGTGCACGCATAGTAAACAGCCGGCCGTGATCACCCCTGGCAACTACAGCCTGGAGTGATCATGTGCGGCTGTATTCACTGCCCCCCGCGCATAATCATCAGCGCGGGGGGCAGTGAATAAGTATGGAATACTCACCGTTCCCCTGCAGCTTCGCGATGTCCTCCCGTCTGCCGGCCAGCTGATCTGTGTAGAGAACGGTGAGCACAGCGATGACGTCATCGCAGTGTGTGCCGCTAGTCACGCAGGTCAGCTGATCGGCAGACGGGAGGACGAGCGATGCTGCAGGGAAGTGACCGTGACTGCTCCACACAGATCAGCGGCGCTGCTGCCGCCACAGACAGGGGGACGAGAGATGCTGCGTCGAGCGAGGAAAGGTGAGTATAAACGTTTATTTTTTTTTTTGTGTGATACAGTATACAGGCCATATAGCAAGATGGGGGTATATAGCAGGATAAGGGCAAATACAAGGATGGCAGTATATATCAGGATGGCAGTATATAGCAGGATGGGAGCATATAGCAGGATGGGAGCATATAGCAGGATAAGGGCAAATACAAGGATGGCAGTATATATCAGGATGGCAGTATATATCAGGATGGGGGCATATAGCAGGATGGGGGCATATAGCAGGATGCCAGTATATAGCAGGATAAGGGCATAAACCAGGATGGGGTGCATATACAAGGCAGGAGGATCATTATCAGGATGGGGTACCTTAGAAGAGAATTTAGGGACATTACCCCCATAACAGTGTCAGCAGCAGATCCTCGCCCCATAACAGTGTGTCATGACCACATTTTTTGCTTAAAATTTTATTTTCCCATTTTCCTCCTCTAAAACCAGGGTGCGTCTTATAGTCCGGTGCGTCTTATAGTCCGAAAAATACGGTATTTTGTGTATGATTTAATGCATGATTTGTTATAATTTTTTTCCTTTTTTTTCATAGTGTTTGAATGTTTAAACTTTATTTAGCAGTGTATTTGTTTTGAAAACGCATCTGACTTTAAACAATGAAAAAGCATGTAAAACTCGGTAAAAACGCGGTCAAAACCAAATTTGACAAAGACAATGTCTGCCAGAGGATGCATTTAGAACTGAAAATAACTCAACGCAAAGCGCGCACACAGCCTTATCCTGCAGATTTACCCTATATCTGAAAGTTAATATCGTTTGGGGACATGACAGGTTCACTTTTAACAGGTCACAATAGTAGGTTATTATTTTCCATATTTTTGTTGCTCAGTAAAGGGAGTTGTTTGTGGGGGATGGGGTCCCTTTTTTATCTCGTCTTTATATTACACTTGCATGTTTTGCCACAAATTCATAGATGTTTATTCTACGCTCTTTTACACCGTAAAAAGTTTCATGATCCCTTCAATTAACATTAAAATGTTGCACATTAGTTTTCAACTGAGCAACAAAATTTAGACAGATTTTGCACCTCGATGGGGAGCAAGAATGCAAAAAAATTTGCAACATTTTGGAAAGTAAATGATCAATTAGGCTAAAACATTTAAGTGACTAAAGCCAAAAAAAGAAAAAAACAGATGTTAAATAAAACCTATGTTAATGTGTGTCATTTTTTGCTTTCTACAAGTATTTTGGAGGTTTATTAAGGAATTGCTCTAATCTTTTTTTGAGGAGTGCATCGCTCCCGGTCCCTGGCTTCCTACTTTGATGGGCCAGAGCGTTCCTGAAGAGCGAGAGTTCAGACCAACTTCATGGTCGTGCCATTTACCTGAACTGAGCACTCCCCTAAGGAGCTAACAGAGGCAGCCATGTCACTTCAGCATGAGAGAAGCGCAGGGGAACTGAAGACGGGTGGATCCAACGATCTGAAAAACTTCAGAACAGTGCGAGGTGGCTGAAAAAACATAGAGGGCAAAAAATGCATGATCCTTACCTAGGTAACCGGCCACTTTCAGACGGCAGGGTGGTCGGTAATCTAGTCAACTATAGAATACGAAGAGGATTTTTTAATAAGAGGTAAATTGCAAAGTTAGTTTTTTCAAAAAGGTAGCAATTTTATCCATTGAAGAACTTAAGACAGCCCAGTAAGGCCCTGTGCGCACTTGCCGTTTTTTTCCACGGATTTCAAGCGGTTTTGCTGCATGTTTCACTGCATGTTATGTTCATAACATCTCTGCAGTGATTCACCAACAAAACCTATGGGAAAAAAAATGCTGTGCGCACTATGCGGATTTTGACGGCTGCATGTTTTGCTGCGAGATTCCCGCAGCAAAAACAATTACATGTCACTTCTTTTCCACACGTCGCTGCGGCATTACACTCCATTGACTGCCATGTAATCGTGAAATCCCGCAGGCAACAACGCAGGCAGCAAATTCTGTGCGGTTCATTGCGTTTTACTGCATTATTCCCTCCGGTATTTCACGGTTTACCTGCGGTAATGTTCATCGCTGCCCTGCGGTTTGCAGGGAAATGATGTCATTATGACAGGAAGAGGAAGTCGTGCAAAGAGTAAACACACACAGATCACAGACACAGACATAGAACACACACACATCGCACTCAGACACAGACATATAGAATACACATAGAAAGCAAACGGACATATAGAAAAAAAAACACGTGTGCTCCGCCGTATTTTTACCTTCCAGCCGAGGTAAGCACACAGCGGCGGCCCGGTAATCTCAGGCTGGGGAGGGTCGAGGGCTATGGTTAATGCCCCCCCCTCCCACAGCCGAGAATATCAGCCCGCAGCTGCCCCGGGACTGTCGCATCCATTATGCGGCAATACCGGCGTGTCCCCGGCTCTTCCTGTTGCCGTGATGCGGTGGCAATCAGGGTAATATAACGAGTTAATGGCAGCGCATCGCCGCCACTAAGTCCAGGCTTGATCATTGCAGCGTCTATGAGACAGCTGACATGATCAACCCGTAAGTAAAGTGAAAAAACACACACCGAAAAATCCTTTATTTTAAATAAAACACAAAAAAGCCCCTGGTTCACCCCTTTATTAACCCCCCCCAAAACACACAGCTCCGGCGTAATCCACGTCCTCCGATGCTTACATCCAGCCGCGACTGACACACTGCTGAATGCAGCCTCGCAACGAGACAGCAGAGGTAATTACAGGTCATTTCCCAAGGCCAGTAATGTGAACACACATTACCGCTTGGGAGAAATGCAGCGTGTGCTCACAGAGACTCTATCTATCCCTCTATCTATTCTTCTGTCTATTTATCTGTCTTCTATCTATCTCAGAAGGAAATTACTTTTTTTTCTTTTTTTTTTTTTCAATGTGCTTTATTGCATTGAATACATTAAGGCACATGTACCAACCCGCACCCGGCAAAACCGTGGCAATACCGCGAACAATACCGCGGTAAACCGCGGCAAACCGCATTCGGTTTTTGGGTGCAGTTTGCCGCGTTTTTTTACTGCGGGTGCGGTAATCTTTCAGACCCTGCGCACAGGGCCTAAGAGAGTTTTAAACCAAAGTGCTCTGGGGTAAAAAAAACAAACATTGTTTGATCCACTCCTGGTTTCGGCTACAAATACTGAGGCAAAAAACTCACCAAATACCCAATGTGTGGATGTGGCCTTACAAATACTGAGGTAAAAACCTCACCAAATACCCAACGTGTACACGAGGCCTAAAAAATACTGAGGTAAAAACCTCATCAAATACTCAACGTGTGCACGTGACCTTACAAATCCTGAGGTAAAAAACTCAACATGCGCACGTGTACATGAGGCCTTACAAATACTGAAGTAAAAACCTCATCAAATACTCAACGTATGCACGAGGCTGTACAAATACTGAGGTAAAAACCTCACCAAATACCTTACATGTACGCAAAGTTTTACAAATACGGAGGTAAAAAAATCTCACCAAATACTCAACATGTGCACAAGGACTAACAAATACTGAGGTAAAAACCTCATCAAATAGGCCTTGTGCACATGTTGAGTATTTGGTGAGGTTTTTACGTCGTTGGCTAACAAATGCTGAGGTAAAAACCTCACCAAATAAATAGTCAACGTGTACACGAGGCCTTACAGATACTGAGGTAAAAACCTCACCATATACTCAACATGCGCAGTTGCGCACGTGACCTTACAAATACCGAGGTAAAAACCACACCAAATACACAATGTGTAGATGTGGTCTTACAAAGTTACCAAGCACAGCTTTCATTTTATTTACTGCTCTTGAAAAATAAAAGATGTGCTGTGATTTGTTGGCGTAAATTCCTCTTTTACTGTTGTACACTTCGGTCCACACCCCAGTTGGATGACCTTTTACATCTTTTTATGCATAAAGGAAAATGGACATATCCTCCTCTAATTCTACCGCTATGTGAGTCTGTACTATTAAACATGCAGATTTCACAATTTCACAGTCTCTGCTTTTCTGCTATCTGGAATAGTTCTCCCATACATTACACATTTGCCTTGTAAGAAATCAATATTAATTAGGAGAATTATTATGGGTATAGGAGTAGGAGAGATCTATACTTCACCAGTACACTGTGCATTATGGACATTATACTAATGGACAGAAGAAGATTACTACATACCGTATAAAAGTAAATTAAAGCTCCTGGGCAGAAATGGAAAATCTGTAACAGGCCTTATCTTCCAGGTCTCATTTATAATACTGGTGTCTATTGTTTTATTTGGCAGGCAGAGGAGATAAGAGAATTTATTCCACCACAAATGAATACTCTTCAAATTTTATAAAAACTTGTATTGTCCATAATACAGATGTTTTGTACTTAAATCAGCTCAAATTCAGCAAACTGCTCTGAATCGTAGAAAGTTAAGCAAATAGTTAAAAAAAATAAAAATTCTCCCCTTGCTGATAACCTGTCCGCCCGCCCTGCCGCCACCGTACGGTCCTTGGTGCCTCTTTTTATCCCCTTCCACCGTCTTTGGCCTCTTCACTTTAGACAAGAGAGCTCTGGCGCAAAATAGGAGTCAAATGTCCCTGCACTGGGTGCCATCGAAGTGCACTTCACAACACAAGTGAACCCATAAGATCATAACATCATGATGTGTACAGGTGACCATGAAACATCCCTGACAAGGATGTCCCGAGAATTCAGCGCTCATGGCATTGATTAGAAGATACGATGAGGGCCAGACAAGTGACAGTGAGGGGCAGAGTGACCACAAAGGGGAGTATACATTTTTTTTTAAATTTTTAACCTTTTGATGGCACTTTGTGGTTTAGCAAAATGGTGGCTAGTTATGATGTGTGAATCTTGCAAAATTTTAATTCCGCAGTTTGCTCATATTTGGTCAGAAAATGTGATGTGCATCTAAATTATTTGATGCATATCAAGTTTTCCTTATTCTCTGAGGTCTCCTCACACCCCATATGATAATAAATTTAGGGTAGAAAAAATAATACTCATCTCGCCGCTCACCTGTTCAGCCACAGCCCCCTTCCGATCATCCACAATGCTGCTTTAGGCTACGTGCCCACAATGCGTTTTTTCATGCTTTTCTGCAGTGTTTTCAACTGCACCTTTTTAGTGCCCAAATGGCTGCGTTTTGATTTCCCAGCAAAGTCTATGGGAAATAGGGTTTTCCTGTGCCCACCATGCATTTGAAAACGCTGCGTCAAATTTGCATATTTTTTGACAAAAAACATGCATTTAAAAAAGCAGCATGTCAATTGTTTTTGCCATTTGAAGTGCGTTTAGATAACATAGAAGTCAATGAGAAACAGGGAGTAACCAAGAAACATCAAAATTCCAGCGTTTTACCTGCTTTTCAGGTGCAGAAAACATGCGTTTTGGACTACTAAAATGCATGCTTTTTGCACATCAAAATAATGATTTCATATGTCCCTTTATACACACACATAGTCCGACAATTTATGTAAAGAAAATTATCATTTTATTGCTATATTTCCGTTTTTTATTAAATAACCGCTATAATTCTATTAAATCTTGCTATTTTCTTTTTTTTCATACAAATATTTATGTGCCCCTTTTTTTTCTCTTTTTTCATTTGGTTTGACTGTTGTAACTTTATTTATCAGTGTCTTGATGTTCAAAACGCATGTGTCAAAAAGCATTTGAAAAAGCATTCAAAAAGCGCTAAAAACTAGTGATGAGCGAGTACTAAAAAGCTCGGGTGCTCGAGGCTCGGGCCGAGCATCCCAAGATACTCGTGTACTCGGCCCGAGCACCGAGCCCAATATTATCCTATGGGAGACCCGAGTATTTTTGTGAAATGACCACCGGCAGCATGTAGAAACCCTAAAAATGTCACAAAAGTCTCAGAAAAGTGCTCAAATGACATGGCAACAGCATGGGGAAGACCCCTTGAAGCATTTATCACTCAAAAGTCACAGCTGTGAACAATTTTGTCCGCGTTTTACGCCATTTTTACGGACTCACCAGAAAACCTTCCAAAATGACACCAAAATGAATTTTCATGGCGGAAATGTTAAGGGCACATACCCAATAGTGAGATAGAGCTAATGTATGTTACTTTTTGAGATCAATACATGAAAGATTTTACGTAAAACATTGTGTGGCACTCCGATGTCCCTGAGAAGAGACGTACATAAAGGCCTCTGAGTCTAATGTGCCCATTGTCAGGAAGTGGGTCTATTGTAGTATAGCCCTTAGGCAGGGCAGCCAAAAATTGGGAGGCTCCACGTTGTCCCTGGATAGAGACGTGCATGATGGCCTGTAAACCTGAAGTGCCCATTGTCAGGAAGTGGGTCTATTGTAGTATAGCCCTTAGGCAGGGCAGCCAAAAATTGGGAGGCTCCACGTTGTCCCTGGATAGAGACGTGCATGATGGCCTGTAAACCTGAAGTGCCCATTGTCAGGAAGTGGGTCTATTGTAGTATAGCCCTTAGGCAGGGCAGCCAAAAATTGGGAGGCTCCACGTTGTCCCTGGATAGAGACGTGCATGATGGCCTGTAAACCTGAAGTGCCCATTGTCAGGAAGTGGGTCTATTGTAGTACAGCCCTTAGGCAGGGCAGCCAAAAATTGGGAGGCTCCACGTTGTCCCTGGATAGAGACGTGCATGATGGCCTGTAAACCTGAAGTGCCCATTGTCAGGAAGTGGGTCTATTGTAGTATAGCCCTTAGGCAGGGCAGCCAAAAATTGGGAGGCTCCACGTTGTCCCTGGATAGAGACGTGCATGATGGCCTGTAAACCTGAAGTGCCCATTGTCAGGAAGTGGGTCTATTGTAGTATAGCCCTTAGGCAGGGCAGCCAAAAATTGGGAGGCTCCACGTTGTCCCTGGATAGAGACGTGCATGATGGCCTGTAAACCTGAAGTGCCCATTGTCAGGAAGTGGGTCTATTGTAGTATAGCCCTTAGGCAGGGCAGCCAAAAATTGGGAGGCTCCACGTTGTCCCTGGATAGAGACGTGCATGATGGCCTGTAAACCTGAAGTGCCCATTGTCAGGAAGTGGGTCTATTGTAGTATAGCCCTTAGGCAGGGCAGCCAAAAATTGGGAGGCTCCACGTTGTCCCTGGATAGAGACGTGCATGAGGGCCTCAAAACATTAAGTGTCCATTGTCAGGAAGTGGGTGTATTATAGTATAGCCCTTTGGCAGGGCAGCCAAAATTTGGGAGGCTCCACGTTGTCCCTGGATAGAGACGTGCATGATGGCTTGTAAACCTGAAGTGCCCATTGTCAGGAAGTGGGTCTATTGTAGTATAGCCCTTAGGCAGGGCAGTCAAAAATTGGGAGGCTCCACGTTGTCCCTGGATAGAGACGTGCATGAGGGCCTCAAAACATTAAGTGTCCATTGTCAGGAAGTGGGTGTATTATAGTACACCCAGGAGGGCAGCCAAAAATTGGGATGCTCCACGTTGTCCCTGGATAGAGACGTGCATGATGGCCTGTAAACCTGAAGTGCCCATTGTCAGGAAGTGGGTCTATTGTAGTATAGCCCTTAGGCAGGGCAGCCAAAAATTGGGAGGCTCCACGTTGTCCCTGGATAGAGACGTGCATGAGGGCCTCAAAACATTAAGTGTCCATTGTCAGGAAGTGGGTGTATTATAGTATAGCCCTTTGGCAGGGCAGCCAAAAATTGGGAGGCTCCACGTTGTCCCTGGATAGAGACGTGCATGATGGCCTGTAAACCTGAAGTGCCCATTGTCAGGAAGTGGGTCTATTGTAGTATAGCCCTTAGGCAGGGCAGCCAAAAATTGGGAGGCTCCACGTTGTCCCTGGATAGAGACGTGCATGATGGCCTGTAAACCTGAAGTGCCCATTGTCAGGAAGTGGGTCTATTGTAGTATAGCCCTTAGGCAGGGCAGCCAAAAATTGGGAGGCTCCACGTTGTCCCTGGATAGAGACGTGCATGATGGCCTGTAAACCTGAAGTGCCCATTGTCAGGAAGTGGGTCTATTGTAGTATAGCCCTTAGGCAGGGCAGCCAAAAATTGGGAGGCTCCACGTTGTCCCTGGATAAAGACGTGCATGATGGCCTGTAAACCTGAAGTGCCCATTGTCAGGAAGTGGGTCTATTGTAGTATAGCCCTTAGGCAGGGCAGTCAAAAATTGGGAGGCTCCACGTTGTCCCTGGATAGAGACGTGCATGAGGGCCTCAAAACATTAAGTGTCCATTGTCAGGAAGTGGGTGTATTATAGTATAGCCCTTTGGCAGGGCAGCCAAAAATTGGGAGGCTCCACGTTGTCCCTGGATAGAGACATGCATGATGGCCTGTAAACCTGAAGTGCCCATTGTCAGGAAGTGGGTCTATTGTAGTATAGCCCTTAGGCAGGGCAGTCAAAAATTGGGAGGCTCCACGTTGTCCCTGGATAGAGACGTGCATGAGGGCCTCAAAACATTAAGTGTCCATTGTCAGGAAGTGGGTGTATTATAGTATAGCCCTTTGGCAGGGCAGCCAAAAATTGGGAGGCTCCACGTTGTCCCTGGATAGAGACATGCATGATGGCCTGTAAACCTGAAGTGCCCATTGTCAGGAAGTGGGTCTATTGTAGTATAGCCCTTAGGCAGGGCAGCCAAAAATTGGGAGGCTCCACGTTGTCCCTGGATAGAGACATGCATGAGGGCCTCAAAACATTAAGTGTCCATTGTCAGGAAGTGGGTGTATTATAGTATAGCCCTTTGGCAGGGCAGCCAAAAATTGGGAGGCTCCACGTTGTCCCTGGATAGAGACGTGCATGATGGCCTGTAAACCTGAAGTGCCCATTGTCAGGAAGTGGGTCTATTGTAGTATAGCCCTTAGGCAGGGCAGCCAAAAATTGGGAGGCTCCACGTTGTCCCTGGATAGAGACGTGCATGATGGCCTGTAAACCTGAAGTGCCCATTGTCAGGAAGTGGGTCTATTGTAGTAGAGGGCCTCAAAACTTTGTTCCCAATTGCAAAGGAGCGGGTCTCCTGTCGTTGTAATGTCCATTCTGCAAAGAATGGGAGAAAAAATTTACCACTGGGGGTATACCTGAAACAAAGGCCTAACTATTGTAACGGTCATCATGGTGGCGCATGAGGAGAAGGAGGAGCAGTCCAGCGATTATCCAAAGTCCAGAAGTGTGTACCCATGGGTGACTGGAGGTACATGGCAAATTCCCGTTACAAACTTTAAATTCCGCTCTCATTTGCTGGTGGTGTGGTGAAGTCTGGCCCAATCCAACCCTTGTTCATCTTGATCAGAGTCAGCCTGTCAGCATTTTCAGTTGACAGGCGGGTGCGTTTATCTGTAATGATTCCACCTGCGGCACTAAAAACACGCTCTGACAAAACGCTAGCGGCAGGGCAGGCCAGGACTTCCAAGGCGTAGAAAGCCAATTCATGCCACGTGTCTACCTTGGATACCCAATAATTGTAAGGCACAGAGGAATGTCGGAGTACAGTTGTTCGATCTGCAAGGTACTCCTTGAGCATCTGGGCAAACTTAGGATTTCTTGTGGCACTACCCCGCACCTCAGGGGCTGTGGTACGTGAGGGGCTGAGAAAACTGTCCCACATCTTAAAGACTGTTCCCCTACCTCTGGCGGATTGGACTTGTGCCTCTCTCGGCTGTACGCCTTGGTTGTCCACTGATTCCTGACCTATGCCGCTAGCGTTTTGTGAGGGGAATGCTTTGCCTACTTCCGTGACTATGGCCTTCCGGAACTGCTGCATTTTGGTTGACCTCTCCGCCTCGGGAATAAGAGACATAAAGTTCTCCTTGTAGCGTGGGTCTAACAGTGTTACCAACCAGTAATGATTGTCGGCCAAGATGTTCTTAATGCGAGGGTCACGAGACAGGCAGCTTACCATAAAGTCAGCCATGTGCGCCAGACTCTTAACAGCCAGGACTTCAGTAGCCTGACCAACACGATGACTGAACATGCTGTCCTCCTCCTCCTCCTCCTCCTCATCTACCCTGTCCTCTGGCCAGCCACGCTGAACCGAGGATATGACTGGTGTGCATGTCATATCCTCAATTTGGCCGGAGATTTGCTCCATGTCTTCATCCTCCTCCTCGTCATAGTCCTCCACTGCACGTTGTGATGAGACGAGGCTGGGCTGTGTGTTATCACCCACACCCACTACTGTTTCTTGCTGCAACTCATCGCGCTCCGCCTGCAATGCATCATGTTTGTTTTTGAGCAGAGACCATTTTAGAAGGCAGAGTAGCGGTATGGTGATGCTAATAATGGCGTCATCACCACTCACCATCTTGGTGGAGTCCTCAAAGTTTTGGAGGATGGTACATAGGTCGGACATCCATCTCCACTCCTCAGGTGTTATGTGTGGAGTTTGACCCATTTCCCGACGACTTAGGTGATGCAGGTACTCAACAACTGCCCTCTTCTGCTCACATATCCTGACCAACATGTGCAGAGTTGAATTCCAACGCGTGGGGACATCACACACCAGTCTGTGAGCCGGAAGATGCAAACGGCGCTGAAAGCCGGCAAGGCCGGCTGAAGCAGTAGGTGACTTTCGAAAATGTGCAGACAGGCGGCGAACTTTTACCAGCAGATCAGACAGCTCTGGGTATGACTTTAGAAACCGCTGAACCATGAGGTTGAGCACATGGGCCACGCATGGACATGTGTCAGCTGGCCTCGCCTCAAAGCCGCCACCAGGTTCCGGCCATTGTCACACACGACCTTTCCTGGCTTTAGGTTCAGAGGTGTGAGCCAGTGATCTGCCTGCTGTTTCAGAGCTGTCCACAGCTCTTCTGCATTGTGGGGTTTGTCACCTATGCAGATTAGCTTCAGCACAGCCTGTTGCCGCTTCGCCGAGGCAGTGCTGCAGTGCTTCCAGCTTGGGACTGGTGTGGAGGGTACAGTGGATGAGGATGCGCAGGAGGAGGAGGAGGCTGAAGAGCATGACATTCCGGAGCTGTAGAGTGTGGGTGAAACACTGACTGAGGTAGGGCCTGCAAACCTTGGTGTGGGAAGGACGTGTTCCGTCCCTCGCTCAGACTGGGTCCCAGCTTCCACAATATTAACCCAGTGTGCCGTCAACGAGATGTAGCGGCCTTGCCCACAAGCACTTGTCCACGTGTCTGTGGTTAGGTGGACTTTGGGTGAAACAGCGTTGTTCAGGGCACGTGTGATGTTTTGTGACACGTGGTTATGCAACGCGGGGACGGCACACCGGGAGAAATAGTGGCGGCTGGGGACCGAGTAACGTGGGACAGCTGCCGCCATCAGGTCGCGGAATGCTTCTGTCTCCACCAGCCTAAAAGGCAACATTTCCAGCGCAAGCAGTCGCGAAATGTTAGCATTTAGAACTGTGGCATGTGGGGTGTTGGCAGTGTATTTGCGCCTGCGTTCAAAGGTTTGCTGAATGGATAACTGAACGCTGCGCTGGGACAAGGACGTGCTTGATGATGGTGTTATTTCTGCGTAGGCTACTGCAGGTGCAGGACCGGAGGAGGCTTGTTCGCAGGCAGCATGGACAGGGGATTGGCTCGCATGCACAACCAGCGAAGACGTAGCAGTGACATCAGCAAGCACTGCTCCTCGACTCTGTTGTACTTCCCACAAAGTCGGGTGCTTGGCTGACATGTGCCTGATCATGCTGGTGGTGGTCAGGCTGCTAGTTTTGGTACCCCTGCTGATGCTGGCATGGCAGGTGTTGCAAATGGCCTTTTTAGAATCATCTGGAGCCAACTTAAAAAACTGCCAGACTCGGGAAGACCTAACATTTGTACAGGCACCTTGTGTCGTGTTGTTGTTCCGGGGAACGGTTGCCTGACTTCTGCCTGGAGCCACCACCCTGCTTCTTACTGCCTGTTGGGATGCTACGCCTCCCTCCCCCTGTGCACTGCTGTCCTCGCTCTGCATATCCTCCTGCCAGGTTGGGTCAGTTACTGGATCATCCACCACGTCGTTTTCCTCTTCCGCACCCTGCTCCTCCTCCTGACTTCCTGACAATTGTGTCTCATCATCGTCCACCCCTTGTTGAGACACGTTGCCAACTTCGTAAGAACGTGGCTGCTCAAATATTTGGCCATCTGTACATACGATCTCCTCATGACCCACTTCAACATGAGCTGGCGAGAGGCCAGAATGTGCGAATGGAAACGTGAACAGCTCTTCCGAGTGTCCAAGTGTGGGATCATTAATGTCCGAGGACGTGTACTCAGCCTTGTGGTAGGAAGGAGGATCAGGTTCTGAAATGTGCGGTGCAGTATCACGGCTACTGACACTTGACCGTGTGGAAGACAGAGTGTTTGTGGTGGTGCCAATCTGACTGGAAGCATTATCCGCTATCCAACTAACAACCTGTTGACACTGGCCTTGGTTCAAGAGCGGTGTACTGCTGCGTTCCCCAAGAATTTGGGACAGGGCGTGCGAGCGACTAGATGTGGCCCTTTGTTGTGGTGAAATTAGAGCTTGCCCACGACCTCGGCCTCTGCCTGCACCACCATCACGTCCACTTCCTTGTTCCTTGCCAACGCCCTTGCGCATTTTGCAATGCTGTGCTGACGTGTATTCACTAGACTTGGGCGTTATATCCAAGTTTGTGCAAATCGTGCACCTGTACGCTGCCACCGACAGGCACACACGTGCGGTTTTTAAATGCAAGCACGGACGCACTAAGAACCTAACAGGTTTTAGGAGCAAAAATTAATGAGAACTCTGACACTATCAGCCACTGCTGACTGACGTGTATTATACACTACACTTGTGCGTTATATAATAGTTTGGTAAAAACGCACACAAGTGCACCTGTACGCTGCCACCGACAGGCACACACGTGCGGTTTTTAAATGCAAGCACGGACGCACTAAGAACCTAACAGGTTTTAGGAGCAAAAATTAATGAGAACTCTGACACTATCTGGACTGTTTTAGACTGTGTACACCAGCCCCAGATATGATGAAGGCTGGTATACGGTCACCACTAGGAATGGCTATATACCCTGCCTGCCTGCCTGCCTGTATACTGCTACAATAGTCCTGACAAGGACTCTTCTGGTCACTAGCCTGTATTCCGACCTGGCTATACCCTGCCTGTATACAGCAACAATAGTCCTAGAAGGACTCTGCTACTGTACTGCGACCTGGCTATACCCTGCCTGCCTGTATACAACTAGAATAGTCCTGAGAAGGACTTTTGGTCACACTGTTTGCAGCCCTGCTACGGAAATAGCTATAAAGGGCCGCAAACCTTTCCCTGAAGCAGCGACCCTCTCCCTGCACTGACTGTCTGGATAGCTGTGAGCAGAGCACAGCGCGCCGGCCGGTATAAAGGCTCGGTCACGCTGTGCGGGCCGGCCAATCACTGCAATTCCACAACTAACAGGGCTGTGGCATTGCAGTGGTCTGCCAGCCAATCCCTGCATGAGGGCTGGCTCTCAAAAGAGCGCCAACATGCAGGGATGAAGACCACGAGTACAGCACGAGTATCACGAGATTACTCGGTCCCCGCCGAGTAGCCCGAGTACAGTGATACTCGTGCGAGTACCGAGTAGTAACAAGCATGCTCGCTCATCACTACTAAAAACGCATCAAATACACGGCAAATATGCATGCGTTTTCAGCGCTAAAGTTCTGCAAAAGGCAACTTTGGCTAATTCAATTAAGGACAAAACGTGCATTTAGAATTGCAAGTAGGGAAAAGCAACGTGGCCTTACTTTTGCTTGGAACTGCGTGTGACTATGCCCTCTTCTGGCATAGTCAGAATGTTAACACGTGTATCGGGCTGTCATCGGTGTACTCAGCGTCAGAAGCCCTGGCTCAGCGCAAAGATGCCGGAAGAGGACACTTCACGTGGATTTTGAACAAAAGTAGAGGCTTAAGAGAGCTCAATGGAGAACCATTTGGGGTCTGTGATGGTTGTGATGGTATTATTATTTTCTTATAACACTTTCCTGGTGATCTATAAATTGGACAAATTGAGTCTGTTTAACCACCATTTTTCAGAATTTGCATGAAGCATATCTCAAAAAAAACTTTAATCTTGGAAAATCTAAATTTGATTTTTTGTAAAATTTGAGGGGATTTTATTTGCCTCAAACTGATTCACCCCTCTCTAACTGATTTCACACTGTAAAAATGTTTAGGAACAAGCCACAAAATCAGGAGACTGGCAACACCCAATTGTCAATAATAATAAATCTTTATTTTTATATGGCGCTAACATATTAAGCAGCGCTTTACATACATCAACAAAACTGTCTCCTTCGGGGCTCATAATTTAAACTCACAATCAGTATATCTTTGGAGCATGGGGGAAACTGGATAACACCCACACAAACACAGGGAGAATATACAAACTCCTTGCAGGTTTTGTCCTTGATGGGATTTGAACCCAGAACCCCAGCACTGCAAGACTGCAGTGCTAACCACTGAGCCACCATACAGTGACAACTATTGAGCCACCATGCCAACCATATATTCATACCATCCAACGGATTCTCTTAACAAGGTCTTCTACACTAAAATAGTTTTTTGTTCGGTTAGTTCGTTTCCATCAATCCACTAAATGACATTAATGACAGTCTTGTTCATTTGATTGTATACATTTTAATCTGTGCTTGGTATCTTGTGCAACCTGTACAGAAACTTAAGTAATTTTCAGTATAATAAAAGAAACCATGAAGACTCAAGAAACAAATCACACTGGTTTTCATGATGTGCCTGAACGATGCATTTAAAAAAATCCTCCATCTATGTATCAATCACATTATGTCCTTCACAAAACTTTATGGAGCATTGCAGTACACCATTTCTGCAATTACACACATACCAGGAATCAATGTTTAAAAGAGCCAAGTATATAAAACATTTAGACACACGGTGATAACGTTGCGAGACTGACTCCAACATACCTCCTCCTCGTATTGTCACAAATCTTGAGTAGCTAAAGTTCTTCTGAACAGCATTTGAAGAAGTTAGATACCGAAGAAGTTATATAGCTAATTATATTCTGAAGAGATTCTCTGGGTAACTTTTTGGCATTAATGCCAGGACTATAGACAAAAGTGAAAACTATCTTTTAGATGATTTTTAATGATGTTTTTTAATTTTTAGTATTTTTTTTAATTGTTTAAGTTATTTATATTTGAAAAAAACTTGAAATGTTGCAGTTTTTCTTGGCCGCTGAGTCTCATAATGCGCTGATACCACTGTTCTGTAGAGATCCCCTTATCTCAATGATCGATATTAGAATTGACTACATCGATCCACTGCAGATCGACTTTAGAGTCTAATTTCCTGAAATTTGTAGGCTCTCCAACAATTGTAACAATTTATGATTCTATTTCTGAGGTTCAAAAAATGCTCTGTCATTACACAAACCGCTGAAGACTTTAGCAATCAGAGAGCAGACTCATGACATCAAGCATGGCCATACAGACTTCACAATAATGTATGGTAGCTATCAAATCAAATGGTCTAACAAAGCCAATCAGGGGGTAATGTCAGAGCCACTATAAAAGATTAGAGCCAGCCAAGAAGTGCCATTTTATGTTTTTATAATCTAGGGATAGTAGGTGAGAGCGCACAGCTTAGGCTTTGTGCGCACGCTGCATTTTTTAAGGCATTTGAGCGTTTTTTGGGTGCAGATTTGGTGCCAAAACTGCATGCATTTCCTTCCACAGCAAAGACTATGAGATTTCAGCTTTTCTGTCCCCACGTTGCAGCTTTTTTTTGGCTTTGTCTTTGTTGTGACCACAAAGATGCAGCATGTCAATTCTTTCTGCATTTTTGCCAGTGTTTTTGAGCCCTTCCAGTCAACAGATTTGACTTAAAAAATGCATTGGGCAAAAACGCTGTAAAAAACGCTATAAAATGCTGCAAGTAATGTATGCCAAGGGAGTGGTTTTTTTGGGACCAAAAATGTGCATCTTTGTGGTCACCTCAAAGATGCAACGTGCACACATAGCCTTATTCTACAAAAGGATAGAAAAAGGCCTATTCTGATTGTGGTGTACTGCTGCACTGCTGAAGCACATTGTTAGGCCAGAATCACACTTGCTAGTGCCTCGCGTGTAACTCGTGCGAGTCTCTCATGGTAGAACCCGGCTTGGCCGCACACTCCCCTGACAGGAGCGGGTCGGTTGCATGTATCTCTATGCAGCTCAGACGCTCCTGTATGCATAGTGTGCGGGCATGCCGGGTTCTACCATGAGAGACTCGCGTGAGTCACTAGCAAGTGTGATTCTGGCCTAAATGTGAGTGGTGGTAGTCTCAGTCTGTGAATAATAATCCAAAGATTGAAGAGCAGTGGAGGTGCAGGAGCTGCATAATCAGTGTGACTGTGAATTGATTGATCTGCGATATACTGCAGTAAGAGAACCTTTATTACAGCCTTTTTTTCTTATTCACAAATTGCAAATAAGGAGGATAGTTTAATATTCACTGCTACAACCATGATCCCGCCCACCTCTCAGCACCAGCTTCAGTGCCAAGAGGTGGTCAGGATTAGGGTGTGAGGAGCAGTGAATATTCATAGTCTTAATAGTGGACACACGTTATCACCCCAGCCACCGGATTTCTGCTTCAGCTACCCTTCTTCTGCCTCCTGTGACCTGCACCACCACCACAACATCAGGTACACAAAGATTGTAATATGCACAAATTTGGGGGATAAAATACAGTTTATAGTCTGAAAAATATGGTACTAAAACAAATAATAATTTAGTTAAGGGCTCCAATTACTCACTAAGCAACTTCAATACAATAATGAATGATTGCAAAACTCTTGGCAGTCTGCAATTCACATTGCAACCATTTATTGACATATAGAAAACACATCCTGTGAATGCAAAATCATATTTTTAAAAGCAGATCATCTCACACAATACATAGGGATAAATAATCACATATAAAGCCACAACCAGAGGAAATTTTTGCTGAAATGTACAGTAAATATCTCTGCCCATATTGAGGCAAGAGCAAAGGTATGGAAGGCTAAATCTGAGTATTTTATTTGGGGAAAGTCATATTGTCCTAACCTTCTAGCAGCTTACCCATTTCCCTTCTTACTCTGAATCCTACTCAGTTAGTGAATGTCTGTGCACAGTACGGTAGTATAAAGGAAAATGGAAAGCATTAGGAAGGGATGAAACTGCGTCAACTCTCCCTCAGTATGTCTGTAGAAAAAAAGATTTAGGAGAGTGGGAGCAGCAAGGTGGAAACATCCAACTGACTCAGTGTGCATAACGCTAACATTATAAAAATAAATCTATCTATTCAAAAGAAAGTGTAACACCCATACCGACATCCCCGCGCGGTCCTGTCCCTTTTCCTTGGCGTGGACCTCGGCACTCTCACCTGCCGGCCGTTATGAAGTGGTTTCCCTATCACTGGTCCATGCTGCTGTCTCCCAGGGTCTGCACACGCTGCACAGACTTCTGGGAATGCTCGTAGGGTGCACAGTATGCCCTGACCCGGAAGTAACTTTCTTAGTTCCGCTGAGAGTCTGCAGATATTTAAGGCACCTTCCCCTTAAGAGCAGTGCCTGGGCAATGAGTTCCCAACATTGCTAATTCTCAGGTCCCTCCGCTACTGCTGCTGCTGTTGTCATTATGCTTTATTCTACTGCTGATTCGTATCTATGTTTCAGTGCTTTACAAGTCCACTGCTGCTTCTGCAACTATCCATGACCAACCGGCTACTACGATATCCACTGCTGCAACAATCCACGTCAGCTGTCTACCACTGTTGCTGCTGCAAGCATCCACGCCGGCTGCCTAGCACGGTACCTGCTGCCACTAGTATCTGCATCCGCCACTGCTACCACATCCTGTCATCCTGGCTGAATCCACAACTCCGGCTGTGGCCACAACCAGAGACTATCAGTATTCGTACCCCTGGGGCCAACCATCGCAGCATCAGTCTTCCTGAGTGACAAACAGTCTTACACCTGCAGCACACCAACCTCACCATTAGATACTTTTGGGAAAACCAGGTGTGGTACCGTAGTCGAGCCCCTCTGGGTTTTCTGTATGCTGTGGCCCAGTGGGTCCGCTAATCCCGTGGTCGCCTCACAAGCATAACAGAAAGTCAGCCCAACAAGTCTAGAAATCATGTGTAACAGACTTTATTCAGCCAATATTGCAATGTTCTGACTCAATGAGAGAAAGGCTCCGATGTGTTCAGCCGAAATGTCACCACATGGGTTGAATAAAGTGTGCAATACGGATTTCTCGACTTCGTGCACTGCCTTTCTTTTGAAAAAGTATAAATGAAGAGGTTTTTGGTGGAATCTTGCAAGGTTTTGCAACCACTACATGTTTACCCAATTTTTCTGTATGTATTTATCTATCTGTCTGTCTGTCTTTCTGTCTGTTTGTTGGTCTGTCTGTCGGTCTGTCTGTCTGCATATCTATCCATTTATTCCTCTGTCTGTCTCTTTATCTATCTGCAAAAGTTAATCCCTTTATGAATGCCATTACACGTTATCGTGCAGAGGCTCAGGGATTAGCGTTGTTGACCTCCAGCACTGGTATTCAAAGGTGAAGTCCAACCTGGGGCAACAATTGCCTTTCTCCCCTGTGCCAACACGTTTCCTCTCACATGCCAAACACATTCAGTACTGATAGGATAATTAGCTTGATTTAAATGAAACCTAGTTTATGAGTCTATTCATTGTAGCAGATTGTCAGTGTCTTTGAGGATACGAGAGACGTATGGTAATTTCTGTGCAGCACTATGGATTATATTGGTGCCATACACACACAGCAATGTTTGGATGCATTTCTAGTTCAAGGCTTCAATAATAATCACATTCCCTTTGTAATATATTGTGTTCGTCACCACAACCAGACACCAGCCTGATATCTTGACGTGGTCATATCAGCATGTTGATTTGGCATTCAGATGACATTTTTCTACATTTCATGCACAACATCCAATACATATATTGTCAGCCTGATACACGTTACATGGCATTAGAAATGCCTGATATTTTTCATTTTCTTCTGCTATTTTGAGTCGGTCTAGACAGTGACAGTAGAGTAAAAATTCCAATTATATGGTAAAAGAATCCTGGTAGTCGGCCATGAGAATTTTACCGTCTTACAGCTTTTTGACTAGATCGTTTATATACTTATTATGGGATCTCCTATCATAGAAAGTTATGTTACATAGGTATCTGTACAGAACACTTTCCGGAGACTTGACAATTTATTTTAGTAATTTAACTGCTCCTTTTTTTTTTTCATTGCTTATCGGGATATTGTTCACTGCTGATGTTTAGCCAGCTCCTGGTTTCCATTAGTTGCACCGGAATGAATGACACTAATATGAAAGCATAAAACATTCACCTAGTTTTATTGGATAAAGAAAGCGGGACTTATAGGGTCTATTAGGTTTTCTAATTTATTTTGACTGTTAAAGAATGATATTTCATAGTTTGCAAAGAAATTATAGCTAATGTGTAATTTAGTGTGAAGGAAGAAAAAGAGAAATATGAGTCTTGCCAGATTCTTCACAGCTTCTTACAGCTCAACCTATCTTTTTGCTCCACTAAAAAACAACATAATGACTTCAAAATCTAGCTTCAATTTAAAGCATTTCCCGTAATTACTTCGCTTTTCTGTACTTAAGGAGGAATCAATTCATTACCTGTTCTTAGCTGAGTTAAAGCAAAATCATAGGTTAGCCATACTGAAGGAAAAGAACACTAATGCCAGAAGGAAAATCGGAGAAGTCAATGTTGAAGGAGGATAAAACCTTAGAAATGTAAAAAAACAGTTCAGTCTCCTTAAGTGACCCCATCAACTCATATTTCTCTTGACTTACACTTAGTAGTAATCCTCTGCCGTTATAAACCGGTAGCCATCAAGGTACGAGCCTCCTGCAATGGCCAAACTACTCAAGATCTCATGAAAGTTAACCGCTGGCCAAATATGTTCCGAGTTGCTGATTTACTTATGTGATGAGGGTCTTACTCTTGTAAAAATACCAATGTCAATGAAAAGAATGACTTGTGCCATCTATAAAGATGAAATAAGTACATATAAAAAGAATGTAAGACTTATCTAAAAATAGGGATTAGAGGAGTTTCTCTAGATGATTGCATTTATCTCTGACAGCAGGATTTAATGCGCGCCTTTCCCTGCCCCCATCAGCTGCCCCATGACATGATCGGAGAGTGACAACTGGTAGCCTTCAACAAACGAGCCTCCTGCAATGGCCAAACTAATCAAGATCTCATGAAAGTTAACTGCTGGGCAAATATGTTTTAAGTTGCTGTTTTACTTACAGTATGTGATGTGGGTTATAGATTGCAGACCACTCTTGTAAAAATACCAATGTCAATGAAAAGAATGACTTGTGCCATCTAGATACAAGTAAAATATATCTTTGTACCGTATTAGCCAGTAGAGATAAAAAAATTGCCATCTATAAAGATGAAATAAGTGCATATAAAAAGAATGTAAGACTTAGCTAAAAATAGCGATTAGAGGGGTTTCTCTAGATGACGGCATCTGTCTCTGAAAGCAGGATTTCATGCTCGACTTTTCTCGCCCCCATCAGCTGCCCCATTACATGATCATAAGGTGACAATGCATTGTTATGACAGCAGTGAAGAGCTTAGGCAAGTTTCACATGTGCGTCGTTTTGCCAGAAACGGAATCTAGCACACATGTAGAACAGTTCATTTATTTACAGTGGAAGCGCGACACCATGCGGTTGTGTGCTTCATACAGAACCGCTTGTGTCCACATGGTGTCGCGCTTCCACTGTAAATAAATGAACTGTACTACATGTGTGCTGGATTCCGTTTCCGTCAAAACGACGCAAATGTGAAACAGGCTTTAATCCCATATAGATGTATAGAACAGGATTGCACATAATTAAAGGGAATCTGACATGTTTTAGCTACGTAATCTGAAAGCAGCATGATGTTGGGGGTAGAGACTCTGATTTCAGTGATGTGTCACTCACTGAGCTGCTTGATGCAGTTTTGATAGAATCATTGTTTTTGCTGTTGTAGATGTAGCAATGCTAAGAATGCTGAGCTCTGTATAACTCTGCCCACATGACTGATTGGCTGCTTCCTGTGTACACTGTACATGATTATCAATCTGCCAATCAGTGGTGGGGGCAGAGTTATACAGATTAGCCTGACTGGTTTGCATGGGATACCTAGTCTTCCAAGTGATAATCTCCTATTAATAAAACACTAATTGTATAGAAACTACAGCAGACAGCCTAATAGGGGACACCTCTTGGTATCAGGCTCTCTACCCCTATATTATGCTCTCAGATTAAATAGGAAAATCCTGCTAACAGATATTCCCTTTAACTGTTATTCTATACCAAATCCTCTTTAAAATGGTTGAGCCATGGGGACAATGTTAGAGTACTGGTGTCTCTGTTATCACATTTGTCACTTTCTTGTAACTTAAAGATTTATTTTTGGAGCATTGTTAATTTTATTATTAGGATCCCTTTTATTACATGCAAAGACAATTCTTGAGCTAGGGCTAGGCAGTGATGAAGAAATCCACTTTTCACAATGATAAAGAGGTTGGACGGACATCTGTCTGGGGTGATTTAGTGAATCCTGCTTTGAGCAGGGGGTTGGACTAGATGACCCAGGAGGTCCATTCCAACTCTAATATTCTATTCTATGATATCCCTGCAAATCTATCAAAGGTTTGTTGAACTTTGAACCCTCTATAAGACTATTTTCCGGAAGTCATCATGCGGTGCTGGCAGACGTTTTGTCACTATGGCTCTCCTATTGGTGGAACTGCTCCCGCTCATAGATGGATTATTATCATGACAATATATTAAAATGTGGTAATACATAATAATTAGTTCTTTCTAACTCACACCTTTATTTAGATTTTGGCCAAAACGCAAATTGCACCACACATTGCACAACATTGGTAAGTAAATGTGGTCGTGTTAAAACCAGCAACTACAAAAATTCCAGCGGTTATGATATCATTATCACTTTGTAAAATTAGTTAGATCCCGTATATACAGGGATATTCTCCCTACAAGGAAAGTATCGATAGTTAAATATCTTGTAAACACTGATTCTGATGGGGTATGCTACAACTTTATATAAAATTTGCCTGAAAAACTTTGTGCACCTTGGAGGAACAGTAAAGCTGGCATACATATTGGATGACTATCAGCCATCTCAGCCTTCTCTTCCATACACAGGAGAGCTCGCTCAGCCGAGTGTCCCTATGTTGTATATGAGAGAGGCCCTGATAGACATCTGTGGCGCCCCTGACTTGGTCAGGCACCACTGAGTACTACACCCATGCTGGGGGCAGTACAATACAGGTAATCCAGAAGGCTGACCGAAGTGTGACTACACAGGCGCATAGTAATCAGGTCTCGCACATCTACCTTTGGGCCTCCCTGTCCACTCAAGGGGTGTGGTAGAGAGCCTGGTTGCTAGGTGGCGTAGGCAGGCACAGTGGGGAGAGGAAGCAGAGAGGAGAGAGGAGAGAGGAGTCTGGAAGTGGAGCTCAGAGAGAGCAGACGTGCAGAACCCACGAGTGAGCCAGTTAGAGTGTGCAGCTCAGGGAGAGAAGTCACAGTAAGAGGACCCTGGAGCTGGGGCACTTAACAGCGTCCGCGCAGTGACTACCGATGGGGGAAATCGGTCACCTGGTAGTGCCACCCAAAATCCACCCAAGGCTAGAGAGAGAAAAGGGGTGGCAAAGTAAGTGGACTGCCAGGGAGGTACCAGGCCCGCAAGGGTAACAGGTCCCAGTGCAGAGATAAATTCACCTTTCTTCTGCCAAACCTACCAGACGGGGCACTTCAAACCCCCAAGACAACACCACAGAGTCCGCAGCCACGTAGCAAAGAGAGGGCCCATAGTTCACAGGAGGCAAGCAGCCTGAGTGACCTGCTCCAGGCTACAAGCAAGCGGGCCGAAATGAGGGGAGAACAGGCAGCAGCAACTTCCCTGGGTGACCCCCGTAGGGACTGCAAGTCGGGATCACCACAAAAACACAAAGGTCTAAGGAAGGCGACTTGGTAGTCACCCTCATCAGTCAGCCGGAAGGACACTTGGTTCCAGCCTGGTTCATCCCAGCTATGCCCGGGTTACTCACTCTGCCACCTAATGTGAGTAAAACCCCTGAAAGACATTCTGCTTGTGCGTGTGAGTCATTCTGCAACTTGTGGTGCCACACACTTACACAGGGCCCTGGGGCTTGCCTCACTCTCGGGGGGCCACTACAACTGACTACACCCAACATCAGCCCCAGGCACCCCTTAATCTGCAGTGGCAGTCACCCTGACCGCAATACCGAGAGTGGCGTCATGACAATCCTAAGAGAAGATTCCCTACCTGTGACCAGACTGTTCCTCCACGTGGAGTCCCTGAAGGTAATGCACCGACACAACACCTGTGGGGCTTCACACATCTCTACCCTGATAGACTTATCTCTGGGAGAATAGAGTGGCCGGCAGTCTGAAATGGGACATGCCAGATCGACATCTCTGTCGACAATCAGTTGTCCCCAAGACAGTGTCAGCCGGGCCTATTGATATCAACGGATTCAACTGAGTTTAGTCTAATGTATATGGGAACCTTAAGCATTGTATGGAGCCGTAATACATCCATGTGTATAAGACCTAGGTTTAATAAATATAAAAAACAACTTACCAAACTTTCTCTTTTGCTTTAACTCTCTATTTAGTGATAAAAAAAATAAGTTTTGAGTGGAAATCCCTAGCTCAAATCTTTGTTATGGACTTTGGCTAAAATACCCATATTCCATCTGTCAATGATGAACTCTTCTCTTGACCTCTGTTTGTAATAACATGGGAAAACTACAATACGAGTCCCAGCTTCCAGCGTATCTGCAGTGTAACAATTAACATACTGTGAGTCCTTTCTCTGCTTTCGGTGGAAGTGGTTGATCTTGTTAATATACTGAATCTCGGCTCTGCTGGTGTTTGAAAGAGGCCACATTGCCTTAAGAAGCCTTGCGCTCAGCCGCAATTGAGTCTGATAACCGACCACTAAGGGAATTTGCTGCGCGGTACTGGTCTTAAAAAAATAGAGATGTTGACATTTAAATATATTTACCCTCAGGCGCTTTAACATTTATATCATTTTTCATTCATTCTTACATTACCCTTTATCCTTTCTCTCAAAGATTTACACTACAATTGTTAATTATTTTAATCCTCAACCATGTCAGGGTTGCTCTATGAAGAGAATTAATCTCAGCGCAGCACAAAGCAGATCTGTGTCTTCCAATGCCTGCAAGAATTTTTTTCTTCGCGTTCTTGTTATAAAAGAACACTTGAATTCATTACATTTATAAAAAGGGAGAGCGCGGGAGAGAAGGGGAGAGAGACTGAACAGAAACCTATCAATCACCCCCAGGAAAAAGCTTGTCAAGGATTGTGGATTTCCCTCTAGTGGGCTAATTTTCAGCTGCTTATTACATATAAACTACCATGATACACTTTGCTAAACTGTGATAGCGAAAACTCAGTGGGAGCTGGAAACGGCAAGAAGCTCCCGTATTTATTACAGCTACATTTTCCATCATAGCGCAAATTTGTCTCATTATTTTAAAAGGGTTTTTAGGATTTTTCAATATTAATGAGCTATCATTAGGATAATGTCAGGCCAGTGGGATCTGACTCCGACACCCCATGTCAGTTGGTTGAGGAGGCTACCATGCACGAAAATGGCCCGATTTACTACCCTGCCTAGTGGCCATTAATAGTACTGCAGCTGTTCCAAAGACCAATATTTTTATAGTTACGGTATATTGGGTTCATTAGAAAAAAAGAAACAAAGAAAGAAAAAAACCTTTCTAAAATGTAGCTTGTATTATTAAATTTAAAAATGCCCCTATTAAAAAATAGAATTATGGATGTATATGATATGGATTTAACCGGGTAAATAGAAATGGTGAGAGGGAGATTTCCCTAATCAGCCCTCAA
Organism: Anomaloglossus baeobatrachus; assembly: GCF_048569485.1. Classification (NCBI taxonomy): domain Eukaryota; kingdom Metazoa; phylum Chordata; class Amphibia; order Anura; family Aromobatidae; genus Anomaloglossus; species Anomaloglossus baeobatrachus. The sequence goes on from NC_134358.1 coordinate 511,524,712, forward strand.
CTCTAAGGGTACCATCACATTTAGCGATGCTCCAGCGATCCCACCAGTGATCTGACCTGGTCAGGATCGCTGGTACGTCGCTACATGGTCGCTGGTGAGCTGTCAATCAGGCAGATCTCACCAGCGACTAGTGACCAGCCCCCAGCCAGCAGCGACGCATGGAAGCAATGCTGCACTTGGTAACTAAGGTAAATATCGGGTAACCAAGCGCTTGGTTACCCGATATTTACCTTGGTTACCAGCGCACACCGCTTAGCGCTGGCTCCCTGCACTCGTAGCCAGAGTACACATCGGGTTAATAAGCAAACCACTTTGCTTATTTACCCGATGTGTACTCCGACTACGTGTGCAGGGAGCAGTGAGCCGGCACTGGCAGCCTGAGAGCGGTGGACGCTAGTAACCAAGGTAAACATCGGGTAACCAAGCAAAGCACTTCGCATGGTTACCCGATATTTACCTTGGTTACAGCTTACCGCAGGCTGCCAGAAGCCGGCTCCCTGCTCCCTGCACATTCAGATCGTTGCTCTCTCGCTGTCACACACAGCGATGTGTGCTTCACAGCGGTAGAGCAACATCCAAAAAATGAACCAGAGCAGTGTGTAACAAGCAGCGATTTCACAGCAGGGGCCAGATCGCTGCTCAGTGTCACACACAGCGAGATCGCTAATGAGGTCACTGGTGCGTCACAAAAACCATGACTCAGCAGCGATATCGCTAGCGATCTCGCTATGTGAGAAGTACCCCAAGAACCTGCCTAGCCATGAAGGATATAATCCTATAGGTTGAAAAAAGACCTAGATCCATCTAGTTTCACCTTCCTCCACCAATTATACGTTTTGTCAATAAATTATTTATAAAAAATCGACAATGTTGTGTACTCTTGTGGTAGGGCATTCCACAGTCTGACTGCTCTAATAGTAAGGCTATGTGCGATCGTTGCCTTTTTTTGTGACCACAAATGTGCAATGTTTTTGTGCGTTTTTGGCCACAAAAAATGCATAAAAATGCACCCGCAGTAAAAACGCATATAAAAACACATGCGTTTTTTTCTGCGTTTAGCTGCGTTTTTGTTGCTGTGTTTTTTCCAAAGCAATGCATGGGTGAAAAACGCTGGCAAAAACATAGAAATAATTGACATGTTGCATCTTTGTGGTCACCAGAAAAACACACCTAAAACACAACTGCACTGTGCGGACAGCAAAAATGAAATCTCATAGACTTTGCTGGGGAAACAAAGCCATGCAGTTTTAAGACCAAAAACGCACCCGAAAAACGTGCAAAAACGCTGTGACAAACGCAGCATGCGCACATACCCTTAAGAACCCTTTCCTATTAAGCTGCCAGAATCTCCTTTCTTCCATTCACAGTGAGTGCCCCCTGGTTCTTAGGGCTCGTGCTCATGTTGCGTACTTACATGCATTTACGCTGTGTATTACACTGCAGCATAAATGCATGCGTCCTGCGTCCCCTGCAGAATCTATGTAGATTGTGCATGATACGTGCGCACGTTGCTTTTATGCAGCGATTTGGGTGCTAAAATTTTGACCCAAATACGTGCGTTCATAAAAGCAGCATGTCAATTATTTCTGCGTTCTGGATGCAGCTCCCACTCTGTCTATGGTGGGGGCAGCATCCCGAGTGCATGAAATCGGCTTTTTTTAACAAAAATACTGCATTCATTATGCAGTGTTTCTGCAGTGATTTGAAGCGCACATGTGCTGTCAAATCGCTGCAGAATATTCAGCAGTTACGTGCGCATGAGCTCTTAAGGCTGCTTTACACACAACAAAACCGCTAGTGATCTCATTAGCGATCTGACACGCCCAGATGGTTGTTACAATTTGACGAGATCGCTCATAGGTTGTTTTGTAGCGGTCACACGTTCATATCTCACAAACAACGCTACATCGTTAAACAATATAATGTTTGACCAAGGCGGTCGTGTGGATGTTGTTAGTCGTTGGTAGGGTGTCAAACGTAGCAATATGTCTGCTGCATTCCAAACGACGAACAATATTTTGAAACTGAACGATGTGTCAATGATCAACGACTTTCACCCTACTTGCGATCGTTTGGAGTCACACGTAGGTGTCACACACACAACGACGTCGCTAACGATGACGAAAGTGCGTCACGAAAACCGTGACCCCCGACGACATATCGTCAGATAAATCGTAGCGTGTAAAGCGGCCTTTAGTATTTATTGTCTTTTTGTCTTTGGAAGGAATAAGCTAAACAAGTCCAACTTTTTCAACCTCTCATCATATTGGAGGCCTTCCATTCCATAACTAACAAATTTAGGTAGTTGTGCACTTGTTATTTTTGGCCATGTTCATTCCCCTTTAACAAGCCTTTCCATTGTATCCCCATCCACCACCCCTCTATACCACAAATCCCATCTACCTGAGGTTTCAGGTGGTTTTAGCAGTGTTCAAAAGATTTGCTGCTTTTTTTTTGCTGCATTTTTGCTGCTTTTTTGGTGCAGTTTGTGGTCCTAAACTGCATGTATGACCTTCCCCAGCAAAGTATATGAGAAATTTGAAAGGCTGTGACCATGTTGCTTCTTTTTTGCCTGCAGGTTTGGGTGCAAAAAAAAGAAGCAGCATGTCACTTCTTTTCTGCATTTTTCCCTGTGTTTTTCCATTTAATATAGTGAAAAAACGCATGGGCAAAAGACACCCAAACACAGCAAAAATGCACCCAAAATGCAGCAAAAATGCATGCTTTTTATGCATTTTTCTGCCAGAGGGTGTGTTTTTCACTGTAGAAACAAAACTGCAGTGTGCGCACATAGCCTTGCAGGAACTTTTCTGGATGCTTTCTGAAAATCCTGGTAGAATTGGCAAATATACAGTATATTATCCTTATTTATTACGATATGTCCACAAGGGACCAAAATGCTGCAGATTTTTAATGCAGATTGCCATGTGGGTAAGATTCGAACAAACCTCTCCCCCAAATTTTCTGCTCAAAAATTGCCCAACTATTACGATTTTTAAACTCATGTCGAATTATTTGCAACGCATAAAAATGTGTATAAAATATACATACACCAAAAAAACAAATATGAAAAAAGATGTGCTCCCAATAAATCAGCTTTTCCCTCAGTAATGTTGAAATCTTTTGTTATCCTCCGTCTCTTCCATAAAACAGGCCTCTCATCTGCATACGGTTTTCTGCCATCCATCCTTTTTGATGGTTCAGCTTTCATAAGACTTCTGAAGTTTAAACTGAATTGTATCTATTAATAAAGGTATGAAAAGTATTCAGTTGCAAATTGCTCAATCACATTTCTCTTTAGCCTTTTGCTGTTTCCCTATTCTATGGAATGAAAGAACCTACATGATAAGCTTATAGATTTAGATAGTTTTTACAGCAATTTGAAACCTTTGTCTACTTTCTCGAAGGAAAGTCAGCCTGTATTCGAGGAACAATAGAGGATCTTTTTTTTTCTGATTGTCTCTACTTCTAAATTGAGAGAACTGGAAAAGAATTTTCAATGGATTCGAGAATCAAAAGTTAAAGCTGTGTTTGAAATTGTAAAGTCCCAATCAGCACCTTTTGTAACAACGTAACCTGTAGGTGGCAGTGTTAAAAATGTAAGAATATTGTGAAAACACATAAGGGCGAACACAGAAGGGAAAAGCAATGCTAAGTAGCTCTAGGTACGCATCATACCTAGAAAGAAAAGTAGATGCCTGAGCCATATTCGGCACTTGTCATTTGGAATTTAGCAGTATGTGTCAATATGTGACTGTTGGAAAACAAGGGATAGGGACCCTTAAGGGTGCTTTACACGCTGCGACATCGTTAGCGATTGCTACGATGTCGAGCGCGATAGCACCCGCCCCCGTCGTTCGTGCGACATTTGGTGCTCGCTGCCGTAGCGAACATTATCACTACGGCAGCGTCACATGCACATAACTTGTCAGCGACGTCGCTGTGACCGCCAAACAATCCCTCCCTCAAGGGGGAGGTGCGTTCGGCGTCATAGCGACGTCACTGCGGCATCACTAAGCGGCCGGCCAATAGAAACGGAGGGGCGGAGATGAGCGGGACATAACATCCCGCCCACCTCCTTCCTTCCACATTGCCGGTGGACGCAGGTAAGTAGATGTTCGTCGTTCCTGCGGTGTCACACATAGCGATGTGTGGTGCCACAGGAACGACAAACATCGTACCTGTGGCAGCAGGATTTTAAGGAAAGGAGCGACGTGTCAACGATCACCATTTTTGAACGATTTTGCGATCGTTGATCGTCGCTTCTTGGTGTCACACGCTGCGATGTTGCTACCGGCGCCGGATGTGCGTCACTAACGACATGACCCCGACGATATATCGGTAACGATGTCGCAGCATGTAAAGCACCCTTTAGATTGTCCCTCATTCTAGGGAGCCCTATGCTATGCCTAATCTTGTAATGGTGGAGACACCTGAGTCCTGTTCCTGGTCTTACTCCAGACCAGACCTAATCTGATATCCGCCTCTCACCAGGGAAGGAAAGGGCAAGAGTATGATGTTAACCACAGAGAAAGACAGACAAGGGAAAACCAAAACTCTGTCACATACACACCCATGACTAGACATTAAGAGATTCAGGAGGAAAACAAGAGAAGGAAGGTAGTTACAAAAGACAACAGTGGTAAACTCCACAACCACACAAAGCAATAAGCACAACTTCCACCAAATAGTCTACAAATCCATACCTCATCTCAACTGTAGTGCCATCAGGAATCCATATTGGAAGTCTGTCTTTAATAAAACCCTGCCTAGTATACTGGTCCTGAAGAAGAGATGTATCCTCGAAACGCGTAGACCGATGGAATAAAAGAATACGTTTATAACATCAACGTGCTACATCTTCATTTTGGCTGATGCGCGGCATTAACCCCCTCTTCACTCTGATTTGTATGCACATCCTTGTGGGGCTGCAGCAGACGCCTTCATCCTATGCTCTATCAGTGGTTGTGACTATCTCACAACCTTTTCAGGTGAGTGTATTTTTCCTGATCTACCTCACTGATCTGTTGGTATTACACTATCAGCGCTCCTTATTTTTCAGTTTAATAAAACCCTTTAACGCATTAGCCTGCAGCAGTTATGGTTCATATTGGCTTGTTTTTCTGTAATTTTCACAGACACCAGGAGTTATAGTTCTAGTTAGAATCACTCAGTCCCACGTAGTTTTCTTATCAATATTTACTGAGAATCTGTGCGTGTTTATAGTATGGTAAAACGTGTGAAACCAGGAGCTTTTTGGCATGTCTCATCCGATAATGCATTTGTCCAGTGTATGTTGCCATCTGAAGAGTTGGTCACACAGAAGAAGGATACTATAATGGACAAATGGAACCTATTAGAGTTTGTGTAACATTTGGTTACCCAAGCAATTTGTTTTCAAGTGAGATATAGACTGGTGAAGATTTTAGTGAAGTCAGAAGCCTGTTTACCTGTGGAGGGGACGTCCGTGACACCACAGTGTGGATCCCATGTGTTTCTCTGTCTTTGCTGTTTTCTCACAGCTGATGTTTTCCGGGCAGATGATGTATGGCTCCTGATGAAGTTTCTTTTTTCTGTAGTGTGTAATGTAATTACTTTACTTTTGAGATCTATATTATGCAAAAGTGTATGCAATATAACACTATTTCCTATTTTCTGTAATCATTTAATCATTATAATAAAATTAATCACCTTTTTTAAAGCCACAGATCCCTTTAAATACTTGGCAAAACACTCAACTATAGCTGGCATGGATGGAAGGATTAAGCCAACATAAATACGAGGGGAGCAGATGTGATTGGCTTCCCCACAACATGTGATCAAATTAGACTAACAAGTAGACTAGCAGAGACTAACTTTTGCTAGCCTGTCTATGAATCAACAAACAGCAGGTCAACACCTGAGTCTGCCTGTGTTGATCCCAGTCAAAAGAGAATTTTTCAGGCAGTGTCAGGATCTGTCATGATAGTCAATGAAGTTTGTGAAAATATCCATGTGACAGTATGCCAAGAGTCCTCCTCACCCTGTCATTTTTTGTGGATCACCTATCAGATTAGTGGTTCAAATAAATACATAATAATGAATTTTCCCCAGATTTTAAAAGTATCATTGTCATCAAACCTATGGCTTATCTTATTTTGAAATACTTGCCTAACAAGTGGGCAATTATCTTGCATGTGTCTGGGTTACATCCACAGAAGGCAGATGACTTTGTAGCTTCTCATACTACCTATGCACATATATAAGGTATCATGGCTCCTTATGACGGCACATGGACTCCATATAGTACCCTAGCAAGGTATACAATAGGAAATGGTACAAATTTTTGTATGTACACTAGTTTTCCTTCAGACAGAAGAAAGGTGGGACTGTAGTGCCAACAATTAAAGGAGGTGACCCTAGAAGTCAATTTCCAACCTTCAAGGGGAATCTGTCACTAGGTTTTTGCCACCTAATCTGAGAGGAGCATAATGTAAAGATAAAGAGCCTGATTCCAGTGGTATACTGTGACTTACTGGGATGCTTAGTATAGTTTTGATAAAATCACTGTTTAGTCAGCAGTAGATTATCATTACAGGACTACATGGTGTGCTGGCAAGTGAATGTGCTAACATGCTAGGAGGGCAGACTAGCTGGGGGGAAGTAACATCCTTGTGACTAGTCCCTGCGCTCATTAGCATATCATAAAGGATCTTTATAATTACTTTTTCTAAAGATCTCTTTATGTATGCTACTAGATACAGGGACGGTTAGGCAGGGATTAGCAACATGAACCCAGAACTGCTCGTGGGTCTGGGTACATATTGGACCTGACAGCTTCCCTTTAATAAATTCATTGTGAGTAGGTGAAAGGCGTCTTAGATACTGGAGCTTCATTTTAATCAGTATAGAAGACGATAATCACATATATATTAATGTTCTACTTTTCATAGTTAGGTCAAATGTATAATTTCCCCTAAGAGTTCTAATTTTAGAAGTAGGAGAGATTGTGTTCATGATTCTGCGTTTATACTAAGTATAGAAGGTTTCTTAGCTGACCTATTTCTATGGAAATATGTCTACAACATTGGGGTATATAACATATACGTAAGTTGAGTATTAGATACATTGGGTATAAAATATGTGAACCTTGATATATGTTGCAGGAAAAAGTATCAGAGCCAAGAAAAAAAAGGACAGAAAAAAACAAGAATTTCTTGGCCACCGGGAAGAAAAGCTTGTGTGATAAAATTAGTTGCTGTATCTAGCAGTGGAGTTCACCTTCCCCCAGGATGATGAAATGCGTTTTTTTTTCTTTGCATTTGTACATTTTAGATCAGTATTTGTCTAACAGAGAAAACCAAGACGGAATTTCAATGAAAAGTCTGATCGGAGAACACAAAGGAATTTAAATGACATTCGGAGGAAGACTAGTTACAACATGTAGGGGATGTAGTAAATCACTTTTTTGGTTCCGAAACATAAGTAATACTGAAACGCAAGCAAAATAGATGAATTGTTACATAAATCAAGAATAACCAGTTCAGCAGTACGAAAAAAACATGATGGAACAGCAACAATACTGGTGATGGGCATTAAGGAGGACGAAGAAGCAGCGAAATGATGGGATATGGGGTATGAACCAATTCCATATTAAATTACAGACTGCTATATTTGAAGAACAGAAGATCCATCACATATCTGCACATACTGTACATTCGACCTGAATGCATAGGCAAATTTGACATTTTTAAAGAGGACCTGTCTCGAGGTGAAAGTAGCCAGTGTTTGCTCTTATTTTATTCCCGCCGTTCCCCCGAGTATTCCAGCTCATGTTTTATTTAAATGTGCAATACTGTTCCAGAAATATGGTCTTTACCAAGGGGGTAGTGGGTTATTTTCAGGGTAATAATGAAGAATAGCCTAAAGAAAATGGTTACAGAGAATCCTGTGAGCGATTCCCCACTGTAAAAACTATAGAAAGTAGCATAAATAACAAAGCTTGTATGGCAAAATATAAAACATAACCCTACATATACAGGGAGGCAGTGCAAACATAATAAGAGCACAATCGGGGCACTTTCAACCTGTTGTCAAGTCCTCTTTACAGTATCATAGCTATAGTATGCGTTTCTGTATTTATCAGCTTTACATGCCTCCCAAATACTTAAAGGGAACATGTTAGCAGATAAGCTGTGGCCACCACCACTGGGCTCTTATATACAGCATTTTAACATGCTGTATAATAGAGTTCAGGTCGCTGTGTAGAACGTAAAAATCACTTTATAATACTTACCTAAATGCGGTGGAGTTGGGCTATATGGGCATCTCTGTTCTCCGATACTGGCACCTCCTCTTTCGGCCATCTTCATCTTCCTTATGAAGCCTGTGTGCATGACGCGTCCTACGTCATACACACTCACCGGTCCCGCGCAGCACCTCAATGCCGGCGAGTGTGTATGACGTAGGACGCATCATGCACCCCGGCTTCAGAAGAAGGACGACAAAGATGGCCGAAAGAGGAAGTGCCGACACCGGAAACTGGAGACGCCCATATGACCCAACTCCTCCGCAGCAACCGTTTAGGTAAGTATTATAAAGTGATTTTTACGCGGCCTGAGCTCTTCTATACAGTATGTTAGAATGCTATATATAAGAGCCCTCTGGTGGTGGCCACAGCTTATAGGCCAAAATCTGGTGACAGGTTCCCTTTAAGGGAATGGATAGGGTTTGGCTCAACTGTCATAGATTAGGTTCTTGGAGAAAAAAAGCTGTATAGGTAAGAGATTAGCTCCAGCACTCAGAAGGACAACATGAAAACGGGGGGGGGGGGGGGCATATGAATGTTTTGTTATTGATTTTCTGCAAAAATAGTGCACCTAAACCAAAGCAAAGCCAACGTTTTGGAAGTCACTGGCACAACTGACCCCTAGGACTCTCTCCTATTCCTTGTTGGCGCTACTTTCTGGCTCTCTCCCTATCTAATCCCAATAACCTATCCCTTCAACCTGCAGTTCTCTGCATTATATCTGCAATCATGAGAACCTTTGCCTTGTCAAAGACATTGCCTGAGATGTCAAACTTGTCGAACTCTTCCCTCAACTATTTGAGGCGCAAAACCTTGATTGACCTTGCTTCAGCCAAAATGTTGGCTTTTTCTTTGGTTAAAATGCACTATTTTTGCAGAAAATCAATAAAAAAGCATTTATATGATCCCCCTGTTTTCATGTTATTCTTCTGAGTGCTGGAGCTAATCTCTTCCCAAATACGTAAGACCCCAATGCACATGAGATAGATGTTGGCCAATCATTCAGCCGACAGCTGTTTTCCCTGACTCGTCCATATATAAAAATGCTTGGCGCAGCTGTGCACTCCTTTGTTCTCTATGAGAGAGCTGCTCTGGAAGACTCATCTGGTAGTTACCTATCTCCAGGGACAACAAAAGGATTGGCCTTTGGAAATCCAGTGGGCCAGAGCTTTCTTCCCCCCCTACATCATTTGTCAGAGGAAAATCAAGAGGTGTCCCCAGACCTGTAAAGAAGTGGACTGGTTGTTGCATTTTCCCGGAAGACACCAATCACATTATTGTCATGTGAAGTGTAATGTGTACTATGTCCTGTGAATTGTGATGTAATGTATAATGTATAACAATATAGTAGCATGTAGTTATGTTGACGTTAGGACAAGAAATAGTTAAAGTTGGGACAAGCCCATAGTGGGAGGTTAGTACATAGGAAAAAAGAGTTTCCTTTGAGAGAGTCAGTTGGACCCCAGTGTGTGACTATAGCAGACTTGTGGTCTGATGGTCATCAAGGCCGCATGCAGTAGGTGACCTGTGGCAAACAGGAGAAGGAGACTGCAACCAGGATCACGTGATGCAAAGTAACAAACTGAAATTCAGAGTAAGGGACTGCATCAGATCCAGGCATCAATCCTGGATTAGTATCCAACACATTTGGCTGTGAAACAACCCTATATTACCAGTCTTCCTAAACCGAACTTGACACTTCCTTCAATTTCTCAATCCGTTAGCCCCTTTTCACCTTGTTTCGTCATTAGCACCCATCAGAGCATAGTTTATTGACTTTCATCTCATAGCTCCAAATCACCCATTATCAGTCTTCTTCTGTCCATTTTTCCTACTTTTTTGCAAACTCTAGCCAATGTTTCTTATGATGATATTGAAGTTGAGGCGTCTTCACATTTTTCAGGCCACCATTCCAGACTTGTGTAACTTGCATTGCACAGTGCCTGCATGGACATCTGTGACCTCATTATTATGACGCATACTAGCCATCTCCAGTGTCGTTTTTATCGCACCAGAACCTATAGATTTGTTGACTCCAATATTTTTTGGGGACGTCCACTTCTCATAGTAACATAGTTTGTAAGGCGGAAGGAAGACATTATGAACATCTAGTTCAGCCTATTTTTAGTGCAGCTGTTCTGCAGTGTTGAACCAGTGGAAGGTAAAACCCACAGAGTAGGAGCCAATTTTCTTCATAGGGAAAAATATTCTTTCCCGACTCCTAATCTGGGTCAACTATCTACCTGTAATATTATGTTATTCATAACCTTCTATACTGTTGCTTTCAAGAAAAGCATCCATTACTCTCTTAAATTCACTGAGTTGGCCATCACCACTTCCCCAGGAAGAGAGTTCCAGAGCCTCACTGCTCTTACCATGAAGAACCCTCTTCTATGCTGATGTAGAAATTTTTGCAAACAATACTCCAAGTGTGGTCTGACGAGTGATTTGTACAGAGGAAGAATGATGTTTTGATCTCGTGCCCCCAGACCTCTTCTAATGCATCCCATCACCCTATTTGCTTTGGTGGCAGCTGCCTGACACTGGGCACTCCAATTTAGCTTCTTATTGACTAAGATGCCTAAGTCTTTTTCCATGTCTGATTTCCCCAGCAGGTTCCCATTTAGTAAGTAATCGTAGCATCTGTTTCTCCTTCCCATGTGCAAACCCTAACATTTAACAGTGTTAAACGTCATTTGCCATTTTTCAGCCCAATTCTCCAATTTACTCAAATCCATTTGTAGTTGCAAGCTGTCCTCCTTTGTGTTAACTACCTTACATAGTTTGTATCATCTGCAAATACTGATATTTTACTCTGTAAGCCATCCACCAGATCATTAATAAATATATGAAAAAGTAGAGGTCCCAGTACAGACCCCTGTGGTACCCCACTAGTAACCCTGGCCCAATCTGAGTATGCGCCATTAATAACCAATCTGTTTTCTATTGCTAAGCCAGCTATCTACCCATCTACACACATTTTCCCCGAGCCCAAGCTTTCTCATTTTACTTATCAATCTTTTATGTGGGACAGTGTCAAATGCTTTACTAAAGTCAAAATAAATGACATCCAATGATTCTCCTCGGTCCATGTGAGAGCTTACATCCTCATAGAAGCTGATCAGGTTAGTTTGACAAGAGCGATCCTTCATAAATCCATGCTGATATGGAGTTAAACATTTATTAACATTGAGACATTCCATAATAGCATCCCTTAAAAACCCTTCAAACATTTTACCCACAACAGCTTACCGGCCCATAGTTTCCAGGTTCCCTTTTAGATCCCTTTTTGAAAATTGGTACCACATTTGCTTGCCGCCAATCCAGTGGAACAGATTATGTTATAAGCAAAGTATTTTAAAATCCTGCGAACTTATTTACCTTGTATATTCATATTGTCCTATCTTGTGTTCTGTTTTTTTGCCTTTAGTGTCACCCATCAAAGCTGTACCTTAAAGGGGTTGTCCAGTCTAAATCCACAAGTCTGCAGTCACTCTATGTGACTGCAGACTTGTGAATCCTCACGTTACACACACTGTTAGTTCCAGGAATGGTGGTTAAGTCACCATAAGTATGAGATATGCATATGCCAGGCCACATTTTGACTAGATGGGTACGGCCTTGCTCAATGCAAGTGTATTAAGAAAGGCTGAGCCCATCTCGTAGTATTCTGGCTGGGTGTATGCATATCACGTGTAGAGATGAGCGAACCTCAGGCTCGAAGCTCGGTGTTCGTGTGATGCCTTGGCAAAACCAGGTAGTCACAGATAACTGTACCCCCCACCAAGGGTACAGGAATTGCCGCCTCCTTGGGAACTTACAACACACTTACCACACACAGGAACATCAGCCACAAACGCTAGTCCCCCCATGGCAGCCAGGACACACCAGTGGGCGGGTCCAGGCAGATGGGAACGCCCACCTAGGGGTCTTGAAGTGACAGGGGGTGGGAACAGTTGAGTTGAAGTTGAAGTTAGTCTAGAGCAGAGTTCGGTGCGATGTGGACGTGAAGTGCAGAATGGAGCTGGAATCGGTGACAGGAGCTGAAGTGCAGTGTGGTCAGGGTTGGAGCCCTGGGACTACGGGAGGACTGACTAGGTGGCAGACGGCTTTGTAGGGCCACATGCGACGGATATCCGGTTGCGGGAGACCAGAAGTGGACAAGGGCAGGGTTGTAGCCTGCCGGTACCGACAACGGGAATCTGGTCCGGAGGCCGTGCACAGGCGGGGTACCTGGACCCTAGGATGAGGCAAGCTTCAAGTCCCTTGTTAATTGACCAGTGGGACAAGGTACCAGGCTTGTTCCCGAAGAGAGAGAGAAGCCCGGATAGAGCAGACCGGCAGCCCAACGCGGGGGACAGGGTGTCCGCCAAGAACCCATTGAAGTCCCGCGGGTCAGAGTCTGCGGGCAACGGCTCTCTCTGTGTCCAAAACTGCAGGAGAGCGGATTTCTCCCATTCCACGCGGGGTTAATCCATACACCACAAGACACGAGTGCAGGAGGAAGGGCCCCTACACTGCCAACCCGTGTGCGGGACCAGCACACCCCTCCAGAGGCTACCGGCTTCCGGCCTTGGTTTACAATACAGACTTGGTGTGATTTCTTCCTAATTGTGAATACACCGGTGTCATCTGGTCCAACCTGCCGACAGCGGCCCAGCCCTGCTCCATACCTACACCTGGGCCCCGGGACTACACCTTTCCTCTACCCATGGAGGGGATACCACCTTGCTGCCCCCACGTCATCGATCCCGAACGCTGGCCCCGAGAGGCAGCGGTGGTGCCACCATCCCATCACCGCAACCCACGGATGGCGTCACAGACAATCTCCCCTGTAAATACCTACTTTCTTTTACTGTGTGTGAGGACGGGCGGTTGCACGAGCCCCGGGTTTGGCCACCACTCGAGCCCAGGACATGATCCCGGATCCGTGCGCCACTCGAGCAGCCCCGGTTGCCGCAGCAGAGACGGCACCCGTCCGCGACATTCGGGCTCGGAAAGTGATGTGAAAATCTCCCTGCTGAATATCGCACTGTGCTGGTGTCTGAGTGATGCGCAGCATATTGAACCCTGCAGGAAGTGTGTGATCTGCTCAAATTTGACTTACATTCTGCATTCTCAGATGTAATGTTCATGGAGAAATGTAAGAAAAAGCACCACCCACCTCCGGAAGTGTTTTGCTTTCAGCCCACAGGAAGACACTTCCAGAGCGCGATATTCACCAGTAAGATCCTCACATAATTTTCTGAGCCTGAACCCCGAGCTTCGAGCCTAAGGTTCGCATATCTCCAATCCCGTGATTGCCATTCTCACAGCACACAGTGCATACGATGTGAGGATTCACAAGTCTGCACTTGACCATAGACTTCTCATTTTAAACCGGACAACCCCTTGAATCATGCCCAAAATCTGATCCACTCTACCACTACTGTAATACATGTTTGACTTCCTTCCACAAATCTACACTGTTTCCGTCACATGTGAACATAGACTGTCTTATTGTACCCTGTATGTGGACCTTACATCCATGCAGATTAATATGATATGAACATAAACAGGTTCATGATTATCCATATGTCCATTTTCTTCTCTTTACCTAAATCAGGCAATTACTTCAGCACCTCAGCTGTGTTATTGAGACATTTCAGCGTGAAATTTGTTTTTCTTGACTGAACTTTAAGCGGAATTTTAAGAGCCAAGTCTCTAAAGCCAAGTGGGGCTATTAAGAGATAATTACTAATTATGCTAATTTGAGAAGTTGTGCTATTTCTTTCCTTGGTCATTTTATCTGCAACTCTCCCGAGAGAATGGCCTCCATTCAATGTTAATAACCTTTCCCTGTACACTAGTGGAGGACACTGCGTCCTAAACCTGAGAGACTGTTACACTTGATCTGGAGATGGAGCCACGAATTACGAAGCTCTTTTCACAGAACTAATGATTTTCATTAACTTCTCAATTGCCATGCACATTTCATCTCCATTAATACAGTGATAGACATTCAGTCTGGTGAATCATATTCATACCGAACCATTCTCTGCTCTTGAGACTTTCTAGAGTGGATTGGACACTGACGGCAAAGTCACTTATGATGAGGGTGAGCATGTTCTGCTCATTTTCCCATGTAGATTCGGTTAATGTCGTATTTTCCAGTAAAGTTTTAAATTCCAAATTTTTTGCCATCTCTATCTAAAATCAACCAAAGCCTCTCTATGAAGAGATAGCAAAAATAAAAGTAAATAAAGGACAGGGGAGTAGTAAGATGCTAACTTGATGATTTTATAGACTCTTAAGGCTGCTTTACACGCAGCGACATCGCAACCGATGTCACTGGTGAAAGCACCCGCCCCTGTCGGTAGTGCGTCACGGGCAAATCGCTGCCCGTGGTGCACAACATCGCTAGGACCCGTCACACTATACTTACCTGCCTAGCGACGTCGTCCTTTCTAAGGGTGCGGTTCGTGCAGCGTCACAGCGGCATCACTAAGCGGCCACCCAATAGAAGCGGAGGGGTGGAGATGAGTGTCCGGAACATCCCGCCCACCTCCTTCCTTCCTCATTGCCGGCGGCCGCAGGTACGATGTTGTTCCTCGTTCCTGCGGTGTCACACGTAGCGATGTGTGCTGCCACAGTAACGACGAACAACCTGTGTCCTGCAACAGCAACGATATTTGGGATTAGAACGACGTGTCAATGATCAACGATTAGGTGAGTAATTTTGATCGTTAGTGGTCGTTCATGCATTTCACATGCAACAACATCGCTAACGAGGCCGGATGTACGTCACGAATTCCGTGACCCCAATGAAATCTCGTTAGCGATGTCGTTGTGTGTAAAGCCCCCTTTAAACTCATTCTAAAGTAAAGTTAGAAAAAATGTACTGCTCCAAAATGCTGAACAGTTCTACCACCAATGACAATACACAGACCATATCATGACTCACATACAGTAGCTTTGTATTTTGTTAATGCAATGCCATACTACAGCTAAAATTGGGAAACCAAAGAAAACGTCAGCCAAGTTTCGGGGTCAACCACCTTTATACAACTTGGCTGCGAATTTCTTTAAAGTGCATCTGTCAGCAATATTTCACTCCCCAAACTATTTGTATGTGCATGTAGTTTTTTCAAAGACAAGTCCAGCAATTCCTTTACAAGGCCAATCCATTGCTCCATTACTGAGAAATCAGAGTTCAAATTGATATGCAAACGGAGCTGAAGATTTGAAGTGTCTGTAATTCCAGCTCTATTCTCCTCGAGCACCACTACCAACAGATGCTTTACCAGAATCACACTGCATAGAGACTCTCAGTCAAGCATGAGTAGGCAGTTCTGGGCGTGGAATAAAGGTGGTGTGACAGAGACTTCAGACCTTTAAATAGGTATTCAACTACTGTCACTCCAGCTCTGTTCTCCACCCAGAGCTTCCTCCTCCTGCTTTGCTTCACTAACAGTCTTTAAAGGTAAAGGGGCCATCAGTCACACAGCAGGGCCATTAGAAGGAGAATAGAGCTGGAGTGACAAAGGCTTGAAATCTAAAGCCTCATTTGCATATAAAATGGTGATTTCTCAGTAGGAACGGACTGACTGTGTTATGCTATTGCTGGACTTGATTTTGAAAGAGAAACGTGCATATATTTTGCGGTGTGAAATTCTGCTGTCATATTGCTTCCATAAGGAAATATCTTGAATCTGATTTTACTGGAAAAAATGCATACCGCAAAGTTTCCACCTGTAACCAAAAATATATCATATTTGGATTTTTGCAAACATTCATCACATGTCATTAGCTCATGGGTCGCAATGCGACAGCACAATGTGTACAGGGTCGGACTGGGGTGTCTGGGGCCCATCAGGGGAAATAACTCTAGGGGCCCACCCTACAGCTACATGCAAATATCTATTAGCTGCTATGCCCGTTATAGTTTAGCGCTGATTGTGAAGCACAGGCGGCTGCTGCACATCTCCTGTGCACACACACACACACACACAATAACTCTGTACAATTACAGTAGTTTACAGTAGGGGATCTTTTGTGACAAGTTATCACCGATCCACAGGTTCGGTAGGTGATAACTTATTGATCAGTGGAACCAGACAAGTGGAAACCGCACCGATCAAAGAATGAGTAACTTTTATCCCTGACAGGGCACTTATATGCCCATTATACGATGCAGCAGCAGGTGGGATGTGTGACCACAGCTCCATTCATCCTCTGTGGAAGCAGTCACATAAAAACAAGCACAGCGCTCGCAGCCAATGAGGGAATGAATGGATCAGGGGTTGAGTCGGACATGAGCTCCAGTGTAATGGGGATAAAAGTTGCACATTTTGCCGGTCAGTGCAGGTCCCAGCAATCACACCCCACTGATGAATAAGTTATCACTTATCCTTAGGCCACGTTAACACTTTCAGTATTTGGTCAGTATCTTCATCAGTATTTGTAGCCAAACTCAGGAGTGGGTGAAAAATGCAGAAGCGGTGCCCGTCTTTCTATTATACTTTTCCTCTCATTTTACAATTCCTGGTTTTGGCTTCAAATACTGAGGTAAAAAACTCACCAAATACTGTGTGCACGTCGCCTTAGTAAAGGAGAATACTTGTTTTCACTGGAGAACCTCTGTAAGAGCATATTTGCTGCAGTGCAATAGTCACAGGACAGCGAGGGGTTAAACATTCAAATATTTAAACTATTGGAAATAAAGAAGCTTCCCCATATTGATAGAGAGAAAAAGTGACCTCCAAACACAACACAATCCACTATACGAAGACCAATAATATCACATACAAGGGGGAAATACCGCCACACCATGACCAGACAACATATTACCACCACATACTGTAGTGACCGAATACAATCACATACAATAGAGAAATACCGCCACACCATGACCAGATAACATATTACCAAAACATAGTGATCAACCACAACCACATACAAGAGAGTAATACCGCCACACCATAATTAGACCACATAGTAACCAAATATTACCACATACAAGGGAGAAATACCACAACACTATGACCAGACTACCAAATAATACTACATACAAGAGACAAATACCACCAAACCATGACAAGACCACATATTACTATTACACAATGACGAATACTACAATAAATGATCATGAATAAAAACCACAATACTAATAACATTAATATTACCATCAGTGCCATTATACACAGTGATCACAGATGACTTTATAAACAAGAGATCTGTATATAGGTAACGGGCCCCCCCATCCCTGTGCCATGTAGCCAGGGGTCCCCTATCCCTGTGTTGTGTACCAACGGGCCCCCCCATCCTTGTGCCATGTACCAATGGCCCCCCCATCCTTGTGCAGTGTAGCAATGGTCCCCCCATCCTTGTGCTGTGTAGCAACGGGTCCCCCATCCTTGTGCTGTGTAGCAACGGGTCCCCCCATCCTTGAGCAGTGTAGCAATGGTCCCCCCCATCCTTGAGCAGTGTATGAATGGGCCCCCCATCCTTGAGCACTGTGTGAATGGGCCACCCCCATTCTTGTGCAGTGTATGAATTGCCCCCCCATCCTTGTGCAGTGTATGAAATGCCCCCCCATCCTTGTGCAGTGTATGAATGAGCCCCCTATCCTTATACTGTGTATGAATGGCCCCCCATCCTTGTACCATGTATGAATGGCCCCCCCATCCTTGTACAGTGTATGAATGGGCCCCCCATCCTTGTGCAGTGTATGAATGCCCCCCATCCTTGTGCAGTGTATGAATGCCCCCCCATCCTTGTGCAGTGTATGAATTGCCCCCCCCATCCTTGTGCAGTGTATGAATGAGCCCCCTATCCTTATACCGTGTATGAATGGCCCCCCATCCTTGTACCATGTATGAATGGCCCCCCCATCCTTGTACAGTGTATGAATGGCCCCCCCATCCTTGTGCAGTGTATGAATGGCCCCCCCATCCTTGTGCAGTGTATGAATGGGCCCCCCATCCTTGTGCAGTGTATGAATGCCCCAATCCTTGTGCAGTGTATGAATGCCCCCCCATCCTTGTGCAGTGTATGAATTGCCCCCCCCATCCTTGTGCAGTGTATGAATGAGCCCCCTATCCTTGTGCAGTGTATGAATGAGCCCCCTATCCTTATACCGTGTATGAATGGCCCCCCATCCTTGTACCATGTATGAATGGCCCCCCCATCCTTGTGCAGTGAATCTTTACTGCAGTTAAATGCTTTGTGGCGCCGTAAAGCATTTAACTGCAGTAAAGCCATGAAGTCACCTGCAGCGACTGCTCCATGCAGAGGACGGGATCATCGAGGGGTTTGTGTCCTGCGGTCTAGAAGAAGCAGCTGGAGGCACCGTGAGAACGGAGGACGATAGGTGAGAATATATATTTTTTTTTTTTCTTCGGCTCCTGAGCGCTTACCTGTAGCCCTGCGCATCCTCTTCTCTGCTGCTCCGGCGGTGTGTTGACGGCCGCTGTGTCGGGGCGGGGCTGAGCAGCTCCTCTGCCTCAGTCCGGAGACCGGCCACACTGTTCAAATGTACGCGCGTCTGAAAGATGCACGTACATTTGAATAGCGGCGCGGTTTTCAGAACAGGTCTGGGACCTCTGCAGTGCAGGACCTACGGTGATATCGCATGACTGTGATGTCACTACAGGTCCTTCTGCAGCTGCGGAAACTGCGATAGTAGGTAACTTGTGCTATCGTTGCAGTTTGTGATTGAAAGGCTGGGGGGCCCTCAGAGCGTGGGAGGGGGGGCCCATCAGAGCGTGGGGGCCCTGCCCAGTCTGTTGCACATAACGCCGGCCCCGAGAAACCGGCAGCCCCACAGCGCTAAACACTGCCCCGCACTATATAAGGCACAGGGGCCCACTGAGGGTCTGGGGCCTACCGGGGGAGTTCCCGCTACCCTGGTGGGCCAGATCGACCCTGAATGTGTATATCAAGCAACACATGCTGCAATATAGCTCTATTACAAATAGCTACTACAATTCTAGACACAAACTCATTGGATACAGTAGGTAAAATAAGAATTGAACACATCATCAATTCTCTAAGTAAAAATATTTGTAAGATGCTATTGGCATGAGTTTCTCACCAGATCTCGGTACAGTCCATCCAATACACAGGCAAAGAAATCAAACCATAGATGTCCATAAATTAGGTAATGTGTAATAATGAGACAGGGAAAAAGTATGGAACACTGAAAGAAAGAAAGAAAGAAAGAAAGAAAGAAAGAAAGGTGCAAAAATTCATGGAAAGTCATGACACCAGCTTTAATCTATCAGTAATCAGAAAGCAATCCTGCCACTTAGTGAAAAATGATATCAGCTGGTTCAACTGATGACCTATAAAAGGTGTCTCATTACCAAGGTGCCACACAAGAAACATCTCATGATGCATAAAACCAGTGAGCTGTCTCAAGACTTTTCACAACCTTATTGTTGCAAAATATACTGATGGAATTGGTCACAGAAGAAGGTCTTAACTACTGAATGTCCGAGTGACCACTGTTGGGGTCAAAATTCAGAAATCGAAAGAACATAAATTCACCATAAGCTGGCAATGACCAGGTGCTCTCCACAAAATTTCAGACATAGAAAGGAAAAGACTTATGAGAAGAGTTGTCCAAGAGACAAGAATCACCTGTGAAAAGCTACAGAAAGACCTGGAATTAGTAGGTACAGTTGTTTTAAAGAAAACAATAAGTAATGCACTCAACCTCCATGGCCTGTATGCACACTCACCACAAAAGACACCATTGCTGAACAAAAAAGCATGTTCAAGTGCAGTTAAAGATTGCTCAACAACATCCAGACAAGCATGGGAAATACTTGGAGAATATAGTCTGGTCAGATGAGACCAAAATTGAACTCTTTGGATGGTATAATATACACCATGTTTGGAGGCCTTTAACACCATACTAACAGTGAAGTTTGGAACATCATGGTTTTTTCAGAATATGGCACTGGAAAATTTCATAATTAATGGAAGGATGAATGGACAAATATACTGAGCCATTCTTCATAAAAAATCTGTTGCCATCTACCAGGATGATGAAGATGAAACAAAGGTGGACATTTCAGCAATACAATGACCCCAAACACAGCCAAGGAAACGCTCAATTGGTTTCAGAGAAAATAAAAATAAAGCTGCTAGAATGGCCAAAGCCAATCATCTGACCTGAATCCAGTAGAAAATTTATGGAAGGAACTAAAGCTTAGACTTTATAGAAGGAGACCACAGGACCTTCAGAATTTGTAGAGTGTTTGTGTGGAAGAGTGGCCAAAATCACACCTGAGCAATGTATGCCACTAGTTTCTCCATACAGGAGGCATCTTCAACCTTTCACCACAACAACATCTGTTGTACAAAATATTAAATAAGTTTCAGAAAGCTTGTTCAATACTTATTTCCCTATGTCATTTTTCTTTATTACACATAAATTAATTTATCAACATCTATGGTTTGATTTCTATGACTGTGTGAATGGGTTGTTACCAACATCTTGTGAGACCTTCATGTCAATAGCATCTTTAGAAATCTATTTACTTAGAAAATTGGTGGTGTTCAATATTTAACTTCACCTGTTGTATATTATGGCAATTAGAGGTTATTCTTGTGGTATGTTTCATTACTTGTAATGAGTAGCCTCCACCGGACATTTTCTCTCAACTGGTTAAAATGAGGCCGCTCATTGACGGACTCATTGATTGGACTTCATGTGCTGCTATATGGGCTTAGTGCACACTGCAAAGATATGTACATGAGCGTTTGTATGTTGTTGCATTTTTTATGTAGCAGTAAAAACTATAGGGTAGATTTAATAAAACTGGTGTTTCAGCGTAATAGTAAATCTGTCATCTGTCATAGTGAAGTTAGCCCTAACCAGTTTTAATTACATTTAGAAAAAAACAAAACAAGGAAGATCGCAAATTATTAAAGGTGTTGTCTCAATGTCTTTAATGAGTAACATTGTAAAATGTTTGTAAAAACAAGCGACTTTGCAATTTACCTTTTATTAAAAGTCCTTTTCATCTCAAGAACTGAGCAATTTTTAATTGCATAGGTTATTTCTCATTTTCTGTGTTACCGGCCACCACTGCAGTCCATTAGAAGTGGCCAATTCCGTAGTGAAGGAGCACGTGCTTGCATGCAAAGTCCTGAATCTGGCCAAATTCTCATGGGTTCCTCCAATGGTACAGAGCTAAAGCTGCATCTGCTTGCGGCATTGGAGACTGCACAGTTCGGCACAGTGGAGTAACCATCCAAGCTGCTTGTATAAACTGTAAATCTTCAGGACTACACTAATCCCTGACAAACAGGGAATCCCGCACTCAAGAAAAAATAATAGGATTCAACCCCATTAAAGGCAATTTGTCAGCAGGTTTTTGTTAACATAGAGAATTCAGGGATGCCTATTTTGTCAAGATCCAATCTGTTGTTTATTTGCCATTTTTGTTTAAGAATCAGGACTGTCATGATTCATGCATGGCTCTGCAGTCCCTGAGCCGGTGTATGTATCCTGCTACCGGGGTTTAGTTCTGGCCTCGTTCCGGGGGCTGCGCAACCATATCTTGGTGCTGCTACCTCCGCAAGGCCACCAGTAATATTTCCGGCTCTGCTGCGCCCACTATTCCTGAGAGAAGTTCTCTGTTTCTTATCCTGCTACCCGGTATGGTTTGTCCTCATCTCCGTCCCTTCTGCCCGGTCTGACCTAACCTCCATTTCCCCGGCCGGACCTGACCTTCATTTCCCCAGCCTGTCCTGACGTCCGTCCCTCTTTACCTCCGTTCCTCCCTGTCCTTCAGACTCTGGTCCTGTGCTGTATCCACTCCCTCAATTGTGCTTAATTGCTCTCCCGGTAACCGACCTCGGCTTTGTTCTGTGGCTTTGGCTTGTTTTCTCCTCGGTATAGACGTGACATCCCGACATAGACCCTGACTGATCGACTATCTTTGCTCTTGTGTTAGCAATCTCTTGTGAGCTTCTGTTTTACTGCACTCAGGAGTTCTCTGTCTACCTGAGTCCCAGTGCCCCTTATCGGTAGCTTGACAAGGACTTTTCACTGCTCGGACTACATGGTACGGCAGTTCGGCACGCCCCCTCCCCTGATTGACACCTCACTGTCAATCTCTATTGAGAGGATGGTGTGGGCAGAACTGCTCACTCAGCTCTGCTACATGGCTAAAGCTAAAAATTCTGATTGTGTCAGAACGTCTGCAGTCAGTAATCTAAGTGATACATCATTGGAATCATGATCTCTTTGTCTCCATCATGCTGCTCTCAGATTAGGTAGCAGAAACCTGATTACAGATTCCCTTTAATTAAATATGCATTAGATTTGCATCATTAGGTCAAAAGAAAGAAACCCCTAACAATATGCCAATATATGGAAAATAAAGACAAAGTCAAAATATACTAACATCTGCCAAATGAGAAATTCAGTTCTCCAGTATGTCGCTATATATCTGTAATCTTTTTTGTTCTCTACAAATAAATGCCTAAATCCTTGTGTTGCGAAGCATTTTATAAATGCAAGCAGCAAGCTTGAACTTTTATCGATTGTGTCCTATTGGCAAAAAAAGTATTACAGATTTTGCTTTATCTTGTATTAACACATGAAGATTTTCTGCAAGGTTGGGTAAGTTTTGGTTGTGGCCCTGAGGCTCTCGCTTGGATTTTCTGAAGGGTCACGGCCTAAATCAATGATTTCCTTACGAAGAAATGAGAATGGGAATGAATGCAGAGCTGGCTTTTCAGCACACAAAGAATTTAACAATGTTTTTTTGGAAGTATCTTCACAGTTTACACCCGTCAAGCGGTATAATTTCAGAATAGGGGCCAAGGGGACCTTGCCCAAAATCATTCGAGTCATTATCTTAATGAGGCAGAAACCCGTTCTCTATTTTGACTCCAAACATTGGACCAAAAATCTTTAGGAAATCTGCTTAAATTCTCACTTTTATACATCACATAATCCATGTGTTTTGTGGATTAAAATTTGTTCTTTAAATCCCATCCCGGCCAAATCCTCTAACAATCTCCACCTGATAAAAAAAGACACAGAAACCTATCTAAATAATTGTCTGGCTTTTATCTGATGAATAAGCATTAACCCCTTCAGCCCCCAGCCTGTTTTCACCTTAAAGACCCGGCCATTTTTTGCAATTTTGACCAGTGTCACTTTGACAGGTTATAACTCTGGAACACTTCAACGGATCCTGGCGATTCTGACATTGTTTTTTCGTGACATATTGTACTTCATGTCAGTGGTAAATTTAGGCCGATATGTTTTGCGTTTATTTGTGAAAATTTCGGAAATTTAGCGAAAATTTTGAAAATTTTGCAATTTTCAAAATTTGAAATTTTATGCCCATAAATCTGAGAGAAATGTCACACAAAAAAGTTACTAAATAACATTTCCCACATGTCTACTTTACACCAGCGCAATTTTTGAAAAAAAAAAAATTTCCGTTAGGAAGTTAGAAGGGTTCAAAGTTCATCACCAATTTCTCATTTTTCCAACAAAATTTACAAAAAAAAATTGTTTAGGTACCACATCACATTTGGAGTGATTTGAGAAACCTAGGCGACAGAAAATACCCAAAAGTGACCCAATTCTAAAATCTGCACCCCTCACTCTGCTCAAAACCACATCCAAGAAGTTTATTAACCCTTTAGGAGCTTCACAGCAACCAAAGCAATGTAGACGAAAAAATGAAAATTTTACTTTTTTAACACAAAAATGTTACTTTAGCCATAAAAATTAGTATTTTCACAAGGGTATCAGGAAAAATGCATCATAAAATGTATCGTGCATTTTCTCCTGAGTACGCAGATACCCCATATGTGGTGGAAATCAAATGTTTGGGCGCACGGCAGGACTCGGAAGGCAAGGAGCGCAATTTGAATTTTTGAGTGCAAAATTAGCTGCACTCATTAGCGGACGCCATGTCGGGTTTGAAGACCCCCTGAGGTGCCTAAACAATGGAGCTCCCCCACAAATGACCCCATTTTGGAAACTAGAGCCCTCAAATATTTTTTCTAGATGTTTGATGTGCACTTTGAACCCCTGGGGGCTTCACAGAAGTTTATAACGTTGAGCCGTGAAAAGAAAAAAAAATTTTTTTACCACAAAACTGTTGGTTCAACCAGGTAGCTTTTTTTATCACAAGGGTATCAGGAAAAAATGCACCATAAAATTTATGGTGCATTTTCTCCTGAGTACGCAGATACCCCATATGTGGTGGAAATCAAATGTTTGGGCGCACGGCAGGACTCGGAAGGCAAGGAGCGCCATTTCACAGCAAAATTGATTGGAATTATTAGCGGACGCCATGTTTCATTTGGAGACCCCCCTGAAGTGCCTAAACAATGGAGCTCCCCCACAATTGACCCCATTTTGGAAACTAGACCCCTCATGGAATTTATCTAGCTGTTTAGTGAGCACTTTGAACCCCTGGAGGCTTCACAAACGTTTGTAATGTTCAGCCGTGAAAATATTTTATTCTTTTTTTTACCACAAAATTGTTTTTTCAAACAGGTAGCTTTTTTTTCCACAAGGGTATCAGGAAAAAATGCACCATAAAATGTATTGTGCAATTTCTCCTGAGTACGACGATACCTCATATGTGGTGGAAATCAATTGTTTGGGCGTACGGCGGGGCTCAGAAGAGAAGGAGCGCCATTTCACAGTAAAATTGATTGGAATTATTAGCAGACGCCATGTTTCATTTGGAGACCCCCCTGAAGTGCCTAAACAATGGAGCTCCCCCACATGTGATCCCATTTTGGAAACTAGCCCCCCCCCATACAAAAAAAATTAGTTTGGCGAAATAAAAAATACAGACATCAGTAAAAAAAAAAAAAAAAAAAGAGCGCCTGCCACTAAGACCAGTGCCAAACGTGAGAGCAATGCACGAGTCTCGTATCGCATCATCCACTGCAGTCTGGAAGTGAGCAACTGCGCTGGATAATGCGATGCGAGAGGGCGGGGCGGCAGATGAGAAAGGGCGCAGCGGATGGAAGATGGGAAAGTGCGCAGCGGGTGGAGGAGCGGCAGAGGATGGGAAAGGGCGCAGCGGATGGATGATGGGAAATGGCGCAGCGGATGGAGGAGCGGCAGAGGATGGGGGGGGTGAGATGGGGATACCTACCTTACAGGATGGATCTAGGCAGCAGAATCACAGCAGACAGAAGAGGCAGCAGATGAAGGAGGGTGAAAAGGATGGGAGAGAGCAGGCAGCAGATCAGGGAGGGGGGGCAGAGTCTGATGGGAGGGGGGGAGGCAGCACATGGAGGGAGGGGGGAGGCAGCACATGGGGGGGGGAGGCAGCACATGGGGGGGGGAGGCAGCACATGGGGGGGGAGGCAGCACATGGGGGGGAGGCAGCACATGGGGGGGAGGCAGCACATGGGGGGGGAGGCAGCACATGGGGGGGGAGGCAGCACATGGGGGGGGAGGCAGCACATGGGGGGGGAGGCAGCACATGGGGGGGGAGGCAGCACATGGGGGGGGAGGCAGCACATGGGGGGGGAGGCAGCACATGGAGGGGAGGCAGCACATGGAGGGGAGGCAGCACATGGAGGGAGGGGGGAGGCAGCACATGGGGGGGAGGCAGCACATGGGGGGGAGGCAGCACATGGGGGGGGGAGGCAGCACATGGAGGGAGGGGGGAGGCAGCACATGGGGGGGAGGCAGCACATGGGGGGGAGGCAGCACATGGGGGGGGGGCAGGCAGCACATGGAGGGGAGGGAAGGCAGCACATGGAGGGGGGGGGAAGGCAGCACATGGAGGGGGGGAAGGCAGCACATGGAGGGGGGGAAGGCAGCACATGGAGGGGGGGAAGGCAGCACATGGAGGGGGGGAAGGCAGCACATGGAGGGGGGGAGGCAGCACATGGAGGGGGGGAGGCAGCACATGGAGGTGGGGAGGGGAGGGGGGGAGGCAGCACATGGAGGTGGGGAGGGGAGGGGGGGAGGCAGCACATGGAGGGGGGAGGGGAGGCAGCACATGGAGGGGGGGAGGGGAGGCAGCACATGGAGGGGGGGAGGCAGCACATGGAGGGGGGGAGGCAGCACATGGAGGGGGGGAGGGGAGGCAGCACATGGAGGGGGGGAGGCAGCACATGGAGGGGGGGAGGCAGCACATGGAGGGGGGGAGGCAGCACATGGAGGGGGGGAGGCAGCACATGGAGGGGGGGAGGCAGCACATGGAGGGGGGGAGGCAGCACATGGAGGGGGGGAGGGGAGGCAGCACATGGAGGGGGGGAGGCAGCACATGGAGGGGGGGAGGCAGCACATGGAGGGGGGGAGGCAGCACATGGAGGGGGGGAGCCGATTAGGTGCAGTGGCAGCCGATGGAGGCGGCGGCCGATCGGGTGCAGCGGCGACTGAAAGGGGACGGTGGCGACCAGGGACCGCGGCGTGGCGGGCAGCAGAGGTGGATCGGCGGGCAGGGACAGCGGCGGGAACAGCGGCGTGGCGGGCAGGGACAGCAGCGGTGGATCTCGGCGGGGAGCGGCGGTGGATCTCGGCGGGGAGCGGCGGTGGATCTCGGCGGGGGATCTGGGCGGGGAGCGGCGGTGGATCTCGGCGGGGAGCGGCGGTGGATCTCGGCGGGGAGCGGCGGTGGATCTGGGCGGGGAGCGGCGGTGGATCTGGGCGGGGAGCGGCGGTGGATCTGGGCGGGGAGCGGCGGTGGATCTCGGCGGGGAGCGGCGGTGGATCTCGGCGGGGAGCGGCGGGGGATCTCGGCGGGGAGCGGCGGGGGATCTCGGCGGGGAGCGGCGGGGGATCTCGGCGGGGAGCGGCGGGGGATCTCGGCGGGGAGCGGCGGTGGATCTGGGCGGGGAGCGGCGGTGGATCTGGGCGGGGAGCGGCGGTGGATCTGGGCGGGGAGCGGCGGTGGATCTGGGCGGGGAGCGGCGGTGGATCTCGGCGGGGAGCGGCGGTGGATCTCGGCGGGGGATCTCGGCGGGGAGCGGCGGGGGATCTCGGCGGGGAGCGGCGGGGGATCTCGGCGGGGAGCGGCGGGGGATCTCGGCGGGGAGCGGCGGGGGATCTCGGCGGGGAGCGGCGGGGGATCTCGGCGGGGAGCGGCGGGGGATCTCGGCGGGGAGCGGCGGGGGATCTCGGCGGGGAGCGGCGGGGGATCTCGGCGGGGAGCGGCGGGGGATCTCGGCGGGGAGCGGCGGGGGATCTCGGCGGGGGATCTCGGCGGGGAGCGGCGGGGGATCTCGGCGGGGGATCTCGGCGGGGAGCGGCGGGGGATCTCGGCGGGGAGCGGCGGGGGATCGGGGGGGGGGGGGTGCTATAACTTACCGATGGGCACCTGCAGCGACCGCTCTCATCAGCTTTCACGGACGGAGTGAAGCTGAGGGTAGCGGTGACGGCACAAGATCCACAGTGATTGGGAGAGATCGGTCACAAGGCCGGTCTCCCCAATCAGAGCTGGGGGCGGGTGAAACAAAGTTCACCCAGCTCCAGCCAGTCATCAGTGCTACAGCAGCACTGATTATGGCTGGATTGCAATGTGTTAGCCATTTTCAATGGCTGACACATTACAGTGACTGTAATTGGCTGAGCGGCGTTCGTCAGCCAATCACAGCCTCTGTAGGTTCGGGGAGGAGGCACCACCCCTCCTGACGTCAGGCAGAGGTCCCCTCCTTCCCGAATCCACCGTTTAGGTAAACAAATTTCACTCCCCGGGGCTCCGGGACCGCGATTTCGCCAGGACGTACTGAGTACGTCATGGGTCGTTTAGCACCATGTGACCATGACGTACTCAGTACGTCCAAGGTCGTTAAGGGGTTAATGCTGCATAAAGTGTATTATAATTCAATCTGCATTATTAGGCAAAGTAATTCAATCTGCATTATTTGGGACCGTCTATGGGACAAGCTGTCACTGGGAAAATAACCCAACGCTCCTCATATAGAACATCCAGCCAGAAACATATTCTGTTTAATCCTATAGTTCATTTTGATTACAGATGTTTTTACATTCTGCTCAATTGAAAATCGGCTCAACCTGCTTGGCTAAGGGCAACGTCTCTTTTTCTGCCTCCAATCAGTCTAATCCTCAGAGCAAAACCACTGGCAGATGTATTCCCAGCGTACTACAATGACCCTCTGTGTTCTTGTGCAGGAGCAAATGAAAGACCTTTACAAAACACAATGGGCAGAGGAGCGGTGAATTATCAGAGGACGGTGGTGACGCTTTAAAGAAGTCACTAAGAACATTTCGGTCTGAAGTCTGCATTGTTTAATGCTGCCATAAAATGTAAGATGTGCTGCCATATGACATAATGTTATATTCCGTATTAGGTGCGTGTGCTGTCTTTATTCAACCAATGTTAGGTCAAATGTACGGTTTTCTACAGGTAAAATATATCTTTGTACAAAGTTAGCCAGTAGAGATAAAAAATTGTTTAAAAGAACTGAGAGTCCTCAGTGGTTGATACCTTTTAATGGCTAATAGGGATGATCGAATACCTCAAATATTTGGCTACGCCCATATTCAACTATTAGGTCACCGCTATTCGACTATTTGCGAATATTCGATGCGCAATGCAAGTCAACTATTCGGCCTTCCCATAGACTTACATTGCACATCGAATATTCGCATAGCGGCTACCTATTTGTTGAATATTCGCGCAGCCGAATATTGGTGATATTCGATCATTCCTAATGGCTAACTGAAAAGTTGGTAATAATAGGAAGCTTTCGAGACTACTCAGGTCTCTTCATCAGGCATGGTATAACACAAAATCTGAAGAGTCACATATTTATACACAACAGGACATAGAATGGAGCAGTAAATAAAATAAGTTATGTGAAGCAGAACTATCAGCATGGCAAGGGGACGAACTGTTGTGGCAGTAAAAATTGCAGCAGCTCACAGAAGGTGAGTCTGACCTGCCAGAAAGCGGAGTCTGACCTGCCAGAAAGCGGAGTCTGACCTGCCAGAAAGCGGAGTCTGACCTGCCAGAAAGCGGAGTCTGACCTGCCAGAAAGCGGAGTCTGACCTGCCAGAAAGCGGAGTCTGACCTGACAGAAGCGGAGTCTGACCTGCCAGAAAGCGGAGTCTGACCTGACAGAAGCGGAGTCTGACCTGACAGAAGCGGAGTCTGACCTGACAGAAGCGGAGTCTGACCTGACAGAAGCGGAGTCTGACCTGACAGAAGCGGAGTCTGACCTGACAGAAGCGGAGTCTGACCTGACAGAAGCGGAGTCTGACCTGACAGAAGCGGAGTCTGACCTGACAGAAGCTGAGTCTGACCTGACAGAAGCTGAGTCTGACCTGACAGAAGCTGAGTCTGACCTGACAGAAGCTGAGTCTGACCTGCCTAAAAGCAAGTCTGATCTGCCAGAAGCTGAGTCTGACCTGACAGAAGCGGAGTCTGACCTGACAGAAGCGGAGTCTGACCTGACAGAAGCTGAGTCTGACCTGACAGAAGCGGAGTCTGACCTGACAGAAGCGGAGTCTGACCTGACAGAAGCTGAGTCTGACCTGCCTAAAAGCAAGTCTGATCTGCCAGAAGGTGACTCCGACCTGCCAGAAGGTAAGTCTGACCTGCCAGAAAGTGAGTCTAACCAGCTAAAATGTGTTTATGCGACAACAACCATTATCACTATAAGATAAGCAATGATGGCCATATTTATTATAGGCGTGCAGCTATACACAAAATGATTGCACATTTTCATCTGCTACGTGTCTAAATGGATCCAAGACAGATAAGCATCCGGATACATGGACTGCAGCCAGATATCTAGACAATTAGTCTGTGACGAGTTTATGTTGATAAGTGACATCTATCGGGATTTCTCGTCATCCCCTGGAATCAGTCCCTGTTGTGTAATATGACACAGGAATAGTCTGGTACAGGAACTGGAGCTGATGTGTTGCTGATATTGTACTTCACATTTGAGGAGAAGGAAAATGTCAAAATGCAGTCATTTACACAGTATTCACTTTTCATCTGAGCTTCAATGCTCTTGTCAATGGGGATCTACTTTTACCCTTTATAAACTGAAGAAAGTGACAAAAAAAATCCAGATCTCGGCACAAAGGTGCAGTCTCTGCCTAGGGAGACTTGAAAAGGAGAAAATTGTAGACCACTTACAGAACCATCGCAGCCTACATCCTGCAAGGCTGGAAATGAGCAAAGCTACAGCAGCAACCTGCCCCGGTGATTTATGTCATCTCTCTAATGTGGGTCACATAAAATTGACACTTGAGTATTAGTTCTGGTCTTTACCACCGTGTTTCCCCGAAAGTAAGACAGTGTCTTATATTATTTTTTTGCTCTGAAAGATGCGCTCGAGCTTATTTTCAGGGGATGTCTGAAAAATCAAATTTACCGTATTTTCCAGCGTATAAGATGACTGGGCGTATAAGACGAAACCCAATTTTTCCAGTTAAAATAAAGGGTTTGTGATATATCGTTTATACTTGAGTGTAAAGCCTGCTTTACACGGGACGAAAGATTGTGCGATTTCACAATCGATCGCACCCGCCCCTGTCGTTTTTGCGTCACTGGCAAATCGCTGCCCGTGGCGCACAAACTCGTTTAAGCCCCGTCACACGTACTTACCTTCTGGACAACCTCGCAGTGGGCGACGAACGTCCACTTCCTGAAGTGGGAGGGACGTTCGGCGTCACAGCGACGTCACACAGCCGCCGGCCAATAGAAGCGGAGGGGCGGAGATGAGCGGGACGTAAACATCCTGCCCACCTCCTTCCTTCCGCATAGTCGGCGGGTGCCGCGGGACGGAGGTAAGCTGCTGTTCATCGTTCCCGGGGTGTCACACGGAGCGGTGTGTGCTACCCCGGGAACGATGCGCAACCGGCGCCATTTTAATTAAACGAGATTATGAAACCGAGTGACGAGTACACGACTCACGATTTGTGAGCGATACTGCGTCGCTCGGAGGTGTCACACAGCCCGACGTCGCAAGCAATGCCGGATGTGCGTCACAAAAACCGTGACCCCGACGATCTATCGCACGATAGATCGTCTCGTGTAAAGCATCCTAAAGCCAACCCGAGCAATGTGACCATTGTTTAGTGAAATCCCCTGCTGTAATGTCCCATGCAGTAATGAACCCATTGTTTAATAATGCCCTCCTGCTGTAATGTCCCCATTGTTTAGTAATGTGCCCTGCTGTAATGTCCCCTGCAGTAATGTCTCCATTGTTTAATAATGCTCTCATGCTCCTTCCCTTCTGTCCCCTATCATGCAGTTGCTTACACACAATAAAAGATATTCTCACCTCTCCTCCGTGCCCACACTGCCTCCAGCTGCTTCTTGCAGTCCGCAGGCACACAGACCCCTCCGTGATAGCGTCCGATGTACGGAGCGGCCACTGCATTACTGCAGTTGAATACTTTGTGCCACCGTAAAGCATTCAACTGCAGTAACGCCATGACGACATCCTGCAGCGGCCACTCCATTCACGCTATCATGGAGGAGTCTGTGAGGACTGCAAGAAACAGCTGAAGACAGCGCGGGGACGGAGGAGAGGTGAGAATAACTTTTATTGTGTGTAAAGTGATGACACCCGGCTTATAAGACGATCCTTAACTTTTGAGAAGATTTTCAGGGGTTAAAAAGTCGCCTTTTACGCTGGAAAATACGGCAATCATGTCAACAGTT
This sequence comes from Anomaloglossus baeobatrachus, assembly GCF_048569485.1. Lineage (NCBI taxonomy): Eukaryota > Metazoa > Chordata > Amphibia > Anura > Aromobatidae > Anomaloglossus > Anomaloglossus baeobatrachus. The sequence goes on from NC_134358.1 coordinate 511,556,638, forward strand.
TCTGGAAGATCAACATTTTGTATTTATCTGGTTCAGATGCACATTTTCCCATCTGATCTACTATTCTGGTGGTGCTGGACCAGTCCTATAGTGGTGGGTACATACCATATTTACAATGTCTTAAATTACCTGCATAAATTTATTATTCTCTATGTACTGCTAAGTTTACCTCCAAAAGAAAGCCGACATCCCCTAAAAGAATTGCACTTACCAGACCCCAAACAAATAAAGTTTGCAAGTGAATGGGCTCTCACATATAAATCTGCATCACTGTCAGGTCCCCCTGTGTTCTTCAGCGGTTGGCTCCCCCTGGTGACTGGAAGCAGTATCACTCATGTGGAATGATGCTGTTACCCGATCTGTTGTTTGTAAGAGCTGCAGTGCAATGAAGATGGAATGACAGCGATGACCTGACAGCGATGCTCTGTGTTAGAGCCCATCCACTATCGGCACTTGCCAACTTTAATTATTTGGGATCTGGTGAATGTGATTATTTTTTTTGGGGGGGGGTGTCTGTTTTCTTTTGGGAGTGTCTGCTCTCTGTCATGATTGTCTGCTCTCTTTGATGAAGAGTTCTGCGGTATTCTTTAATTTTTTTAGCTGGATGGACACTTTCTTATGGAACCAGAACTAGGGCTTATTTCTGTAGTAAGGTGTTTATATTGTAAGCAAAGTCCAAAAAGCCCCAAAAATACATACATTTACGTATGTATGTAACATACATTGTGTGTAACAGGGAGTGATGCTCTGTTTTGCTGGATTTGCACTCCAGCTCCTGGCACCTTCATTAGCCTCCTTTTTGTTCACCAGCTGATCTTGTAGGTTTGTAAAACCCAGAAAAGATGCAGTTTAGAGTAGGACCCAGCAAAGGAGGGTGCTTGGGCTAGTATTACAATGGCCATTTTAATATTCTAAATACCTCCATTCATATTTTTTAGGTACAATTTGTTGTGGTTTTTCACAGTGTGCGCCTGTTCCATATATATATATATTATATTATATATATATATATATATATATATACACACGTCTGTCTGTCTGTCTGTCTCCAAAATTGTGTCCTTACGGTGACAAACAGCGGATTGGCCGCTCGCCTCGCCTCCGCCCCCCCAGCACGGATTGGCCGTTCGCCTCGCCTCGGCTCCGCCCCCCCGCACGGATTGGCCGCTCGCCCAGGCTCCGCCCCCCCACACGGATTGGCCTCTCGCCCCGGCACCCTGCACGCATTAGCAACTCGGCTACGCCCCGCCCCCCTCACGCATTGCACGCTCGCTCTGGCCCCGCCCCCTGCACGCATTCCCCGAAACGACACAGAGACCCGACTCCCAGGTGAGTGCTGTACCCCCGGGAGCCCACATCAGCGTACGCCGCCAACCCAGCCGACACATACTCTCGCATTGCTGGGGTTGACGGCGTACGCTGGTGTGGGCTCCCGTGCGAGCGGGGTACGCTGGTAACCATGTAATATTGTGTTGCATGGTTACCCAGCGTACACCGACTCCCAGGTGAGCGCATCAAGGTCCTGCAGTGGCGGAACACACACACACACACGCCTCACACACACATCAGATCGCATCCACACACTCACAACATCCCGTGATATCGCTTGCTTCTTGGCAGCGATCCTGTGCGTGCAGTGATCTTCCAGGACCTGCCGGAGGATCACATGGCCAGAAGCATGTGGCATCTCCGGATGTTGTGAGTGTGTGAGCACGTATGTGCGATATCGTCAGTGTGTGTGTGTGCGTGTATGCGATCGGGTGTGTGCGTGTATGCGATCGGGTGTGTGCGTGTATGCGATCGGGTGTGTGCGTGTCGGTAGAAAGCAGAGGAGCACGGCGTGCAGCACAGCTGCTGGGACCTCCCACCGGAGGGCACAGGCAGAAGTGGGGTGTGAGTGTATGCGATCAGATGTGTGCGTGTATACTGTCTGATGTGTGACTGTGGAGCACGATGGGGGGTGCACAGCATGGGGGATGGAGCACGATGGGGAGTGCGCAGCATGGGGGATGGAGCACGATGGGGAGTGCGCAGCATGGGGGATGGAGCACGATGGGGAGTGCGCAGCATGGGGGATGGAGCACGATGGGGAGTGCGCAGCATGGGGGGATGGAGCACGATGGGGAGTGCGCAGCATGGGGGATGGAGCACGATGGGGGGTGCGCAGCATGGGGGATGGAGCACGATGGGGGGTGCACAGCATGGGGGATGGAGCACGATGGGGGTGCGCAGCATGGGGGATGGAGCACAATGGGGGGTGCGCAGCATGGGGGATGGAGCACAATGGGGGGTGCGCAGCATGGGGGATGGAGCACAATGGGGGGTGCGCAGCATGGGGGATGGAGCACAATGGGGGGTGCGCAGCATGGGGGATGGAGCACAATGGGGGTGCGCAGCATGGGGGATGGAGCACGATGGGGGTGCGCAGCATGGAAGATGGAGCACGATGGGGGGTGCGCAGCATGGGGGATGGAGCACGATGGGGGGTGCGCAGCATGGGGGATGGAGCACGATGGGGGGTGCGCAGCATGGGGAATGGAGCACAATGGGGGGTGCGCAGCATGGGGGATGGAGCACAATGGGGGGTGCGCAGCATGGGGGATGGAGCACGATGGGGGTGCGCAGCATGGGGGATGGAGCACAATGGGGGGTGCGCAGCATGGGGTATGGAGCACGATGGGTGGTGTGCAGCATGGGGGATGGAGCACGATGGGGGGTGCGCAGCATGGGGGATGGAGCACAATGAGGGGTGCGCAGCATGGGGGATGGAGCACAATGGGGGGTGCGCAGCATGGGGGATGGAGCACAATGGGGGGTGCGCAGCATGGGGGATGGAGCACAATGGGGGGTGCGCAGCATGGGGGATGGAGCACGATGGGGGTGCGCAGCATGGGGGATGGAGCACGATGGGGGGTGCGCAGCATGGGGGATGGAGCACGATGGGTGGTGCGCAGCATGGGGGATGGAGCACGATGGGGGGGTGCGCAGCATGGGGGATGGAGCACGATGGGGAGTGCGCAGCATTGGGGATGGAGCACGATGGGGAATGCGCAGCATGGGGGATGGAGCACGATGGGGAGTGCGCAGCATGGGGGATGGAGCACGATGGGGAGTGCGCAGCATGGGGGATGGAGCACGATGGGGAATGCGCAGCATGGGGGATGGAGCACGATGGGGGGTGCACACCTCCCCCCAAAAACACACACACACACACACACACACACACACACACACTGCACAACACACCACACACACTGGGAACCACAAACACCGCCCTACACAGACACCCACACACACACACACACAACACCCAACACACAAACACCGCGGCACACACAAATATACGCACATGCCGCACAACACACATTGCACAAAACATACCTCCCACCAAAACACACACACACACCCCACACCCACACAAACCGCGCAACACACACACACACAACGCTACAGACACACAGCACTCCACAAACAACGCAACACACAAACAACACCGCTCTCACCCCCCGCCACACCCAGACAACACCCAGAACATGTACAGCGCCCTACACAAACACTTGGTAACTACACAGAACAACATCTATATATAATATATATATATATATATATATATATATAAAACAAAAATCGTACATTAACTACACAATACGTAAATTCTAGAATACCCGATGCGTAGAATCGGGCCACCTTCTAGTATATATATATATGTGTGTATGTATACATACATACATACATATATAGGCACAGTACCACATCCTGATCCACTAGTAACTAGCATTTTACCATGGGATCTCCTTGGCATCGAAATACAGACTGTTCTGTGGTGGTTGTGTGGTTAGTGAAATACCCTCAGTTCTCAGGCACTGCAGTGTTCTGAAACTATTTTTAATGGATCAACCCCATTACATGAACTCTGTGGCATCAATTATTTTATATTTCCTGGTTATATGCATGGCATTGTCTCAGATCACTTCATTATTGTTCATTATTGAGAGTTTGGGTTGCTCAAATAATCTCATACTTGATCCAAATATTGGTCCAGTTAACTCTTCAGACATTAAATTTAGACTGTGCTATGGTAAAAGAGAAAGCACAGAGCCTCCACACAGAATGCTACAAAGCATAGGCCCTCCATATGCCACCATATGGCGTCTCCATACTGGCAATGCTTCGAGGGTAAAATATCTTTGCAATCTGACATCCACTGGAGCGTGTTATCATTTTATGATTCCGTTTGAATGACAAAAAGACCTCTTCTGCATATGCCTCCATATAAAATTAGAGGCTTAAGCGGGCTTTACACGCTACAATAAATCTTACGATGTGTCGTCGGGGTCACGTCGTACGTGACGCACATCCGGCATCGTAAGTAATATTGTAGCGTGTAAAACCTACGTGCGATTGAACGAAAAAACGTGCATCACACGCACATCGTTCAAAAGCTAAAAATTGTACGTCGGGTTGTTCAATGTTCCCGAGGCTGCACACATCGCAGTGTGTGACACCCCGGAAACGATGAACAGATCTTACCTGCGTCCCGCTGCTCCCGCTGGCAATGCGGAAGGAAGGAGGTGGGCAGGATGTTTACGTCCCACTCATCTCCACCCCTCCGCTTCTATTGGCCGGCTACCACGTGACGTCGCTGTGACGCCGAACATCCCTCCCACACCAGGAAGTGGATTTTCGCCGCCCACATCGAAGTCGTATGGACAGGTAAGTGCGTGTGACGGTAAATAATAGTTTGTGCGACACGGTCAACAAATTGAACGTGCCGCGCATACGATGGAGGCGGGTACGATCGCATATGTTATCGTATGCGTAATTGTACCGTGTAAAGCAGGCCTTAGACATGTAATGTATTGACCTAAATATTTCCAAATAACACATATGCCCATGTAAACTGGACCTTATCCAAGCTATTGTACCTAATAATGTGAAGTCCCTACAATAGTCAATAGACATTTGGTGATAACATCTGTCAAATTTTGGGGGGCTGAATTATGGTCAAGTTTACAGAAAATCTTAAACTAAAGAGGTTATCCACTCCATTAGAGTTGAGTGTTTGCAGCGGTCACCTGACACTCCCCAAGTCAGGAGATAGCAGAGGACACAATGTGGAGCAGCGCCGGTGTGATAGATAGCAGCAAATAACTGAGATTTCTAAATATTGTTCACGCTCAGCATTTCTTCCTTAAAGGGGTATTCCCATCTCCAAGATCCTATCCTGATATGTAGTAGGCGTAATAATAATAATAATAATAATAATAATAGCAAATATCCAGTCAGAAATGTAGTATAGTTCTTCTAATTCACTATGACTCTTACCTCATGTGCAGGGCATTGCAGAACCTTAGGTATCTATGGTTACAACCATTCATATAGTCACAGTTAGGCCGGTTTCAGACATCCGTGTTTAATCAGGTACAAGCCACATGAGTATCGTCATACATGTATCATACATGTGTCACGCGTGTGTCACATGTGTCACACATGTTACATCTGTGTTTGCATACATGTGACATGTACTGGAGTAAATACAGGTCTTTGAAATAAAAAGATGTTCTATATTCACCTGTATCCAGTTCTGCTTTCTTCAGCTCTGCTGTCTCCTGCTAATGACCCCCACTAATTATGCTCATTGAATATTCACTGCACCTCGGAGCTCGAAGCCAGAGCATCACCAGGGACAGCATCACCGGGGACAGCATCGCCGGCGACTGGTGAGTACCCAGCAAGCGATGTGTGTGCAGTGACGTCCAAGAGGTCATCGAAGTTCCCAATGAACTCTGATGACACCCCCACGACATCTGCACTACAGCGGGTGTCATGATGGTGACTTCAGGGGTCCATCAGAGTTCATTGGGAACTCTGATGACCTCCTGGACGTCACTACACACGCACACACACACACACACATATATACTGCTTGCTGGTTACTCACCTGTCCCCAACGATGCGGTCCCCAGCGATGCTTCCAGGTCCGAGGTGATGTGAATATTCAATGAGCATAATTAGCGGGGGTCAAAAGCAGGAGACATCATCACTGGATGCAGGTGAATATAGAATTTTTTTTAATTTCAAAGACACGTTTTCTCTGGTACGTGTCACACGGATGTCACACGAATCACATCAGTGTGCGATCCGTGTGACACCCATGATGCCGGAGAAAAAAAACGGACATGTCTCCATGTGTATGTGCGGGGTCACATGGTCTGTATGAAAAGACAGCCCTGTAAGTAACTCCAGAGAATAACATGGGTATGTGTGGCATCCATTAAAAAATGGATGTCATACGTACCTGGAACACGGACGTCTGAAACCGCTTTAGTTATTTGCTCATGGTCATAACCATGGATTCTTAAGGTCCTGCAATGCCCTGCACATGAGGTAAGTGACATAGCTAATCAGAAGAACTATACTACATTTCTAATTGGAGGTATTTACTAATATTATTACATCTACCACATACTACGACAAGATCTTGGAGCTGGGAATATCCCTTTAAGTTTTTTTGAACCGCTGTGCGTATTTTTAAAACTGCAGCATGTCAATGCTTACAGCAATCATTTCTGCAGCGCACTTTTACCCATTCAAATGAATGCATTCAAAGATGTGCATAATATAAGCAGTTTTTTTCTGACAAATCTATTTAATGCAAAAATAAAAAGGTAGCAAAACAGCACAGTGTGAATATACGCCTAACGGCTCACTCACATTATGATTTAAATCAGATAAGTGCGATGCGAAAAAATCTGGCATTGCACCTAGGCCAATGTTAATCCAGGGGGCATACACTGCAAATGGAAGAAAAGCAATTCCGGCAGCTAAATAGGAAAGGGTTCTTTACAGTTAGAGCAGTCAGACTGTTGAATGCCCTACCAAAAGTGGTAGTGATGGCAGATACTATTGTTAGGGTGAAATCTTAACCAGAGGTCACTTGTTGCCTACTGCCTGGCCTAATTGGTGTGGATCAAGTGCATGTGTAAGGAAATCACGTCAGACACAGTCGGATGTGAAATCTCTTCTTGATCACAGTAAAAATGGCAGCCAAGGGAACAGAAAGACCATGCGGCCTCTGATATAGGCTAGGGGCGTACACAAGTTCGGATATGCCCATTTAGTGGGACAGTTCATGGGCTATCAATGGGAAGATCCGTGTTGATGCTGATTGGCGGGTCTGACATCAGTGGATGAATCCATGGTGTCATCTGATCTGTGGGTTGGTCCTCTAGGTTGGCCAGTAGGTCTTTTCCTTATATGGTGGTCTTCTTGCATATGGACATTCCTTGCATTCCAGGCAAGGTGTGGAGAACAGGAGAAGTATGGTCATCTTCAAATCTGTGTTATGTGTATGATCTGAAACCTGAATTATGTAAGGCAAATCGACATATTTCCCACAATCCCTTGTCAAGAGGTTAATTGAGTATTTGATCCAATGGCTCTCCTCAACACTATAACGGCTTTTAAAAAAGGGCTGGATGATTTCCTCAGTACACACAACATTGTTGGTTATAAGTGACTTAGGGATAAAAAGTATAATTGGGGGAGGAAGGGTGAACTAGATGGACCTAGGTCTTTTTTCAACCTATGTAACTATATCAATGATGTAAGTCATTGCGATTTCTTATTTTTAGGCCTAAAGAAAAGACTGCATTGTTGCAGCAGATCCTCTGGTCGTCATTAGTTCCCGAATTTGGCCACATATAACCTGCTTTCAATTAAACATTTTTTCTAAATATGCACTAAAACGTCTAATTCTGCTCGATATTATAAGCTTCAATCTGGTTGAATATTGAGCAACAAACCAAGTGGAGTTATATACATTATATCTATTGTTCTTCGACTGATAAATGCGCGATTGTCACATAAGCTGTGCAATGCAGTGTTTACACAAACAAAATAGCAAAAAGGCGTAGCTGCAAAACAAACACATAAAAATAACATAACTAACAACTTAGACTTGCTTTCCTCCAGCCCGGGCGTACCAGCCGAGCAGACACGCAGGATCCCTGCTGCCTTGCAGACAAGCGTGTTTTAAAAACCATTCAGTTGAGCACAGTGCAGTCCTATAAAGGAGCATAAAATGTCAGTGTACAATGGGCTTTAGGTCTTACCGTGCACTAGACAGCTGGTACCACAGATGAGAACGACTGCATCTAATGTTCCATGAAATTAATAGCAGTAATTGGGGAAAGGTGGAAACAGGAGTGACAGTAGTTCACTACTCTTTGTGCGTGGCATCATTATACAAATATTTATCTAAAAAGAAGCTCACAATGAAGTAACATGCCCCCCCGTCCTCTGAATTTTCATATCCCTTATATAGGTGCGTATAATGGACTTATTTAAGTCCCCCGTTGTATTCCCCATGATTTACAAATTCTGGAGCATCTTTTCATATAACTGTGTTTTGTGCTTTCCCTGTGATGCTAGCCACTACTTACAGCGAGTGTGGGTAGGAGCGTAGTCAGGAAAGCCGGGTCTGTGAACAGGAGGACATGTAAGGACAAGGAGAGAGCAGAGGCGTAGTCAGGGAGATACGTGAGGGTCAGAAGTCCAGGAGAGCACGTAATAAGTTCAGGGAGAAAGCAGAGACTTAGTCAGGAAACGGTCCGAGGTCAAACAGGCAGGAGGTCATGACAGAAACAGGGAGCGGGCAGAGATGAGTCAAATAAAGGTCCAAGGTCAGAGAACAAAAATCAGAACAGAGACACAAACCAACAGCACAACTGCAGAACCAGAAAATACAACTGGCAATGTTCTGGGCGAGCATGCTCAGTAAAAAAGCTTGAGCAATTACCAGGAAGGTAGGACACCTGAGCAATCAGCACCAACATGGAATCCTGTGCTATCAAACACGCTGCTAGCTTAGTAACACAGGAAAGTGGAGCAGAGCATCTCCAAAGGCAAGATGCTCTGCACACCGGAATCGTGACATTCCTTCTGTTATTCCTCCTAGAAATGTACTGATTGACAAATAGGTTGTTACCATTCTCTTTGTCAAAAGGGTGTGTCCTTTCACAGCCTGATTCTGTCAGCACTGATTGGTCAATGTCTAACTATGTAGACATCACTTCCAAATCTGAACAATACAAGTCACTGGTTCCTTTCAGGTTTTTGTCGGACTCCTTAAAAAACAGGACTGAGGCAGGTCTCTGCCCACATGCAGCCAGCTATAAACAGATCACTTCCGGGGGAGGGGATTTTCCATTTTTTTTGGGGGGTGCACACTACATCTGATCATGTTGTTATCCTCAATGTGAGCCATTCAAACACTAAGAGGCTCACACAGGGCGGTGCACCGAGCATACCCAAGCACAGCGATGACTGGTGTTCATATGTAAAGCACCCGAACCCTATCGCAAACTCTAATTTTTTTTTTTTGTAAAGTCTGTGTTCGGTACAAACACCGAACAGCGAACCTCAGGTTCGCTCATGGCTAATGCTGAGTCTACTCTTAAATTGCCATCACCTGTACTCTAAAAGAGTATGCTTTGAATGCAACTAAAAGCCGGCAAACATCAGCGTCTGGAAACAACATGCAACAGTAGTAAAGATAAATCCTCAAATAAAGTCAACTACAAACTTCCAGAATTTTCCATGCTGGACAACAGTAATAAAAAAAGCAAACAAATAAAACTTCAGTTACCCTTCATGATATGGAGTAAAACAATATTCACTGTTCACTAGAATGAAGATCCCACCATAGAAATATAAACCCAACACGACTTTCCTATGATAACACTCCCAGACTTTGGGGAGGAAACTGTTAATGTTACAGTAATTCCTGTTTATTTCTCTTTTTTTCTTCTTCTCCTCATTACATTTCACAGATTTGAGGCTGGTCCATGACTTACAAGATTTTCATTTTGTGATTAAGAGCTATTATTAACGGCTTAGCTCGGAAGTCTGGTTCTCGCTAGTAATACTCTAAACGACTGCTCTATACAAGCAAAATATCAGCATTATCTTTAGGGATTTTAAATAGTACTTGAGTTGAGAGTTAACTGGAGATTGCTTGTAATATTATTACTCGGGATGTTACATATACTCCACACTTAGAAAATGGAGCAGCCATTAAACAATTACCAATGGAATAAAACAGGCATGAAAAGAGCTCCCATCAGAAGAACAATGGGAAGTTATTAAAACTGCCTAAAAGTGAAAGTAACTTTGTTGTCCATAGCAACCAATCACAACACAGCTTCCATTTTTTAACAGCAGAATATTGTCACGATAGTAATGAATTGACTGGGAATCAGGACTCCTGAACTGGCTCTCAGGGCCGGAGAACCCCTGCCTCTTATCCCAGAGGTACGACTGATGGTGGTGAGGTCTGGACCGCCAGCGTAACCCTAAATCCTGAGAAACCTGGTCTTATACACCCTCACTTCCACTCCAGGAGGAGGCCAGGCTTGGAGTGATAAATTCCTACACAAATAGACAGACAGGGAGGCACTAAAACTCTGACTCACAGCAGTTACTCATGGAGGTAAAGATAATTTGTATGGGGGAAATAAAGAAAAGGAAGGAAATAAACAATGACAAGGGTATCTCCACAACACACCAAGATAGCATACAGTAGTGCTCCAGAAGCAGAATCACCATACACCGGTATATTTGGCATGGAGGAACAGGATCCACCATCTTTAACTCCTTCATCCCCGGCCGGTTTTCCATATTTCGTTTTGGTTTTTTTTCCTCCCCTTCTTCTGAGAGCTGTAACTTTTTTATTTTTCCGTCAATTTGCCATATGACAGCTTGTTTATTGCGGGACAAGTTGTACTTTTAAATGAACCATAAGATTTACCATATAGTGTACTGGAAAACTGCAAAAAAAATTCCAAGTGTGGAAAAATTGCAAAAATAAAAAAGTGTGATTGCATGATTGTTTTTGGGACATTATATTCACCGTGTTCACTATATTGTAAAACTGATGTGTCCTTAGATTGGTATGAGTTTGTAGATACCAAACTTGATAGGTTTACTTTTAGCTAAGGGGTTAAAAAAATTCAGAAGAGAGTCCAAAAAAAGTGACGTACTTTTTGAGCCATTTTCCGTGATCCGTAGCGTTCTAATTTTTCGGGATCTATAGCTCGGTGATGGCTTATCGAGCTGACGTTCCTCATGGTACTATTTGTACGCAGATGCTACGTTTTGATCGCCTTTTATTGCATTTTGTGCAAAATATGCGGTGACTAAAAAAAAACTAATTTTGGCATTTGGAATTGTTTTGCAGCGGACTTAAAGAAAATAGTGCCCGGAGGTGGCATGTGCGCAGATGAGAGCTCTGCTTCTCATTGAAGTCGAGAGCTTCACCTGTGTATGCACCGACTCCGGGCACAATTTCTTTAAAGCCCGCACCGCCGACAGTTTCTGGATGATGCTCCTGCCTCACAGTGCCCGCATTGAGCATCCAGGACACCCCCTGCTCTCACCCTACTCTAGCACCACCCCTGATCCCGTTCCATCACTGCTGCCACCCCCCCCCCCCCCACTGCGTCTTATAAATCGAAAAGTATAGTATACTACATTTCTAATGGAAGGTATTTGCTAATGTTCTTTTTATACCTACAACATATTGGGATAGGATCTTTGAAATGGGAATACCCCTTTAAGCTTTTATATACAGTATATTCAGGCAATGGGGAATTTTGGCGTTTCTGAGTTTCCCTTTAAATCAGAGCTGTCCTGTAGCCTAAACACTGAGCATATCACTTCCACTTATCACTATATTTTACAGTTGTCAAGTTAATCTTCATAAATTCTTAAGCTGGAGCGGCTATAGCACCTATATGCCCCGTCTGCTGGCTTTATTACAGACAGATCCTGTAGTAATTAAGTCATGACAGCCTGGGAGCCCTAGAGATGTTAACATTTAACAAACAGTTTTTGACAGCTCGACACTAGTATTTATTAGTATCTATGGCATCTGCGGTTATTTCCCTTTTTTCTGTATTAAGCTGGAAGCAATGCTTTATATAGATTTGTGTTAATTGTATTTAAAATTGTGTTTACTGATGCAAGTCTTAGTTGTCAGTTACCAGGAGGGTTACCAGGAGGGACATCATGTACTGTGCTACATGCCTTGCCCCAGGATGCTAAATTGCCTAGGCCATTTTTAGGGAGTTATATAGTTATTTTATAGATAACATTTACAAGCTTCTCAGCATCGTTCTATAACGTCAACCCATTTAGAAATGCTGGATGGCTACCCAAATTTACCAAAATTATTTAAGGTCAAGGTATTAAAGGGGTTGTCTAATGAGAAAACTGAATGACATATTGAAAGTATATACAAAAAAAAAAAAAAAAAAAGTCCTCAACCACTAGTCAGTGCCGAAATGTTGACTCATGCGATGACTCTGTGCATTCATTGTTATAGAAGTTAAGGCCGCTTTACACGCTGCGACATCGCTAGCGATCGCACCCGCCCCCGTCATTTGTGCATCACGGGCAAATCACTGCCCATGGCGAACGATTCAGAGGTGCGCGTCACACATACTTACCTTCCTAGCGACGTCACTGTGGCCAGCGAACAACCTTTTTTTTTTAAGGGGGCGGTTCATGCGGCGTCACAGCGACATCAATCAGCGGTCCACCAATAGGAGGGGAGGGGAGCAGCCACATTCATGTCACTCCCACCTCGTTGCCGGAGGACGCAGGAATGCTGTTCGTCGTTCCTGAGGTGTCACACGTAGCGATGTGTGCTGCCTCAGGAACGACGAACAACCTGCGTCCAGCACGAGCAACGATAAATGATCGACGTGTCAACAATCAGCGATTTGGTGAGTATTTCTGATTGTTACTGGTCGCTCTTACGTGTCACATGCAACAACGTCGCTAACAATGCCGGATGTGTGTCACGAATTCCGTGATCCCAGCGATATCTCGTTAGCGATGTCGTTGCGTGTAAAGCGGCCTTTAGGAGTAATATTCTCAGTAATGCTGCCACTTCATCCGCTAATTGTTGGATCTGACTGGAACAAGGCATCAAGGACCCCTGTTCTGGAGATAGTTGTGGGTCTGGCGATAGGTGATACTTTGGTTATGACATAAGTGTTTTTCATGATGAGTCAAAGTCTTTAATTCAGGTAATAGTAGCATAATTTTGGATTAGAGATGTCTTCCCCTCTTATCGTACACACAATATATTACAAACTTGCTGACAAATTCTAATGTTTCAGGTGGCTAGGTGGTGGGGTTCAATTTTGCAATGCACCAAAACTTATAAAGTTTTGCCCTATTTGGAAAGTTACAATTAGCACTCATGGAGCATAGCGATTGATAGCTAACGTGTGTCACGCAGTGACTACCGGGGTTCCACCAGGTGCAAGGGAACCCACGGCAAGAGCCACACTAGAAGAAGGGAGCAGGGTTACCTCTTGCCCTCACCTGAGGCTGTTCCCTGCACTCTGATGTTCCTATATGAGTTCTTCCCTTCGTCTCTGATCACATGCCTAGGCCCTGGTTTGCCCTGAACTCACCCTGCTTTATGTGTGCAGGATGCCTTGTCCATTTTATATGTACTAATTTCTGACCCAGCCTGTCAGTCATTTCTTCTATTTGTGCCCCATATGTATTTGTATCTTGTACATTCATCTTTTACTTGCCGGCCTTTTTTGCTGCTGATCTTTTTGTGCCAGTTGCTCTCTATTAAACATAAATAAACATATATTTGCACTTTACTCTTTGTACTCCAGTTTTTGTTAGCTTCTTTCAAAGTAGACAGCTTAGAAATTAAGATTCTGTAACCAGCATAAGATGGTAAGACATGTGGCCTTTTAGAGTGAAGAGGATTTATTACAAAAAGCTGCACCTTAGATCAAAGCTACAAAGGATAGCCAAACAGGAAAGCGTCCTTAACCTCTACAGAACCAAAAGAAGGCAATTACAATTAAACACAAGCTACAGACCTGTGCATAACAAGGCGTTGTAACCTTCTGGTACCAGACTCAGAGGGCTCCTCGAGTGGGGCACATCCATGACAGCTTGCTATACATGTTTGAACAAGGAAGGATGTCAATCATTGATTGAGACCATCCACTGGACTCTTTAGCCCCAAATTTGCAGGAACTGAGCTAAGAAAAGCCCACAAGATACACAAATCTATATATCAATCTGCTCCGACGCGTCAACGATCAACGATGAGGTAAGTAATTTTGATCGTTAACGGTCGTTCATGCGTTTCACACGCAACGACGTCTCTAATGAGGCCGGATGTGCGTCACGAATTCTGTGACCCCAGCGACATCTCATTAGCGATGTTGTTGCGTGTAAAGCAGCCTTTACTGTATCATATTCTGTTGGTAGGTTGGACAGAATTTTTAATGTATCAAATCCCTTATCTAATAAATCGAAATAAAAAAATATTTGCTTAATAGAAAGTTACAGAATTAGTATCTAAATAAAACTTTGCTAAATTACAAGTACTAGAGTTGTATGTATTCAGCTATGTCCCTCAATCACTTCCTAGTCAATCATAAGCTTAAAATTCCCTTATCTGTGCCATTGCAGCTTAATGGATAACCTTGTTGGGTGAGGATGGGAGGGAATGGATTAAGTATAGACTGAATCGCCTGATTGCACCACCATAATTGGCTGAAAATACCCCACTGACTTAAATAGAAATCTTCAGTCTTTCTTGAGCTTCCACCTAAGTGCTTCATTAGCAGCTGATTTTTGTTAAAATGTGTCATTTTATGAAGTCTGCACAGTGCACTTTTCTATCTACTCTAGGCAGTTGGATGAGAATTTTTTTTGCCCTTATACCATTTTCTTACTATCTGATTGCCTTTATGTCTCATTTCACTAAATGTTATTTCAAGCCATTTTACAGCTAGCAATTAAACATTAATTTCAGAATCTTCACAGCTATAAAACCGTACAGTAGAACTACATTCAAAGTATTACATAGGATAACAGGTAAAAAAGATTTGTTAAAGGGAATCTCAGCAGGTTTTTGCTATATAATCTGAGTGCAGTGTGGTGTAAAGGCCCCTTTACACACTGAGACTTTCTAGCAATCCCACCAGCGATCCCAACCTGGCCGGGATCGCTACAAAGTCTCTGGTGAGTCGCGGGTGAGCTGTCAAACAGGCAGACCTGGCCAACGACGCAACAGCGATACGGACCTGCAGAACGACCTAGCTAGTCATTGGGGACGTTGTAAAGCAGCTTTTTGAAAGGGAAGTCGCTAACAAAGTCGCTGTAAAGTCCCCTTTACACACTGAGACTTTCTAGCGATCATGCTGCACAGCGGGAAACAAAGGACCAAAGAATGGTCCTGAACGATTTGTAGCGATCAGCAACCTCACAGCAGGGGCCAGGTCGCTGATGTGTTTCACACACTGCAATGTCACTGGGGAGGTCGCTATAACGTCACAAAACCGGTGACGTTACAGCGATGTCGTTTGCGATGTTGCAGTGTGTAAAGCCACCTTTAGAGTTAAAAAACAAAACGCAACTGTGCTCTTTTTATCAGTGTGTAAGCTATTGTTTACATAAACTAAAGGGTTTATTATCTTGTGATTAACATTACCGGACTAGAAACTCATGGACACAGCAGTCTGGCACACCCCCTGCAGTCAATGCGCAATCTCTATTGCGAGCTTGATGTGGGTGGGGCAGCTATCTCAGCTCTGCTGTGGTCCTGAATCTACATTATCCGATTGTTTCAGAATGGCTGCACCCAGTACTCTATGTCATACACTAATGGATTCAGAATCTCCTTACCTTCATTATATTGCTGTCCGATGAGGTAGTAAAAACCTGTTCACAGATTCTACTTAAATGGAATCTTTCACCAAGTTTTTTGCTATGCAGTCTGAGTGCAGCATGATATCCTGATTCTAGCGATGTATCATGTATTGGTCTGCATGCTGTTTGTATACTTTCAATTTCTGCTGCATATCTAGCAGTTCTAGAATGCTGAGCCCACACTAGTGATTGGGAGCTTCCTGTGTACACTCTAGCTGCTAATCAGTGTAGGGGATGTGGTTACACAAAGCAGTTGACTATGAGGCTCGAGACTTCTAGTCCTGTAGTAATAATCTCCTGATGACAAAACACTAATATAGCACTACTAGCTGTAGTACCCGGCATTGCCTGGGATAGTGACTAAGTGTCTTCTGTCTCTCTCCCACTTTCCCTGTCTATCTCCCTCTATATCACAACCTAATAAGAAACACATCTCTTTAATCTGCCTCCAAATCTTAGCCCCTAAATCGTGCTCCTCTCATATATCAAAAACCTGCTGACAGAATCCCTTTATTGTAATATGAAGCACACAATGAAAACTAACAATACACAGACTGTATAATGCAAAACTAAAAGATTGGATGTGATATAAAAAGTTTTAATTTACATAATCCAGAGTTCCACTTAGCTGGCATACAGAAACCTATAGGTCAACAATGCTCTCAGATAACACGGTATGCAAATTAGCTATCCTCCAGGAGGATAATCCATAGTACCACCAAATAGTAACCCTAAACATCCATGCTTTAACTATCTTCACTATCTTGGCTTTTTAGCCAAACCATAGAAAAGACATTAATCCACAGACAGCTGTTGTGGAGTAAATGCTCCTCATCAGGACCGATCTAGGTATTGCTTGGCTGGATGTGATACCTTTAATGCACTAGTGTACTAGGGGTTTATTAGTTTTCCCACAAAGAGAGCCATTTACTGGTTTAGATAATATCCCATGTTTTATGGTTCTTTAATAGGTCCTACAAGATATAGCTACTTCTAGTGGTTCTTGAAGGTTTGAACCATTCATAATTTTCCATAGTTCTGCAAAAGCTAAATTAGCTAATGCAACTTCTAAAATTAAATAGAACAAACAAATGAGTTAAAAATGTTACATATTGTATTTTTTTTATTAAGGAACATGATTGAATATCACATTTCTGTGAGTGGTAAACAGTGTCAGACTGGCTACCGGAGGAATCTCCAGTAATGCCAGGCCTGGATTCAGTTACCTGCACTGAACTCCGAAGCTCTCACCTGAGCTTCAGAGTGCAGCCTGGACAGCACCGCGAGCGCCGACTGATTGATTCCCCGGTGATTGCGGTTCAGTTCATGACAGCTGCAGACAGACCTGGTTGATCTCCAGTACTCTCACCTGAACTCCAGAGATCAGCCCAGCTTGTCCCAGCTGTCATGAACTGAACCGCAATCGCCGGGGGATCAATCACTGGGGCGCTCGCGGTGCTGTCCTGCAAACTCTGAGATCAGTCCAGGCTGCAGGTGAGAGCTCCGGAGTGCAATGCAGGTAACTGAATCCAGGCCTGGCATTACTGGAGATTCCTCCGGTAGCCAGTCCGACGCAGGTGGTAAAGTATATAAACCTTTGCTTTCAGTATTTGGTTTGATGCCCTAGTGCAGTGTTCCCCAACTCCAGTCCTCAGAAGCCACCAACAGTGCATGTTTTCACGATTTCCTTAGTATGACACTGGTGATAATTTAATCACCTGCACAGGGGATGATTACAAAACCTCTGCAATACTAAGGAAATCCTGAAAACGTGCACTGTTGGTGGCTCCTGAGGACTGGAGTTGAGGAACACTGTCCTAGAGCAACATTCAACTCTTTAATGTTGAGGAGTTTTCTCCCATAAACTAATGCCTTCTATTCCTTCTACAACATTTCTATAGGATTAAGAACAAAACTTGGTGATTCCAAAACGTTACATTTAATATTCTTTTACCATTCGTGAACTATTTGTGTGGTTTGGATTATTCTCCTGCTTCATGGCCCAAGTTCTCTTGAGTGTCAGCTCAACGACAGATGTCCTGACATTGTCCTTTAGAATTTGCTCATAGAATTCAGTAATCATTAATTCTTCAATAATGGCAAGTCGTCCAGGCCGAGATGCAGCAAAGTAGGCCCCAACCATGATATTAAATGCACTGAGGTTTTCATGCTGTAATTTTCTTTATCAAAATATAATTCTTTCAACTAAAAAGCTCTGTTTTGGTTCCATCCATTAACAAAACAATGTCCCAATAGCCTTTTGACTTGTCCAGGGGATTTTAGCAAATAGCGGATGGGTGGCGCTGGTCATTTTGGAGAGCAGTGGCTTTCTCTTTGCAGTCCTTCCATGCATATATGCCCAGTTCTTCTGACGGTGGACTCATGAACATTAATATTAGCTAAGGTAAGAGAGTCCTTTAGTTGGTTCCGGTTACTTTGGGTTCCTTTGTGACCTTGCAGACTTTTGCAAAGATTTTTGTTTTTACCACTCCTTGGGAAGGTAATAATAGTCCTGAATTTCTTCTTTTTGTGTGGATTGGTAGATACCAAACTCTTTAGAGATGGTTTTGAAACCTTTTTCAGCTCGATGCGCATTAACCGTTCTAACGTCCTCAAAAGTCTTTTTTGCTTGTTCCATCATACACTTCCAGAGGCGTGTTGTGAAGATCAGACTTTGTTAGATTCCAGTTTGGTAAAAAAACAGGTCGCCCACTCATACCAGGTTGTCCTCCCATTGATTGAAAACATTAGACTCCAAGTTCACCTTCAAATTATCTGCTAATCCTAAAGGTTTTCAGCAGTCACAGATATCCGATATTGGATCATGTTCCGTAACTTAAAAAAAGTTTAATATTTTTTACAAATTCGCTTGATTTGGCTTTCTTTACCTACTTATAGGACCTGTATGAAAATCTGATGTAGGTTTAGGCAGAAATATGAAAATTGAAGAGGAAATATGGAAAATTCTGAAGACTTAAATGTTCAAGCACCACTATATAGGTAGTTCTAGAGAGACAGTATTTTGTTTGCATATTTATTGCCCAGTAAGTCTCCCTTTACCATCTGAGTCTTTTAAGGAGAGCCAGTCCCAGCTGAGTTCTCTGTCAGAAGCATGTCATCCAGCCCATCAGTGGACTGTACTGGCGGGGAGAAACACCTGTCAACCGATGGCAAATATTCCTAAGATTTATTAGCGTTGTTTCAAATGCAATGCAATCTGGGCAATATCCCCAATTGAACTCTGTAGCCTTTACACCGCTGATATTAAGAAAAGTGGATCATGGGATATAAACCCAACTTTGAGCTTTTTACCTGTATTAGCCGTGTATGTAATAAACCGGAGTCTGCATTTCTACATACTCAGTTCAGGCCAGTCCTGGATGGACTTGACTGCTACAAATTCAGTCCTGTTTATCTAACCACGGCTGCATTTTAAACATTATTATCAAACTTTGATAGTTTTTCACTTTTAATCTTGTTAGTTGTTTGACATAAGCCATAGCAGCAATGCTGACTTTAAATTTCCCTTTTGCCATCTAACTATGTATTCAGGCTGCGACAAGTACCCTGGCAGAATAACTAGCAACCATTGACCCCATTCCTTCTTCCTCTCGTTATGTTTTTATACAAATAATTGAATGCCCAAATTATTTTTAAGCTTTTCAGGTCTATGTGCAAAATTTGTAAAACCAAAATTAAAATTTAAAACAATAAAAAAAAAAATATATATATTTTTTGCAAATGTGGTAATGTTTTTTTTTTTACAAAAAAATATATATTTTTTTGTTTTAGGATATTTAAACAGCAGAATGCAGAACTCCTAACCCAAAAAGGAGTAGTCAGTTTAGTAGATGAGTAAAATTGCATGAATTAGGAGAAGCGTAATTTAAAAAGTTATGGGGTCTAATGGAAAATGTGTAATTGAGGCCCCCATTTCTCTTGTGTCTTTCATACCACTGATATTTTTAGGCATCTCAAGCACCAGGACAAAAATATACGGACATGACTTTTATGGGTACAAGTCCTTATGAACGATTTTTTTTCACCATACACTAAATTTATTAATTAGTGTATAGTGTAAAAACTGGTGCTTATCTCAGATATTACATTTTGCACTGGTGAACATGCAGCCGATGCAGCCGATGCAACTGCACAGTGGCCCCGAGTGAGAGGTGGCCCCAAGGGCCTGAAAACATGTGTTGATGTACTTTGCCGGTGGCAACTTCAATACTGACAGGAGAAGCAAGGTGCCCTATCAGCTGAATGCATAAGATTATGCTGAGCTGATATGGGCCTCTTCCCTCACCTGTTAGGGGTCTTCAGTCAGGAGGATTCATCTCTACAGAAGGTGCCAGCAACGCAGAGGAAGACTTGATGTCAGAGCCAGAAAGGAGGCTCTGCCCAGCAGCTCCGTCTTCAGCAGAGCAGAGAGGCCTCTGTATAGCAGACATGACTCTGCCTCCCCTGCTCTGTACATGATGGGTGAGCTGTTCTCCTCCTCCTGCACTGAAATTACAACAGAAGAACAAAGCAGTCGTGCCCTAGGAGAGGAGGAGGCTGAAGCACAGAGAGGATGGAAGAGCCGGCTCCAGAGAAGAACACCACAAAAATGCAGACAAAAAAACAAACATGCGCACAGCAAATCTGAAATCCTGCACAGCATTGTGACCTGAAGATACTGGAGTGCGGTGACGTCACTGAGAAGAGGAGCAGAACAGCGCTGGACATCAGAGACAGCGGCGGTGATGTCACTGAGTAAAAGAGCAGAACAGTGCTGGGCACCAGAGACAGCGGCAGTGGGTGGGTGTATTATCACACTACATGCATATGTCGCGGGCGGGGAGGAGGGTGCCGCCACCGCGCTCACCCCTCTGCTCGGGTCCGGCTGTTGCTGCTCAGTGGTGGCTCGAGCGGTGGGCCGGGTCCCGGGGGTTCTCGAGCGGCACTCCTCGCCCGTGAGTGAAAGGGGGTTGTTGGGTGTGGGGATGGTTTATTGTCCGTGACGCCACCCACGGTTGTGGTGATTTGTAGCACCACCGCTGTTCAATATGGGGATCCCGGGAGTGGTGATGCGGAGCAGCCAGGTGTTGTGTTGCCCCTCTGTGGGTAGGGGTTGGTGATCCCGGGGCCCAGTGATGGTGTGGAAGGTGCAGGGCCTGGTGGGCGCAGGGACGCGGGGCAGCGCTGTGCCTTCCAGCACTGTGGTACTCACTCAGCCTGAGTTGATGACACAGTTTTTAGTAAAACACTTGGCTGGATGGACGGGTACCCCCAGACGGCTGCGGTTGTTGTTTCTCTCCTGACCCAGTTTGATGGTGTAAGTCCTTTCTTCCACCTCCGTGCACCCCTCTCCTGCACTCCGGCTTCCAGCTGGCTCCCCGACTCCGTACCGGGGGGACACTGCCCAGCCCCGGCTACCTGCGGTTCCACCAGCTGTCTCCCCGGCTCCCTGCAGACGGCACCTAGCGTCTGCCGGACTCTCTGTACGAGGCCCTAGGCTCCAACCTAGGCCCCTGGCTCTGTCTGCCTCTCTGCAGACCTTCACTATTCCTCTCCTAGGACTAGACTGGGCTTGATTCCTGCCTCCGGCCAGCTCACTCCAGGGTGGGCGTCTCCATCTCCAGACTCCGCCCACCTCGTGTGTCAGTCTGAGCCCGAGGCAGAAAGCAGGTCACTTTGGGGATGTCTGCTGTGAACTGCTGGGGGTGGGGGTGTTACACCTCGTGGCTCTCCTGTGGCAAGGAATGAGACAGTCTCCTTGCCTGCCACGAGTGCTCCTCCTCAGCAGCGCCGAAGGTCTGCCAGACTGCGCAGAGTGCAGGAGAAACCTCCTCAGAGAGGCAGCACAAGGGTGACACCTAGTGGTACTCCTGTTGCAAGAAATGAGACGGTCTCCCATTCCTTTCCTGCCGCAGCTCCTCCTGCTCAGCAGCCTCGAAGGTCTGTGAGGTTGCGCAATGTGCAGAGGTTTGCTGCTCAGGGAAGCAGTGAGACTCCCGTTATCTCTACACATTGTGAGACCGAGGATCCCGCCTCTATTTCCCAGAGGCAGGAGGGTGAGCATGTGCTATGCTTGGTGGATCCTGATTCGCCCACTGACGTCACACGGCTTGATGACAAGGCTGGTGACGTGGTGAATCCTGACTGGCCAGGCTGGGATGTCGTGGATCCTGATTGGGTCAAGTCCGTCATCTCCGCCTCGCGCCCGCCCTTGGCTGGAGCTACACCTCCTTAAAAGCTCCTCCTGCCATCATGGCGGCGCGCGACCGTCCTTCTATGTTTGGATGTCTGGCAGCGTGCTGCCACGCCACTGCTCAGGCATTATCTTCCTCTGTGGGCTTGGCCCTTGCTGCTTAGGCAGCCCCTGGTTTGCAGGCCGTGTCCCTGCCTTGCTGCTCCGGCAGTAGCTCCTTCTACAGGCCGTGTTCCTGTCCCAGGTGAGCTCCTCGAGTCTCCACTGGACTCACCTGGTTATTGAAAGCACACGTGCGTGGGCACCTCTGTGCTACCCTCGTGCCATATTCTCGTGACTTCCACTGGCACACGTGCGTGGGCACCTCTGTGCTTCCCCGTGCAACAGGTACACCGAGCCGTGTGATCCCTGCCATACAACGGGTTAGAGCAGACCGGTGTACATAGATCGTCTGTGACATTCCAGACGATCGCTAGCAGCAACCCGCTCACTCTTCACCCACCATAGCAGCGGTCCCTTACACCGCACAGTGGACCTTGACCGGCGGAAGCTGTCCATTCCCCATCTTGGCACCCTTCCCCGGGTCCCCCTCGTAACATGGGGGTGTGTGTGTTTTGTTACCTGTGTCCCCTGGCTTGTCCAGGGCGACACACATATACACATATTCCATCAATAAACAAGTTAGTGGGAGGCTTATTTATGTCTATGGTGTTTTTTGTTGGATTTCCTCTGTTTCTCTTCTGTTCCCACCTGTGGTATAGAGCGCTGCTTATGTCGCGGGTGGGGAGGAGGGTGTCAGCACACTACGCTCACCCCTTCTGCTCGGGTCCGGCGGCCGCTGCTCAGTGGTGGCTCGAGCTGTAGGCCGGATCCCGGGGGTTTCTCGAGCGGCACTCCTCGCCCGTGAGTGAAAGGGGGTTTGTTGGGTGTGGGGATTGTTTATAGTCCGTGACGCCACCCACGGTTGTGGTGATTTCACCACCGCTGCTCAATACGGGGGTCCCGGGGATGGTGATGTGGAGCAGCCAGGTGTTGTGTTGCCCCTCCGTGGGTAGGGGTCGGTGATCCCGGGGCCCGGTGACGGTTGGGAGGTGCAGGGCCTGGTGGGCGCAGGGACTCGGGGGCAGCGCTGTGCCTTGCGGCACTGTGGTACTCACTCAGCCTGAGACGTTGACACAGTTTGTACGGTAAACCAAACGGCTGGTAAGACGGTCCCACGGACGGCTGCAATTGCTCTCCCGGTAGGTGACGGTGATGTCCCTCTTCCTTGCACCTTGTGTACTAGTTGGTTGCGATGGGTCCCCACCGGTAACCCGCTCCCCGGCTTCAAGCTGGACCGGGGGAGCTCTACTCTTTGCCCGCAGGCGCTGGCCCTCAGAAACTGGTGCCCTGGCGGTGGCGGTGTCTCTGTTGTACAGGCTGGGCTGTTGCCTTCACTCGGGTCTTGGTTGTTGGGGGATCTACGTCCCCCTTCACTGACGGATTCGGCAATTTACGGCGACTCCAAGCCTTGCCGGGGTCCGAGAGGCCCCTGCCCTGGTGCTGACTGTCCTTCGGAACACTGCTCCAGACCACCGGGCACACAGCCTACAGGGTCCTTCCAGGAACTTCCAAACGGTCCCCCTCCAGACAGTCACCGCCGTTGCTGACCTTGCTGACCTGCCCTGCACTTAGTTGGACTCTTCAGGCTTTTCTCTCTCTCTGTCACCACTCTTGCTTTACTCCGTTTCTCCTTTTCTTTCCTCACTTTCACTTAGTTGTTTACTTTAGCCCTGTCTGGGCTACTCCTCCATTCCTTCCACTTCCTCCTCCCTGACTCAACTCCACTCTCAAGCTCTTCCCTGAGCTGACTGCCTGGTTTCTCCCGCCTCCAGAGCTGTGATCTCCTTCGTGGGCGGAGCCAACCGCCTGGCCCACCCCCTGGTGTGAATCATCAGCCTCTGGAGGAAGGCAACAAGGATTTTTGGTTCAGCTTAGATGTGCCTACCTGGGATGTAGGGTGTGGTGGTGTGTGACCTGTGTCCCCTGGCTTGCCCAGGGCGACACATTCCCCCTTAGCAAAATGCAGACCGTCCGCGGGCTGCCGTCCTACACCGGATTTATTTTTCTGCAAAAGATAACATTTGGAAATTAACATATATACATTTTTAATAACTCTTTCCAAGACGGGAGGCACATTTACTTCAACGTTGCAACGGTTTACGGTTACGGTTTCCGCTCTCTCCCACCCAAGCAACCTGGCCCTGATGCTGCCCCTAAAACCCAGGCAGCACCCCTTGACCCACAGTCCAGCACACGGTACCTGAGCGGGATCTGTCCTTCCCTCCAGAGGGTAGCCACCGGTTCCTTTGGTGGCTGGGCCCCAGCCTGCTCTGCTGAGGGCCCTCCCTCCAACCTGCCTCTCCGGAGACGGCACTGCGGAAAACGGTAACTGCAAACAACATATTTACAAGCCACTAACGTTTGTGGTTGCCCTGCAAGTTCACGGGCTTGTCCATTGATAGTTCCCATGCATTTTTAAACGGTCCCCACGGGGACAACGGTGCCGGCTCCAGCCGGTTGCAAATCACACGGTGAATCAGGTGAAACTTCGGTCATCATCTATTCATATCATTTTTCAAAACTTTTCAAACTTTTTCAACAACAAACAGGTGGTCCCCACGGGGACGGTGCTACGGGCATCCGCTGCCCTACTCCGGACTTCCAGGCTCCAGTGCTCCTTCCAAGGGAGGGGGCGCGGCGCTTGCTAGGGCCTCTGGGCTGCCCTTCAATCTAGCGTCCAGCGCAAACCACCCTCGCTCCCCAAAGAACCGAGTGTACTGGACGATATCACCCGGCATCAGATTACGGCCAGGATGCTCCTCAGGCAGGTGGGCATTCACATCCCGCCGGGCTACAAAAACTTCGGCCTCCAGGCCCGGCTCGTAGATGAACCCGTAGCCCCGGCGGACATCAAACCGCCTCACCTGCCCCACGTACAACGGTCCTCGGGCACGGGAGGTTGCCTGCCGGAGGTGTTCCTTCTCCCGGATCGCTCTGGCCACCAGTTCGGCCTTCTTCCGCTCCCTCTCGGCGATCTCCAGGCCCAGCGGTACCGGCTCCCTATCCCAATACGGCGCTGCTGCCAGCGCCGGCGCACGGGTCGGGCCCCGCGGGACATCCTGGACGTTGCCCACTGTCAGGACTATGGGCGGCATGTCCCGCGGTGTCTTGGCCTTGGGCGCTGCCTTGCAACAACAACCCGGCGCTACCTCAGCCGAGGTGTGGGGGATGGGCATAGGGGCTTTCCGCTGCCGGGCCTTCGGCTCGGAACGGGTCATCTGCTCCGGCTCGGGGGATGTTTCATGGGATGCCTCCGGTTCCACTTTCGGCGTCTTCCACGGTAACACCTCCGGTGTGCCGCGGGCTCCGGCTACAGGTCGGCCCGCTTGGGCGGGGACGCTGGGTACTGCTACCGGTTGCGGTGGTAGCAGGCCTAGTGGCGGGGTCACGGCCTCCGGGACGGGTGGCGAGGGAGGCAACGGGGGGAGAGGGCTTGGACCGGGCCCCACAGCCGCGATGACCGGCCCTTCAAGGGCATCGGGACGTGGGTCACTCACCCTCCCTTTCTCCGCTTCCTCCTCGCGTCTCCGCACGGTGGCTACAATGTCCGCCATGTCGGCCTCCCACTCCTCCATGAGGAGCTGCATCCTGACCTGCAGCCTTTGGTAGAGCTGCGCGGTTCGGATCTCCACCCACGCCGCGGTTCCAGGCGCGGGGGCTACGGTGTCGCGGGACGGCATCCACATGATGGCTTCTTCTTTTGCTTCCAGGAACGGTATGTTTGCAGAGTCCTGGCGTCCCTGCTTTTATAGCCGCAGCTACATGCGGCCAGCCGCCATCGCGTCCCCCTTAGCTCTTTCCGGCCCCTCCTCTCTCGGGGCGGGGTTTTTGCCTTTGCGCCTCTACTGCTCGAGAAGACACTCGAGCGGGAACTTTTCGCGCCAAAGATGGCGACTTCTGAAATTTTTCTGCGCGGTAACAAGGCGCACCTCTACCAGACGGCAGAGCGGTAAGATCCTGTTCGTGACGCCAAGTTGTCGCGGGCGGGGAGGAGGGTGTCAGCACACTACGCTCACCCCTTCTGCTCGGGTCCGGCGGCCGCTGCTCAGTGGTGGCTCGAGCTGTAGGCCGGATCCCGGGGGTTTCTCGAGCGGCACTCCTCGCCCGTGAGTGAAAGGGGGTTTGTTGGGTGTGGGGATTGTTTATAGTCCGTGACGCCACCCACGGTTGTGGTGATTTCACCACCGCTGCTCAATACGGGGGTCCCGGGGATGGTGATGCGGAGCAGCCAGGTGTTGTGTTGCCCCTCCGTGGGTAGGGGTCGGTGATCCCGGGGCCCGGTGACGGTTGGGAGGTGCAGGGCCTGGTGGGCGCAGGGACGCGGGGGCAGCGCTGTGCCTTGCGGCACTGTGGTACTCACTCAGCCTGAGACGTTGACACAGTTTGTACGGTAAACCAAACGGCTGGTAAGACGGTCCCACGGACGGCTGCAATTGCTCTCCCGGTAGGTAACGGTGATGTCCCTCTTCCTTGCACCTTGTGTACTAGTTGGTTGCGATGGGTCCCCACCGGTAACCCGCTCCCCGGCTTCAAGCTGGACCGGGGGAGCTCTACTCTTTGCCCGCAGGCGCTGGCCCTCAGAAACTGGTGCCCTGGCGGTGGCGATGTCTCTGTTGTACAGGCTGGGCTGTTGCCTTCACTCGGGTCTTGGTTGTTGGGGGATCTACGTCCCCTTCACTGACGGATTCGGCAATTTACGGCGACTCCAAGCCTTGCCGGGGTCCGAGGGGCCCCTGCCCTGGTGCTGACTGTCCTTCGGAACACTGCTCCAGACCACCGGGCACACAGCCTACGGGGTCCTTCCAGGAACTTCCAAACGGTCCCCCTCCAGACAGTCACCGCCGTTGCTGACCTTGCTGACCTGCCCTGCACTTAGCTGGACTCTTCAGGCTTTTCTCTCTGTCACCACTCTTGCTTTACTCCGTTTCTCCTTTTCTTTCCTCACTTTCACTTAGTTGTTTACTTTAGCCCTGTCTGGGCTACTCCTCCACTCCTTCCACTTCCTCCTCCCTGACTCAACTCCACTCTCAAGCTCTTCTCTGAGCTGACTGCCTGGTTTCTCCCGCCTCCAGAGCTGTGATCTCCTTGGTGGGCGGAGCCAATCGCCTGGCCCACCCCCTGGTGTGAATCATCAGCCTCTGGAGGAAGGCAACAAGGATTTTTGGTTCAGCTTAGATGTGCCTACCTGGGATGTAGGGTGTGGTGGTGTGTGACCTGTGTCCCCTGGCTTGCCCAGGGCGACACACTTACAAGGAACCTGACGGTGAATACATGTCACCTGTGGATGGAACAGCATGTATCTGGCAGTGGCTGTACGATCTCAGCCAGGTATATGTGACTGTAAAACACTGCGGAGATTCAGAGAAAAACAAACTTCAATAGCTATGGGGGACTGAGCCGCATGAACTACTAGTCATACAGCCGTGACCTGGTGGCCTCTCCCTGCTGACAACCGGTGACTGACAGGACTCTTTCTGTACATGCACACAGGAATATGTTACATCTGTCGGTCACTGGCAGCGAGCAGGGAGAAGTCACCAGGTCCCGTATGTCTGACTAGTATTTGATGCGGCTCAGACCCCAACATCTATTAATGTCTTTCTTTGAGTCTCCGCAGTGTTTTAGGGTCAGACATACCTGGCTGTGATGATACAGGCTGGTATAGACTGCCCACGGTTCATGGGTCTCAGCTGTCAGGTTCCCTTTAAGGGAGTTGTGTGAAATAATACATGTCCTGTAAATAAACTGTCTGGCAAAAGGATCTAATGGGGGTTGCATTTTGTAAAAATAACAAAATAAATTATTCACACCTGGAGTCACCCTCCTGGATCCAGCGCAGGCTGTCCTGTGGTTTGTGCTGGCATTAACTATGTCACTGTTCAACCAGACACAGGACTGCTGCAGCTTGTGATCAACTGCAGCGCTCAGGTGACTTGAGCTGCAAGCTTCAGTGGTCGTGTGTCTGGTAGAATGGTGACATAATGCTGGCACAGAGCACAGGATGGCCAGCGCTGGATCCCGGAGAGTGACAGTGTGGCGCCCCTGACCTGGTCAGGCGCCACTGAGTACTGCACCCATGCTGGGACAGTGCTTTCAGGTAATTCCAAAGGCCGGAATAGGGTGTGTACGCATAGACACATAGCAACCAGGTCTCCCACACCTTAGAGGGGACCCT
This sequence comes from Anomaloglossus baeobatrachus, assembly GCF_048569485.1. Taxonomy (NCBI): domain Eukaryota; kingdom Metazoa; phylum Chordata; class Amphibia; order Anura; family Aromobatidae; genus Anomaloglossus; species Anomaloglossus baeobatrachus. Next base: position 511,584,867 of record NC_134358.1, read on the forward strand.
TGGGCAGACCCAATAGGGGGTGTTCCTCCACATCTCATCTAGGGGTGTAGGGGAGGGGCTGGAAGCTAAGGTGGCAGCGGCTGTAAGGAAAGTAGGAGGAGTTAGTCAGTCTGATAGCAGGAGGCGCAGAAAGAAGGTGGCTGGAGGAGAGACACGCGCTGACACTCTAGTTAGACCCTGCACGTGTAGTAGCCGTTGGTGGGGGAGAACGGTTACCAAAAAGTTGGTCAGAAAGACGCTGAGGAAGTCAGCTGGTCAGAAAGACACTAAGGAAGTCAGCCTGTCGACTACGGAGACTCCTGGTAGCTAGGCACGCACGAGGAACAGGTCCCTAGAGTAGACGTCCATTTATTGATCTGCAAAGCCTGCCGGTAAGGGGACCACAAGTCCCACACCAACCAACTAGAGTCCGAGCCTCAGCAGCAACGAGGGGGCCCATAAGGAGGATCGAGCCTGGAGCCATCTTCCTTGGTCCACGCTGCCGGCAAACGGGCCAAAAAAGGGAGAAAAGACAGTAGCGATTTCCCTGGATGAATCCCACGGTACTTCAAGTCAGGGGTTATCTGAAACAAGAAGTGCTAGGAAGGCGAGTTAACGGTTACCCTTATACCAGCCTAAAGAATACCTGGTTCCTCTCGGTACCTCACAGAACATCTGACAGTGAGTAAACAAGTTAAAAAGACTATACGGACTGAACCTGAGTCATTTCAGGACCTGTTGTTCTACACACCCGAGCCCCTGGGGCCAGCCTCACTCACGGGAGGCCACACCACCCGACTGCAGACTCCATCAGGTCCAGATGCTTGTTAAACCTGCAGTGGCGGTCACCCATAACCCTGTCCGCAAACCGTGAGTGGCGTCATGACTGCCATGTAAATAAACCTGACATACCTGTAGCCAGATATACCCAAAGTGAAGACCTTGTGGCGTCCCCGAAGGTGGAGTGGTGTCCCTGGGGCGACCGCTGCAGGTGGGCGACAACAGCAGGTGAATACAATTTATTTTGTTATTCTTAAAGAATCTGGCCTCCAGGTAATGACCTTTTGTCTGGAAAATCCCTTTAATAAACTATAAATCCTCATCTTTCTTGCACAGCTCTAGTGTTCCATACCCTGATGCTTCTGTTTACAATGGCTGCAGACATCACAGCCCAGGTGCCTCATGTGACTGCTGCAGACAATCACTGGTTTCAGACTCTTGAGCCGTATACCACTGACAAGCTGCAAAACACAAGGTATCCGGGTTGTACCATCTTCAGACAATATAACTAGAAGCATTGGAGACAGCGCTGAAGCAGATAGAAGGGGCATAGAAGTGGTCTGTGTTCTATTCAGCTGGTAAATATGGAACTTATTTGTTTAAATTTGGTAGTTGTGTCCTAAACTGGGAATAAACATTGCAATCTATATGTTTACATCATTTTGTTGTGAAGGGGGGGTATGAAGGGGGGAGGGGGCAGTAGATTTCTTGCACAGGGGCCCCCTACAGTCTGTGTCCACCCCTGATACTATGGGTGTACATCTATCATAGTGGTATTTATATGGCTATACTATGAATATTCAGCATTATTTTATGAATATTTTTATACATTGCTTGTGTTCGTTCTGTACTTTATAACAGTGAAAAAGAGAATATAAAACTCTCATGATTGCTGTAAAGGAAGAAAAGTCTTTTTATCACCCGTGTAACAAAGAATGACCTCTAGAGTCGCACATTTCTGGAGGCCTTTATAGCGGCAGCAGATGACGGCTAGTGTTGCTGACACGTCTCCAAGCCATGAACACCTATGTACTGTATAGCTACAGTGACAACTAAAAAAGTGCGAGATATGTAAATATGAACACATGTACTCTATAACAGCCATGACACTCAATGCACAGAGATATATATATATATATATATATATATAGTGACGATGTGGGCCCCAAGCGTGTGGGGAACCATGTGTCAGGTAGCAGGATTGAGGCACACAGGAACACTTTGTCACTTTAACAATGTAATTTATTCAGATCCTCATAAACCACGCCGTATAGCGGGCCACAGCCACTCTCCCCGCAGGACAACAATGTCTCGCTGTCGGTTTCAACCGCCGAGTGTCCATACAGTTCATTTTCTGGTATCAGCCAGTCCACAGCCCCTTTTCTCAGGGTTACCGGTCAGTCCCTTTGCAGGTTTCTATGTAGGCTTGACCTCCAGGGAGACTCTCTCACTGGGCTCACTAACCTGGTCCTCGGACCAGCTCCGTTCGACGGCACCTGCTGTCAGGCCAGAGCCCCAGTAGACTCTGCAACTCCCTGGACTTTTGCAGCCCTTTGCTGTCTCAGCATGCACATGATCTCCTGACCATGTGCTTTCAGCAAGCTGGCTCCCACCTACCCACAGCCTGATTAAAACCCATTAGACACACCCATGTATGGGAAGTATGTGGATGGTCAGTCCCACCCATCACCTCTGACCATCTCATGAACCCAGTCCTGGATACATACTGCAATCCTCATGGAACTACAAGTCCCAGAGAAACATTCCAGGTTCAGATCGCAGAAGCCCTCCGCCTCTGCGGCACATACCGGCCATTCACACCACTGCCAGTTGCTACATCACAATATATATTTATATATATATGCATACCGTATTTTTCAGATTTTAAGACGCACTTTTCTTCCCAAAAATTTGGGAGGAAAGTGAGGGGTGCGTCTTATAATCTGAATGTAGCTTACTAGGGTGGTTGAGAGTGGTCGCAAAATCGCAAAAAGCCAAGGGAATGCTGCAGCAGCTGTGCAGGGGCTGCGTGGGCTGGCGCGGGATCTGCGGTGACTGGAGTGGGGTCTGCGGCGGATGGTGCGGCGTCTGTAGCGGATGGTGCTGGGGTGGCTGAGCGGTACCTGCAGCCGCTGTGCGGGGTCTCCGGCGGCTTTTGCTGGGATGGCTGTGAGGTGCCTGTAGTGGCTGCGTGGTGTCTCCGGCGTCTTCAGCAGCTAAACTCGCATTGCGGGTCGAGCGATGAGGACTTCAAATAATGCCTCCCGGAGTCAGCTCTCAGCTCAAGCTCTCATCTGCGCAAGCGCCGCCTCCGACCTATTGATCTCCCTACAGCGGACTTCAGGAAAATGGCGCCCGGAGAGGGCGCTTGCGCAGATGAGATCTCGGCTTGCCATTGAGCCTAGAGCTCAAGCTGCGCTGACTCCGGGCGCCATTTCTTTGAAGCCCTCACCAGCCGCAGCCGCCGCAGCAGCTGCCACAGCAGGGTAGCCCGAGCCTCTGCCACTGCATCAGCACAGCCTACAGTTTTTGGGACACCCACCGCCCCTGCTTCCTGTGACTCCTCCACCACTGCTACTGCCCCCTCCGGTAAGACACCACCAGATTACAAGACGGACCCCATTTTTTTTCTCTCTTTTGTTGCTCTGAATTTGGGGTGCGTCTTATAATCCGGTGTATCTTATAAAACAAAAAATACGGTGTATATATAGAATAATATCTACAACATAGTATATGTTTTGGGAGTTTCGGCTATTTATAGATTTTATATCTATCTATCTATCTATCTATCTATCTATCTATCTATATATATATATATATATATATATATATTTATATATATATATATATTGTGATGTGATCACTGGTGATGTGCAGGAGGGGAGATATATGTCGCTGAGACTACTCTGAAATCAGTGATGTGAACCCGGATGTACTGCTTCAGCATATTAGGTGCTGAGAGGGTTAGTTTGTTTTACCTGGGCCGGGTTTGTTGTGGACAGCTAAAGAGATGGGTGGGAAGGTTATTCACCATATCTCCACCTCGAGGTGTGGTCCAAGAGGTAAAAGCCAGGCCTCTGGACACACTCGTTCTATATTTTCCTGTGCTGGAGGAAGCAGTTCTGTCTTTCTGTGAATGGCTTGTGGCTGAAGTAATAAACCAGATGAAATTCGACCCGTGAGGTGTTCCTGCATCTATCTCCTACTGCAGTTGAGAGAGTAGCTCTACCACAATATATAGATATATATGTGTCACTATATATATATATATATATATATATATATATATATATATATATATATATATATATATATATATATATATATATATATATCTGGGAAAAATTTAGAGACCACTCCAAAATCGTCAGTTTTTCTGATTTTTCTCTTTATAGGTATATTTTTGAGTAAAATGTAAATTGTTCTTTTATTCTAGAAACTACTGACAATGTCTCTGAATTTCCAAGCAATACATTTTGAATTTATTTTCTGAAAATGAGAAATGGTCAAAATAACAAAAACAGTGCATTCCTTTCAGACCTGAAATAATGAAAAGAAAACAAGTTCATAATCATTTAGAAACAACAATACTAATAATGTTTCAGGAAGAGTTCAGAAATCAATATTTTGTGAAATAACCATGGTTTTTAATCACAGCTTTCATGCGTCTTGGCATGCTTTTCACCAGTCTTTGACACTGCTTTTGGGTGACCTTATGCCACTCCTGGTGCAAAAAAATAAGCAGTTCTTCTTTGTTTGATGGCTTGTGACTATCCATCTTCCTCTTGGTTACATTCCAGAGGTTTTCAATGGGGTTCAGGTCTGGAGATTGGGCTGGCCATCACAATGACCTACAAAAGGAATGGCAAATGGCAGCTGGGGTGAAGTGCATGACAAGAACAGTATGTAAGAGGCTCCTAGAGGCAGGGCTCAAGTCATGTAAAAAGAGAAAAAAGCCTTTAATCAACGAGAAGCAAAGGAGAGCCAGGCTGAAGATTGCCAAAGACCATAAGGATTGGACCATAGAGGACATGAGTAAGGTAATCTTCTCTGATGAGTTTAATTTTCAGCTTTGCCCAACACCTGTTCATCTAATGGTTAGACGGAGACCTGGAGAGGCGTGCAAGCCACAGTGTCTTGCACTGCAGGGGTCAGAACAATGGTACCGGGTATCAGGGATATGTAGCAGAGCACTTCTCACAGGAGTAGCACAACGCTAAGCCGGAAATATCACTGGTGGCATCCCGGAGGCAGCAGAGCCCACATATGGTGGTGTAACCCTGAGAATGAGGCCATGCCAAACAGGCCCCTCCCCAGAGACCCACTTCCTGGAACGGAAACCTGCACCGCTTCTGCGGAAGAGCCATGAAGGATTCATGACAGTACCACTCACAAACACCAGAAATCAGGTGATTGGTTTTTAACTCTTTAAATTTCCTAGAACAGTACATGGCACTCACTTTACCACTGACCCACATAGACTAAACACAAAATGATCAAGACATAGACTGCACCACTAACCACCAACAGTTAAGTGAGAATTGTTTCATTGATCTTTAAAATTTTAAATACCATAAAGTACTAACCACTGATTTTGCCACTGACCAATATGGACGAGACACCAACTGTCAACTATCACCATAGGCCACACATTGCCACTGATTCAAAGGCAACTTACCAGACACTGATTCTCCTGGTAACCACCAATGACCAGACTCTAACAATAACCACCAGGAACCAGAAAGTAATTTTTGTCTTAAGAACACCAAATTTTAAATGTTTCACAGGTTCTAAAAAATATACTGATGAATACTAGGTTCATGTGAATATCTCTGCAAAATAAATATTAAGAGCATGGAGGGCCCATTCCACTCCCTGCTATGAGGCCACATTATCATATTATGTTTTTGCACTTCAGCACTTCTCTTCTGCATCATGATAAAGTAGCTTATGTTCATGTTTTTGTAATTCATAGAATAATTATCATTTTGGGTCATGAAATTTACATGTCAGCCTAGGAGGTATCGTGTGATAAAACAGAAATCTAAACATCAGCAATTGTCTGTACTAGATATTTTCAAAGTATTATTTTTTTTAAACATTAAGTAAAAAAAAAAAAATATTATCTGAAGTAAGAAAAGCTGCTTCTGTTTCCTTCTTTAAAGGAGTTGTACAATACTTGAACAACCTCTTCTCATTCCCCATGTGTACACCTATAAAAATAGCAAAGTTAGTATTTACCTTCGGTTCCAGCAATGTGGGAACTGGCGTACCCGAGGCCCATATCCACCAAGGACAAATCTGCAAGGAGATTGTCTGTTCTCCCTGTGTTTACATGGGGTGTCACGGTGTATGTAATAACAGGACAGGGGCCCTTAGGCTGGCCCTCAGATTTGAGACCCTGCGCTGAACGGTATCTTGGAGGTAGACTTGATGTTATCCAGGTCCGAGCCCCAGCAGAACCCTAACTCTTGTCCGAGCCCTGATCTTACTACCCCTCTCCCACACCCTTGGGGCAGGCCCCAACCACAAATCACCACAAAACGACACAAACAAGGGAGATTGGAAACTCATACACACAACACTCAGAACACACAGGAGAGACAATATGTGTATCAGGGAACAATAAAAAAGGGGAGGACGTAACACACAACAGAGGAACGCTCACACCACTAAGAAGCACAACACGGATCACCATTAACAGGATAACCACCAAGACCGGGATCGCTGGAGCTTATGCTGAAGCTATTATCGGCACATACAGGAAAAAAGCCATGTTTTAAATAGGGAGGAGACAGCTGCACGTGGCAAATAGCAACCTGAGCTCTTAGGTCCTGCTCACCAGTCTGCAGGAATTAACTCCTGCAGAGCTGAAGACCAGTGAACCTGAACCAGCTGACGCCTGGCTCTGGCTGAACAATCCAGAAGCCTCAGGTTGCTCGTGAGACTTTATGGTATGAACAGAGTCCAATGATGCTGTGCCAGCAGGGGTGTGCAGAGCAGAACATTGCATGACATGGGATCACTCTCGTTTCCTATAACACTTAAGAGACATGTGACAAGGAATGTTGATTGTGAACCCCAATGGGGACAGTGATGATGATATCTGTAAAACATTGCAGAATATGGTGCTGCTATATATCCTATTCATGATAAATATGCAGGAAATCTTCAGATGTAAAATAGCTAAGTTTGACACAATGTAATAACATGATTAAATGTCAGAGATTTTCCTTGAATTGCAGATAAATCAACTCAGTTATTGTTACAATGTGACTGTAGGAAAGTGAGGGACAGGGGTCCTATGCTGTCCCTCCCGCTAGTGGTCCCTAGACTATCCCTAACCTCAGCTTTACCCCTAATGGTGGAGATACATGAGCCCCATGATTGGTTAAGCTCCTGACCAGAATTGTTTTGATTCCCCCCACCAGGGAAAAAAGGGGCAGGAGAGATGAAAGCACAGATAAAGACAGACAGGGGAAAACCAAAACTCTGACACACTGCAAACTTAGGAGAAAAGTAAGAGAACAAAGGTAGAGATGAAAAGATAACAAGGGTTAACTCCACAACCGTACACAATAACAAATACTGCAACCACCAGGTAGTCTGAATCACAACATCTCACCAGACCACCTAAGATAATCTATAGCTGGCACTACTGGAAGTGTCAAGTCAACATATATTGGACAGGAGCAGATGTGATTGGCTCCCCCACAACATGTGATCAAAGATGACTCACAAGCAGACCACCAGAGAATAACTCTTGCTAGCCTGCCCATGGACTACCAATCTGTTGGTCAACGCCCGAGTCTGCCTGTGCTATTACCGATCTCAGAGAAGTTATTAGGTGGAGTGTCAGAGTCAGTAGTCTGAACACATCCCAACGCCGCCATGACAGTCAGTGGCAGTTTTCTTGACAAATTCACATTTGCTATATCTTAATATGTTAATATGGGTGCAGTAACTCATTTGTTAATGATTCCAATACTATTAGATAAAACCTATCACTGCCTTGGGGAACAGAAACTGGATTGTAAACTGAGATCAGCAGGGATTCTTTGTCTGATCAACTGCATGTACTATAGAAAAATACACAACCTAACGATTGATAAATTCTAGTGTGTTTTCCTCAATGGTCAGAATAGTATATCCAAAATACAATACGGCTATACATCAGATCACCCAAACTATAAATGGGGACAAAAACCGTTACACTGGGAGGTAAAAATGTATATATTTGGTATAATAGAGTGTGATACATAATCTAAGCAGTGTATTATTAAAGCGTTACCTTGTTATAATGTCAATGATAGCTCTGCCTGAACCCTACAGTCTGCCCACACCATATGATTCTGCATAATGATATAAGTGGGAAAGGTTAAGCAGTCGAAATTAAAAACTAACGGCAGGGAGGATTGAGAGGAGGCTGCGTCTGTTTTACATGGAAATGCTTGTACTATTTAGTCTGGTATTCATGAATCCCGCATTTTAATTCTAAATTTAAGTTCAGCCATCATCGCTAATGCCCTTGATGCAATCTTAAATTGCTGTCATTACACGGATCACTAGAAATCGGATGGTGGATAAAGGATTAATCGATTTAATTTTATCACCAAATCCAGCCCCTGCCTCTTGAGCTGTCAACGGACAAGATAAGAAGTGCACATCTCCAGACATGACACAAACCTGTCATAGGGAACAGTTTGGTCTGGAAAAAAAAAATCACAGTTACGATGAAACAAGCTCATTTATTGCTTTGGCAGAGTTGGGAGATGGAAAAATCAGACCGGTCCTTTTATCTCCAGCAGTTCTGTAATCTGTCTCAAAGTATTTGATTTCATACTGAAATAATCTCAGTTTTCCAGAGAACATAATCTACTCTTTTAACAGCGATGGCTTTTTGGTATATTATTATTATTATTATTATTATTATTATTATTATTATTATTATTATTATTATTATTTCTTTTAAATCATGTATATCTTATCTGTATCCTACCTGTATTGCGCACACATATTACATGCTTCTAGCTATAAATATAAATATATCTTACTTCTAAACATAAATAATATCTGTATACTACCTATATAATAAATATAAAGATATATTTCACCTATAAATGGAAATAATATCTTATCTGTATACTACCTGTATTATATATATATATATATATATATATAATATATAGAGTTAATATATTTTATATATATATATTTTTATATATATATATATATATATTTATTTAATATATATATATATATATATACACATATATATATAAAAAAATATCTTTTACTTATTACTATAAATGATATCTTATCTGTATACTACCTGTATCATAAATATTATGTTTTACCTATAACTATAAATAATATCTTATCTGAATACTACCTGCATAATAAATATATAAATATACTTTACCTATAAATGGAAATAATATCTTATCTGTATACTACCTGTATTTTATATATATATATATATATATATATATATATATATATATATATATATATATATGTATATATATATATATTACTTATTAATATAAATGATATCTTATCTGTGTACTACCTGTATTATAAATATATCAATATTATATTTTACCTATAATTATAAATAATGTCTTATCTGTATACTACCTATATTCTAAATCTATAAATATAAATATATTTTACTTATAAATTTAAATAATATCTTATCTGTATACTACCTGTGTTATGCCCACATATTACATGTTTGTAAATATAAATATATAAATATATTTAGCTTGAAAATATAACTATATCTTATCGGTATACTTCCTGTATTACGCACATCTATTACATGTTTGTAAATAGAAATATATAAACATTATTTGCTTATAAATATAACTATATAGTATTATCTGTAAACAACCTGTATTACACACATATTACATGCTTACAAATATAAATATATAAATATATTTTACTTATAAATAAAAATATATCTTATCTGTATTCTACCTGCATTATGCACACATATATATTTGTAAATATAAATACTTTATATAAATATAAACATTTTTTGTTTAGAAATATAACTATATCTTACTATCTGTATACTGCCTGTCTTACACCCATGTATTACATGCCTATAAATATATTTTGCTTATAAATATAACTATATCTTATCTATGCACTACCTGTTTTACCCACACGTATTGCATGCTTATAAATATAAATATATAAATATATTTTGCTTTTAAATATAACTATGCCTGCATTATGCACATGTATTACATGTTTGTAAAAATAAATATATTAATATATTTTGCTTATAAATATAACTATATCTTATTATCTGTATACTACCTGCATTACACACAATTACATGCTTAAAAATCTTGCAGTTTTTTATTTTTTTAAAAATGGTAAATATTATTGCACATTTAATAAGTAAAAATCGAAACCAATCAGAGCACATAACTACATCATATTTGTAATATTGGCTTCTGATAAGATTACTATACCAAGTCCAAATGAATTTCGGCGGTGTCGTAATCACATGACACTACGGGATCTCTGACCTCTTGTGGAGATCTGGTGGTATCATTCCCTATAGAGTAAGGTGGTTGATTAGTTTAGTTTTCGAGCTGACACTAATAACGAGTAGTGAAGGCCATCAATGACATGCAGTGCTGCAACCTCTAACATCTCTGTACCACACTGCACTATCCCTATCATTACTATGTGTACAGTGTAGGTTCAAGGGCTAAGACTTCTATGGATAACAAGAATATTCATAATATTATCTGATATTGTAACTCCGTCTCATTAAAACCATTAGGGCCAATCTCCAATACTAGACATAGATAAGTAAGAATGTAATCCTGTGTCTGATACAGACGATATGTCTGATACTCAATGCAAAGAGGCTACGGCCCTTAGTTCTCGTGATCAGTTGGGATCTCATTGGTCAAACCAGCACAACACACCTAATCATATCAAATCCTATGGATATGCTTCAAATTTTTGAGGGTGTGAAACCCACCTAAAGCCCTGGGCATAAAATGCCATAAACCATAAAACAATGTTGTATCATATTGAAAAACCTAACAGAGATTGGTGAAACGAGCTTCAAAGTATAAAGAAGTTTCAGAATTTTAATCACCATCCAATTTCATGTGGTGTCTTTAAAAGTTCCCAAATCCTAGGTTCTTTGGCATAAAAAATCTGAACTCTGACCAAAAAAACAGATGGCATATCCTCGGCCCAGAGATATCATCCTGTACAACAAACCAAAGCTTTACTTAACCTAAAGCTCATTTGGTCTGATAGCAGATTTCTGTTTTGGCTTACAAAAGGGCAGCTTAAGGAGTGGACAACCTAGACTTCTCCATCTTGGGTTCTGTTCAGGCAAATGTATTTTGGATTAGCATGCTGTCCATATGTCCAAAATCATAGCATGCACTCAACACACCGTTGCATGTATGTTTGGCAGATGAGGCAGTGCTATTTTCATTGGTACAGTGCTCCTGTGTGTATGAGCACATGATGTGACTTGTTCAAGACTTGCAACATAGCATAACAAATAGCACAAGCAAGTGAAGGGTGTGGAGAATATCATTGTTTAACGCACCACTCCAGTGTTTTGGGGTTTTTCACTGTTATAGTGTCACTTTAAATGTAAGCCCGTCTTATACACACCTTTTGGCGTTTTCATACTTTACCGATTCCGCCCCATGCCAGAACGAGGCTCTCCTTGATTTCTATTGAGTTGTGACCTCCGGGACACTCCATGAAACACTAGAGCTGTTGACTAGTCAGTTTTCAGAACGGACCGACCAGAGCATTGCTGGAAAAGCATGAAGGCGTTATCATACTTTTCCGATTCCGCCCCGGTTACACTGCAACATCTTGTTTCTGTAACTGCTGACTGTCAGGGTGTGTGACGTTACATCACAGGCGCTCAATGCAAGTCTATGAGAGCAAGAATGAGGCCATAATAATGCCAGAATGAGACTCTCATAGGGTTGTATTGAGTTATGATCTACAACACGTTCCATGAAACACTGAAACTGTTGACTAGTCACTTTTCAGAGCGGACCGACCGCAGAACCGCTGGAAAAGCATGAAGGCGTTATCATACTTTTCCGATTCCGCCCCGGTTCCACGGCAACATCTTGTGTCTGTAACTGCTGACTGTCAGGGTGTGAGAAGTTGCATCACAGGCGCTCAATACAAGTTTATGAGAGCAAGAATGAGGCCATAACGATGCGAGAACGAGGCTCTCATAGAGTTGTATTGAATTGTGACCTCCGACACGCTCCATGAAACACTGCAGTTATTGACTAGTCAGTTTTCAGAGCGGACCAACTGGAGCACCGCTGGAAAAGCATGAAGGCGTTATCATACTTTTCCAATTCCGCCTCGGTTTCACGGCAACATCTAATGTCTGTAACTTCTGACTTTCATGGTGTCAGAAGTTACATCACAGGCGTTCAATACAAGTCTATGAAAGCAAGACTTAAGGGCCATTTACCTGCTGCGACATCGCTAACGATATATCGTTGGAGTCACTATGTTTGTGACGCACATCCGGCGTCATTAGCAACATCGCAGCGTGTGATACCTTTGTTCGACCTAAAACGATCGCAAAAGAGGTAAAAATCGTTGGTTTTGGAGAGGTGGTTCACTTACCAAAAATCGTTGTGTGGTCAGTAGCGATGTTGTTCGGCGTTCCTGCGTGACACCGCAGGAACGAGGAACCTCACCTCGCCGGCAATGAGGAAGGAAGGAGGTGGGCGGGATGTTCGGCCCGCTCAACTCCGCCCCTCCTCTGCTATTGGGCGGCCGCTTAGTGACATCGCTATGACGCCGAACGAACCGCCCCCTTAGAAAGGAGGCGGTTCGCTGGTCACAGCGACGTCGCTAAGCAGGTAAGTACGTGTGACAGGTGTAAGCGATGTTGTGCGCCACGGGCAGCGATTTGCCTGTGACACACAACCGACGGGGGCGGGTACGCTCGCTAGCGATATCGGTACCCATATCGCAGCGTGTAAAGTACCCTTGGGGTCATAATGATGCCAGAACAAGGCTCTCATAGGGTTGTATTGAGTTGCGACCTCCGGCATACTTCATTAAACACTGAAGCTGTTGACTAGTCACTTTTCAGAGTGGACCGACCGGAGCACAGCTGGAAAAGCATGAAGGCGGAGGAAGATGAGTATAAGACAGGGCTCAAAGGATTTAGATTTAAAGCACCACTACAGCGGTGCAATTAATAAAAACACTATACTAGTGCTTTACATTTGGGAAGTTACTATATATTTGATATCTCTAAAGAAATATCGCAAAGAAATAGCATTATAGTAATTTACACCATAAAAAGCAAAAGTTCTGAATAAATATCAGAACATAGATTCTTCTCACAACCATAAAATAAGAAAACAGCATATAGTGGTACACAAGGTGGTGAGTCTACAACATCTGTTTCTCCTATCTCATGGTATTAAAATTTTTATTAATATGTATAGCTTGCAACTCTTGCTAAAAAATGAAAATGTGACTTGTGCAAAGCACCTGAATCAACAAGAAAACGCTGACAGTCTGAAAGTATAACAATAATAGAATGGGAGTAAAAATAGAAAACAGTAAAAAAAAAAATAAAATAACTTGTCGGATGATGGCACAAAGAGAATAATAGACTTTGCTGGCCCTAAACTACGAAAGTTTAAAAAAGTTTTGTAAACAATTGGACGTTTTTTAATTTATAGCAACCTCTCAGATCAATGCAATCATAATTTAAGTCGTTCTTGGAAAATGGAATTTGATACTTGCTCTGGGCAGTGCTGCTTCATTTTGTGACATCGGTTATAGTCTTGAGAATATGATATATGGAATAAGACATCATTCTACTATATCAGCATTGGATTAGATTAACCCAAAAAGAGACCTTTGGCAGACTAATGGGCCATACATTTCCAGCAGAAGACAACCTGATTTGGAACTGTCTTTGGAGCCCAACACTTGTCAATAAGTCTATTTCTATAGATGTGTGGCACTCCAGTTGTCACGGGAGCCACAGTGGCATTGTTCTCCTCACCAGGATCAATGCTATGCTTGGAGGCAGCGTGGGAACCTCTCCTTGTCAGGAACATCACATGCAACATCTCCTACTCCAGGTCAGCAGGGGGAGCTCATAACCTGTTTTGAGGGAGTCTCTCTGACATGCTGAACTGGGGAAAGGGTTAGAGTGTACAGATGGGAAGTCAGGCAGAACAGTGTTGGCGAGGAGAAAGAGCGGTTGCAGTTTGAGAGCTTCTGTGTGAGCTTTCCAGGACCGAGCGCGAGAACGGGACACCGGGGTCCTCGGTTACTGGGTACTAACGGCCCAGTAGCAAAACCTGGAGGGCAAGAGATTCTACATCCCTTGCCTATCATAGTTCCAAGATGCAGCAGCAATATAGAACCCAGGATCGCAGTAATACAAGCGGATCCCAATACCGGTTCACGTTGCCCGTCACAGGGGACAATCATCTTCAAGTAGAGAGAGAGAGAAGGGGACACTGTGCTGCTCCAGGCTGCAGCAGCTCCCACCAAAAGTGCATTAAAGAAGGCCTCCAACCCGCCAGGCAAGGAGAGATCCACGCTGCTTCTAGGCTGACCGGACCACTGTAAACCTGGGCCATAACACCCGACCAGTAAAGGTAAAGAGGAAACTATCACCTTGTGCCATCCAGTTTCTGTCGGCATCCCAGCCCTGCATCCCATTGCATGACTACAACCCCCGCTATCCTCCTGGGGCCCACTCTGCCTGTGGTGAGTGATCACACCTGAGCTGCACTACTATCAGCCCCAGCAAGCAATTCTGCTGCGGCGACTACTCCCTGGCCGCATACCACAGGTGGCGTCACGACCAACTCTCCCAAGTACCCTGCTTCCCCACCTTTTACTGTACGCCTCAGGGCAACGGAACCGGGCAAGGCCACCCGTGTCATCGCCTGACCCGAACCGAAATGGCCTGGCAATGAGTAGGTTAACCTCCTGCCCAGTGGGGAGCTACAGATGTCATACACAAATACCATATTTGACCTTAATCATCATGTGATTCGTGTGTTATTGAACACAAAATTACATGATGATGAGGATCACATAGAGTATTTGTGTATGACATTTTTAGAAATAGAAAGTCTATTATAAGTGACTTTCATATGTTCTGTATAGATGGAGAGTAGAACATCTGGATCACTTCATTCCTTAGGATTAAACATAAGCGGACCAGTGGAAGTAAGGGTTCTCGGGTTCAGCCGGACTTTAGATAAAGTTCGGTTTGGGACCCGGACTTGACCTGAATCCCAATGGAAGTCACCATATGCAGCCAACCATAAACAGATCACTTCTGGAAGAGAGTGGACGGGGTTTTTCCATTTTTTTCGGTTTGGTGCACACTAAATCTCATCACGCTGCTGTTACCCCCTGTATGAGCCAATGAAACACTGCAAGAAGCTTGCACTCGGCTGAGCACTATGTGTACCCGAGCACAGTGATACTCGTAGGAGTGGTTTGCCTATGTACAGCACCCAAACCCAAACACTGTACTTAAGACTAGAGATTAGCGGAATCATTGAACTTTGGGTTAAACAGGTTCAGCTGGACTATAGAAAAAGTTCTCTTTGGGACCCGGACTTGACTCGAACCTCATTGAAAGTCACTGCTTGGGCAATTCGGGTCTCCGTCAATATGCAGCCAGCCATAAACAGATCACTTCTGGGGGAGGGAGAGCAGGGTTTTTTCATTTTTACTCTCCCAGTGAGAGCCATTCAGAGAATCTAAACAGCTCGCTCTAGGCCGAGAACAGAGTGTACCCTAGCATAGCGATGCTCACTGGAGTGGTTAGCATATGTAAAGCACCCAAACTCGAACACTGATTTTTTTTTTTTTGTAAAGTCTGTGTTCAGTACAAACATCAAACTTTAAAATTCTGGTCCGCTCATCTTTACTTGGAACCCCCCCCAAAAAAAATATAAAGATATCAATGTGGCCTCAATACATCTTAACCATGGGGCAAATTTTAAAAATCAAGGACACAAATTGTAATAGTAATCATAAAACCTAATATTATTTTAGAACATTTCCTATTTATTAGTGGCAATGGAAAACAATTTGTACGGTAATGAAATATCAAGAATTTTTATGCCGTGACCTAATATATTCATGTTCATGCATCAAAAAGTGAAGGTTCACTTTAAGCAATATTTTAATTAAAACATGACCTCCTGCCAACCCATGGTGTGCCCAGAAACCTATCCTGTACATATCCTTTGATCAAGAGATTAGCTTAACAAGAATTACATTTCCTTTTAGTATCAAGCTAAGCTTGTGTATATGAAAAGAGCATCTTTCCTTCACTGGCTGCTTCCACAGATCACATTTCTGTCTTTCTACCAAGTTACCACAATTCCAGTACAAACATTTCTTGGCTCATGTTACATTATGTAATTGAAAACATTTTTTCCTGGAAACCATAGGGATTTATTTTAAGCAATTAGCACCTTATGTAGCTCTGTAAAGTCTAGAACAGTGCCGTCTGCAGGCAGCTATGTTTTCTGTCATTTTGGATTTTCTCGGTTTCTTACCTTTTTATGAGATTTGTTGAATTTCAGTGATTTTGCATTATTATTTGTATATAAAATGAATTTAAAATCTCCTTTTTTGCTATATTTTGAATTGACTGTTATATATTTGCTACAGCATCAAACATCATAGAGTATGAATAAGTTGAAAAAAAAAATATAAATAAATAAATAAAATTGTCACAATAACAAATTACAAAATGCAATAAAACACTAATAATCGGGCCACTTTTAACTTTCTTAGTTATGCACATTAAAAGCATTAAGTCCAAAAATTAGGTTCCAGTGGCAAATTTCTAAACTGGTCAAATTGATCTGTCCTTACGGAAAACAATGTTAAAGTTTTATTTTCACATTTTTTTGTAAAAATGTCACCTGTTTTTAATTCCATTTTACTGCAAGTATTTTATATAGCATTTTTTATTTTGTGACACTGAAAACATTTTTTTTCTGGTATTTTTTAAGTGTCATAAAGAAAAAAAGAAAAAAACATAACTAGGCCATGCTGCTTTGTGAGCAAAACATTCAGCACTCAAAAATGCACAATAAAATGCAATAAAAAAATAGGAAACTTTTTAATTTATTGTAGACTTTAATGTACCTATATGCATAAAAAATGCTAACGAAAAATAGAGCAAAAAATGCACCCAAAAAAACAGTTAAAATAATGTGTGAAACCAACCTAATAGCAATTATAATAGTAAAATAAATAATAAAGTGAGATTAGATGATAATAAAGTCTGTAAATATTATGTCCTGAAGTTCTAAACACTATATATAGAATCCATTCAGGTATATAGGCAGTCTATTTATATACATAATTCACTATACATCATAAAAGTATTAAAAGTTGATGGAAAATATTGGATTTGTCATTAGCATACCATATGTCAATGTAATGTGCTTCATCAGCTGTCATATTTGTGTTGGCAAAATAATATTCTCTTAAAACAAAAATGTTGATAAAGAAGACGTAATATACAGCTGTCAATAGCCTGGAAATGTCAACGCTTATGAAAGAAGCCTCAAACTTAGCAATTTATTTTTGGCAATATGTCTGGTTTGGGATTAGTTTGTTTTCTTAGTTTTTTTTTTTTCATGGTAAAAATAAATATGTTGTGCAAAATTATAATTTTTTGTTCCTGTAGGCTTCAGACATAATCCATGAAGAGGCCGGATTCTAGAAGCCAAAGCTAAGAGTCATTAGACAAAATGGTTCAGCTCTTTAGTAAGCTAAATAATGACCTGGCTTATTACCATGCCGGACTGGCCAGGAACTAAATAGCGACCAGTCCGATGACGGTCAATGCTGTATCACACTATTGATTTTGTGATAAAGGACACCTGACATTGCACCGAGCAGCCAATGAGAACTGGTGTCAATCAGTGACTTGTTCATCCCCTTGATTATCTGGAGATCTAGATCATAGTGCGCTACCGCACTTCATTATATGGCACTGATTAGATTTACAACAATGCATGAACATACAGAGATATTCATAGAAAGTCTTTGCATGGTAAACAAGTTTTTATTTAAAATACAACTATATTACAAATTACTATACATGGAGAGGTAAGCCGGCATTGTTTTCTTCTTTTGTTCTAAAGAGTACAAAGGATGGGCTTTTAAAATGTAATAAATACAGTAGATGATAGATAGATAGACAGACAGACAGACAGATAGATAGATAGATAGACAGACAGATAGATAGATAGATAGATAGACAGACAGACAGACAGACAAACAGACAGATAGATAGATAGATAGATAGATAGATAGATAGATAGATAGATAGATAGATAGATAGACAGATACTATGCTTTTTGCACCCAAGGCAAGTTTGCTATATAGCCCTGTATTTATTTGCTATGGATAAGGCAAGGTAGCCCGTTGGGGCCCCTCTACTCCTGGCTCCCAGTGGATATTTACTTGTCCAACAATGGCTCTGCACAAATATTTAAAAGAAAAAAATAAATAAATAGATAGATAGATAGATAGACTGATGGATATATATATATATATATATATATATATATATATATATATATATATATTTATTTAGGTGGATAGATAGACGGATTAATAGATAGATAGATAAATAGATATAGATACATGGATACATTGATGGATAGATAGATAGATAGATAGATAGATTAAGTGATAGACAGATGTATAGATAGATACATAGATAGATAGATCGTGAGACGGATGAACAAAAAGATAGATAGATAGATAGATAGATAGATGGATAGGTAGATATATAGATAGTTAGATGGATAGATAGGGAGATGATAGATCATTTATAGATGGTATATAGATGGATGCATGGATAGATAGATAGATAGATAGATAGATAGATGGATAGATATAGATGCATGGATATATGGATGGATAGATAGATTAAGTGATAGATAGATAGATGGATAGCTAGATAGTGAAACGGATGAACAAACAGATAGATAGATAAATAGATAGATAGATAGATAGACGGATAGCTAGATATACAGATATATAGATAGATGGATAGATAGGGAGATGATAGATCATTTATAGATGATATATAGATAGATATATGGATAGAGATAGATAGATAGATAGATAGATACATGGATAGACAATGACACTTCTACAGAGCATGTAAATTTGTCAAATATACATGAATAGATATACAGGTCATAGATTTTACCCTATTTACATTTCTACATGCACATTATGTTTATTGTAATCTTCCATTTCATGCTTCCACTTATGAGCCGATATTATATGTTATCCAACATTCCATGAGAAATAAGCTATACATAGCACAAGTATATACAAAATAAATAGATTTACATATGTACATAATTATTATATCAGGTTTTCATATTGAATTATTGGTCTAGCAATTCTAACATCATCGATTCTCCAAACTAAGGCCATATTGCTACTATTCATTTATGGCTTAACTTAGGCCTAGCACAACTCCTCTAAGGCCCACACTCCTGTACTACTGCTGTAATGCCAAGACCTCTACATATGACAGCGATGTCTCCTTCTGTAAAAACTAAAATTTGAGGGTAGAAAAAAACCCCCTGATAACATACAGGAGGGACAGCAACGACAGAACAATGCTGGTAATATTATAAGCATATTATTATTGTTTGAGCTGTCAAGTCTCTGCACTGGGTAAGATAGTGACAGCCCTGACAAGGATCACACCACATGCAGATGTTGACATTCTAAAGGATATTTAAAGTTAAATCTGCAAACCTGGGAGTGACGAGCGTCTTCCTTTTGAATTTCATTTAGAACCATATGGGTTTCTTAGAGAATGTTATGAATACACGAAAGTGATCTCAGGAAGTGGAATAATTACCAAGAATTACAGTTCACACATTGGAAATTTGAATTGCAATATCTAAAGATGAAAAATTCTTCATCTATATAAAAAATGTCACATTTTTTTAAATTTAATTTTTAATTTTGTCACAATGTGCATCAGTTATGTGTATTTCTACACACGTACTATGTGTAAAAGATAAAGAAAATATTGACAATTGGGAAGGACTTTAAAGGATATATATATTTTAACACTAGAAGTCAAAGGAATTTCGAGCTCCATAGGGCTCCAATGGTAGAAATGTTAAATGACCTCTCTCTGGGACATCTAGTGTTAAACAAATATATATATATATATATATATATATATATATATGCATCACAACATTTATTTTTTTTTAAAAAGTATGGCTTAATTAATTAGGTGGCATGACATTTTTATTTACCTTCTTTTTTTAGTCATATATAAATGTATATAAAATTCAATTACATGTATTATTTCCCTGAGGCTAGGACTTATTAATTAGTGTATATGCTAAAAAAAACAACGTAATGGTGGGTTGTGTATACCATATAATATTATGTACAATGTGGAAAGAATAATGTTTACACCTAGTTTCGCTGATAGATAGAAGCATTTCAAGTAATAGAGAAATATACAGCTAACGGGTGAGACCTCAGAAGGCTTCAAGCTTCACAATATTGGTAGATCTCAAAAATCACCATCCGTTAAAGGCTATCAAAATCATCAAGGTCATTTAAAATCAACCCCTATCATTCACGGCTCAGATTAATTTATGCTGCAGAATGTATTATTTTAATTTAATGATTAATCAGAATTAAGATTTTTTTTTTCTAATAGTCGTATTTTAATTTATTTTCAAATTTTTTTATCAATTAAATATTTTGTCCCTTTTTTATTTTCTTCCTATATAAAATCTCAACACTTCAAAGAAAAAAAGGCAGTATGCTGCACCTTATAAGCTTTCTGGCTTTATTGTTGGCGTGGAAACAAACAAAACAGCTAATTGGTGTGAAAGAAAAAAAACAAAACAATCAAATCAGACTAGCAGCAATAAATTATTTACAATTTTGGATTTAGATTAACTCGGAATGAAGTCGTGTGGAACCGGAGTGAATGTTGACTTTGTTACAAAAGGTCACCTAATAGACTGCGCTGAATAGTGGTCAAGTCTGTAATACACTAGGTGACGTAATTTACTATTATTTCCTATTGTGATATGACCTATTTTTAGATTGATCCTTAGATTAAAAGTAAAGTTTATAAAAGTTGAGAATTTTGGGGGTTTCAACTTAGTTTTTATCACTCCTTGCTGTAGCTGAGCTATGTGTAATTTTCAGACCTGCTCTTATTGAAAATAGCACCTTTCATTTAGGATGGCAAAGGAACAGTCAAAAGTGCTAAATTAAACATTTTCACAAGTTGTTTCTGTTTCTCAAACATTTCAAGGGGTACTATGTATCTTTTAACCCTTACCTGGAAAACCATTCCACACATAGATCTTGTTGGGGCCTCCAAACTGAAGCCCAGAATCTCTTTTTGCATGTTTCGGGAGTTGTAATCAGTTTGATTACCTTTGCATTATGTGTTTTTGTTATTATTGCATACATTGTACCTTCTTTATACAGTTTCTTTAAACAGGGTATTATCAGCTTGTTTACATTTGAATTCTTTATTTTTGTTATTACATACATTATATCTTCTTAAACAGTTTCTTTAGATTTGAATTTTTGTTTTTTTTTGTTATTATTACATACATTGTATCTTCCTTATACAGTTTATTAACACAGGGTGTTATCAGATTGTATATATTTGAATTCTTTTTGTTATTATTATATACAGTGTATCTTCTTCATAGAGTTTCTTTACACAGGGTGTTGTTATCAGATTATATATATTTGAATTCTTTATTTTTGTTATTATTACATATATTGTATTTTCTTTATACAGTTTCTTTAAATAGAGTGTTGATGATAGTTTATTTACAGTTCTTTGTTTTTGTTATTATTACATACATTGTATCTTCTTCATAGAGTTTCTTTACACCTGGTGTTGTTATCAGCTTGGTTACATTTGAATTCTTTATTTTTTGTTATTATTACATATATTGTATTTTCTTTATACCGTATTTTTATACAAGGTGTTGTTATCAGATTGTTTACATTTCTTTATTTTTATTATTACATATATTGTATTTTCTTTATACCGTATTTTTATACAAGGTGTTGTTATCAGATTGTTTACATTTCTTTATTTTTGTTATTATTACATATATTGTATTTTCTTTATACCGTATTTTTATACAAGGTGTTGTTATCAGATTGTTTACATTTCTTTATTTTTGTTATTATTATATACATTTTATCTTCATACATTTTCTTTACACAGGGTGTTGTTATCAGATTGTATATATTTGAATTCTTTTTGTTATTATTATATACATTGTATCTTCTTCATACAGTTTCTTTACACTAGGTTTTCAACTTATGACGCTACGCACAATTCTTAGTTTTGCCATATATAAGTTGGACACTCATTATCTTCACTTCTTAACTTTATTAACCCTTCCAACAACCTCTCCAACAGATAATGCAGCATTGTAACCTCCAACAGTTCAAACAGGTCAAAAATCCCATAAAACACACATGCACAACTACTGTACATTGCTTCTAAGAGACTTCTGCTGCTGCTACAGCCTGAGTTTACTCTCTGAAAGCATGAGACATTTCTATCCTTAGACTTGCTGCTGTTAAGAACTGGCAGGGATCATGTGCTAAATGTCTGTGACAAGAGGAAACAAAGCTACAGACATGCTAATGATTCTCATTGGGGAGGAAATGAGGGCTGCTGAAGAACAAGCTGTAGGACATTGATCTCTACAAATCACCCTAGGAAGATACAGCCATAGCTCCTCTAATCAGGTACTGTACCATAATAACACATGAATAAGATGCTGGATCTTACCTTTCCTCTTAGATCTCCTTCTTCTCCTCTTAGACTTGAATTTGAGTTGACTACTTGGACAGGCTGAGGTCCTGCTGCTGCCCAGAACTGAAGCCATGGATGGAGAACAGCTGAGTGCAATGTTTGTAGAATAGTCACCAATTTGCTTCTGCTAATGGGATTTCAGTGCTTGCTTGGTATATACCTCTGTAGCTGCTGATGTATCCTGCTGGATTTTGTTCTGGCATGTAGTCACTTGCTATTAGCTGTGTTAAGTGTCTTTTATCTTCTTTGCATGCTTGGGAAGCTGCTGGTAAAGCTGCTGGATCAGCTCTCAGTATAAGGCTGTCTTCCTCTTAGCAGGGGCTGCAAATGCTCTGAATCTACTTTTTGCACCTCTGCTAGTCGTTTGGCACAAGCCACTTTGAAGCCAATCATGCAGGGAGCCTGTCTATTTGCTATAGCAAAGTCTAATTAGATCCAATCAGAACTGTCTCCTGGCTCTGACATCACACCATCATCAGCCCCTCTCCCTCTGTTATCCCCCTTGTCAGCCTG
Source organism: Anomaloglossus baeobatrachus (assembly GCF_048569485.1). Lineage (NCBI taxonomy): Eukaryota > Metazoa > Chordata > Amphibia > Anura > Aromobatidae > Anomaloglossus > Anomaloglossus baeobatrachus. The sequence goes on from NC_134358.1 coordinate 511,608,064, forward strand.
CAAATTCAGCTCCCATTTGGGCTGATGGATATGCTTAGGACCTGATAGAAAGAAAAAGAGAAGGAAGAAGAAGAAGCTGCACTGTAGGGGCTAGGAACATATCTGGAAGAAGCCTGGGGGGCATCTTAAAGAATGCAGGCTATAAAAGCATCTCTTTGCCACATGGGCAGAACATTATGTTTGCGGACCCTGCTTACAACTAGTTCTCAGGGCAAAGAGTTTTTATTAACTAGTTCTCCAGAAGGCATAGAAGTATAGTATTTGATTTTGCATGGAGGGTTGTAGATTGTGTCAGTTTCCATGGAAAGGGAGCTGAGATCCTAGACAAAGTGTATGATTATATATATAGAAAGGAGAAGACAAGTGCAGATCACTGATGAAGTGTGTGAATCATATAGACTGAATGTAAGACGAAGCTCTGTCTGCTGTATAGGTGGGAGATAAAATATTAAAGATACTCCTTTAAGTGCATTGTTACATACTGTATCTATAAAGTTTGTTTATGACTTCTGTGTACTTGGTTACATTGTTTATAAGACACACTTGGTAAACCTTATGTCACGATTCCTCCGTGCAGAGCATTTAATACACTAGGAGATGCTCTTCTGCGCTTTCCTAGACTACTGAGCTGACAGTGACACTCCTCTGTGCAGAGCATCTTGCACATTAGGAGATGCTCTGCTGTGTTTTCCTGGGCTACTGAGCTGGCAGGTTGATTGACAGCGCAGGCTTCCATGCTGGTTCTGGGAGGTGCTTATTACTCAGGTGTTGCATCTTCCTGGTAATTGCTCGGCTTCTTTACTCAGCATGTCTCCCAGAACCTTGCCAGTCGTACATTCTGGTTCTGCAGTTGTGCTTTTGGCTTGTGTTTCTGCACTGTTCTGATCTTTGTTTCTTGACCCAGGACTGTTGTTTGACTCCTCTCTGCCTGCTTCCTGTCGTGCCCTCCTGGCTTTTGACCTTGGACAGTTACCTGACCACGTCTAAGTTTTCTCCCTGAATCTATTACATGCCCTCCTCAAATTCTCTCCTTGAATTCTGACCCTCGGATTGTGACCTGATTACGCTTCTGTGTACTCCCTATATCCATACGTGTCCTTCTGTTACCAGACCCAGACTTGCCTGACTGCTCTTCCATCTGTACTATCCGTAAGTAGTGACTTGCATTACATCTTATCATTACAAGCAGGATTAAATGTTAACGTTCCTGGCTCCATTTATTGTCTAATAACAATGACTGTTATACGTCACCAACGTATTCTACAGAGGTGTAAAATCATATAAATATGTACAAACAAAATTCATCACAATAAATATAAAGTCCTTTGTGTCTTTATAATGTTAACATGTCTCACGTGAGTTAATATCGATATACATTTTAAAATCTATTGGTTTTCTGCCGTTATTGGTTTGATATTTCCATGGAAAGATCATTACAGCAGGGTGTCAATACTTTTGATATTCGATACATTTCAGAACATTTCTGGCATAGATGTTTATAGGCGTCTGTTCCTGCCATTTATCTAGAATGCCTAGGTTGACTATACACTTTATATCTGCTTGTCTTGATATAGTTAAACTATATCATTTGGCAATTTAATAGGTTGTCGCAGTGACAGATGTAGCAGAGCTGAATTTGCAGTTTGACTTTGCGGCTGCTTTAGTTATACAGTTCATTTAGTTTCTTAGAAAAGCAATACAATTAAATAACAGTACCATCTACGCCAAATTACAAAGTCAGCTCTGCTACATCTGCAGTTACAATGTGTGTAAGTATGACTGACAGGTAAGTGTGTTAACCCATTCATACCCAGAGATCTTGATCCTGCATTACCAAGAAGAATTTTTTTCGCAGTCTATATAAGAGGAATCAGAATCAAATCAGTTTTCACCAGATAGAAAACTCCATTGCTGAAAGGTAAGCCTAAAATCTTCAGTCACAAAAATAATAAATCAGCAATCACATAGTGTATGTTGGATTTTTCTCACTGGATGATGTTAATAACATTGTTCCCTCTGTATTTGCTGTTACATTTTGCACATTATAGCAGATTGTAGACTGTTATCATCATGACACGTTTTCCCACGTCAGGAAATAATATATCAGTTGTATGTTACTTACTTTTCCTTACATAGATGTCAGTGGGCAGGTATAGTCTACGAAGAGTATATGGCAGCTCGAAGCACAATTTGACCCAATAAAGCAATAAATAAAATGCTGTATGGATAGGGATCTAAATTAATCTGTTCACTGGATACCCAATATTTTTAGATCTAAAGTCAAATGTGATATGCAATGTGTGGTTTTTATACACCCCCTGACTGGCAGATTAAAGGGAATATATCAGGAAAATCACATTGTTCCATCAGGTTTCTGTGCTACATATATTGTTAAGAAATGCTACCATTTTTTTTTTCATATCACCATCTATATTAGGCTCCTTTCATACATCAGTTTTTTGCCATCAGTCACAATCCGTTTTATCGACGGATTCGTCACAGATTGTGGCTAAACTGATGCGACGGATCTGTCACAGATTATGGCTAAACTGATGCGACGGATCTGTTTTTCGACGGTTATGACTAGCTGGGGGCTAAATAATAAATTGGAGCATGATCAGTAAAAAAAAACCGGAATCCGTCAACGGATTCTGTCATTTGACGGATTATTATTATTATTATTATTATTTATTTATAGAGCACTATTGATTCCATGGTGCTGTACATGAGAAGGGGTTACATACAGAATACATACACAAGTTACAGTAGACAAACTAATACAGAGGGAAGAGGGCCCTACCCTTGCAGGCTTACATTCTATAGGATTTTGGGGAGGAGACAGTAGGTGGGGTGTAGATTGGTCGGGCGGTGGCTCCGCTCGGTGGTCGGGCAGCGGCTCCGCTCAGTGGGCGGGCGGCGGCTTCGCTCGGTGGTCGGGTGGCGGCTCCATCCAAATCCTGCGCCCATAGGCTTCCATCCTACCAAACGACGGACAGCGACGGATCCGGATTTTTTCAGCAGACAAAAAAGGTTACTTTGGCCGTTGTCTCCATCCAATGGACAAATAATTTGCGATGGATCCGTCGAATGATGGATGAAACATGAGGCCATCCGTCGCAATCCGTGACTAATACAAGTCGATGAGAAAAAAAACAGATCCAGCAGCATCAGTCGCCGGATATGTTTGCTTCAAAATTCAACGGATTGTGACTGACGGTAAAAAACTGATGTGTGAAAGGGGCCTTAAAAAATAATTTGCAATCTTGCAGTTTTCACACTGGCCACTAAGGGTTATTATACTCATACGTTCTGTGCATTCAGTTAGAGTTTACAGCTAGCAGAATAACAAAACCTCAACACACAGCTGAAAACAAGGGCTCCATCATTCACAGTAGGTGATACTACATCTCCCACCCCAATGGCGGACACAGATTGTGTGTGGCCCCTGTTCAAGAAATGTCTGGGCCCTGTTCCTTTTATGGCAAAAAAGTGACATGCTATATACACTGTATGTGTATATATATATATATATATATATATATATATATATTCACACGTGGTGAAATGAGGATTGAACACGCCACACATTTTCTAAGGAAATATATTTCTAGAGGTGCTATTGAACATGAATTTGTCATCAGATGTCATTAGCAGCCCATCCAATCCACACAGGCAGAGAATTTAAAACATAGATGTCCAAAGATTTAGGGAAGTTTAATTATGAGAAATTATGCAGGGAAAAAGTATCGAATGCAAGAAGAGAAGAGCAAAAAGCCATGGAAAGTCATGATACTGGCTGAAATCTATCACTAATTAGAAAAGAATCCTGACACTTGGTGAAAACTTTCAGCTGCTTTAATTGAGGGTGTCATCAAGGTGCCACACAAGAAACATCTCATGATGGGTAAAACTCATGAGCTTTCTCAAGACATTTGCAACTTTATTGTTGTAAAACATATTGATGGCATTGGTTACAGAGAAATCTCTAAAATACTGAAGGTGCCAGTGAGCACTGTTGGGGCCATAGTCCAAGCAAGGAAAAAACATAATTTCACTATAAACCGGCAAAAATTAGGAGTTAAAAGAATTATCAGAAGAGTTGTCTCAAGGGCAAGGACCACTTGTATACTGAAAGACTTGGAAAAAACCTGGAATCAGCAGGTACAATTGTTTCAAAGAAAGCAACGTCTGTGGCAGACTCCATTGCGGAACGAAAAGCATGTTCAAGCACGTTTAAATTTGGTGAACAACATTTTGACAAGCCTGTGAAATACAGGGAGTTTGGTGAGATGAGAACAAAACTAAACTCGTTAGATGCCATAATACACACAATGTTTGGAGGCAAAAATGTACTGCATATCACCCCAAAAACACCATACCAACATTTTGGAGGTGGGAGCATCATGGTGTTAGATGTTTTTCAGAATACAGCACTGACAAACTTCATATAATGGAAGCAATGATGAATGGACCAATTCACCAAGACATTCTTAATAATAATCTGCTGCCATATACCAGGATGAAGAAGATGAAACAAGGGTGGACATCTTAGCAAGACAATGATTCCAAACACACAGCCAAGGAAACTCTCAATTGGTTTTAGAGGAAGGATATAAAGCAGATAAAATAGCCCAGCCAATAACTTGACCTGAATCCAATAGAAAATTTATGGAAGGAACTAAAGCTTAGAATTCATAGAAGAAGTCCACGGAGCCTTCAAGATTCAAGAGTGTTTGTGTGCAAGATTGGAACAAAATGACACACGAGCAATGCATGCCAATAGTTTCTCCTTACAGGAGGCATCTTGAAGCTGTCATCACCAACAAAAGCTTTTGTGCAAAGTAATAAATAAATTTCAGTAAGTGTGTTCAATACTTTTTCCCTGTGTCATTTCTTATTATTACATCTAACTTAATTTATGGACATTTATGGTTTGATTTGCTTGCATGTCTGCAGTGGATGGGTTGTTACTGACATCTGGTGAGAACTTCATGTCAATAACACCTTTAGAAATATATTTACTTAGAAAATTTGTAACATGTTCAATACTTATTTCACCTGCTGTATGTAATAATGGTACAATATACAGTTGAGACCAGAAGTTTACGTACACTATCTAAATAGACACATCTGTATGTTTTTCTCATTATCTGACACGAAATTAGAATAAACCTTTCCTGTTTTAGGTCAATTAGGAACCAAAATTATTTATATTTGTCAAATTCCAGAATAATGAGAGACAGAATGTTTTAAGACATTGTTATAATTTTCTGAAAAGTCAAAAATTTATGTACCCTAAGAGTACTATGTCTTTAAACAATGTCATGTTTTTGGAAGCCTCTGATAAGTTTATTTGCAACATCTGAGTTAATTAGAGACACACCTGTGGATGTATGTAAATGCACACCAGAAACACACTGCTTCTTTGTGTAGCGTGATGTCGAATGAAACCAACCAAGATCTCAAGAAGAGCATTATGGACTTGCACAAGTGTGGGTCATCCTTGGGTGCAATTTCCAGATACCTGAAGGTGCCTTGTTCATCTGTACAAAGAATTATACACAAGTACAAACAAGATGTAATGTTCAGCCATCATACCGCTCAGGAAGGAGATGGGTTCTGTGTACCAGAGATGAACGTGCTTTGGTCAGACATGTGCATATCAACCAAAGAACAAAAGCAAAAGACCTTGTGAAGATGAAGATACTGGCAGAAGCTGGTAAGATTGTGTTATCCACAGTGAAACGTGAACTGTATCAACATTGGCTAAAAGGCCACTCTGCCAGGAAGAAGCCACTACTCCAAAATGAAACATAAAAAAAACCAGATTAATGTTTGCAAATGCACACAGGAACAACGACTTTAACTTTTGGAGACATGTGCTGTGGTCTAATGAAACTAAAATTGAACTGTTTGGCCATATTGATCATTGTTACATTTGGAGGAGAAAGGGAGAAGCTTTGAAGCCTAAGAACATGTTCCCAACTGTGAAACACAAGGGTGGCAGCATCATATTTGGGGTTGTATTGCTGCACAAAATAGATGGCATCATAAGGAAAGAAGATTATGTGGCAATACTGAAACAACATCTCAAGACATCAGCCGGGAACTTAAAGCTTGGGCAGAAATGGATCTTCCAAATGGACAATGACCGAAGCATTCTGCCAAACTGGTTTTCAAATTGGCTTAAGCATACCAAAGTCAATGTTTTTGAGTGGCCATCACAAAACCCTGATCTCAATCCTATTGAAAATTTATGGGCAAAGCTGAAAAGGCCACTGTGAGCAAGGCAACCTACAAACATGGCTCAGTTACACCAATTCTGTCAGGAGGAATGGGCCCAAATTCCTACCAACTATTGTGAGAAGTTTGTGGAAGAATATCCAAAACGTTTCACCCAAGTCATATAGTTTAAGGACAATGGTACCAAATACTATGAACAATGAAAAATACATTTAGCTAGCTGGAAAAAATGAAATACATGAAAAATGGTATTGCAAATACTATGAATATTTGAAAATAGTAGAGATGTTTAGCAAATGTATTGATCAATGCAAATGAGCCCAAAACCAATGACAATGTAGGTTCCCGAAAAATTAGAGATGACCTTGTTTTTAAGTTAGCACCTAATTCACACACATAGGTGTTCCAGTCAGTCTTTTTTCTGATTAGTATGCAGTTTCTTCTGACTGAGAACCCAGAACTCGCCTTATTACTAGACTCTATTTATGATCCTATATAGCCATTAGCCTGTCTACCCATACCTGCAGATTTTTAATAGCAGAAAGAGGCATTAAGGTTAGGTACCTGAAAAATTAGAGATTACCTTTTCGTTGATGTTCGGGCTCATTTGCATTGATCAATACATTTGCTAAACATCTATACTACTTTCAAATATTCATAGCAGTATTTGCAATACCATTTTTCATGTATTTCATTTTTCCAGATAGCTAAATGTATTTTTCATTGTTCATGGTATCCCTAAAGCAGTAATGCTTTACCATTTTTCATGTTTATATTTTTATAGTGGTTAGTGTGCAGCTTATTATCTGTATGAAAATTACAACAAAACATTTGTTTCCTGTGTTAAAAATCCACTACATTGCGCTCTGAATACAAATATGTACCCCGCCATTAAAATATAATTAGCCACGCACCATTCAAAATATAAAGTGATAAGCGAGCACTGTGCTCCACATTAACTCTTTTTTGCCACCCAATAAACATAAATTCATCAGTCTCTGTGACGCCTCCCCCTCATTTCATTTTAACCCTTTAAGGACGAAGCCAGTTTTGTCCTTAATGCCCAGGCCATTTTTTGCAATTCTGACCAGTGTCCCTTTATGAGGTTATAACTCTGGAACGCTTCAACGGATCCCCGTGATTCTGACATTGTTTTTTCGTGACATATTGTACTTCATGATAGTTATAAATTTAGAATGATATTTTTTGCTTTTATTTGTGAAAAAATCGGAAACTTGATGAAAATTTTGCAATTTTCAAAATTTTAATTTTTATGCACTTCACCCAGAGAGTTATGTCACACAAAATAGTTAATAAATAACATTTCCCACATGTCTACTTTACATTAGCACAATTTCTGAAACAAAATATATTGGGGTTAGGAAGTTAGAAGGGTTCAAAGTTCATCAGCAATTTCCCATTTTTTCAACAAAATTCACAAAACCATTTTTTTAGGGACCACATCACATTTGAAGTGACTTTGAGAGGCCTAGGTGAAAGAAAATACCCAAAAGTGACACCATTCTAAAACCTGCACCCCTCAAAGTACTCAAAACAACATCCAAGAAGTTTATTAACCCTTCATGTGCTTCACAGGAACTAAAGCAAAATGGAATGAAAAAAAGCAAAAAATAAAATTTTACCTAAAATGTTGCTCTACCCCAAATTTATTCACTTTTTGAAGAAATAACACAACAAAATGGACCCCAAAACTTGTTACCCACTTTCTTATGAACGCACCAATATCCCACATGTGGTCAGAAACCTTTGTTTGGACAAATGGGAGAGCTCGGAACAAAAGGAGAAATATTTGAATCTTGGAAAGCAAATTTGGCTGAAATAGATTGCGGGCACCATGTTGCATTTACAGGTCCGCTAAGGTACCTAAACAGCAGAAACCCCTCACAAGTGATGCCATTTTGGAAACTAAACCTCTCAAGGCTTCTATCTAGGGGTATAGTGAGAATTTTGGACCCACAGGTACTTCACAGATTTTGATAACGTTACATTGTCATATTGAAAATTTTCATTTTTTTCTCAAAAATGGTGCTTTAGCATCAATTTTTTCACTTTTTCAAGAGGAGGTAATTCCAAAAATTTGACCCCGATGTTTGTTACCCACTTTTTTATGAGCGCGGTGATACCTCACATGTGGTCTGAAACCTTTGTTTGGAGAAATGGGAGGGCTTAGAACGGAAGGAGCAATATTTGAATTTTGGAAAGGAAATTTGGCTGAAAAAGATTGTGGGCACCATGTCGCATTTGGAGGACCCCTAAGGTACATAAACAGCAAAAAAAAAACCACAAGTGACCCCATATTGGAAACTAGGCCCCTCAAGGAATTTATCTAGATGTTTGGTGAGTACCCTGAACCCCCAGGTGCTTTATAGAAGTTTATAATATTGAGCCATGAAAATAAAAAAATAAACTTTTACCACAAAATTGTTACTTCAACCAGGTAGCTTTTTTTCACAAGGGTAACAGGAAAAAAATCACCATGAAATTTATTGTGCAATTTCTCCTGAGTTTGGTGATATCTTGTATGTGGTGAAAATCAACTGTTTGGGCACACGGCAGGGCTCGGAAGAGAAGGAGTGCCATTTGACTGCAAAATTGGCTGTAATCAATAGCGGACGCCATGTTGCATTAGGAGAGCCCCTGAGGTGCCTAAAAAGTGGAGGTCCCCCACAAGTGACCCCATTCTGGAAAATAGACCCCACAAGGAATTTATCTAGATGTTTCGTGAGTACTCTGACACCCAGGTGTTTCACAGAAGTTTATAATGTTGAGCTGTGAAAATAAAAAATATATATTTTTACCACAAAATTGTTACTTCAACCAGATAGGTTTTTTTAACAAGAGTAAAAGGAAAATAAATCTGCATAAAATTTATTGTGCAATTTCTCCTGAGTATGCTGATACCTTATATGTGGTGGAAATCAACTGTTTGGGTGCACAGCAGGGCTCGGAAGGTAAAAAGTGCAATTTGACTGAACAATTGGCTGGAATAATTAGCGGACGCTATGTCGAATTTGGAAAGCCCCTAAGGTGCCTAAACATTGGAGGTCCCCCACACTGACCCCATTCTGGAAACCAGACACCTCAAGGCTTTTATCTAGGTGTATATTGAGCATTTTGAATCCATGAATACTTTACAGAATTTGATAAGCTTAGGTTGCCATATTTAAATTTTCCTTTTTTCCCAAAAATGTTGATTTAGCATCAAATTTCTCACTCAACAAAACGTGGACCCCACAAGTTGTTATCCAATTTCTTGTGAGCGCAGGGATACCCCACATGTGGCCAAAAACCTCTGTTTGGATAAATAGGAGGGCTGGGAATGGAAGGAGCACCATTTGAATTTTGGAAAAGTTGAAATAAATTGTGCGCACCATGTCACATTAGCAGGGCTACTTGGGTACCTATACATCAGAAACCCCCCACAAGTGACCCTATTTAGGACACTGGACCCCTCAAGGATTTTATTCAGGAGTATAGTAAGCATTTTGAATCCACAGGTACTTCACAAAAATGTTGCTGTAGCAACAATATTCTCACTTTTAGGCTATGTGGCCATGATCCAGCGACACGGCGACTAGTACACAGGGCCAGCCTTCCTGCAGAGATGTGAGTGTTGTCCACGGGAGAACGCAGCTGCCCATGCCCACGATTTCAGGCTGCTGTGGACTTTAGCTCTATTCTTCCTCCAGAGAGCACTCTTGTCTCCGCAGCATAAATTGACATGCTGAGGCTCAGGAAGCCGCGCCACAGGTCGGTTTATGCTGCAGAGAAAAGAAGCACAGTAGGCATGGGATTTCTAAAAATCCTTCCACTGTGCTTCTACTACACAACGCAGCGTTATGGATGCAAGGAAAACACTCTGCGCCCAAAATGCTGCAAACCCTGATTGTGGGCACACAGCGTAAAATGCTACAATGCATGAATGGATAGATGTCAAACATATATAATGTCCCACACCCTGCATATTCAAAGCTGGCGCCCTTTAGTGCCTTTCATGTGGCACTAAAGGGTGCCTAACCTTGTATTTAGCCCAAAAAAAATAAATAAATAATTAAAATAAATGACGTGGGGTCCCCCCTATTTTTGATAGCAAGCTAGGGTAAAGCAGACAGCTGTAGCCTGCAAACCACAGATGACAGCTTTCTCTTGGCTGATGATTAATTTGGAGGGCTCCCCAAGCTGTTTTTTTTTTTTAATTATTTATAAATAAATAATTAAAAAAAAAACAAACATGGGGTTCCCCCAAATCTATTTGATACCAGACATAACTAATTGACAGTAATAAAAAAAAAAAATTGACAGCAAAAAAAAAAAAATATTTGAAAAAACACTCCCCAACCATTCCCTCTTTCACCAATTTATTGAAAGTCCCGCAGCGATTCTGGACCTTCTAGAATATGGGGGCACGTTCAGGGAACGTATCCCCCATTTTCTAGGAGTGCAGACCCTCCATTTGAGGAGAGTGGGTGCAAAGAATCTGCACCTACCCTCCCCGGGTCACAGCTGCAGAGTGCCGAGCAGCAGCCAGCGTCTCTGAAGGCAGGAAGCTGAGCTGTCAGCTGCTCTGCACATGTGACCGGCGCGCACTGTGAAGGAGAAGGGGGCCGCGGGGGATCAGAGCTGCAACAGGTACGTGGGACACCGGAGGACACCGGGGTGGGAATAGGGGGTGACCTGGCAGGGCCTGGGGAGCAGTTTTGTGCCAGTGTGATGGCACATGCGACAGAAACTAGAGGAAAAGGGTGTATGCGGCCGGTGCGCTGCTGTGAGCGCGGCCATCTTGGATTTTAGGGAGGGGGTTGGGGGGGGCACTTTGGGGACACCGGGGGACCGGAGGGGACCGGGGAGGAGATTTATCTCCCATCTGACATGTTTGTTCATGCCAGATGGGAGATAAATCATTTTTACCGGCGCTGTCATTTACTGTAACGTGATCATCGGTATACGGTGTATACCGGTGATCACGTGAGCGGGGACCGGAAAAACCGGCCCGAATCATGATCAGGGGTAGCTGAGACCCTGGAGATTTTCTGACTCTGGGGGGCGATTTTTTCTGACCGCCGTTAAAAAGCGGCGGATCGGAAGAAGTACCCTTAATTGCCGCCGTTAAAAGGCGTATCGGCGGTCGTTAAGGGGTTAAGGATGACATTGCATTTTTTTGTGTTTTTTTTCTGCATGGATTTGCTTTGGAAAATATGCAGCATTTTATAGTACAAGCACAGTTATTGAGATTCCTCAGATCTCATGCACACGTTGCCTATTTTTTCCTTGCAGATTTGAAGTAGATTAAAATCTGCAGCATGTCAATTCTTGCAGCATTTTTCCAGTGTATTTCACCCATACTAATGAATGAGGAAAAATAAGGAACACAAAAACTGTATTTTATGCAGCATTTTTCCTGCAAACACATCAGAATTTGCAACATAATTTTCTGCTGCAAATCTTGAACACATATTCATTATAAGTCTCTGATAGCGTCATAATGAAATACACACCCAAAATGGGCCTAACAAAATTGTTGCCAGCTTCCAAAATTTTGGGTAAACAGCTTTGTTCCAAGGATGTGATACTTGTTCCAACTTAGCTGTGGTAAGTAACAGTTGTGGGCAATATGAAAATCCCACCTGAAACCAGATAAAAAGGGGGGACGTTGACTTAATCTTTGCATTATGTGTCTGTGTGTGCCACACTAAGCATGGAGAATAAAAAGAGAAGAGAACTGTCTGAGGGTTAAGATTATTGAAAATATTAACAATCTCAAGGTTAGAAGTCCATCTCCAGAGATCTTGATTTTCCTTTGTCCATGGTGTGTAACATAATCAAGATATTTACAACCCCTGACACTATAGCTAATCTCCGGCTGGTGGATAGTATGCAAATCAAAAAGGTCCGTGGAGCCTCTGTTAGGAGTCTCGACACGGAAAATAGACAGATATCCCTCCTGGAAGGACCTAGTGAAGGAGTGGCCTTTTTTAGGAGACCACCACAACCACCATATTAAATGGCCCTTTTAGTCAATATCCAGCTCTTGACGAGTTAAAAGATATGGCAAGGGAAATACCAAGGCCAGGTATCCATCCACAGACAGCTGTTTTGGGGTATTGCCCCTCTTCAGTGTGGAGTAGGATTCTGGCCATATGGGAGGCTCCACAGACCTTTTTGATTAGCATACTTCCCAGGGAGCAATGCACCTAGGATTTCACTGTGTTGAGTGCCTTTGTTGGCTGCCGGTAGTGTTTTCTCTGGCTGGTCTCCCCGAGATCAGTGATTATTTTGTCTTGTCGGATGGTGGATAAGCAGCCCCAACTAAATTCCAGAGAAATTAAAGCCGTCCTGCAACGCCTTTCAATGTAGGATAGTCCGGATGGTGGATAAGCAGCCTCCAAGAAGTTCCAAAGAAATTCAAGGTGTCTTTCAGGCTCAGGGTGCATCAGTGTCAGCACAAACTATCTGTAAACATTTGAATAAAATGAAATGCTATGGAGGAGACCCAGGAGGACTCCACTGCTGACACAGAGATAAAAAAGCTAAACTGCAGTTTGACAAAATGCACTGTGTTCTTTTCTTTGTAGGCTTCATTCCGTTTTTGGAAACAGTAGAATGATGTTCTTTACCAAAAAGCTTTATCTTGGTCTCATCTGTCCACAAGACACTTTCCCAGAAGAATGTTTACTCTGCATTTAACTTGAATATTCACTGTCATTTTAGACTGACTCTATTGCAGCATCAATACATTCTAATATATAAAGCTGAGTGTATGTATGTGTGTATGTCTGTATGTCCACTAAAGGAATCGCACCATCGCATGTACAATCACAAAATTTTGCACAGATGCTCCATTTGACTCAGGGAACGTCATAGACTATGTTTTGAGGGGAAATTTGAACGCTTTACAGTTATTCGCCAAAAAACCTGCCTCCATTAAAGTCAATGGAGCTGGGAGCCACAGTGCAGCCAGAACTTCAGAAGAATGCGCAGCCACACGCTTAAATGCAATGTTGGCATGTCACAATGCAGCCACGGAAAGAGACAGACAGACAGAGACAGACAGACACAGGGAAAGAGCCAGACACCGGGAAAGAGACAGACACCGGGAAAGAGCCAGACACTGGGAAAGAGCCAGATACTGAGAAAGAGCCAGATACCGGGAGAGAGCCAGACACAGGGAAAGAGCTAGACACTGGGACAGAGACAGACAGACAGGGAAAGAAAGAGAGACAGACAGGGAAAGAGACAGACAAAGAAATAGAGAGACAGGGAGACAAAGAGAGAGACAGACAGGGAGTGGGGGAGAAACAGAGACAGTAACTATCCTGGGCAACGCCAGGTGCTACAGCTAGTATTATATATAATGTCATTATTAGATCATACACTGCTTTTATTCAGCATATTGGAAACTGGATATAATTACTATTGTATATTAATGTACTATTTATTTACACACCATTTGCTTCTACTTTACTTTTTTGTATGCACTGTATTACAGTCCCCATCTCCGTGCTATTTATGGGTGACCCATTTTTTAATCTTTTAATCATCATGTTCAATAAAGATTTACCTTTTTATATTTTGGCTTTTGATGTTCTCTTAAATTTTTGGTTTTATATTTCAGGACCCCTGCCTTAACTATTTTTTGCCATTTAATGATGCTTTAAAATAATGTACATTTACGTATTTTACTGAGCTAACACTGCCATCCTTTTTGGTTGAATTTTGGTAATCTTAGGGGTACTTTGCACGTTGCGACATCGCTACTGCGATATCGTCGGGGTCAAATCGAAAGTGATGCACATTCGGCGCCAGTAACGACATCGCAACGTGTAAAGCCTAGATGCACCGATAAACAATCGCAAAAGCGTTGAAAATCGGTGATCTGTGTAGTGTCGGTCATTTCCATAATTTCGCTGCAGCGACTGGTACGATGTTGTTCCTCGTTCCTGCAGCAGCACACATCGCTGTGTATGAAGCCGCAGGAGCGAGGAACATCTCCTTACCTGCATCCCGCCTACAATGAGGAAGGAAGGAAGTGGGTGGGATGTTTACGTCCCGCCCATCTCCGCCCCTCCGCTTCTATTGGCCGCCTGCCATGTAACGTCGCTGTGATGCCGCACAACCCGCCCCCTTAGGAAGGAGGAGGGTCGCGGGCCAGAGTGACGTCGCACGGCAGGCAAGTGCATGTGAAGCTGCCGTAGCGATAATGTTCGCTACGGCAGCTATCACAAGATATCGCATCTGCGACGGGGGCTGGGACTATCGCGCTCAGCATCGCTCCAATTAGCTAGCGATGTCGCAGCGTGCAAAGTACCCCTAAGTGTTGGTATATCACTTTAAATCCCAATAATATACATTTAAGTTAGTGTAATGTGAAAAAAATTGAAAAGGTTCTCAGGGTATGAATACTTTTCAAAGGCACTGTAACTATGCTATGTAACGATGTAACTACCCTGATATCCTGTCCATTAGGTTTACCATTGTGACATATCTTCTCTGTTGTGTCATTGACCTGGAAAGAATAGACTAATGGTGACTTTAGTGGTAGAGAAAGTCGTTTGGTTTCAATACAATTCAATAAATGTGGGGCAAGACAGAATTCATTGAAAGAAGTGGAAGAAAGCTTGGGGCCTCATAGCAAAAATCGGAAAAGACCCTTTTACCATTGGTATTGGAGTGAGAATTCAAATGCCATACATTGTATGCTGTAACTTCTGTTTATAAGGAAAGCCGTGCCACGTGGTCATTGACTGGATATGAACAGCATCTTGACTTATAATAAGAAGCTGTTACAAGCTCGTTCTATTCAACAGCAGTATATGGGAATACTAAGATGTAAAGACATACTGATAGGAAACGTAGATTGTGAGCACCAATGGAGACAGTGATGATAATGTATGTAAAGCAAATTTCATGGCATTATGAAAGAAAAAAAACAAACAAAAAAAATCTTCTAACTCCATCCATTTTTCTCATCCATGTGCTGTTGATTTTTAAAATGTATAGAACACTGACCCATAGAATTTAAAGGTTGCACTCACATATTTTTTTCCTTTGCCACAAATCAGTGTGTTCATTCCTTTAAAGGGACCTGTCAGGTGCAATATGCACCCAGAACCACGAGCAGTTCTGGGTGTGTGACGCCCCTGGACTAGTCAGGTCATCATAGGCTACTGCACGTCCTTTATCTCCAGTGCAGGACTCAACCCCCTTGGTTCTGGGTTCCCATCTTACAGTACTGCCTCCACCAGCATTCACAAATCCTAGTGACACCTCGCACCACACCCTGTCAGGCACACCAGTGGGCTGTTAAGCTGGAATAAGGCCGCCCACCACGGGGGTCAGGCAGGGAGGTGGGAGGTGACAGGTCAGTTGAGTGGTAGCCCCCAAGCTGTGAGGAGCTTGAGGAAGCTGGGAGTTGGAGCTCCCAGGGGAGAAGCAGACTAGGTCGCAGACGGTGTTTAATAGCCGGGCTGGGACCGAAGGCACGTCGGGGTACATGGACCCTAGGTCGGGGAGAAGCTTCAAGCAACCCGGCAATTAACCTGCGGAGAACAGGGTCTATATGGACTGTTCCCATGAAGCTCAGAGATCGGGAGCACTAGCGCAATGAGGGGGATAGGGCTTTCCAAGCAAAGCAGCCCACTAACTTCCCAAGCATGAGCTCCTGAGAGCAAACTCTTCTTGCTACCCATAGCAGGGAGCGGGGCCCGGAAAGCTCCAAGCTGACGGGCCACCAAGGACACTCTAAAATACTGTGCCAGGAGACAGGCCATGGACCACCAGGCAGTGCTGCAGGGGACGGGACCCAGACGAGCTCCCCAGGATGGTAGCGGCAACCAGAAACTTGGTTTACTATGTTGTCAGTGTCTGCTTTCTTCTGAGTGAGTACTTGATTAACCCCTGCAACTAATCGAGCCTGCACCCCGCTCCACCATCCAGAGTCCCGGGGCCTTCCCCTTCCCATGGAGGGTAATGTCATCTGGCTGTCCTACTCCCTCACTCCGGGTACTCCCAACGGCAGCGACGCTACTTCCTATTAGCACACACCATGGGTGGCATCACAAACTACCTAAATCCCCTGTAAATAACCCCCCCATCACGTACCGGCGTGACCCCGAGCCTCCGGGTCCGGAGACCCTAGAGCCACACGAGCAGTGACGTCCGGATTCGAGCGGTCCGACTGCTTCTGGGGCGGGACGTGTCCGGGACAGGTGCATATTGCTAATCCCTGCCTAATCATCCCTGTATACACTAGCATAAATAATTATTATAAATAATATAAATAATAAAATAAATAAAAAATAAAATAAAATTATTATCATAAAGGATCTTCAGAAATACTTTTTCTAGTATGAGGCCAAGGACTAGTCGCAAGGGCATGATTTTCCCCAGACTAGTCCACCCTCTTAGCATGTTAGCACACACACAGGGACGTGCTAAGATGCTATTCAATGCTCTTTGCCTATTGTCATCAGTGGTGACGCGCGCACCTGTGTCTGTTGTCACCGCATCAGACGCCGGGCAGTGTGCATAATCAGAATGCACTGCACTTCCTGTCATGCACACGATGAAGCCGGATGTATGCGTCCAGGCTTCAGAGAGGTCTAGTGTGCATGACCGAAAGTGCAGGACATTTTGATCATGTGCACTGCACAGCGTCTGATGCAGTGACAACGGACACACGTACGCATGTCACCGCTGATAACGCTGGGGAATGAGCATTGAATATCATGTTAACATGCCACTGTGGGTTTGCTAACATGATAAGAGAGCAGAATGAGAGCAGGAACTAACGCCCTTGGGACTAGTCTCTGCGCTCATTAGCATATCATAAAGGATCTTTAGAAATACTTTTTCTAAAAATCACTTTATGTATGCTACTAGATACAAAAATGGTTAGAAAGGGATTAGCAATAGGCACCTAGAACTGCTTGTGGTTCTGGGTGCATATTGCACCTGACAGGTTCCCTGTAAGCCTCATTCACACATCCATTTTTCATGTACAGTACAGACCAAAAGTGTGGACACACCTTCCCATCTCTAAAATAACTATTAAGAGGAGACTTTGTGCAGCAGGCCTTAATGGTAAAATAGCTGCTAGGAAACCACTGCTAAGGATAGGCAACAAGCAGAAGAGACTTGCTTGGGCTAAAGAACACAAGGAATGGACATTAGACCAGTGGAAATCTGTGCTTTGGTCTGATGAGTCCAAATTTGAGATCTTTGGATCCAACCACCGTGTCTTTGAAGAAAAGGTGAACGGATGGACTCTACATGCCTGGTTCCCACCGTGAAGCATAGAGGAGGAGGTATGATGGTGTGGGGGTGCTTTGCTGGTGACACTGTTGGGGATTTATTCAAAATTGAAGACATACTAAACCAGCATGGCTACCACAGCATCTTGGAGTGGCGTGCTATTCCATCCGGTTTGCGTTTAGTTGGACCATCATTTATTTTTCAACAGAACAATGACCCCAAACACACCTTCAGGCTGTGTAAGGGCTATTTGACTAAGAAGGAGAGTGATGGGATGCTACTCCAGATGACCTGGCCTCCACAGTCACCAGACCTGAACCCAATCGAGATGGTTTGGGGGGAGCTGGACCGCAGAGTGAAGGCAAAAGGGCCAACAAGTGCTAAGCATTTCAGGGAACTCCTTCAAGACTGTTGGAAAACCATTTCCGGTGACTAACTCTTGAAGGTCATCAAGAGAATGCCAAGAGTGTGCAAAGCAGTAATCAAAGCAAAAGGTGGCTACTTTGAAGAACCTAGAATATAAGACATATTTTCAGTTGTTTCACACTTTTTTAAGTATTTCATTCCACATGTTTTCATTCATAGTTTTGATGTCTTCAATGTGAATCTACAATTTTTAGAGTCATGAAAACTCTTTGAATGAGAAGGTGTGTCCAAACTTTTGGTCTGTACTGTATATGTCAGTTTTTTACTGGCATCACAGATTATAACTATTAGTACAAGTTTATGGGTCCGTGGAAATGACAACTTGTACACAGATGGTATCAGTATTCCCTCCGTGTGCTGTCCATGATTAACATTACAAAAGGTAGGAGAAGTTTTGTAAGTTATTTTTTCATGCACACGGAAAATCGTTGCTGAAAATCTGATGGTAAAACCGACACAGATGAGACGACCAAACACTGATTAAAAATTGATCCAAAACACTGATGACATTCGTACACAGTATGAACTAAGCTGAAGTTGAAAAGAGGTTGGCTTCTACAAATAGATAATGATCCTAAACACAGCAATTTTGACCGGGGTGTCCAAACTTTTGTATGCCACTGTATACAGTATGTAACGTAAGTGCACAGATAAATCCAATGACTCGCCGGTGATGTAATTAATTTTCCTATTCACCTGATTCACATCTCTATGTCGTCTTCTAGTCAGGACTTATTTCTGCAAAATATAATAGGGAGATATCTATGGCTGATCACTTGTATAGCACCTTCTCCCACTTTGACGCTGCGCTTGATGAAGCAGAAAAGCAATAGAATGCTGTCTGTTATGTTCAGGAGACCGCTGACATTCCCATAAATATCCAAGTCAAGGGCAAACTCTTTCCCTATCCAGGGATAGAGGCAACCCAAGAACTAAGATCCACTACCCCAAGAGTCCAAGAGGAAAAACCTGGTACACCCCAAAAATAGAGCACAAGAGTGGTTGGAAACTAACTGGCGGCAACCCCCTGACTATATACACAACTAGAAATAGCATTGGAGCATGCCAACTCTACTTAGATGCCTAGTCACCGCCTAAGAAACTAGCTAACCTCAAAGATGAAGAAAGGAATCCTTACTTGCCTCAGAGCAGCCCCAAAGGGATAGTTAAAGCCCCCAACATATATTGACGATTATATAAGAAGTAAACAATACACAGTTGGTTAGGGGTAGACTTGAGCAAAGAGAGGCCCTGCTAACTATGACACAAAGGATAGGATAGATCATTGGATGCAGCCAGCAAAACCCCTAATATACTCCAACTCCTGATGATCAAAATTCCCTTAGAACCACACGATCCTCCACCCACTACATCAGGGAACTCTTGTGCAAGGCGCCGGGCAGGATTGGCATCCAAAGAGGTTGTCACAAAAATGGCTTAGTATCAACTGCCATAAGCAGAAAAATATTCAATGTCCAACAGGACTAATAGTGAGCAGTACATTGAAGTGGTATACTAAGTACAACAAAAGTAAATATACAAAAATATAGAAAAAAGCATTCACTGGATTCTCAGCAATGTCCCTTTGCTAAAGACCATCATTTTTGAAATGCATATTTGAGCGAAAAAAAAAACGCAAAACCATGTTCAGACAGAGAGAAAAAAACTCCACTATGCGTTTTTTCACTAAGAATGAACAGCTTCCATAGCATTTTAAAATGAATTGAAATAGAGTCAAATAAACATTGCACACAAGAGAAAAATGCATGAAAACCATTCAGTCACAGGAAAAAAGACAAAGTACTTATCCCAGACTCCAAAAAGTGAAATCAAGATGACTAGGAAAAAAGGCAAAAATTGCATCCAAAAAGACAGGCAGCACTGGAAAACTCCAAGAAAAAAAACAGGCTGGAGCACACTGAAGAAGTATCCAGCGGATCACAAGCACACTGCCAACATGACAGGAGGACCAGGTGTTCAAGACATATTCACTGGAGCAAGATTGACACAGGAAACAATATCACCAGCGTCAGTCTGAGGCAGAATTCATTCATTTATACACACGAGCTGGACATGATTGGCCCACTGGGATTAGAGCCAGACCCTACACCCGTCTTAGTGACAAGCAAAGAACCTGACACACTTCCAGAACTTGCTACTAGAGGGAGCCCAGAAGCATCCTCATAAACAATCTTAGCCTTTTCACAACCAGCAGCAGCCAAGCCAACAGAAG
This sequence comes from Anomaloglossus baeobatrachus, assembly GCF_048569485.1. NCBI lineage: Eukaryota > Metazoa > Chordata > Amphibia > Anura > Aromobatidae > Anomaloglossus > Anomaloglossus baeobatrachus. The sequence continues at coordinate 511,628,237 of NC_134358.1, forward strand.
CACCATCCATAACAGCTGCCCTTGTTTCCTATACCTCCTTTTTTTCTCCCCTTGCAATAACATTATACCCCAAAATAAAATAAATAAAATATATTGCAGTAGTGATATCCTCCTTTTCATCCCCTCACAAAAACGTCCTCCTCAAAATTGGGGGGGGGGGGGGGGGGGGGGGCGCATGCTTTTTTTTTTAATAAAAAACCATATTTATTTAAATAATTAAAGAAGCCACATGGGTTACCTCTTTTTTGATACACAACCAAGATAAGAGCATGGCTGTTGGCTGTAGCCTGTATCTGTATGTTTTATCTGTGCTGGGAATCAATATATGAGGGACCCTGCAACATTTTTATTTATTTATTTTTACACTCTATTCGTGGACCCAGACAGCCGTGGGGGGAACGCATGCTTTTTTTTAAAAAAATGTATTTATGAAATAATTAAAAAACAGCCCCATGGGGTCCCTCTTATTTTGATACACAGCCAAGATAACCCACACGGCTGAGAGCTGCAGCCTGTAGCAGTCAGCTTTTTTTATATACTTATTTTTACACTCCATTAGTGGACCCATACAGCCTCTGTGAGGGCAGCCAATCAAAAACGCCAACACGCTGGCAGTCTGACTGCAGCCAATCACAGATATTGGCAGAGAGGTTGGGTGGGGGAAGCAGTGCATATGCATGAGATCTAATGAGTGGACCCGGAAGTAGTGTGACAACCATGGGGAATCTCAGAAAGTCATTTTTTTTTCTCTGCGTCTCCCACTCACAGTAATGCCAGTAGCAAGATGACAATGGCATTACTGCGATTGGAAAGCAATAATAGAATGTTTAGTATCTGAAAATCAGGTGCCAAACATGCTGGGTAGGGGTCTCAAATCTCACAAAGCAAATACGAAAATACTCGGCGAGTAATAAATATTGTGAATACCTTAATATGCATGCAGGTAACAAATACTGTTGAATATATTTGCTCATCACTACTTATGTCCTCTTTTTTCGCAGCCAAACTATAGTTAAATTCCCCTTTGTATCTCGCATAGTAGTAGTGTTTATCTTTGTGCCCAAACACAGCCTCCACCCTAGTGCTTGTGGCACCCATACAGTAGTAACATAAATCATTTCTTCCCTCATACCAGTGGCCTGTATGGGTGCTGTAGAGCGGGGAGCTAGTGGCTCTCTGCATTACAATTCTTTTAACCTGGATGTCCATCTAAGGAAACACCCATAGATAAAATAGCGCTGGCACTGGTGAGCCTCTCGATTGTAACACCCCTACGGTCTGGATATGAAGCTGGTGAATAAGCCGATGATCTTTCTTAATTTTATTCTTCACGGTTTCTCTCAGTCAATCAAATAATGATCTAATATTTCTATTACTTATGGCAGCTGTATATTTGACATCTAAATATTGGACAATGCAGAGGAATTGTTGAGAGTGATGAGGATTTTGGAGAAAATAGAAGAACCTGGAGCAATCCAGAGAGGCAGATATAAGTGTTATGCTCGCAGGTGTGAGCGGGGAGTGGACCTACTGCGTCACAGCACACAGAATACCTGAAGGGTGTGACTATGGCTTACACCAAGTTTTTACCAGAGTCTCTGATGGTGTGGGTGGATTGGAGCTGCAGGTAGAACCCAGATGCCACTCACGAAGAGTAGGTGCTGAGACAGCTGACCCCAGCGGTATGAACACTGGCAATCTCTGATGAGGCAGGTGCAGCCGTGATGGCTGACGTGGCAGGCTATGCCAGTATAGTACGATGCAGCAGTATCAATTACAGCAGGCTTGGTCGATGTGCTACGATGCAGCAATTGCCGGTACAGCAAGCTCGGCCAATGTGGTACGATGCATCAGCGGCCGGTTCAGCCAACTTGGCTGATAGGGCATGATACAACAGTGGTGACTAGAGTTGAGCGCGGTTCGCGGTTCGAGGTTCTCCAGTTCGCGGCTCGAGTGATTTTGGGGGCTGTTCTAGATCGAACTAGAACTCGAGCTTTTTGCTAAAGCTCGATAGTTCTAGATACGTTCGAGAACGGTTCTAGCAGCAAAAAGCAGGGCTTTTTACAGCTACAGTGTGCAGGAGCCATCGCTGGCAGCCTGCCAGAAGCTGGTAACCAAGATAAACATCGGGTATCCAAGCAAAGCGCTTTGGTTAGTAACCCGATGTTTATCCTAGCTACGAGCAGGAAGCCCACACTTCCCCGCTCAGCTCACTCCGCCCCCTCCTGCACGTACACACACACTCACACACACACACACACACACACACACGTCCCCAGCCATGCAGTCCACGACACTGACGTCCTCCTGGCACTCTGCACACATGGTGCCGCTCGGCTTACCTGCGGTGATGAAGTCCCGACCTCAGCGCTGTCACTGTCCTCCATGGCCGCCGCTTGTCACATCACCTTCTCTCGCTTCCGACCCGAGACTGACTAGCGGTGACGTCACGGGCCTCTCGCGATACTTGGCTGTGAAGGCGGCGGTCATTGAACTCAGTGACAGGTGCTGTCAGCAGTGCAGGAGATCAGCGCAGGTAATGTACCTCGCTGACAGCAGCACTTGTCATCCCCTGCAGTGACCTGGGCTGACCCATTGATGTTAGCTCAGGTCACTGCACTGCTCTCCCAGCCAATGGGGAACATCCTGCTCTTTATTGACTGGGACAGTGTGGATCGTCATGGCAACCCCTTGGATTACACCAGATCTGGATTTGTTTTTCTTTCTAATAAATTGGTTAAAAAGGGAATGTATTGGGGAGTGTTTTTTCAAATAAAAATGTGTTTGTCGTCTATTTTTTTTTATTACTGACTGGGATGGTGATGTCGGGTATCTGATACATGCCTGACCTCACCAACCCCAGGGCTTGGTGCCAGGTGACATTACACATCTGGTATTAACCCCATATATTACCCCGTTTGCCACCGCACCAGGGCACGGGATGAGCTGGGGCGAAGCACCAGGATTGGCGCATCTAATGGATGCGCCACTTCTGGGGCGGCTGCGGCCTGCTATTTTTAGGCTGGGGAGAGTCCAATAACCATGAACCTCCCTAGTCTGAGAATATCAGACCCCAGCTGTCTGCTTTACCTTGGCTGGTGATCCAATTTTGGGGGGACCCCGTGCACAGCAGCGAGCCGGCCGCATTCACCCTACTCCTCTGATTTCTGTCGCATGTGCCATGACACATGCGACAGAAAACTCCTCCCCAGGCCCTGCCAGGTCACCCCCTATAACCACACCGGTGTTCCCCGGTGTCCCACGGTACCTGTGCAGCATTGATCCCCCACGGCCCTCTCCTTCACAATAGACGCTGCCGCACGCACAGAGCGGCTGTCAGCTCAGCTTCCTGTGTTCAGACACAGTGAGTGGTGGTTATGCATCTGTAAGCTAAATGGGCGGCACGGTGGCTCAGTGGTTAGCACTGCAGTTTTGCAGCGCTGAGGTCCTGGGTTCAATTCTCACCAAGGGCACCATCTGCAAGGAGTTTGTATGTTCTCCCCGTGTTTGCGTGGGTTTCCTCCGGGTACTCCGGTTTCCTCCCACACTCCAAAGACATACAGCGCTATGGAATTAATAACGCTATATAAAGGAATAAATTATTATTATTACTGCAATGCCCTGCTCATGAGGTAAGGAACATAATTGATCAGGAGAGCTATATACTACATTTCCAAATGGAGGGATTTGCTTTTATAGTTTCCCTGGTGAACGACTACCAAACATGAGAGTCCGTTATACGCCACAAGAAAACATATCTAAATAGCGAGCTCTGTTGTTAAGTATTCATTCAGCTGGATAACTGGACTTAAAGGGGTATTCCATCTCCAAGATCCTATCCCCAATATATAGTAGGTGGAATAGCAATAATATCAGCAAATACCAATATTTGGAAATGTAGAATAGTTCTCCTGATTAGGCATGCCCTTACCTCATGAGCAGGGCATTGCAGCTTTGGTAGCAACCATTACGACATGGACTCTGCTGCTGTGGACCCGGGGAGAGCGAGTGCAGATTCATTGCACCCACACTCCTCACATGAAGGGTCTGCACTCCTAGAAAATGGGGGATACGTTCCCTGAGTGTCTCCCCCCCATATTCTAGACGGTCCAGAGTCGTCGTGGGACCTCTTTATTTTTTTTCTTACAATAAATTGGTGAAAGAGGAAATGTTTTGGGGACTGTTTTTTCAAATAAATTTCTTTTGTCGATTTTTTTTTTTGTTAGTACTGAGTCAGTTTATGATGTTGGGTATCTAATAGACGCCATGACATCACAAACTGCTGGGCTTGATCTCAGGTGACTTTACAGCTAGTATCAACCCGATTTATTACCCCGTTTTCCACTGCACCAGGGCACGGGATGAGCTGGGGTGAAGCGCCAGGATTGGCGCATCTAGTGGATGCGCCATGTCTGGGGTGCCTGCGGCCTGCTATTTTTAGGCTGTGAAGGCCCAATAACTATGGACCTTCCCACCCTGAGAATACCAGACGACAGCTGTCCGCTTTACCTTGGCTGGTGATCCAATTTGGGGGGGACCCTACTTTTTTTGTGTAATTATTAATATTTATAAAATAATTATAAAAAAAGAGCCTGGGGGGACCTCCACATTGGATCCTCAACCACAATAAAGCTGCCAGCTGTGGTTTTCAGGCTACAGCCGTCTGCTTTACCCTAGCTGGCTATCAAAAATGGGGGGACCCAACGTCATTTTTTTTTTAACTATTTTTTAAATAGAAAAAATTAATGGGCTTCCCTGTATTTTGGTTGCCAACCAAGGTAACGGCAGGCAGATGGGGGTGGCAACCCATAGCTGTCTGCTTTATCTGCGCTGAGAATCAAAAATACCGCGGAGCGCTACGTCATTTTTTTTAAAGATTTATTTTTACAGCACTGTGATGTCCAGCAATCAAAATACAGGGAAGCCCAGTTTGTTTTTAGTTATTTAAATAAATAATTAAAAAAAATATATATGGGCTCCCGCTGCATTTTTTGTATTGCTAGCTAAGGGTAATCCAAGCAGCTACTGGCTGCTAACCCCCACTGCTTGGTGTTACCTTCACTGGCAATGGAAAATCCAGGGAAGCATTTTTTATTTTTTTTGCCAAAAAACTACAAAAAAAGGACGTGAGCTTCGCCATATTTTTGTATGCTAGCCAGGTATAGCAGGCAGGTGCTGGAAGAGTTGGATACAGCGCCAGAAGATGGCGCTTCTATGAAAGTGCCATTTTCTGAGGCGGCTGCAGACTGCAATTCGCAGCAGTGGGGCCCAGAAAGCTCAGGCCAACCTGTGCTGCGGATTCCAATCCCCAGCTGCCTAGTTGTACCTGGCTGGACACAAAAATGGGGCGAAGCCTATGTCATTTGTTTTCTAATTATTTCATGAAATTCATGAAATAATAAAAAAAGGGCTTCCCTTTATTTTTGGTTCCGAGCCGGGTACAAATAGGCAACTGGGGGTTGGGGGCAGCTGTACCTGCCTGCTGTACCTGGCTAGCATACAAAAATATGGCGAAGCCCACATAATTTTTTCAGGGGGCAAAAAACTTCTGCATACAGTCCTGGATGGAGTATGCTGAGCCTTGTAGTTCTGCAGCTGCTGTCTGTCTGTATGGAGAAGAGCAGACAGCAGGTGCAGAACTACAAGGTTCAGCATACTCCATCCAGGACTGTATGCAGAAGTTTTTTGCCCACCAAAAAAATGACGTGGGCTTCGCCATATTTTTGTATGCTAGCCAGGTACAGCAGGCAGCCACGGGCTGCCTCCAACCCCCAGTTGCCTATTTGTACCCGGCTGGGAACCAAAAATATAGGGAAGCCCGTTTTTTTTAATTATTTCACTTATTTCATGAAATAATTAAAAAACAAATGACGTGGGCTTCGCCTCATTTTTGTGTCCAGCCAGGTACAACTAAGCAGCTGGGGATTGGAATCCACAGCACAGGTTAGCCCGAGGTTTCTGGGCGCCTCTGCTGCGAATTGCAGTCCGCAGCCGCCCCAGAAAATGGCGCTCTCATAGAAGCGCCATCATCTGGCGCTGTATCCAACTCTTCCAATAGCCCTGGAGCCGGGTGGCTTGTTGGGTAATCATGAGTTAATACTGGCTTTGTTTTACTAGCCAGTATTAAGCCAGAGATTCTTAATGTCAGGCACGTTTGATCCGGCCATTAAGAATCTCCAATAAAGGGTTAAAAAAAAACACCACACAGAGAAAAAATACTTTAATAGAAATAAATACACAGACACTTTAGAGACTCCATCTTTATTACCCCCTGTCAGCCCTCCACGATCCATGGTCTTCTGTCTTTCTCGTTCAACAAATGCAGCTCTGCTCCATCACTGCTGCATGGGGGAAGACGCTGCTTCCCGTGCAGCCTTCACTCCGTGAAGGCTGCACGGGAAGCAGCATGCAGCCTTCACTCCGTGAGAGATCAGTGCTGCTGGCGGTGACAGACGCGTTACCATAGCAACAGGGCCCCGATCATGTGATTCCCAGAGCCGCGGTTAGCGGTGACGTCACCGCTAACTGCGTTGCTATGGCAACGGGGATCTCCGTTAATGACCGGCTGTGTCAGCCGGTCCCTAACGGAACAGGGAGTCGACCGTGTGCTAGAGCATGTCGCCGGTACACGGCGATACACAAATGTGCACCGTGTACCGGAGAGTGCAATGACAGGTCCTACATGACGCGTCATAGTCATGTGACCAGTCTGTGGCCAATGAGATAATAGCCACGTGACTGGTCACATGGCTATTTTGACGTCACGATAGGTCCTGCATCACTGCTGGCAGTGCTGGTCACCGGGAGGATTCAGCAATCATCGGATGGAATAGCGGCAGGAGAGAGAGTGCAGGAGGGATCGCGGGGACCGGTAAGTGTTATGGCAATGTTTATTAACTGTATGTGCACATTTATAATGCGTTATTATGTGTTTGTGATTGCCTCCCATTATATCCTATTGGTTCAAGTTCGGTTCGTCGAACGTTCGCCGAACTGAACTCGAACGAGACCTCCGTTCGACGAACCGAACTCGAGCCGAACCACGGCCAGTTCGCTCATCTCTAGTGGTGACCAGTATTGCAGGCTCGGCCTATATGGTATGATGCAGCAGCGGCAGCCAGGATAGCAGGCTTGGCTGATATGGAATAATGTAGCAGCAGCAGCGAGACTACAGAACAGACAGGAGTAAGTAATACAGCAGCAGACAGGTAAGGACCTGAACAAGTAGCAATCCATCTCTAGGAATAGACCACATTGCCATAAAGGGAGGGAAACTTAAATACCTGATGCCTCTTAGCCACAGGCTGAAAGACACTTCAGGTTAGAGTCCGCTGGCCCTTTAAGAATAGGAGCACTCACACTATAAGGGCTCTTTCCACTTGTGATTTCTATGTGCGAGTGCGATCCGATAAAAAATCGCATCGCACTCGCACCAGTGTTAATCAATGAGGCCGTATCCTCTTGCTAAATTTTTATTGGCACAACTCGTGCTATCAGTGAAATCGCAGCATGCTGCGATTTCACCGAGTCTCAGCTCTCGCACCCCCATGCAATCCTATGAGAGCGAGAAAAAAATCAGAATCCGAGTGGCATGCGCATGTCATACAGATGGCATACGCATGTCACACGGATCCTTGACACTTGCATACCGCGTCAGACTGGCTACCAGAGGAATCTCCAGTAATACCAGTCCTGGCCGTGGTTACATGCACTTAACTCCGGAGCTGTCACCTGAGCTCCAGAGTGCAGCCTGAACAGCGAGTACCGAGTGATTGATTCCCCGGCAATTGCTGTTCAGTTCAGCACAGCTGCAGACAGACCGGGCTGATTTCTGGAGCTCAGGTGACAGATCCGGGGTTCAGTGAAGGTAACCGCGGTCAGGCCTCGTATTACTGGAGATTCCTCCCGTAGCCAGTTTGACGCAGCATGCATAAACACTCACATAGCACTCGCATGACGCTCGCATATCATACGGATGCTATGTGAGGAAAAAAACACACATCGTACGCAGACCACACGCAGGACATACACAGGACACTCGACTCACATTTGTAGCCGAGTGTCGCTGTGAATTTGTAATCGCAAGTGGAGAAGAGCCCTAAGAGTGTTTCCCGGAGAAATGTGTATCATGCAAAGGCCCCGGGAGTTGGCAGCAGGGACCAGGGACAAGGCAGCTACCACTGACGGGTCGGGAGGATGAGTGTCCCGATGTCCCCAATGGGAGAGGGGGGCAGTACAGTGCGGGGACACCAGTAAGGACGCTACAATAAGAATCATCTTCAGTCCTTGTCTCAGTGGTTTATCGGGAGACTGTCTACGCATGCTTAGATTTTCCATGTCAGTATTATAGTAGAAAAAAAAAAATCTTAACTGTGACTAACAATCTCATCTACTATTTAATTGCCATTATTCTGTGGCCAGAAATGTGTGAACATGGATTTAAAAGTGATCAAAGTATCAGGATGTTATGTCTCCACCACTATAAAAAATCCATCATGGTAAAAATGCTACATCTTGGATTGAAATTTTGAATATTAGGCTTCTTATTTGGATGACAATCATTTCCCTTTGGAATGTCCATAGTTTATAAACCCCCAGCATATTATTCCTACTGTATTAATCAAATAAAACAATAGCAATACTGCAGATATACTATATATTATGACTTTTGCGCACAACATTAACATCCTGTACATTTTTCTAGCTTGTGGTTTTCCAAGCTTAAAAGTATATTGCTACACTCCTATTATAATTATAAGCGCATAAATACCTGCCCACACTTGATGAAACTCATCTATCAGTAATAGGCTTATAAATGCACATTCATTACTATAGTTGTGCACAAGCTACAGTCATGCCAAAAAGAAAATTATTGCAATTAGAAATGTTTTGTTATACACGTTTTTTCCTTTGTGTGTATTGGAACATCAGAAAAAAATTGAGGAAAAAAAGGCAATTTGGAGATAATTTCACAAAAAAAACAAAAATGAGCCTAACAAAATTGTTGTTATCTTTCCAAAATTGTGGGTAAACAACTATGTTTCAAGCAGGTGATGATTGTTCAAACTCACCTGTGGTAAGTAACAGGTGTGGGCAATATGAAAAGCACACCTGAACCAGATAAAAAGGGAGAAGTTGACTTAATCTTTGCATTGTGTGTCTGTGTGTGCTACACTAAGCATAGAGAGCAAAAAGAGGAGGAGAGACATATCGGAGGCCTTGAGAACCAAAATGGTTGAAAAATATCAATAACTAGCTGTAGCACCCGGCGTTGCCTTGGATAGTAACTGTGTCTCTGTTTATCTCCCAATCTCTGTCTGTCTCTCTCTGTCTCTATCTCTTTATCTGTCTGTCTCTTTCCTTGTCTGTCTGTCTTTTTCCCTGTCTGTCTGTCTCTCTATCTCTTTCCCTGTCTTTCTCTATGTATTTCCCTGTCTCTCTATCTGTCTCTTTCCCTGTCTGTCTCTTTCCCTGTCTGTCTCTTTCCCTGTCTTTCCCTGTCTCTTTCCCTGTCTGTCTTTTTGTCTGTGTCTGTCTCTTTGTCTTACTGTCTCTTTCTGTGCCTGTGTCTGTCTGTCTCTTTCCCTGTCTCTTTCTGTCTCTTTCCCTGTCTCTGTCTGTCTCTTTGTCTGAGTGTCTCTTTGACTGTCTGTCTCTTTGTCTGTCTGTATGTCTCTTTGTCTGTCTCTTTGTCTGTCTTTTCTGTGTCTGTCTGTCTCTTTTCCTGGCTGCATTTTGACATGCCAATATTCCATTCAAGGGCGTAGCTGCGAATTCTTATGAAGTTCTGGCTGCATTGTGGCTCACATCTCCATTGACTTTAATAAAAGCAGGTTTTTTGGTGAATAACGGTAAAGCGCGGGGTTACAATTTCCCCTCAAAACATAGTCTATGACGTTCCCTGAGTCAAATGGAGTGTCTTTGGAAAATTTTGTGATTGTACATGCGACGGTGAGGATTCCTTTAACAGACATTCACACACATACATACATACATACATACACTCAGCTTTATATATTAGATTTCAAGGTTCCAAGCTCATCTCCAGAGATCTTGATGTTCCTTTGTCCAAGAAATTTACAACATGGCACTGTAGCTAATCTGCCTGGACTTTACCAGGTGAGCAATTACCTGTACCTTGTTGTCCTTTATCATTGCATAGGGCCCTATTGCGCTTTTTGCTATTCAGCTTTTTCCTACATTGTTTTTTACATAACAAAGCCACTACATGTACTCAATGAAGAATGGACACATACACTTTATGTGAGAAAGGGTATAAACTTTGGTACATTTTAGAATTGTTGAAATCTCACCCACGTCACTGCTACTGTGATACGTGTAGATTTTCTGATCACGATTACAGAATTTGCGTTGTAAAACATTATAAAGAGAAATTCTTTCTCCAGAGACCTCTCTGCTGTAAAATAATACTTTTTTTTTATTAAAATGTTATTTATACATCTGTCTGTTATAATCCTATATCATGGTTGCCCTATTGCATGACGCCACCATCACAGTGCCCAACTTTAAAATTCTGATGAAGACACTGGCACGTTGGTTGCCGGTGACTTATGACTCAGCATCGTGTTCAAAAAGAATCTCCTACTCCCTATTTACAATGCTAAGAAAAAATCAGCCTCTGACAGAGACTAAATACACAATGAGAACATTTTAAAAAGATGAGCCTTAACATCGTGGTATCAAAGTATTTCCTCTACACCAGCTTGTGGTTTTTAATAGGCAGTGAAGACTGTTAGAGCAAGAGTTGAGGAATGCGTACGTTATAGCTGCATATGTAAAGCTATTGATCTTAAGCCATCATCTCATCTTTTTCTCTTTTCCTGCCATCAAGGAGTTCACGCGCTCCGTCAGACTGGTCAAATGTGTAGAATCTGACTAACAAGTTTATTATATCTGACACAGCCACAAGAAGAACAGAAAGATCTTTCATGAGTCTTTCCAGTTTCTGTAGTGCACACCAATATCCACGGAGAGTCGGAGCTTTCTTTCCGCTGGATCTTGAATATCCTTAGTGCATCAAATTACTATTGTAAGCAAGATATACACATTTTTTCTGTTATATTATTTGTAGATTTTTTTCAATTCTAGGCACTTTAGGTATTTTTTAGAGATCAAATTGACTAAACTGGTGCAATTAAAGGGACTCTACCGATGGCTACCTCTGCGGGAATAGCCATATCTAGGATGAGGGGCTTTATATTACTTTTACATTTTCTATCCAGTATTTATAAAAAGAAGTATATATATATATATATATATATACACACTGTATGCATGTATTTTCCTTGCATACAAGGGTAAAGTGATTCTGTCACCAGGTTTATTATTTAACAGATCTCATAGACCTGATGAGGTACTTCTTGTTTTTTTTTTTTTTAAACCAAATTTTTATTTCTTTTCTTGTAATGGTAAAATAGGGTACAGAATGAAGAAAATAAGGGTCAACAAATCAAAATATCAAATAACATAGTCTCTACAATTTATCGATCAAATATTTGTCACGGTCATCAAATTTGCTCCTTCCCCTTCTTCGTCAATGTATATTTCCATTATTCAGTCTCCGCTACCCCCCTTCAGTATTCCTTGATAACTTGTTACAAACATTACTTATAAACACTATCCCTCCCATCCCCCCCTCCCCTCCCATCCCCCCTCCCCTCTCCATGCGACACAACCCAGAATTTGGCCAACTATACTTTCAGCTCGCACAGGGACCCTGACAGGTCTTCTTTCATGTCCCATTCCGTAGACACAAATGTGGACATTATTTGTATTATTTCTTCTCTAGAACATATAATGCTTATGAACTTTCTCCATTTACTGAAAAATGTTGCTGTCATCCTTTCTTTACACCTCTCCACCATCACCTTCTCCAACATGAGCGTTTTTTCCAATTGATTAACAAGTTCTTCTTTTGTTGGTATTTCCTTCACCAGCCACTTCTGAAGAATAGCCCTTTTATTTATCATTGCTATATCATGGAAAAGATTTGGTAACTTGTCTCCCCCTTTCTCTCCCTTCTCCCGATGCTGATAGTGAAATAACCAGACCATTGGATCCAACTCTACATTTCTATTCCAGATTTTCCTCACTACCCCTTGGACTTGTTTCCAAAATCTTTCAATCCTTTCGCACTGCCATATCCCATGATATAGATCTGTTTTTTCCGTACCACAATTTGGACAACTCATCATCTTATCTGGATCTCTTGCATTCAGTATATTAAATCCATAGATAGCTCTATGTATGATCCTGAATTGGGTATCTCTTAAGTTCTCATTCACAATCTTCTTTCTCATCACCATCCAACCATTCAAAATCTTCTCCTCCACCTCTTGATCTCCCAACTGCTTTGCCCACCCTTCCAACATTCTTCCTGATATGTTAGGGACTAACACTTCTCTCATATTTCCATAAAGACTTGATATATTTGTGGCATGGATGTCCCTATATATGATCGCATCCATCTGATTTGCCTCATATTCTTTATTTATGTTGTATAGTTTCTTCATTATCCCTTGTTTCACCTGTTCAAACTGGAGAGTCTGGAATGGGCGCAAGTCATACTTTGCTCTCAACTCCTCACACGTCATCCATCTCCGTTCTGTATCATGCATCAGGTTTTTTAGAGTTCCAATCCGTTTTTCCCTCCATTCTTTAAAGAGATAATTTTCCCTTCCCTGTGGAAAGTCAAGACAAGCCCATATATTAAGGAATTTGTAGATGTTCCAGGCTAACCCAAACTTTTTCCTAACTTTCCTAACTACTTTCCAAGTCATCACTGTGTCTCTACAAATCAGTGAGTGTTTAATATTGGGCGGCAAATTTGGAATGGAGGTATGTAGGATTGAACTCAGGTCCCAAAATTTACAAAATTTAGCCTCTATATCCCAGTCAGAATACCTACTTGTTTGTCTAATCCAATCAACTACATGTCTTAAGATACAGGCCAAATTGTACCCCATGATGTTAGGTAGTCTGATCCCTCCATTTTCCGTTGATAACATTAGCTTTTTGGCACTAATCCTCGGCCTATATCCCTTCCACAAAAACCGTGAGAACACTTGTCAATCTGTTCACATCCGAGTGTTTAAGAAGCAATGGCATTGTCTGCATTGGATAAAGAAGCTTGGAAAAGCTCATCATTTTTATTAGATGATTTCTTCCCAGAAGAGTCAACGGCAAATATGCCCAACCTTGCAGTTCACGTTCAATTTTCTCGATCAAAGGGGAATAATTTAATGAATATATGGTCTTAGTATCCCTCCCAACCTGTACTCCCAAGTATTTAATTGTATTTCTAGCTATTGGAATGTCACATAATGCACCCCTCTCCCCCTCCACTCTCTTTCCGTCCAAGAAGAGAATTTCACATTTGTTTTTCTTAAGTCTAAACCCTGCTAACATCCCAAACTCCTCAATTTGTTCTATGACTCTACTCAATTGCGTTTCAGGTTTGCTCATGAACAGGATTATATCGTCAGCAAATAAGGCTGAGTGCAATGACTTCCTCCCTACCTTGATCCCTTCAAACCACCCCCCCTCATTCAAACGTCTAGCCAGTGGTTCAGTAGCCAAGTTAAACAATAACCCTGCTAACATCCCAAACTCCTCAATTTGTTCTATGACTCTACTCAATTGCGTTTCAGGTTTGCTCATGAACAGGATTAAATCGTCAGCAAATAAGGCTGAGTGCAATGACTTCCTCCCTACCTTGATCCCTTCAAACCACCCCCCCTCATTCAAACGTCTAGCCAGTGGTTCAGTAGCCAAGTTAAACAATAGTGGTGACATCGGGCATCCTTGCCTGATTCCCTTCATCAAAGGAAATGTTTTTGACAGAAATCCCGGGGTACTCACTCTTGCCTGAGGATTTGCATAAGGGACCCTCACAAAATTCCTAAAAGCTCCGTGTAAGCCCAGGTGATCTAACACCTGTTCCAGCCATGACCACCTCACATTGTCAAAGGCTTTCTCCGCATCCAAGGCGATCAAGGGTGGATGCCCCTCCCCCCTTCTCTCCTCTGCTTTACTACATCAATTGCTAGCATTACTTTCCTAATGTTTGTCACCACTGAACGTCCTTTAACAAAGCCAGCCTGGGGGAGATCTATAATCTCTGGCAATACTGCCGCTAACCTATTTGCCATCAACTTCGCTAAAATATTTAGGTCTTGATTAATCAGCGAGATGGGCCTATAACTAGATGGGTCTTCTAAATTCTTTCCTCCTTTAGGAATGAGCTTTATATAGGCTGTATTAAGTGTACCCGATATTCTTTCCCCGTCCATTATCTTATTGAATAACTCTGTCAGTATAGGTGAGATTTGATCCTTCATAATTTTGAAAAAACTGCCGCTAAAGCCATCTGGTCCCGGGGCCTTTGTCGTTTTTAACTCTCCTATAACCTGTAGCACTTCCTCCTCCATCACCTCTTTATTCAGAGCCTGTAAATTTTCCTCCGTGAGTGTAGGCATTTTTGTTCCTTTTAACCACTCATTTCCTTCTCTCCTATCATCTAACCCCTCCTCTTTATATAAACCTGCATAGAAGTCTCCAAGAATGTTGTTTATCTCTTTGGGATGTGTCGTTTTACTCCCCACAGCATTTTTCAGTGACATAATATGTGTCATCGGTCGTCGTCCCCTTGCCAGATTTGCCAATAACTTCCCTGCCTTGTTCCCGAAACGATTCAACTCTGCCTCTTGTTGTGTCCTGTACATACCTTCTTTCCTTTCTACCCAGTTCTCAAAATTGCCCTTTGCCTCCACCCACTTTGCTTTTGTCACCCTTGATGGTTTTTCTAAGAAGTCAGTATATGCTTCCCTGACTGCCCGGCTAGCCTCCTGAAACTTTACTTGTGCCTGTCGTTTCGCCTTTGTCGTATATCCTATCACTTTTCCTCTCAAAACTGCCTTAGCCGTCTCCCAATACAATAGTGTTTCCCCACTGTGCTCCTGATTCGTCAATGTATAATCCACCCACCATTCTCTCAGTATTCTATGGAAGTTCTCATCCAAAGTCAAGAATGAGGGGAAGCGCCATATATAATCCTGTCCTCTCTGAACTTTGTCAGCTATACTGACTACCACTGGGCTGTGATCCGATATTACCATAGTCTCTATAAGTATCTCTTCTACCCTCTGCAATAAATTCTCACTTGTCAGCCAAAGGTCAATCCTTGACCAAGAGTCGTGTGGGTGGGAATAGTGTGTAAATTCTCTCTCTTGCGGGTGATATAATCTCCAGCAATCCCATAGTGTAGTTGTATTTAACAATGCTCTTAGCGACCCCTCCGTGTTCCTCCCCTGCTTCCCCTGACTCCTCCTGTCTTCTTCCTGAGAAACCACTATATTAAAGTCTCCCCCCACCAATTTACATGTATCCCCATCCAGCAAAATCTTATTAGCTATATTTAAAAAAAACAAAAAACAAAAAAAACCTTTGTTCCATATTGGGTGCATATATATTGTGGATACTAAAAGTGCCTTGAGTACCTGAAATCTTTATATGTATGTACCTTCCTTCTTCATCTGAATCTTGTGTTTCTACCTCGTGTGCAAAGTTTTTATTGATCAAAATAAGAACCCCTGCTTTCCTACCTTTTGAGGCCGACCCATATACCCTTCCCACCCACATTTTGTTCATACGGAAGAACTCATCCTTTTGCAAGTGTGTCTCCTGTAATAAAGCAATATCAACCTTAAGCTTCTTGAGATAACGTAGTATCATATTTCGTTTGTGCGGCAATCTGAGTCCCTTAACATTCCACGTAATGAGCTTAACCATAATCCCCAAAATCAACAGTTCCTTTTTCAGGCCGTGTTGCATGGGTTCCCCAACTCTCTTCCCCTCCCCTCCCCTCCCCCAACTGTATATAACCCCTCCCATCCCCAACTTTACAAATACAATTAACGTCTTCCATTTTTTCTGAGATGATTGAGACTCCTTTCAAACCCCTGCTTCAAGTCAAGCTCTCCATGAAGCCACCCCACTAAGTCACCTCTCCCCCTCTATTGGCTATTAACTCCTTGCCCCTAAACAGCCTTTATAAATTTATCAAGGTCCTAAAACCGTCATTAAGAGAAGAAAAAGAGAGAGAAAAGAAAAAAAAAGCATTAGTAGATGATAAAAGGGAAAAAGTGATAAGCATGAAAAAGAGAGAGAGAGAAAAAGGGAGCAAAAGAAAAAGAGATAGAGAAGAAGAAAGAGAAAAGTAGGTAGGCGAGACTTTAGAGAGTTAAGGCACATTTGTCACCATACGGCTCCATTCAGCAGTCTCAAATTAAGTCCTTGTCTTGCCTGCTTGTTCATGAGCTGCTGCCTCTTCCTCCTCTTTTCCCAGCTGAAGTCGCCATCTGTCGCTTTTCCTTCGGACTGGCTGGTCTGGATCTCGATTGACTCCACTCTGGCTCGTTGTCGGGTCTAACTGCAGATGTTATGTTTGCAGGATCTGCATGTTTCGGATCAGTGAAAGTCCCTTCTTTTCCATTCCTCTCCTGTCACCGTGTTCTCCCCTCCTGTAGTATCTCTTGCTCCGCCTCTGAAGGATCCCGAAAAGTCTTTGTGACCCCATCTGCTCCTCTTACTCTTAGTATTGCTGGGTATAAAAGCTGAAATTTAATGTTTTTGTGATAGAGGGCAGTGCAGATCTGGCTAAATGCTTTTCTTTTTTGTGTGACTTCTGCCGAATAGTTGTTAGGGCCAGGTGAAAGGGCAGACCCAGGAGGTGGATCCACTGGGCCGAACTCCTTGATGATGGTAAGGGGTCCGGTAGCTGGAGCACTACAGGTAGCAGGGCAGTCCGTGCACAAGAGTATAATGGAGAAGTCCCAGCACCTGTAGTGCTCCAGCTACCGGACCCCTTACCATCATCAAGGAGTTCGGCCCAGTGGATCCACCTCCTGGGTCTGCCCTTTCACCTGGCCCTAACAGTAAGATCGACAGATTGATCAGGCCATGGATCCCGCTGGAGCACAAACATCTGAGCTGGCCGAACTACGCCAGGAACTGGTGCAACAGCGTGACACCTTACACCGCATTCTGAAGTTCCTGACGTCTGTGGACCACCGGTTGTACACGTTACAGACTGCCGCCTCGTCTCAGTCCACGCAGCAATCTGTGTCTGGATCTGAACCTGTTGTCTCCGCAGCCTCGCAACTTCGCCTCGCTGCTCCGCCTCGGTATGCCGGGGACCCCAAGAACTGCCGGGGGTTTTTGAACCAGTGCTCGCTGCACTTCAAATTACTCCCGCACCTCTTCGCTTCCGACCAAGCCAAGATAGCCTTTGTGATGTCCCACCTGGAAGGCGAGGCATTGGCCTGGATAAATCCGTTGTGGGAGAACGAGGATCCGGTGACGACCGACATCCGGGAATTCCTTCAGGCTTTTCGAAGTACCTTTGATGAACCGGGACGCACTACTGCGGTTACCTCCTCGCTCCTCCGGCTACGCCAAGGAACCCTGACGGTGGGCCAGTACGCCATCCAGTTTCGCACGCTTGCCTCCGAGCTAGGCTGGAACAACGAGGCATTGACGGCAGCCTTTTGGGAGGGCCTGTCAGGCCGCATTAAGGACGAGTTAGCCGGTCGTGATGTTCCCCGTACCTTGGATGCTTTGGTATCACTAGCCACCCGGATTGATCTCCGTTTTCAGGAACGGTCCAAGGAGGTATCCCGGGAAAAGCGACCAGTCCGTCACGCCTTTGTCCCGCAGAGGTCTACCGTTCCCCCGCCACTGCCGTTCTGCGATTCCACTCCTGAACCAATGCAAATCGACCGACTGAGTCAAGCTGAACAACGCAGAGCAGAGCGACTTGCCCGGGGCCTGTGTTTCTATTGTGGAAGCGGTACACATCTGCTTCGTTCTTGCCCGGAGAGACCAGGTAGACCCCAAGTCCAAGGGATGGTGGGAACCGCCACCCTTGGTACCGGAATCCCTTCAGTCCCGGTTACACAGACTGTCCAGGTCACGACCGAGAAGACCCAGTTCACGGCAGAGGCTCACATTGATTCGGGAGCAGCGGGTAATTTCATCCTACAAGCTACCGTGGACCGTTATCGGATACCGGTCATCCCGCTTGCAAAACCCCTCTGGTTCGCCTCCGTGGACGGAAAACCACTATACGAACCTGTCCGGTACACCACCGAACCCGTGAGACTCTGTATTGGTGCCCTGCACACTGAGACTATTGCGTTATACGTCATCCCGAGAATGACTCCTGTGCTCCTGCTGGGTCTGCCCTGGTTACAACTCCATGACCCTGACATCAGTTGGCGCTCTGGCGCAATCTCTCGCTGGAGTCCCTCGTGCCATGATAACTGTCTACAGCCCGTTCCTCAGCCCCTGGCACCTGACCCTATCATGTCACAAGAAGAGGAGAATATGACGCAGTCCAGCGTTGTACCACAGCTCCTGGCACTTGTGCCTGTGGTGCCACCAGAACCAGAAGTGACGACGCACTCCAGCGTCGTTCCACCGTCCCTGACGATTGAGACTCTAATGCCACCGGCTACCGGGGATGAGTCACTGTCCTGTGCCCGGTCCGAGACGCCCGGGCCGGTCGTCCACGATGCCAGTCCTGTTTCTGACGGTCCTCCTCTTCCCGTTGCCCCCGTTGCCACTGCTGGGAGATCGGCTAAGCGCCGTGCGGCTAAGAAGGCGGTACGGGGTCAGCGGTCCTTCCCCGCCTTTGCGTTGGGTCCCGGTCCGGTGTCTCGATCCGGGGTGCCCCTGGGGTTCTGTGCTCGGAGGGGGGGCTTAGAGGGGGGGTACTGTCACGCTCCCCGTGTCCCAGCACCACTCCTTACCCACTGATCCACTCCACGTGTCCACCGGTCATGGCTGCCGCTCCCGCTCGTGCTCTCCTGTGTCCTGCTCCTGGTCTTATGAGTCTGACTCTGAGTCCTAGCCACATGGTTCTGTATAGGACCAGGCCGCGCCCACTCTCCTAGTCTTATAGGCCCAGCACCCTTGCAGCAGGAAATGACATGAGGCTGTGCTGGGTATATAAGACTGGCCTTTCCATGTGGGCGGGGCCTGATCAACGTGTCCTTAAGCTTGTCTTTAGAGCTAGGTGCTCAGGTCCCCTTGTGCTGTGTCCAGTTACTGTTTGTCTTTTGCTACCGGGTACCTGTGCCTGTTTCCTGTATTGTCCTAAAGAACTCCGTGACCCTGGTGACCTGGTTATACCCGTCCCGGCCACGCCAGTGCTCCGGCTGCCGTGTACCCTGCCCCCCGGTGGGGTACTCGGTCCAGTGGATCCACCTCCTGGGCCCATTAGTCCTCCCGGCCCTGACAATAGTCGCCAAATAATAGAATCTTGTGTCCCTGAATGCATAGTGCCTGTTTCCTATTCCTGAAGGCCCGTAGAATTTCTTCTTTATCTTTGTATTCCAGGTATTTTATAATAACCTGTCTTGCTCTGGACATTTCACCTTGCCTGGAGATATTATCATTGTTACTGTGACCATCTCTTTGCTCCCTTATGGGTCCCACTCTGTGCGCTCTTTCTACACGGCAGCTATGTGGTAAGCCTAAAGCCTGGGGTAATTCTTTTTCACAGATTGAGTCCAAATATTTTGTTGTCACTGTCTCAGGCAGACCCACCAGCCTTAAGTTATTCCTCCTAGATCTGTTTTCAAGATCTTCTATTTTATCCTTCATAAGCTGAGCATTAGTGTTTAGCTCCTTAAATCTGCCCTCCAATCTTGTCAGATTCTCTTCAGCATCAGAAACTCTTTGCTCTACCTCTGTCAGTCTCATATCATGGTGCTCCACATCCTCCTGCAGCGCAGCCAAAGCCTTCTTCACTGAGGCTGCTATTGCCTCTCTGATTTCTGCTGTCAGATGATCTGCCACTTTTTTTGCCAGCCTTTTGTAATCAATCTCATATCTTTCCCCCAAGCCCAATGTCTCTGTACCACTCTGCATACTCTGAATTCTTCTGTTATCTTGGCCTCCTGCACATTGCTGCAGCTGCCCTTGTTGTTCCTCTCCCTCCACCCCCTCCTTCCTCCTCACTGTCGGCGCCATGTTATCTCCACTCACCCCCTACTCCCTCTGCTCTGCTCTGGGCTTGAATGGTGTTCCTCCACTTCTGAGAAGATAACGATCCATGCACTGACAGCTGGTAATTCAGTGCTGCCTCTCTATGTTGGTCTAGGGTGCTGTTTGCTTCTGTAGGTCGCTGTATATTGCAGGGTCTGTATTGAGCTGCTCCTTCTCCCTCCTCACATCTCAGCGCAGGAACAGGAAGTACTGTACTTGTTTTTGAAAATTCATATCTAAAGAACGGAATGGCAGACGTTCAGCCAGATACTAACAAAGCTTTTGAGCTTAAGAATTCACAACTCAATCTCCATTTACCCAACCTGACAGCTGCAGCTTGTACTGAGCATCGTGAGATTTTAGCAGCAGCAGAGGAGGATGGTATCACTGAGAAGCTAGCAATTAGGCTAGGTAGGTGAAGTCTGAGTTATGCTTACCCATACCCATGTGACCAGAAGGGGTGGGGTTTTTTAGCCAACAGAAACATGTTTCTTTCTGGTATCATCTTTGTTGGCTGAGGCCCCGCCTCTTCTGTCACATGGGTATGACCTCACACAGGTCCTGCTAGGTCAATTGTATAATGCTTATGCTAATTCTAACAGGAGGAGGGGATAACTATGTATACCCTCAGATATTATCTGATCCTCAGCTGCTGTCACTCAAGAAGCTGCTGATTTTATAAACTTTACTTTATTGGATTTCAAAACTTAAACATCCGAGCTGACCACTAATCAGCCTGATAGAGCCAGTATAGCACTGGCTTTAGGATATATACTAAAATCCTGGTGATTGGTTCCCTTTAACTTGATACCGGAGCCTGAACATCAATGGAAGTCAAAGATTGGACAGTTTGTTTCTCCACCCAAATACAGCCAGCTACAAACAGAGCATTTCTAAGGGAGTGTGTTTTTTTTTTTGACACACTACATCTGAAAACTTGTTACCCCTAGTGAGAGCCATTCAAAGACTGCAAGTGGCTCTCACTGGGCCGAGCACTAAGCCTACCCGAGCACAGCGATGCTTGATCGAGTGGTTAGCATATGTACAGCACCCGAACTTAGAACTCGTACATAGATTTTTTATAAAAGACTATGTTCGATATGGACCCCTGACCTATACAGTTGTCACGCTCCCGGGGCCACAGAGCTGCTCGTCACAGTGCCGCTTGTCACGGCACCGCTCCTCACTCACCGACCCAGTCCCTGTGCACTCTGACCGCGGCCACTGATCCCGCTTTCCCTCCTCAGCCTCCTCCGTGCTCCCTGCTCGTCGGTCCCGCCATCTTGCTGCAGCCTGGGACTCTGCCTCCAGCTCTGCTGCGTCTCTTCCTCTGCATCCTGTACTGATCTCCGGCTCCCGGGCCTCGCACATGCGAAATAGGGCCAGCGTCTCTTTAACAGGATATGGCTGATAACAGGTATAGGGTATATAAGACTTCCTTTTCCATGTGGGTGGTGCCTTTTCAACGTGCACTAGTAGCTTTCTCTCTTGCCTTAGGTGCTCAGGTCCCTCTGTGTCTCGCACCCAGACCCTGTCTCTGCCCATAGATCCCGACTGCCAGCTTGAGTGTGTCCAGCCCTCCGGTTTCCCAGGAGATTCCCCAATGACAGTCTGCTGAGGATCCCATCATCTTCCGCCAGCCTGTACCCGTTGACGGTTCCGGACTCCATCCGTTATCATGAGTCTGCATCCTCGCTGATCCCGGACTCCATCTGTTACAACCAGTTGGCACCTGTACCCAGTTCCACTCATCAATCCTGATTTCCATTAGCCCACATCTACCGTTGGACCAGCCTCCATATCCTGCACGGACCTCTTAAGGGTGCTAACCCATATTCCTCTTGTGTCCTGGCTGCTGTGCATCTAGGCCCTCTGGGGTGGCTGCCAGACAGTCCCTGTATAGGGGTTCACTCCTGATAGTCTTCCTGGGGGAGGCCGGTGCACTGTCCCATGGATCCTCCTTTGCACCGAACATTACAGCAGTTCATGTTCGCTCATCTCTAACATTGGTCGTCTAGTTAATCTCTGGAGCCTCCACATCGAGAATCGCTGACCACACTTGTCACACTGTAGGTAAGAGCAGGGATGGCCATATTATTGGTGTAGCCTGTGCAGTTAGACAAAAGCCCAAAAGGTCAAATTTCTACCTCCAAAGCAGGTGAAATTGTGTATTTTGATGTGCTATTGGGCTGCAAAGGGCCCATATATTGTTCTTGCACAGGGGCCCTTTTATGTCTGTGTCTGCCAGTGAGTGAGGGGATATAATCTCCATGCATTTGTTCACAGCCCAGCACATGCTCGTAATCTCTCGTGAGTAAGGTCCCCTGCAGACTGTGAATCCTGCTGCTGCACCAGCCGCTTGCTTCTCAAGTGGGAGTATAAGATTGATCAGTGTATAGATAAAAAAGCAAGTGGTGGTTCCTGGACACTGCAAAATCACTGACCTCACAGGTGAACAGTTAACCCTTTAATGCATTAAGGGTTAACTGTTCACCTATGTGGAGGTCAGTGATTCTGCAACGCACAAGCTTCACTGATTGTTTTTTTATCTATACATTGGACATAACTAGAGTAGCACCAGAGGTGAGTAGAGGCTGTTTTTATTTTATATGGGGAAATATAATAATTGAGAAGTAGTTGTCCAAGTAGTGGACAACCCCTTTAAAAATGCATTAGGTTTGTATTGTGAAATCTCTACCCAGGTTTTTGTTGATATGGCTGTACTTGTGATGTCACGACTACACCATGAGAAGACCGGAGCTGAGACATCTGAGCTCAATCATTGACTGCAGCGGTGAAGTTACGGGTACAGCATATGATATCGAATCAGCTTCACATTTCCATGCAGTTGAAACAATAATCATGTTGTCTTACTGTAAAAAAAAAAAATGCATTTTTCATGAAAAACTAAATATTGTAATAATAATTGGAATAATGGATATGGTTTAAGCTGTTACAAGATGCCATCATTTCTCACTTTATTAAATGTATCTACAACAATTAGAACGCCAGAAACTTCAGAGGACTTTCCATTGGTAGTGTATATGATGTTCACAACCATGCTAAAGAAAAAAAACTTTATTTGCCTTTTAAAAAAAAAAAAGTCAATTATTTATTCATGCTTATACAGCATTCTGACATTGGTCATAGTGTTGTCAAAATATTTTATACGTATAACGTAAAAAGGATGTAGATATATCTGGTACCAGCTAAGCAGATAATGGCTTATGTCTCTGTTGGCAACATGTCAGTGTATCATCATATTGATCTACAATAAATTGTTTCAGCTCCATCTGGTGGTAAAACACCTGAACAGTGTATTATTTTACATTTGTTCTTATTGCAGAGCTTTATTATTAATAAAAAGTATTTCAGAGGTAAGGTAAATTAAAGTGTTTCCTTCATCCTAAAGAGAATCTGTCAGCTTTCCTGTCGCGTCTAATTTAAGAAATAATTGTATCTCCCATAAAGTTACAATTCTGGAGCATATTTTCTGAGAACTTTGTTTTGTATAATTAATCTGTTACAATTGCTAGAAATGTATAAATAAATTGCCAACTGGGTGTCAGCACGTAGGGGTGTGTCTGTATACATTCTGAAAGTGTCTAATCAGTGCTGAGACCACCTTGCCGCTGGTTACCGGGCCCACTTGCATTGGCCAATACATAAGCTAAGTATCTCTTTTTCAAATATTCCTATAGCAGTAATGCAATACCAGAGTTCCCTTATCCATTGTTAGCATTCTAGAGTGCAGCTGTATGTATTTTCATGGTTATATTGTGTTTTTAGCTAGCACCTGTTCACACCTGTTGGATGTATGTACGGTTCAATCTTTTTGATATATTTGTAGTGCATTTCTTTCAGACTGAGCACTCTGCTCTATAACCAGGCTGTGTTCATCCTCCATTATATCTGGATCCTTCCTGCCCAGACATGTAGGTTAAAAAACCCCCCAAAAAATGAGCTGTTGCAAATGTTCAATAAACATGCAACATTACAAGCATGTGAATGGCATCCTCAAGACAAGAAAAATACCAAAGAGAAAAATTGTATGAAATATACCCTGACTATAAATAAATAAATTGCAAGTGCTTAATAACAGGGTACTTAGTAAATACATTGTTGCAAAAAGGTAAGAATCTGTCCCACCTCGTCAAGGTGTAGCTATATATATAGAATGTTTTTAACTTTAGTTGGTTAGGGACTGTCCCAGACGGGTACACCTTGTCTAGGTGGGATGGCTTCTTACCTTTTTGCAAAAATGTATATACTAAGCACCTTGTTATTAAGCACTTGCAATTTATTTATTTATAGTCAGGGTATTTTTCATACAATTTTTCTCTTTGTTTTTTTTTCCAGACATGTAGGTTGTTAACCCAGATAGAGACATTTAAGTTAGGGTCCCGGTATACTGAGATCACCTTGCCGCTGGTTACCGAGCTCACATGCATTGGCCAATACATACACCAAGTATCTCTTTTTTCAAATATTCCTATAGCAGTAATGCAATACCAGAGTTCCCTTATCCATTGTTAGCATTCTAGAGTGCAGCTGTATGTATTTTCATGGTTAAATTGTGTTTTTAGCTAGCACCTGTTCACACCTGTTGGATATGCAGGTCAGTCTTTTTGATATATTTGTAGTGCATTTCTTTCTGATTGAGCACTCTATAACCAGGCTGTAGCCATCCTCCTATATGCAGAAATGTGCCTCTCTAGAAATGTTACTCCAGGTTTGCAAATACTGACCGCAGCCTGTCAGTCCCAGCAGCAAAGGGCAAGGGAAGACAGGGGTAAGTGCTCTCCTCATAAACACACCAAACTGATACATTGTGTACAGTGTATTTGATTAGCACAATGTGTAACCAAATGGCACCAATTGTTTTTTTAGTTTAAAAGAATACAAACCTGTGACTGCAATATCCTGTCCTTACATAGGAGACACATAAAAAGGGGTTTTCCCATGAACAAAGTAAATTTTAATGAATAGAGTTTGAATAATCATTAGTTCCACAATTGGATGTGTTAAAAAGAAAATGTTCCTGTGCTGAGATAATCTTATATCTATGTCCCTGTTTTGTACTGTGTAATGGCCGTGTCTGACCGTACAGTGCCGAGGAGAAGGAAAACGTTTACAAACATTACAGCATGGGATCATAGCTGATTCTTTCTGTGAGTTAAAACATTTCCTTGCTGATTTTTAAACATGTTTTACCTCAAAGAAAGCAGCTGCTGTCCTGTGATATACACTCTTTTGTTTCCTTCCCTGCCAGCTTCACTGAATTACTACATTAAATTCAATATGCCACAAATTAATTTGCGGAAATCTCAATACTGGAAATGTAACTGTTCAGAAAATACACATGTGGGAGAGAGGAGGAGGACCCTGCTGACCATAAGAGGAAACATGCAACAGGAGAGAGAGACTAAAGGGTACTTTAAACGCTGCAACATCGCTAATGAGTTATCGTCGGAGTCACAGTGTTTGTGACACACATCCGGCGTCATTAGCGACATCGCAGCGTGTGACACGTACGAGCGACCTTCAACGATCGCAAAAGTGGAAAATATCGTTGGTTTTGGAGAGGTCGTCCAAACACCAAATATCATTGTCTGGTCAGTAGCGATGTTGTTCGTCGTTCCTGCGACAGCACACATCGCTATGTGTGACACCGCAGGAGTGACTAACATCTCCTTACCTCCGTCCACCGGCAATGCGGAAGGAAGGAGGTGGGCGGCATGTTTCGGCCGCTCATCTCCGCCCCTCCTCTGCTGTTGGACTGCTGCCGTATGACGTCGCTGTGACGCCGCACGAACCGCCCCCTTAGAAAGGAGGTGGTTTGCCGGCCAGAGCGACGTCGCAGGGAAGGTAAGTCCGTGTGACGGGTGTTAGCGATTTCCCCGTGACGCACAACCAACGGGGGCGGGTAAAGTACCCTTTAGGCTGGAGTCACACTTGGGTGTAACTCGCGCAAAGACCGCATCGTGATGCCTGGCACGGCCGCGGCTCTCCTGACAGGAGCATGTCAGCTTCACGTATTTCTATGCAGCTGACACACTCCTATCAGGAGAGCTGCTGGTTAGTAAGAGGACCACTATGCGATCTTTGCCTGAATCATACGCAAGTGTGACTCCAGCCTTAACCAGTCACTCTCGAAATAGAAAACACTCTGCTGTACAAACTGTACTCCACTGGGAACTGCTGATCTGAGATGGCCAAGGTACTGATCACCACTCTACAAGGTCTGAAAATCCTTAGGATTTCAGAACTGTTGAGCATTATAAGGAAATTAGGTCACAAATTGAATCTCAAAGCATTTGAATTCACGTGAAAACTCAAACTCGATCCTCTGCAGATTGATGCCCTCATTTCTAGAAGCTGTCATCCAAAAGTGAGCTATTGGTTAAATCAGATTCTTGTGTTACATTCATTTTTTTTTTACTTCGTTACCTTTCTTTTTCATATCATGACCTCTTCAATAAAAAATAAATACTAAATCACTTCACCTATTTCCCCTTTATAATAACATTTGCAGATGCTCATTGAATACAGTACTTCAATGCAAAATATAATATCAGGGTCTGACCATTGTGGCCATGTATATGTGTGGTTTCCAGAAAAGAAAACAGGAGGTTAGAGCATAAAAAAGTCCCAGTGGCCACAGTGAAAATTGCAAAAATATTTTTTAATCCAGATTATGATTATTGATGAGCGAACTTGTGGATATTCAGGTTTGCCAGACTAAAATAAGACAAGTTCGGCAGTCGAACGTGACCCTAAACATGACCCCAGATACTATGTAAGTCTAAGGGACCCAAATATATGTGTTATAAAAGGGTGTTACTAAGGAATGGGGGGGCTTCAAAAGGAAGAAAATATGGAATAAAGCAGTACATTTATACTTAACGACCTTCCCCTCGGCTGTAACACTGCTTCCGGGTCCGATGATTAGCTCTCATGCATATTCACTGCTTCCCCCACCCACCATCAGTCCTGGCACCCAACCTCTGTGACAGTGGCTGTGATTGTTTGGAATCCATACCTATAGTGGTGTAAAAATAAATACATAAATTTAAAAAATGACGTAAGATTCCCTGTACTTTGATACACAGCACAGATAAAACAGATGGCTACAGACTGCAGCCCCCAACCATGTGCGTTATCTTGGCTGTGTATCAAAATACGAAGGACCCCATGCCGCTTTTTTTAAATTATTTAAATAAATATTTTTTTAAAAAAAGATGTACGATCCCCCCCAATTTTCATACCTAGCCAAGATAAAGCTGGTATTCTCAGGCTGGGGAGGACCATTGTTATTGGATTCCCCCAGCCTAAAAATGGAAGCCTTCAGCTGCCTCAGAATTGTCACATCCATTATATCTGACAGTTTCAGCACTTTATCGGGTTCATCCAGATTGCCCTGGTGGGGTAGCAATCAGTGTAATATGAGCGGTTAATGACAGCTGTCATTTGTAAAAAACCACAGCTGCCACTAAGCCCTGGATTAGTAATGGGGAGAGATCTATGAAACCACCCCCATTACTAATCCTATAAGTAAAAATAAACACAAAACACAGAGAAAAATCCTTTATTCAAAAAAACAAAACAAAACAAAAAAAACCACCCTCTTTCTCCAATTTATCCCCCAAAACATCCAGGTCCAACGTAATCCACACCACAAATTACCATGATGATGCAGGCTATACGTTTCGGGACATGAAAAGCCGCTTTATGTTTTGATGCATGTTTTTTTGCCAGGAGATGTGGTACTACTGCAGGAATTTCGTAAATAAATTTCAGAACTAAATCTGCATCTCTTGGCAAAAAAAATATGCAGTTTTCTAATAGGAGATGTAGATCTCAATGAATGAATGAGTTCACCTGAGGTAAGGTCACTGAGTTTATTGAGTTCACCTGAGATGATTTTGCCTGCAGTCACAATTGGGGTACCTTGGGAACTTCCATTTGTGACTGCAGGTAAGCTCAGTGATGTCACCGCTCCCAGCTTTGCATCAGTCAGTGTCTGCCTGAAGTGAAAGAGAGTTGTCATGTTCTCTATTTTTTTGGCAGGAGATGCAGATTTAGTGCCTTAAGCTGCATCTTCTGGCAGACAGCTGCACAAAATCCACAGATTTTAAGCCGTTTTGGTGCCATTTTTCTGCCAGGAGATGCAAATTCTGCACTGCTACTTCAGTATGTAGAGCCGGGATCATTGTGGGATGTCATTGTGTGGATTATGTTGGACCTGGGTGTTTTGGATGTTAATATATTAGAAAAAGAGGGTTTTTAAATAAAGGATTTTTGTATGTTTTTATTGCACCAGGGCAATCGGGATGACCAGGTAAAGTGCTGGAATTGACGCATATAATGCATGCGACAATTCTGGGCAGCGGCCGGTTCTATTTTTAGGCTGGAGGAAGAACAATAACCATGGGCCTCCCCAGCCTGATAATAACAGCCACCAGCTTTATCTTGGCTAAGTATCGCATTTTTTTGGGGGGGAACCGCAGGCTTTTGTTTGTAATTATTTAAATAAAACAAAAGCTGCAAGGGGGTCCCTCATTTTTTGATACACAGCCAAGATAACACATACGGCTGGGGGATGCAGCTTGTAACCATCTACTTCATCTGCGCTGAGTGTCAGTATACGATGGAGACTTCATCAGTTTTTTAAAATGTATTTATTTATTTTTACACTCCACTAGGCGACAGCCTCTGTGAGGACAACAAATCAGAGATGTCGACACGCAAGCAGTCTCATTGCAGCCAATCATAGACGCTGTTACAGATGTTGGGCGGGGGAAGCAGTAAATACGTATGAGATTTAATGAGTTGACACGGAAGCAGTGGGACAGCCGCAAGCATGGAGATTGGTGAGCATGTCCTACGTTAATCATTTTGCTTCCTGGTGACCGAACCTGAACAGGTACTGGAGATGTAGGTCAAAGCTTGTGTTCGGGTCCGAAGTTTGGGTTCAGGTTCTCTCATCCACAATTATGATGTGTAAAAAAATAAATATAAAGATAAAAAAGAAGGCATATAAAGAAAACGTGATAGGAAATGGAAAGTGGAAAATTTTGCTCTTATTTTATTCTTCCTGCTAATCTGAGTTTTCAGGTTTTTTGTTTTTCATATACTAGACCATACAATTTCAGAGAGGATTTTTAATTTGGTTCTAATTTTTATGGTGTTTACTCACAGGATTCGCAGGGGTGGGACACCAGGCTGCTGGGCATCACCACACTATTAGCAATGCCCTTTTGGAAAAGACCATCAAAACTTGTCTTAAATTAAAAGGCCCATATCTTTGGAACCGTATGGCGGATTTAAGAAAAATAAAAAGAAAAATTCAGGGGAGAAATGAAAATAAAATAATATAAGTAAATAAAAAAAATAAAATAAGTAAAAAGTTTCATAAAAAAAATAAATAAATAAAATAAAATTAGTCACTTTTGCACTGGTGACAGGTCTTTAACTCAAAAACCTCATTTAAATAATAGTTAAATAGTAATTTAATTTTTAAGAAAAATAGTATTATGAATTGTGCAAATAAAAGATATACGGTAACTGGAGCTTCTTTTCTAACATTATTAGAAGTTTTGTTTTATCACAAGATATTCTTCTAAGATGTTTGAATTTCACATTGTTAAACTTTTTTCTAAATATATCCTTTAACAAAAATATATATTTTTAGTTTTAAATGTGGGAATATTAAATATTGATCTAAAAATGATTATATTCATTGCCAAAAGATAAATGAAGGTTCATCATTGCGATGTAGTCACTTCTGTTTTGGATCAATAATGGCTGAATCATTTGCTCAGCCTGGCCTGTAGTTCCGCACATACTTTCATGCGTGCTCACAGTGCTTGTTGTGTCCTCAGGGAGGTGGAATGATTTCACCACTGGTAGTCAACATAAGGTCTACAGATTAATCTATTTTATGACATGTGGAAAAAAAACACTGGTCTTTTAGTTCCCATAGATTTTTTTTATCCGTGCTTTTAATGAAAAAAAAAATCAGAGTTCTGTGAACAAATTTTAAGAGTTTTTCTTTTTTCTATTGTTGTTTTTGGCCCTTAAAAATCTAATCTTCGTCTCCATCCTTGTCAAAATTACTACACTATGGCTCAAGGAAATGTTTCATTCATTGAATTCCCAGTACAATTCTATCCAATCCAACTATGATACTGAGAAGATGAAACATAGCATTACAGATCTGTGTATGTATTACTGATAAAATCACTGTGAAAACTGCTCCCAAGGAATGTTCATGATAAAACTGCAAATATATATATTGAGCAACAAATACTTTCAATTACCCAATTTCTTAATATTTTTAAAGGGATTCTCCAGTGAAGATAAGCTATTACCTATGATATCTTGCAGATTGGTGGAATCCGACTACTGCCATTACCCCAATCTGCAGAATGGGGCACCTTTTATTCCCTATTGGAATCAAGTGGCAGTGCACATGCCCATCCTCTTCTCTCTTTGGCAGTGGCATATTTGGCAGACAGGCAGAGCATTTACCCTTGGTGCAGTCGGCACGGGCCACCATCAGGCAGCATGACACAGCGGTCCAAGATGTCTCCCCCACAGCTGTATTTTGCCACCTCCTGTAATCAGAGTAAGCCGTTCTATGAGTCAGCAGTTACGCTGATAGTGGGCTCAAAGAAAGTGCACGACGTCAGCTCCCAATGATCAATTCTACTCATATCTTTCAGGTAACAGGTCTTTCATGGGACAACACTAAAAATATAACACTCTGATATCAAATTGTAAAGTAGTCAGGGTACAACTTATATAACAGGAAAACAGCATTTTTGCTAAGAGATGCAGATTTGGTGCTGAAATTTTTACACCATATTCCTGCACCCAATCTACACCTCCTGGCAAAAAAATTGCATCATTATTGCATCAAAACTGCATGGTGTTTGATGCGATTTTTTTGCCAGGAGGTGTAGTCTGGGTGCAGGAATATGGTGTAGAAATTTCAGCACCAAATCTGCATCTCTTGAAAATAAAACACAGTTTTCTACCAGGACATGCAGGTCTTTGAACTCGGACCTCACCTGAGGTGGGATCACTCAGTTGAATGAGGTCACCTGAAGTCAGGTTACAAGAGGAAACAGGTGGTAAACCATGGGAACCTCCAGCTGTGACTGCAAATAACCTCAGTAACATCATCGCCGAGGCTCAGTCTCTGCCTGAAGCTCATAGCGGCTGATCATGTTTTGTGCCCATGAGCTGTACCTTCAGTAATGCAGCAGAGCTGGAATTGTCGCAGGACCTCGTGTAGATTAAGTTGGACCTGGGTGTTTTGGGGGTTAATAAAGGGGTATTTTATTTAAAAAAAAGTGATATTTTTTTTTTGGCTGTTTGTGTTTATTTCTTTTCACTTACAGATTAGTAATGGAGGCATCTCATAGATGCCTGCTATTACTAACCTAGGGCTTAGGGACAGCCATAAGCTGTTATTAACCCTTATTACCTGATTTCCACCGTACCAGGGCAATCAGGATGAGCTGGATAAAGTTTTGGATTTGTCACATTTAATGGGTGTGACAATCCTGGGCAGCTGCAGGCTGCTATTTTTAGGCTGGGGGGCCCAATAAACATCTCAGCATGAGAATACGAGCCCCCAGCTGTTGGCTTTATCATGCCTGGGTATCAAAATTGGAGGGGACCCCACGCTGTTTTTTTAAATTTTTTATTTGAATAGATTTTAAAAAGCCGCATGCGCTCCTTCTTATTTTGATACAAGGCCAAGGTAAGCAGCAGCAGCCTGTAGAAATATGCTATATCGGTGCTTGGTATCATAATATGGGAGAACCCTATACCAATTATTTAGTTATTTATTTTTTACATCAATGCAGACACACACAGAGCTCCTCTGATTGAAAGCAGTCAGACATGCTGTCACACAGGGTGGGTTCTCAAAATAAATAATTAAAAAAAAAGTTGGCTACCTCCTCTGCTTCTTCCACCTGCATTGCTACATTCATCTCAACCTCCTCCTCCTTCACTTGGGCTTCCTTTTCCTGGTTCCTAATATTGTCCTGTGTGGTAATATGTTCGTATTGTAGTAATGTGCCAATATTGTTCCCTTGTGGCGATATGCCCATATTATTCCCTGTGGTAGTGTGTCCATATTGTAGTAATGTGCCCATATTGTTCCCTGTGATAATGTGCCCATATTGTCCTCTTTGGTAATGTGCCCATATTGTCCTCTGTGGTAATGTGCCCATATTGTGCCCTGTGGTAATATGCCCATATTGTGCCCTGTGGTAATATGCCCATATTGTGTCCTGTGGTAATATGCCCATATTGTGCCCTATGGTAATGTGTCCATAGTATAGTAATGTGCCCATATTGTTCCCTGTGGTAATATGCCCTTATGTGCCCTGTGGTAATGTTCCCATATTATCCCCTGTGGTAATGTGCCCATATTGTCCCCTTTTGGTAATGTGCCCATATTTTCCCCTTGTGGTAATATGTCCATATTATGCCCTGTTGTAATGTGTCCCTAGTGTAGTAATGTGCCCATATTGTCCCCCGTGGTAATGTGCCCATATTGTGACCTGTGGTAATGTGTCCATAGTGTAGTAATGTGCCCATATTGTCCCCTGTGGTAATGTGCCTGTATTGTGCCCTGTGGAAATGTGTCCATATTGTATTAATGTGCCCATATTGTTCCCTGTGGTAATGTGCACTTATGTGCCCTGTGGTAATGTGCCCATATTATCCCCTGTGGTAATGTGCCCATATTGTGCCCTGTGGTAATATGCCCATATTGTGACCTGTGGTAATATTTCCATAGTGTAATAATGTGCCCATATTTTTCCCTGTGGTAATGTGACCATATTGTCCCCTTGTGGTAATATGCCTATGTGACACCCCGCATTACCTTCTGGTACAGGATGCCGCAGGGTCTCCACGGGCTCAGAAATCTTCTGGTCACAGGTAGGTTAACTTCTACGGGGATTCGTGACGGCACTCTCGGTAATTGTGGTCAGGGTGACCGCCACTGCAGTTTAGGGGACGCCTGGGGCTGATGTTAGATGCAGTCAGTTGTTGTTACCTCCCAAGAGTGAGGCTAGCCCCAGGGCCCAGTGTAAGTGTGTAGTACCACAGGTCACAGAAGAACTCACACACAAGCAGCAATGTCTTTCAGGGTTTTTACTCACTTTCCGATGGCAGGGGTGAATTAACCCGGGCGATGCTTCAATGAACCAGGAGGAACCAGGTATCCCTTCGGCTGATGTAGGGGTGACTGCTGACTCACCTTCCTAGCCCTTCTTGTTTTGAGGTGACTCCGACCTGAAGTCTAGCTGGGATCACCCAGGGAAGTCGCATACGCCGTTCTCCCCTTTCTAGCCCGTTTGCGGGCAGCGTGGACCAAGTAATTCCGGCCGCTTGCCTTCTGTCACTTATGGGCCTCTCGTTGCTGCTGTAGCTGCGGACTCTGTGTAGGTTGGTGAAGGGCACACAGTGCCCTCACCGGCAGGTTTAGCAGGCCTAGTAAATGGGTTCCTGCTCTGGGAACCTGTTTTCCCGTGCGGGCCTGGTCGACCAGGCAGTCCCCTTACTCAGCCACCTCTCAGCACTCCGGCCCTAGGTGGTTTTCAGGCGGCCATGCAAGGTAGCCAATCTCCCCCGCCAGCAGCTACGAACGGTGCAGTGTCTAGAAGGGCCCTGCTCACTGCTTTACCCTCCAGACACGACTCCTCCACTTCCTTCTCCTTTGGCTGCCTCTGCACAACTCCCTGTTCCCAGTGACACCACCCACCACTAGCTGGGATGCGAGGGACACGCCCCCAACCTGAATCTGCTCAGGGGTCCCCTCTAGCTGTGTGTGCTCCTGGTTACTTCGTGTTCCATGTGTCCACACCATAGTCAGCCTCTGGGATTACCTGTTTTGTACTGACCCAGCATGGGTGCAGTATTCAGTGGTGCCTGACCAGGTCAGGGGCACTACACCTAGATTGTGCCCTATGGTAATGTGCCCATATTGTTCCCTTGTGGTAATGTGCCCATATTGTCCCCTTGTGGTAATGTGCCCATATTATCCCCTGTGGTAATGTGCCCATATTGTGCCCTGTAGTAATGTGCCCATATTGTCCCCTTGTGATAATATGCCCATATTGTCCCCTTGTGGTAATGTGCCCATATTGTCCCCTTGTGGTAATATGTCCATATTATGCCCTGTTGTAATGTGTCCCTAGTGTAGTAATGTACCCATATTGTCCCCCGTGCTAATGTGCCCATAATGTGACCTGTGGTAATGTGTCCATAGTGTAGTAATGTGCCCATATTGTCCCCTGTGGTAATGTTCCTGTATTATGCCCTGTGGTAATGTGTCCATATTGTAGTAATGTGCCCATATTGTCCCCTTGTAGTAATATTCCCTGTTATGACGTTGTACACATACAAAAAATAAAAAAAGACTCTTCTTACCTCTCCTTCATTTCCTCGGTGTCATTCTTACCTGCAGCACGCAGGCACCTAGAACCCGTGATGATCGCTGTCCGGTACACGGGGCTGCAGCCATCAGCGTTTTCCTTCTGGGGAGTGATTTGTGGCACTGCTCTCTTCACAGCTTTATGAATGGCATCCATGCCAGCCAATCAGAATACAAGCATGTTAGCTGCTGGCCTCTGATTGGCTGTCGGCAGCTGCCATTATAGTAAAGCTGTGTAGGGACGAGCTTTTCTGCGTGGTGCTGTAAATTATACTCACCTGAAGGAAAGTGCTGATGGTGGTGACAACGAGTACCAGGCCGCAATCGTCATATGGTGTAGGTGTCTGCGAGCCACAAGAATCAGCCTCATGGGCCGCATGCAGCCCGGGGTCCACGTGTTTAAGACCTCTAATCTAGCAGGATTAGCAGTAGCAGTTACAGCAGCAACACCAGCACCTGCAACATTAGCAGCTTATGACTCTCCTGGCAGAAATTGTCTGGGTCTGAGAGACAGCATCTTCCACAAGCCAAAATGACAGTACCAATGCAAGGCGAACAGTGCAGAAGGCCTTGCAGGAATGACGTTGGGGGACGACATTAAAGCTTTACTGACTGTTTTTGAGAGGGTGGGGTCCACAGAAATCATACTACAATCTTGCCTTGCAGGATGCCAAGGAGTATTCCAAGCTGAAGACTGAGATTATGGTAAGTTGTGGCATAACACTGGTAGTCAGGTACCAATTGTTGCACTTCTTACACTACCAAAGGGACAAGCCTTTCAGAAGCCAGATATTCAACCTGTTGCAGCTGGTGGAAAAATGGCTGCAGCCTGAGATCTCTATCCAGCACAGTTGGTGGACAGAGTGGTAGTGGACCAATTTATACACTCACTACCTTAGAAAGTGCAAAGCTTGGTTGCCCACGGTGATCTCCAGAATGCAGATGACCTTCCGAGTCTCATGGAAAGATACCTGACTGTGGAGAACTCCCTGAAAAGCCAATCGAGCCTGAGGTTACCTTTCTGGGACACCCAAAAGAGGGGATCCAAGTTTACATCTGAGGCGCGCCCAAAAACCCCAGAGTGACCAGAGACAGGTTCAAGGAATACATCTCACAGCATTATCTGTTGGAGGTGTCTTGCTCCGAGTCGTATATCAGTCCATTGTCATCAAAGCTAGTGGACTGCTCCGTACGTCGATGACTCTCATATTTTGCACATCGTATGGGCAATGCCATACCTCACCCTTGTGAGGAACTTCAGCTATGCCAGGTAATGGTGAATGGTATTCCTGTGTCTTTAGTGCTGGCCTCAGGGAGTATGGTTACTCTTTTAATGGCCACAATCTGCCTGTACTAGTTGTAAGGAAAGGGTTGGGGGTGAGGTATATCCATGGAGGCACTGAAAGCTATCCCATGGCCTAGGGAGGCATTCGCACAGACTGTGTTTGTATGTCCCACAAAGTAGAACTTTTTCGAGGACTTATTGCATATTTTTGTAATGAGATTGGATTTTCCATTATTCTGCGACTGATGAGCTAAAATGGTAGCACCCAGTTGTCCGGTATGCCACCAGGAGTCAACTATGGTACCAACATCACATGAGGTCACCAGTAAATTTCCTCTAACTGTACTGGTTAGAGAAGAGGATGTGGAAGCATCTCTTGAAGCCTATATCATGACCTGGAGTCCCAGGACAGCTTTTGGACTGCCCAACTCAGGAACTTAACATAGAAACGGGATCTGGAAAATGATCTGTTGTATAGAGGGACCAAAATATAAGATCGTAAAAGGATCAAAGCACCTGAAAC
This sequence comes from Anomaloglossus baeobatrachus, assembly GCF_048569485.1. Lineage (NCBI taxonomy): Eukaryota > Metazoa > Chordata > Amphibia > Anura > Aromobatidae > Anomaloglossus > Anomaloglossus baeobatrachus. The sequence continues at coordinate 511,664,579 of NC_134358.1, forward strand.
ACAATCTAAGGGGTAAAGTCGATTGGCTTGAGTGAGTCAATTTAACCAAGGGATTTCGTATATCTGTCATTGCCCAAAGGGAAAAACAAGTTCACTGCCAAGTGACAGGGACACTATCAGGTGTTGGAAAAGGTGGGAGAGGTCAACTATATAATAAGTTAAAAGAAAGCCCTTAAGAAATTTGGGCAAAAACTCTGCTTTGCAGTTCAAAACGCAAATGGCAAAAACAATTGACATGTTGCTTCTTTGAAAAGCAGAGTTTTTGCCCAAATTTCTGCCACAAAAAGGCAGCATTTTGAACAGCATAGTGCGGACAAGAAACCCAAATTCCCATAGACTATGCTTGAAAATCAGAACACATCCATTTTGGCATTAAACGCTGCAGTTAACCCTAGAACGCATACCTGGGGTCTCGCAGGCCTGCTAGGTCATTTGTTTTCTATGGTAGATTGAATTGATTGCGCGTTCTAGGGTTAAAAAGGAGCAAAAAAGCAGGTAAAAAGCAGGTAAAAAGCAAAGTGCGGACATAGCCTTAAGCCTGCTTTACATGGGACGACCGATCGTGCAATTTCACGATCGATCGTACCCGCCCCCGTCGTTTGTGCGTCACGGGCAATTGATTGCCCATGGCGCACAAACTCGTTAACCCCCCGTCACATGTACTTACCTCCCATGCGACGTCGCTGAGGGCGGCGAACATCCACTTCCTGAAGGGGGAGGGATGTTCGGCGTCACAGCGACGTCATGCGGCGGCCGGCCAATAGAAGCGGAGGGGCGGAGATGAGCGGGATGTAAACATCCCGCCCACCTCCTTACTTCCACACAGCCGGTGGGAGCCGCGGGATGCAGGTAAGCAATGTTCATCGTTCCCGTGGTGTCACACGGAGCAACGTGTGATGCCACGGAAACGATGAACAACCAGCGCCATGTTTCATAAATGATTTTATGAAACCTAGCGACAAGTACATGATACTGCGTCGCTAGGAGGTGTCACACAGGCCGACGTCGCAAGCGATGCCGGATGTGCGTCACAAAAACCGTGACCCCGACGATCTATCGCACGATAGATCGTCTCGTGTAAAGCACCCTTTAGGCTGCTTTCACACATCAGTTTTTTTGCATCAGGCACAATCTGGCTCAAAAATCTATGCAACGGATGCAGCGAAAAGCCGGATCCATTGCATATGTTTTTCCATGCGACCCGTCCGTTTTTTGACGGATCGGGTTTGATACTGAGCATGCGCAGTTCAAAAAAACGCATCCGGTCGCCGGATGCATTTTTTTGCCGCAGGACGCCGCATCCGGCATCCATAGGCTTGCATTGTAAATCTCGCTGCATCGCACCGGATCTGGCGCAATGCGTTTTTTTGCCGCAGACAATAAACGCTGCAAGCATCATTCCATCCAGCCGCCGCATTGGCTAAATATGCCGCATCCGGCAAAAACTGGACGCAGCGCAAGGCCATGCGGCATAATTCAGAGCTAATTTAAGTCTATGAGGAAAAAACGCATCCGGCGGCAAAAAAAACCCGGATGCGTTTTTCCTGCAAAGTGTCGGATTGTGCCTGATTGCAAAAAAGTGATGTGTGAAAGCAGCCTTAGATGACTTCTCTCTCTTTTCCTGGTCAGAATTTCTCAGTTATTGCTATCTTAATATTATATTCTATTTAGCATGGTAAAAAACAGACACAAATATTGGTAAGAAGCAGCACCTTGTGTTATGCACATTTCACAGCTGTTTTATTGATTGTAATTGCTGACATGTGAAGGTTGGATTATTACTTTTTCAGGAGTTACATTTAATTCACCTATCCAGATAATTAAAGTTCTGTATGACAGTGAAGGCCAAACATCCGCAAGCCAAATAAAGAATGACTTGACAACTCTAGCCTTGCACTTGAGACACGTAATTTAGGTTCACTGGCTGAAGAGTCACAGAAACCATTTCCAAGACAAGATTTACTATATTACTGTATTGTATCTGTATTTTTTTAGTATTTTAATAACAATTGAATAAAAATCTGCATCTTAATTTGTAGCATTTATCTATACGTTTGGGGTATATAGTAAATTATTACAATATACCTATAGTGAGGTCATACCCATGTCACCAGAAGGGGCGGGGCCTCAGCCAACAAAGCTGGATACCAGGTCACATGGGTATGACCTCACCACAGGTCTTGGAAGTGAAAAGATACATCAATTGTATAATACTTATGCTAACTCTATCAGGGGGAGGGGATAACTATGAATACCAGCCAGATATTATCTGCTCCTCAGCTGCTGTCACTCAAGAAGCTGATGATTTTATAAACTTTACTTTCTTGGATTTCAAAACCTAAACATCTGAGCTGAACACTACAGGTATGTATAGAATCAGCCTGATAGAGCCAGTATAGCACTGGCTTTATGTTATATACGACAATCCTGGTGATTGGTTCCCTTTAAGGAAATTAGCACCAGGTGCCAGATTAACACCAATAGATTGCAGATATCTGAAAATGTTCTCTAATTTTGATCTGTGTTCTTTTACATTTATCTAATATATTCATTTTTATTATGTGCTAAATTCAATTAATGAAATAAGCTTAAAATACTGGTAGTTTACTCATGTTAGGATTAGAGATGAGCCACCCCCTAGTGTTCGAGTTCTGTTCGTCGAACGGCGGGTATGTTTGTCGAACGTTCAATGAACGTTCGACGAACACCTTCGAACCCCATTGAAAACAATGGCAGGCAAACACAAACACATATAAACACATTATACATATACACATACAGTTAATAATAAACATTGCCATTATACGTACAGATCTCGCGACGCATCCTGCACTCCCTCCCATCGCTTATCCTTCCGATCATCCCTGTGTCCTCCCGGTAACCAGCACTGATGATAGGACCTTTCCGTGATGTCATAGCATGTGACCAGTCATGTGTGTATTATCTCATTGGCTACAGACTGGTCACATGGCTATAACGTCATGTTAGGTCCTGTAAGTGAATGTCGCCAGTATGCGGTGCTCGCCCGAGCATCTCCGTACTCAGTATACTTGGAGAGTACCGGCAAGATACTCAGGCACATGCTTGGCTCCCCGTTCCTTTACAGAGTCAGCCCACATGCAGAGACTGGATGCCACAGCCGGTGAATAGCGGCATCAGGAATTAGGTGATCGGAGATCACCGTTGCTATAGTAACCCACCTGTCAGGTTACTATTGCAATGGTGGCAGCGGTAACGTCACCGCTTACCAACCCGCAGCCTTTGCTCACTCATTGAGTGATTAGACTGCACGGGAGCGGCAGCGTTCTTCCTCCCATGCAGTGCTGTCTGATGTAGCAGAGCTGCATGGGTTGAAGGAGAAAGAAGACAGTAAAGACAGAAGAGCAAGATCGTGGAGAGGTGAGAGGGAGTAATAAACATGGAATCTCTAAGGGTGTCTGTGTATTAATTTCTATTAAAGTATTTTTTCGCTGTGTGGTGTCTTTTTTTTTTAACCCTTTATATGAGATTTTTAATGACCGGGTCAAACTTGCCTGACATTAAGAATCTCTGGCTTAATACTAGCTAGTAAAACAAAGCTAGTATTAACCCTTATTACCCATCGAGCCGCCCGGCATTAGGGCCGCTGCAAGAGTTGGATACAGCGCCAGAAGATGGCGCTTCTATGAAAGTGCCTTTTTCTGGGGCAGCTGCGGACTGCAATTCGCAGCGGAGGGGCCCAGAAAGCTCAAGCCAACCTGTGCTGCGGATTCCAATCTCCAGCTGCCTAGTTGTACCTGGCTAAACACAAAAATGGGGCGAAGCCAATGTTGTTTTTTTTTTAATTATTTCCTGAAATTCATGAAATAATTTAAAAAAAGGCTTCCCTATATTTTTAGTTTCCAGCCAGGTACAAATAGGCAGCTGGGGGCAGCCATACCTGCCTGCTGCCCACGTCATTTTTTTTTTATAATTATTTATTTAAATAACTAAAAAAAAAATGGGCTTACCTGTATTTTGATTGCCTGACATCAGAGTACTGTAAAAATAAATCATTAAAAAAAATGACGTAGCGCTCTGCGGTGTTTTTGTTTCTCAGCGCAGATAAAGCAGACAGCTATGGGTTGCCACCTCCATCTGCCTGGCGTTACCTTGGCTGGCAATCAAAATACAGGGAAGCCCATTAATTTTTTTTATTTAAAAAAATAGTTAAGTAAAAAAAATATGTGGGCTCCCACCGCATTTTGATTGCCAGTCAGGTAAAGCCAGGCAGCTAGGGGCTGGGATTCTTGGCAGCCCACAGCCACCCCTGGAAATGATGCATTGTTTCTTAGCGCCATTTCCAGGCACTTTATCTGGCTCGTCCAGCGGCCGTGATGGCGGTGGCTCGCTGGGTAATAAAGGGGTTAATACCAGCTTTGTATTCTCAGATGGTACTAAGCCCGAAATTCATGGTGTCATGCCAAAATAGACATGGCCACCATGAATTTCTAGTACAGATAAAAAAACACAACACACAGAAAAATATTTTTATTAGAAATAAAACACAACACAATTAGTGACTTCATCTTTATTGAAATAAAGAACCCCCCTCTGCAGTAATCCTGAGAGAGAGAGACACTACCGCAACCATCATCATCACCGCACACACGCAAGCACTACCGCACCCATCATCATCCCGCACACACCCCGACACTACCGCACCCATCATCATCACCGCACACATGCAGGTACTACCACACCCCTTATCATCACCGCACACACGTAGGCACTACCATACCCATCATCCTCACCACACACACCCCGGCACTACCGCACTCATCATCATCCCTGCACAAACGCAGGCATTACCGCACCCATCATTATTACCGCACACACGCAGGCACCACCGCACCCATCCTCATCACCGCACAAACCCCAGCAGTACCGCCCCCATCATCATCCCCTCCGCAGTAATCCTGAGTGAGAGAGAGAGAGACATTACCGCACCCATCATCATCACCGCACACACGCAAGCACTACCGCACCCATTATCATCCCCGCACACACCCTGACACTATCGCACCCATCATCATCACCGCACACACGCAGGCACTACCGCACCCATCCTCATCACCGCATACACCCTGATACTACCGCACCCATCATCATCCTCACACACACCCTGCCACTACCCCACATCATCATCCCGGAACACACGCAAGCACTACAGCACTCATCAATCTCTGAACACACGCAGGCACTACCTGAGTGAAGTCTCTGGTGACACCGCGGCTCACTTCAGTTGCTGCGTGGAGCTGACACAGACAGGTCGTGTTCTACGGCGCTCCCTGTCAGCTTCATGTAGCAAAGCTGAAAGCGTTGTGTGTAGTGATGAGCGAGTATGCTTGTTACTACTCGGTACTCGCACGAGTATCACTGTACTCGGGCTACTCGGCGGGTACCGAGTAATTTCGCGATACTCGTGCTTTACTCGTGGTCTTCATCCCAGCATGTTGGCGCTCTTTTGAGAGCCAGCCCTCATGCAGGGATTGGCTGGCAGACCACTGCAATGCCACAGCCCTGTTAGTTGTGGAATTGCAGTGATTGGCCGGCCTGCACAGCGTGACCGAGCCTTTATACCGGCGGGCGCGCTGTGCTCTGTACACAGCCATCTCATATTCCCTGCTTTCCACGCCCACAGGCGCCTATGATTGGTTGCAGTGAGACACGCCCCCACGCTGAGTGACAGGTGTCTCACTGCACCCAATCACAGCAGCCGGTGGGCGTGTCTATACTGTGCAGTAAAATAAATAAATAAATAATTAAAAAAAACGGCGTGCGGTCCCCCCAATTTTAATACCAGCCAGATAAAGCCATACGGCTGAAGGCTGGTATTCTCAGGATGGGGAGCTCCACATTATGGGGAGCTCCCCAGCCTAACAATATCAGTCAGCAGCCACCCAGAATTGCCGCATACATTATATGCGACAGTTCTGGGACTGTACCCGGCTCTTCCCGATTTACCCTAGTGCGTTGGCAAATCGGGGTAATAAGGAGTTAATGGCAGCCCATAGCTGCCACTAAATCCTAGATTAATCATGTCAGGCGTCTATAAGACACCTTCCATGATTAATCTGTAAATTACAGTTAAAAAACACACACACCTGAAAAAATCCTTTATTAGAAATAAAAAACAATAACAAAGTCCCTCATCACCAATTTATTAACCCCGACAAACCCTCCATGTCCGGCGTACTCCACAGTCCTCCAGCGTCGCGTCCAGCTCTGCTGCATGCAGGTGACAGGAGCAGCAGAATACACCGCCGCTTCTGTCAGCTTCACACAGCAACTGAGGTGAGTAGCGCGATCAGCTGCTGTTAGTCAGGTAACTCACGGCCACCGCTGCATCCAGCGGTGGCCGCGATTAACCTCAGTGACAGCAGCTGATCGCTATACTCACCTCAGTTGCTGCATGGAGCTGACCGGAGTGGCGGTGAGTAGCGCGATCAGCTGAGCTGTCACTAAGGTTACCCGCGGCCACCGCTGCATCCACCGCTGCATCCAGGTAACCTCAGTGACAGCTCAGCTGATCGCTATACTCACCTCAGTTGCTGTGTGAAGCTGACCGGAGCGGCGGTGTATTCTGCAGCTCCTGTCACCTTCATGCAGCACAGCTGGACACGACGCTGGAGGTCCATGGATTACGCCGGACATGGAGGGTTTGTCGGGGTTAATAAATTGGTGATGAGGGACTTTGTTAGTGTTTTTTATTTCTAATAAAGGATTTTTCGGGTGTGTGTGTTTTTTAATTGTAATTTACAGATTAATCATGGAAGGAATCTCGGGGAGACGCCTGACATGATTAATCTAGGATTTAGTGGCAGCTATGGGCTGCCAATAACTCCTTATTACCCCAATTTGCCAACACACCAGGGTAAATCGGGAAGAGCCGGGTACAGTCCCAGAACTGTCGCATATAATGTATGCGGCAATTCTGGGCGGCTGCTGACTGATATTGTTAGGCTGGGGGGCTCCCCATAACGTGGAGCTCCCCATCCTGAGAATACCAGCCTTCAGCCGTATGGCTTTATCTGGCTGGTATTAATATTGGGGGGACTGCACGCCGTTTTTTTTAATTATTTAATTATTTATTTCACTGCACAGTATACACACACACACCGGCTGCTGTGTTTGGGTGCAGTGTGACACCTGTCACTCAGCGTGGAGGCGTGTCTCACTGCAACCAATCATAGGCGCCGAAAAGCAGGAAAGTAGGGAATACGAGATTGTTTAATGAGCGGCCGGCTTTTTCAAGAGGAAAAGCCGCCGGAGTTTAGTGAGCTGTGCAGCGCCGCGGCAGTGATCGGGGAACGGTAAGTAAGAGAGAGGGGGGGAACTAACCGACAGACTGTGAGAGAGAGGTACAGACAAGACAGAGCGAGACCGACCGATGGGAGATAGAATGAAAAAAAAAAATGACCGACATCGCTAGTAAAAAGCACAAAACGTGCGTTTTGGACATCGGAGTGCCACACAATGTTTTACGTAAAATCTTTCATGTATTAATCTCCAAAAGTAACATACACCAGCTCTATCTCACTATTGGGTATGTGCCCTTAACATTTCCGCCATGAAAATTCATTTTGGTGTCATTTTGGAAGGTTTTCTGGTGAGTCCGTAAAAATGGCGTAAAACGCGGACAAAATTGTTCACAGCTGTGACTTTTGAGTGATAAATGCTTCAAGGGGTCTTCCCCATGCTGTTGCCATGTCATTTGAGCACTCTTCTGAGACTTTTGTGACATTTTTAGGGTTTCTACATGCTGCCGGGGGGTCATTTCATAAAAATACTCTGGTATCCCATAGGATAACATTGGGCTCGGTGCTCGGGCCGAGTACACGAGTATCTTGGGATGCTCGACCCGAGCCTCGAGCACCCGAGCTTTTTAGTACTCGCTCATCACTAGTTGTGTGGATTACTTCAGACCTGGATGGGTGTTTGGGGATTAATAAAGTGGTAAAAGAGGGTTTTTTTTTCTTTTATTCCAAATAAAGGATTTTTCGTTGTGTGTGTTTATTTACTTTCACTTACAGGTTAATCATGGAAGGTATCTCGGGGAGATGCCTGCCATGATTAACCTATGACTTAGTGGCAGTTCTAAGCTGCCATTTAACTCCTTATTTCCCTGATTGCCACTGCACCAGGGCAATTCAGGATGAGCCGGGTAGAGTCCCGGGACTGTTGCATCTAATGGATGCGGCAATTCCGGGCGGCTGCTGGCTGATATTGTTAGGGTGGTAGACTCCCCATAACGTGGCGCTCCCCATCCTGACAATACCAGCCTCCAGCCGTGTGGCTTTATCTTGGCTGGTATCAAAATTGGGGTGGACAGCAGTTTTTTTTTTTTTTATTTATTTTTTTATTTTACTGCACGATATAGACCCGCCCGCCGGCGGCTGGGATTGGTTACAGTGAGACAGCTGTCACTCAGCATGGGGGCATGTCTGACTGCAACCAATCATGGCCGCCGGTGGGAGGAGGGAAAGCAGGGAATACCAGATTGCATAATGAGCGGCAGCCATTTTCAAAAGAGGAAAAGCCGCCGGAGCTTTGTGACAGCCGTGCAGCTGATCGGTGAGTAGGAAAGAGAGAGGGATTGTGCTGGGGATGCAGGACTCATGCAAATACGCAACGTGCGCACATAGCCTACTGTGAAAAGCCACGCTTTTGGTAATCGAACCGTTATCGAACGTTAACTTAAACTGTCGAACATGAAGCAATTCATTCAAGTTCGTCGAACGACTCGAACATCGCCCAAAAACAACTCGAATTTGAAATTGGCGAACGGTTCGATTCGAACACCGCTCATCTCTAGTTAGGATATAATCACATAGGACTACAAAATATCCCTAACATTTAGGAAATTGTGTGTTGTTCTCTAATTTTGCTCTCCAGTGTATTACAGAATGGCACTGACTCCTGCAATACATTATTGATGACAGGTCTGCCACTAGGATTGCATTAAAATATTGTGAGTACTGGCCCCTATTTGCAAGACTAGGGACTAGTAAGTATGTTTTTTTTTTTTACTTTTAGGCTATGTGCACACGCTAAGTATGCTCTCTTGGAAGAAAAAAATATGCATTTTTGCCTCTCATTTTTGCTCATTTTTTGCATACATTTTATAAGCATACTGGAAGAAGAAAAAAGGCTGTGAAAATTCAGAATGAATTGATAGGCTACAGATTTATTTATGTGCCAAATAGGCAAGGGAAAAAAAACCAAAATGTGCAGAAAACTTCAAAACAAAAAAAAAGGTTTTGTGCACTAAAAAGATGTATAAAAAAAATGCACTGTGTGCACATACCCTTAGGGGTACTTTACACGTTGCGGCATCGCTAGCAACCGCATCGTCGCACATGCGATATCTGGTGATTGCTGCCGTAGCGAACATTATCGCTACGGCAGCATCACACGAACATACCTGCTGGGCGACGTCGCGGTGACCACCGAACTATCCCTCCTTCAAGGGGGAGGTGCATCGTCCCTAATCGGCCGGCCAATAGAAGCAGAGGGGCGGAGATGAGCGGGACGTAAGATCCCGCCCACCTTCTCCCTTCCGCATTGCCGTCGGGACGCAGGTAAGGAGATGTTTGTCGCTCCTGCGGGTTTACACACAGCGATGTGTGGAGCTGCAGGAACAACAAACAACATCGTACCTGCGGTCGACCCGACATTATGGAAATGAACGAAACTACACAAATCAACGATTTTCGACGCATTTGCGATCGTTTATCGTCGCACAAAGGATTTACACACTGCGATGTCGCTACCGGCGTCGGATGTGCGTCACTAACGACGGGACCCCGATGATATTTTGGTAGCGATGTTGCAACGTGTAAAGCCCCCTTAGTCTGGTTTGGGTTCTCAATTATTTCAATATTTGTTTTTTATGTGAGTAATTTTAGATTTCAAATCTAGGCAGTATTGATTTAGATCTGGGATCTGAATAAATATTAGAACCTCACGTCTCCTGACAAACCGGGGGAAACCTACGTTGGGGCTCCTCTCTTCACGCTTTTCCTGCGTCCCAGGTGTACCATTCATACCACTGAATATGGCGCAAGGTACTGCTGGTGTTGTTCAATGTTTATTTTCATGTGGTATGCTTTGCTATTGTTATCTGCTGCCGGTCATTATGCCTATGCAGCTTTTTCTGATAACTCTTTTATGACTAATATGCTGATAGTTTTATAATAATTTCTATTGATATTGTGATTGTTTTCTTTGCAGTACCCATTTTATTTTATTTGTTCCATATTCATTGTGCTCCACACTGATGGGCCGTATGGTGTGTTACTCTTCAACTGATCTGCTGTGCCTCCTTAGGGGTACTTTGCACGTTGCGACATCGCTACTGCGATATCGTCGGGGTCAAATCGAAAGTGACGCACATCCGGCGCCGGTAACGATGTCGCAATGTGTAAAGCCTAGATGCGCCGATAAATGATCGCAAAAGCGTCATAAATCGGTGATCTGTGTAGCGTCGGACATTTTCATAATGTTGCACCAATAGGAGATACGATGTTGTTCCTCGTTCCTGTGGCAGCACATATCGCTGTTTGTGAAGCCGCAGGAGCGAGGAACATCTCCTTACCTGCCTCCACCGGCTATGCGGAAGGAAGGAGGTGGGCAGGATGTTTACGTCCCGCTCATCTCTGCCCCTCCGCTTCTATTGGCCGCCTGCCGTGTGACGTCACTGTGACGCCGCACGACCCGCCCCCTTAGGAAAGACGGGGGTCGCCGGCCCGAGCGACGTCACATGTCTGGTAAGTGTGTGTGAAGCTGCCATAGCGATAATGTTCGCTACGGCAGCTATCACAAGATATCGCATGTGCAATGGGGGCGGGTACTATCGCGCTTGGCATCGCAAGCATCGGCTAGCGATGTCGCAGCGTGCAAAGTACCCCTTAGACTGTGAAGGGGTCCCTCCCCTTTTCCATCTGAGTTTTCTCTATGGTGTTTTCTCTTTCCAATTACCTATTATCTGATATTCTCTGTATTTATACTTAATCTAAAAATAAAATTTGTTATTGCATCTTTATAAAAATGTCTTTAGTGGTTTGTTCCTTAGAGATATGGGCTTAACAGCCTAAAGGCTACTTTACACACTGCGATATCGGTCCCGATATCGCTAGTGTGGGTACCCGCCCCCATCTGTTGTGCGACACGGGCATATCGCTGCCCGTGCCGCACAACATCGCCCAGAGCCGTCACACATACTTACCTGTCCGGCGACGTCGCTGTGACCGGCAAACCGCCTCCTTTCTAAGGGGGCGGTCCGTGCGGCGTCACAGCGACGTCACTGAAACGTCACTGATCCGCCGCCCAATAGCAGCGGAGGGGCGGAGATGAGTGGGACGTAACATCCCGCCCACCTCCTTCCTTCCGCATAGCGGCCGGGAGGCAGGTAAGGGGAGCTTCCTCGTTCCTGCGGCATCACACGCAGCGATGTGTGCTGCCGCAGGAATGAGGAACAACTTCGTTACTGCTCCAGTAACGATTTTTAAGAATGGACCCCCGTGTCGCCGATTAGCGATTTTGCACGTTTTTGCAACGATGCAAAATCGCTTATCGGTGTCACACGCAACGGCATCGCTAATGCGGCCGGATGTGCGTCACAAATTCCGTGACCCCAACGACTCCGCATTAGCGATGTCGCAGCGTGTAAAGCCCGCTTTAGTGTCTTATTATCTTTTTGGTTTGTTTGCTATTTTGCCACTTTTTTATGTGTAGAAATTTTTTTTTAGGTTTGTTGTGAAATATTAGAACCTGATCTGGGATCTTATTATTTTCAGTCTGAATAGTTTTGTCTGGGATATGAATTTATGTGAGGCTTCTTGTTTGGGGTTTGAAGGGTTTTAGTCTGGTACGTAGTAAAAATAACTTTTGGTTACTTAGTTATGTATGAATTAATTTTAGAGTCTTCTTCCATAAAAAAAGATTCTGTAGGTCACTCCTGGTCAATGCCAGACCCGGAATCCGGAATATCCCATGCACAATAACCTTTGTATCACTGAGCGTGAGAAATGCCAGGTCTGGCACTGACCAAGTGTGACCTCTGGAGTCACTCCCAATCAGTGCCACACCCGAAATTTCTCACACGTGGTTACGTCACTGAGTTACTGATGTCACTGCACATGTCGCTTCTACTTTACTGATCCCCTGGGCTTAACGTCAGCTCACAATTCACAGCTGACCCATGCTCCGACTCCGAGCAGTAATCTGTGAGTACGAGATGCATCCACACAGACAAAAGCCTAAAGATAAAAATTGGCAGCAGTGGGAAGGGGTTAAAAAAGGTTTAACTTTCTGGTCTGCAAAATTACAGATATTTCCCGATATGTCTGAAATCCTATTTATGGGCTTCTACCCACATGCAGCCACATTTTCTGTCCAATTGTCACATTGGGCCAATATAGTTTCACCAGTTTCATATATATTGTATTTTTGAGGAAATATCTAACAATGTTTAATTCATTCCATGCTTACATTCATTGGAACAGATATACCTTTTCCATGATTTTAAAGTGAGAGAATATGTGTAGAATAACATGGCTTTCTGATGTTAATTTACAGATTCCATATCACTGATATCTGGAATCAACATAGTAAAGACATTTATTATTCACTGTGAGCCTAGAAATCCTAAAGAATAACTATTTGGTTTGGTATTCATATTCGTATTTAAAGGCTAGTTGTTTTTGGAAAAAAAGATAAAAATAAAGATAGATAGAAAAATAGATAGATAATGATGAATATATAGTTGGCACTATAAGGATTTCCACACTTTTAAAGGGAACCTGTCAGCAAGATTTCACACCCTACACAAGTGCTTCTCAATAAATTTGAATATCATCAAAAAGTTAATTTATTTCAGTAATTTAATACAAAAAGGGAAACACATATATTATATAGAGTCATTACAAACAAAGTGATCTATTTCAAGTGTGTATTTCTATTAATGTTGATGATTATGGCTTCAAGCCAATAAAAATATAAAAGTCATTATCTCAAAAAATTAGATTAATTACCAGAAAAAAAACCTGTAAAGAATGCTTAAGCATTTAAAATGGTCTCTTAGTCCGTTTTAGTAAACTACACAACCATGGGGAAGGCTATTGACTTGACAGATGTCTAGAAGGCAGTCATTGACACACTTCACAAGGAGGGTAAGCTACAAAAGGTCATTACATCAGAAGCTGGCTGTTCACTGAATGCTGTATCCAAGCATATTAATGGAAGGAAAAAGTGTGGTAGAAAAAGATGCAGCCTTGATAGGATTGTTAAGAAAAGGCCATTAAAAAATTTGGAGGGAATTCACAAGAAGTGGACTGCTGCTGGAGTCAGTGCCTCAGGAGCCACCACACACAGATGTATCCAGGACATACAACTGTAGCATTCCTTCTGTCAAGCCACTCATGACCAATAGACAACATCAGAAGCATCTTACCTGGGCCAAAGAGAAAAAGAGCTGGACTGTTGCTCAGTTGTCCAAGGTGTTGTGTTCAGATGAAAGTAAATGTTGCATTTCATTTGGAAATCGCGGTCCCAGAGTCTGGAAGCAGACTGCAGAGGCCCCAATCCAAGCTGATTGAGGTCTAGTGTGAAGTTTCCACAATCAGTGATGGTTTGGGGAGCCATGTCTTCTGCTGGTGTAGATCCATTGTGTTTTATCAAGACCAAAGTCAGCGCAGCCGTCTGCCAGGACATTTTAGAGCACTTCATGGTTTCATTTGCTGACAAGCTTTCTGGAGAAGGAAGTTTAATTTTCCAGCAGGACTTGGCACCTGTCTACACTGCCAAAAGCACCGATACCTGGTTTAATAACTACAGTATCCCGCTGCTTGATTGGCCAGCAAACTCGCCTGACCTAAACCCCATAGAGAATCTATGGGGTATTGTCAAGAGGAAGATGAGAGACACCAGACCCAACAATGCAGATGAGCTGAAGGCTGCTATGAAAGCAATCTGGGCTTCCATAACACCTCAGCAGTGCCACAGGCTGATCGCCTCCATGCCACGCCGCATTGATGAAGTAATTTATGCAAAAGGAGCCCTGACCAAGTACTGAGTGCATTTACTGTACAGACTTTTCAGTAGGCGCCAACATTTCTGAGTTTAAAATAACTTTTTCATTTGGTCTTATATAATATTGTAATTTTCTGAGATAATGACTTTTGGGTTTTCATTGGCTGTAAGCCATAATCATCAACATTAACAGAAATAAACACGTGAAATAGATCCCTCTGTGTGTAATGACTCTATATGATATATCGAAATAGATCACTCTGTGTGTAATGACTCTATATAATACTGTATATAGAAATAGATCACTCTGTGTGTAATGACTCTATATAATATATAGAAATAGATCACTCTGTGTATAATGACTCTATATAATATATAGAAATAGATCACTCTGTGTGTAATGACTCTATATAATATATAGGAATAGATCACTCTGTGTGTAATGACTCTATATAATATATAGAAATAGATCCCTCTGTGTGTAATGACTCTATATAATATGTGTTTCCCTTTTTGTATTGAATTACTGAAATAAATTAACTCTTTGATAATATTCTAATTTATTGAGATGCACTTGTATGTGCATGTAGCTCTTTCAAAGATAAATCCAGCAATACAGGACCATTTCTGTTTCTCTTTTCTGGCTTGCATATTTTTTTTGGTGTCAGTATGGTATTCTTATATGCTTTGAGCCCCTACTAATGGGTTGTGATATAGAAGTTTGGTTTTTTTTACAAATACTAATGTAAAATACTTACCAAATACTCAACATGTGCCCATGGCCTTAGAGGAGGTGACTACTTGTTTTCACTGGAATAAGTGTATATTTGCTACAGTGTAAAAGTCACAGGACAGGAAGAGGTTAAATATCCAAGTGTTTAATCTCTATTGGAAATAAAGAATATTCCTGTTATTGATATCAGAGAGAAAAAGTGACCTCCATACACAATTGATTCATTCACTATATCAAGACCAATAATACCACATACAGGGAAAAATACTGCCCTACCATGACCTGACAACATATTACCACTATTTAGTGACCAAATAATACCACATACAAGATAGAATACCACCACAATATGACTAGACCATATATTACCACCATGTAGTGACAAAATAATACTACCTAGAAAGAAGAAATACTGCCACACCATGACCAGATCACATATTACCACCACTCAGTGACCGAATAATGTCACATACAAGGGAGAAATTCCACCACATCATGAAGAGACAGCATATCACCAACACATAGTGACCAAATAATACCACATACAAAAGAGAACTGCCAACACAATGTGAGCAGAACATATATTACTATCACGTAGT
Organism: Anomaloglossus baeobatrachus; assembly: GCF_048569485.1. Taxonomy (NCBI): domain Eukaryota; kingdom Metazoa; phylum Chordata; class Amphibia; order Anura; family Aromobatidae; genus Anomaloglossus; species Anomaloglossus baeobatrachus. The sequence goes on from NC_134358.1 coordinate 511,679,963, forward strand.
GACCAAATAATATGACATACAAGGGCGAAATACTTCCACACCATGACCAGACCACATATTACCACCACATAGTGACAAAACAATACTGAATACAAGGGACAAATACCGCCACACCGTGACCAGACCACATATTACCACCACATAGTGACCGAATACAACCACATATAAGGGACAGTCCCCTGATTTCTAGACTATGTCATATGATAAAAAAGCAACAAAGTATGCATCTCCTCAGTAACAAGCTCTCCCTTTTGTTCCTTGCAAAGGCTGGTGGTAAGAGGTCATGTTCCTGATGAAGGCGCAACACCGAAATGCACGTCAGGACCTGGTGCTTATCATCACTACAGGTAATCGCACTTTATCTTTCATCAACAGTATTATGGCTTAATTATGTGTGCTATCACCATTTTGCCTCTAGCATTTGTATGAGCAGTGTGATACTGTGCACTTGCATTTATATTTAGTTTTAAGATCTGTTCTGAGTTCTGTTATTCTGGGTAGTGCTCCCATATCTCACCCATACATTTTTGACCTGACATTATTAGGTCATTATCACATTAGCTGCTCTATATTGCACTTTATTTGTGCATTCAGTAATCCAGAAAGGTTTTTTTTATTTATTTATTTATTTATACACTTTCTGCACATTTAATAATATTGTTTTGATTTACTTTTACTGTGTGGCTGTTACCTTTTTCTATCTGTATTTTCTGCTGCTCTGGGCCAATGTTTGTTACTTTTTCACTATTTTGTCCCTTGTCTAATATTTTTATTTTTATTTTTTCCCTGATGTTTAATAAAAGTATATGTTTTTTAATATCAAGATGTGGCTATTTTTGTGTATCAGTTTTATATTTTGCTTTTAAATGGTCTCTCCATTTATATTTGGGTTAGTGATATATTGATATCACTTCATCACTTGACTTAAATATCCACTTATATTGGCATAATTGGTTATTGACACACACATATGTCGATACTCAGACAGGCACAGGTACACATGCATATGCACACATACATGCACAAGACCACAGACAGGCATGCATGCATGCACAGACACGAACACACAGAGAGACATACAGGCACACGCACGCATGCACGCACGCACGCACTCACACACGCACGCACGCACACACACACACACACACACAAGAAAGCAGAAAGACATAGGCAAACACATGTACAGGCATGTACACACAAACAAATACACAGACATGTACACAGATACGTACATATATATATACAAAAATTTAAATAAACAGATATATAAATATATACAAACATGCACACATACTGGAAGTGTTTTTACTTTCCCCTGTCTTGTCTCCCATTTGGCCTACAAGCTTCATTGAAAAGCCTCTCTGGTTGGAAGTAGCAATGCAGCTGGCGCTGTGTGACATCACAGTTAGCAGACACAGGCCGGAACACAAGCAATTAATGCCGCAGTGGCGGCCTGATTAATTTTATCAACAGGTGACCCCACGGCTATGCACACCTGTTTGTGGAGTGGCCGGGGGGGACATATGCCCATCTGCCCCCAGCCTATGGTTGCCAACAGTTACCAGCCCGGAGTAACCCATATAGAGGGGCTCTCTATATAAATTGTTAAGGTGAATACTCTGTAATGTCTACCAGTTGCCTGCTCCTGATGTAATTAGTTTGGATCAAGTGCATGCTTGAAAGAATAATATCAGACACACACATACAGTCGGATGTGAATCTTTCCTAGATCAGAGGTTGGCCCAAAATGTATTTATTCTAACTGTAACATGAACTTATATAAACTAGGAAAAGAGGCATAGTCGGCTCTACAGTGGGCATGCCCGGATGTGTCCATTGGTTAGTGGTTGGTTAATGGACTGATCCATGGGCCAGTCAGTGGGTTCGTCCATGGGTTGACCAATGGGCGGATCTGTGACGCTGGTGGGTGGGTCTTTGACATCATCAGGACAGATCTATGGTGAGGCTGGTGGGCGGGCCTATGATGTCATTGGGTTGATTCATGGTGACACTGGGGGGCAGGTCAATGATGTCATCGGAGGCCATCTTGCCTTGCGTGTGTCTGAAAACTGACTTATGTATAGAGAATTGATTTATTTGAACACACTTCCCATAGTCCTTTATGTCCGGAGGTTAATTAAGTATTTGATCCAATGGCTCACCTCAACAAAATCATCGGGGCCTACTAAGGACCTGGGGCCCACTGAGGGATCCCCAAGTCTCCTGCTGGGCAAGTCCACCCTGAAAGTAACTATAGCTCTACTGAAGAAGCAACAGCAGGACAAGCCCCTCTAGTGTCTCTACTAGTAGCATAAGACAATACCTGCAGCAAACTGAAGATGAACAGCTTTTCTCAAATGTCATATCTATGAGTACCATTGTAAGGAGGTCTCAAGATCATCGAACCTATGTGCTGTACCATCCTGCACAGGAAAGAAAAAATAAAATTCAGCACATACCACCTTGGTACAGACCAAAAGTTCACTCTTTTGCCCTCTACTTGGTAAATGGACTGTAAGGGGTACTTCACACACAGCGAGATCGCTACTGAGATCCCTGCTGAGTCACGGTTTTTGTGACGCAGCAGTGACCTCATTAGCGATCTCGCTGTGTGTGACACTGAGCAGCGATCTGGCCCCTGCTGTGAGATCGCTGCTCGTTACACACAGCCCTGGTTCGTTTTTTTATTGTTGCTCTCCCGCTGATAAGCACACATCGCTGTGTGTGACAGCGAGAGATCAACAATCCTGAGTGTGCAGGGAGCAGGAGCCGGCATCTGACAGCCTGCGGTAAGCTGTAACCAAGGTAAACATCGGGTAACCAAGGTGGTTAGCCGATATTTACCTTAGTTACCAGCCTCCGCAGCTCTTACGCTGCCAGTGCCGGCTCCTGCTCCCTGCACACGCTAAGCTAAGCGGTGTGCGCTGGTAACTAAGGTAAACATCGGGTAACCATACCCGATGTTTACCTTAGTTACCAGTGTCTGCAACTTCCAGACGCCGGCTCCGTGCAAGCGCAGCGTCGCTTGCATGTCGCTGCTGGCTGGGGGCTGGTCACTGGTCGCTGGTGAGATCTGCCTGTTTGACAGCTCACCAGCGACCATGTAGCGACGCAGCAGCGATCCTGACCAGGTCAGATCGCTGGTGGGATCGCTGCTGCGTCGCTAAAGTGTGACGGTACCTTAACTTTCTCCCTTATCAGGTCACCCTTACAAATGCTAATCATCTTATACACATAGGATTTTCTACTGGGTAGTTCTGTAGTGGATATTAAAGTAGAACTATTACTAAATTTCACGATGAAAAGTGCATGGCTTAATGAAATGAATAACTCTTCTAAACCTGATAAGTCTGGTGTACTTACTTTGAAAATCCTGTTTGATGTACTTCTTTGAAAGCTAAACAGGATGGTTGTTTAATCCTTACATTAAAATGTAACATTCTATGAATCCAAATGTTTTGAATCTCTACCCACCCGTTCAGTCACAATTTCCAGATAACCATTTTAAAGATAGTATACCCGACAAAGAAATGATGTGGAGAAAGTTGGTAGGATTAATAGCTAGAATTATTGGCTTAAAGGGCAAAAAATCCACTAATCCGACACTTTATTTAGGATGGCCCTGAACCCGGACAGTCAAAATAAACGTTAAATATGCACTTAGCATGTGTATGATATAAAAGACTTCAATGTGTAAAAACTGATTAAAAACTGTTTCTGCCATTATGTGTAATGCTGGGCTGTGAATAAAATCATACGTATTACATGATTCAAAAAGATAAAGAAATGCAATTGAAATGCTTATGCTCCCATCATCAATCTTTTGTCAAAAGACTGGCCTCAATCTAATATATCTCCAAAGCCTTGACCTCCATTGTAAATTTCTTTACACTTCCATGAAACTTTAATTTGCAAGAACATTGTGAAATAAGTGTCCAGTGTTTTTATGACTTCACTGACCTTCAATATTCAGAAAGGCTTAGAATCTGTCAACAAATTTTATTTGTGTTTAGAATAAAGGCATTGTGTCACTCAACAGAAATCAATCAAGAAACCCCCCTATTAATTAATATATTAGTGCAAAAGAAGCAAAATTATGGAGCCCATTTAACCTTTTAAAATATCTCTTCTATGTAATTGACTTTCTTTAAACAGGTGGTTCACTAGTTAATTTTCCAAGCCACATCGATATAATGTTGAGAAACAAGGTTTCTCTCAAATACCTTGTATTGACAATTCTGCCTCTGAGCAGTGCTATTGTGCTCCGCTCAACCCCTTCTCATGATCCCTGGGCTTCGTGACCTTCGATGTTTGGTGATGTCACGTTAACTTCTAGTTGACCTGACATCACCGTGGCCAGCCCCAATCTTCCTGAGTAACTGGGCTGTGGGCGGCGTTTCATCGCTCTTCACAACCCAGTGTCACAGCCCAGCATCTACCTGCTCTCTCCTTCACTGCAGAGCACCGCAAGCAGGAGCGATGCTGGGCTGTGATGAGCCCAGTCACTCACGGAAGCCTGGGGTAGGGCTCAGTGATGTCAGATCAACTGGAAGTTGACATGACATCACTGAACATCAGAGGTCATGGAGCCCGGGGATCACAAGAATGGGATAAGTGGACTGCAATAGTGTCACTCACAGGCACTATTGGCAACACAAGGTATTTGAGGGAAACCTTGTTTCTCAACATAATATCAATGTGGCTTGGAAAAATAATTAATGAACCACCTCTTTAAAACACCATTCCAGTGGGTTTTTTTCAGCACTGGAGTGGTGCTTTAAACTTTAGCCCTCTGTCCCCGGCTTCCAACATTTTTATCTTTCTTCAGTGGCACCATCTTGTTAAAGTCAGAAAGTCAGAAATTATATCACAGGCTCTCAATACAAGTCTACAAGAACCAGAACAAGGCCAAAATGAAGCTTTCATTCAAAAATAGGGCAGGAGGCACGTAATTTTTGTTTTTCCCTTTATTGTTCACAGCAGTGTACAGGATCTTGCACATGCAATCAAGCTTGTTGACTGGCTGCACTGCAGCCTTTCAACAAACTTTATTAGAAAATGAACAATATCCGAACTGTGAATTCAGACAGACGTTTTTTAAAAAAAGTCCATGTTTGAGTTTGAGGCCTGGACAACTGGTGTCCAGTACAAACCCCAAACTTTACCTTTGGAGTATGCTCTTCCCTAAATACAGATAAATAGTGTATAATGGCTTGAGTTCCTGCTAATCAGTGTAAACACTTCAAACAGGTGAATGATGATACAATGATTGGTGCCTCGCTGATCAGACATTTATAGATTTTCTCTTCCTAAAGCCCACTTTACACGTTGCAATTAGTTGTACAATCGCATTTGCGATGTGACACGCCCAGGTTGCATACGGGATCTTATGAGATTGCACGTAGGTCGTTCATTTGCTGTCACACGTGCGTTAGTAGTCTATGTTAAATTGATCAATTTTGTGTGCGATCCTTTAGATCATGTGTTCTGTGACGTATGCATTGGGCACCTTTTTTTTTTTTTTTAATTTATTGACTTGCCAAGCGTGTGTCATGTGTAGGGATGCGTTTTTACTATGTCATCTGCCATTCAGCTCTGCTACATGGCCGCTAACAGCAGACACAGACAGCCATGTAGCAGAGCTGAATGGCAGATGACAGCAGACACAGACAGAGCCACACTGTCAGAATGAACTCGGGTGAACTTCACCCGACTTCACGGTCATGCTGCGGCTCTGTCTGTGTCGCGCGCTGATTAGCAGTCACCTGTAAAGAGCTCACGGGTGACCGCTAATCTCCTAAATTACTGAAGTTAGCAGCCCTCTCTCATACTCACCAATCCCCGATCCCCGGCACTGCACGGCGTTCACACTGCTCCGGCGGCTTTTACTGTTTTGAAAAAGCCGGCCGCCCATTAAAGAATCTCGTATTCCCTGCTTTCCCCGCCCACCGGCGCCTATGATTGGTTACAGTGAGACACGCCCCCACGCTGAGTGACAGGTGTCACACTGCACCCAATCACAGCAGCCGGTGGGCGTGTCTATACTGTGTAGTAAAATAAATAATTAAATAATTAAAAAAAACGGCGTGCGGTCCCCCCCAATTTTAAAACCAGCCAGATAAAGCCATACGGCTGAAGGCTGGTATTCTCAGGATGGGGAGCTCCACGTTATGGGGAGCCCCCCAGCCTAACAATATCAGCCAACAGCCGCCCAGAATTGCCGCATACATTATATGCGCCAGTTCTGGGACTGTACCCGGCTCTTCCCGATTTGCCCTGGTGCGTTGGCAAATCGGGGTAATAAGGAATTATTGGCAGCCCATAGCTGCCAATAAGTCCTAGATTAATCATGTCAGGCGTCTATGAGACACCTTCCATGATTAATCTGTAAATTACAGTAAATAAACACACACACCAGAAAAAATCCTTTATTAGAAATAAAAAACACAAACATATACCCTGGTTAACCACTTTAATCAGCCCCAAAAAGCCCTCCATGTCCGGCGTAATCCAGGATGCTCCAGCGTCGCTTCCAGCGCTGCTGCATGGAGGTGACCGGAGCTGCAGCAGACACAGCCGCTCCTGTCACCTCCACACAGCAAATGAAGACAGCCGTGCGATCAGCTGAGCTGTCAGTGAGGTTACCTGGATCCAGCAGTGGATGCAGCGGTGGCCGCGGGTAACCTCAGTGACAGCTCAGCTGATCGTGCTACTCACCTCAGTTGCTGCGTGGAGGTGATAGGAGCGGCTGTGAGTAGCGCGATCAGCTGAGCTGTCACTGAGGTTACCCGCGGCCACCACGGGATCCACTGCTGGATCCAGGTAACCTCACTGACAGCTCAGACGATCGCGCGGCTGTCTTCATTAGCTGTGTGGAGGTGACCGGAGCGGCGGTGTATTCTGCTGCTCCTGTCACCTGCATGCAGCAGCGCTGGATGCGACGCTGGAGCATCCTGGATTATGCCGGACATGGAGGGCTTTTTGGGGCTGATTAAAGTGGTTAACCAGGGTATATGTTTGTGTTTTTTATTTCTAATAAAGGATTTTTTCTGGTGTGTGTGTTTATTTACTGTAATTTACAGATTAATCATGGAAGGTGTCTCATAGACGCCTGACATGATTAATCTAGGACTTATTGGCAGCTATGGGCTGCCAATAATTCCTTATTACCCCGATTTGCCAACGCACCAGGGCAAATCGGGAAGAGCCGGGTACAGTCCCAGAACTGTCGCATATAATGTATGCGGCAATTCTGGGCGGCTGTTGGCTGATATTGTTAGGCTGGGGGGCTCCCCATAACGTGGAGCTCCCCATCCTGAGAATACCAGCCTTCAGCCTTATGGCTTTATCTGGCTGGTTTTAAAATTGTGGGGGGACCGCACGCCGTTTTTTTTAATTATTTAATTATTTATTTCACTACACAGTATAGACACGCCCACCGGCTGCTGTGATTGGGTGCAGTGTGACACCTGTCACTCAGCGTGGGGGCGTGTCTCACTGTAACCAATCATAGGCACTGGTGGGCGGGGAAAGCAGGGAATACGAGATTGTTTAATGGGCGGCCGGCTTATTCAAAACAGTAAAAGCCGCCGGAGCAGTGTGAACGCCGTGCAGCGACGGGGATCGGGGATCGGTGAGTATATGAGAGAGGGGGATAGACTGACATGGACAGAGAGTGAGGGACAGAGATAGTGACCGACTGACAGAGATTAGTGAATGACAGACATTGTGAGGCGCTTCAGAACGCAGCTTTTCAACTGCGCTCTGAAGCGGACCTTTTTTAAGCTGCGGTGCAGAGCGCACACCTGCGCACATAGCATCAGACACCAAAATCGTATGAGGGATGTCACACGTTATAATTGACTAGGTTCGTGCAACAAAACGCTCAATTCTAGACAAAGATATGATGTGTTTGCGATCAACGGTTTTGCGTTCAATCCTGATTGCACGTAGCTGTCACACGCAGATACCTCACAAACGATGCCGGATGTGCGTCACTTACAACTTGACCCCAACAGACGGATTGTGAGATATATTGAAGCGTGTGTAGCGGGCTTAAGGATGGATCATCAATATTCATCATTGATATTAACAACAGCTTCAAAATGGCCTCCACTTTAGTAATATAAAGAATTTTCATGATTCTGGGTTGATTCCCTCACACTTTTCTTTGCTAAAGATGCAATTTTAAAAGGTTGATTCCTGCACATGATCCTAATACCAAATACCAAATGATATGGGTTCAACCAAGGTTTGGACCCCCTTTTTTTAGGACCCCAACCACTTCATGGCTAATGTGCATGGCATGTACTTGCTAAAAATGTATACCAGTTCAATATAGAACTAAGACTAATGCTATTACAATGCAGTAATGGTTCTGCATGTAGATTTTACACCAATTGACAACTCTAAGCAGATGGTGCACAGGTGTTGTCATTGAAAGAACATCTTCTCCCAGAGACAGTCAGGAAGTTCAATCAATGAAAACTTGTCAAAAAGTGTAATGTTGCCTTATGGTAGTTTTCACATTTAAGGTCTATTATGGAAGAATTAAACTTTTGTTAGTCGATATGATTAGAGATGAGCGGACCCGTGGAAGTTCGGGTTCTGCTGGTCCAGCTGAACTTTTTAAAAGACTGGTTTTGGACCTGGGCTTGATGTGAACTTCATTTCAAGTCATTATTTGCGCAGTTTGGGTCTCTGCCCACAAGCAGCCTGCCATAAGAAGAAAACTTCCAGGGGACGGTGGGTGAATTTTTTCCATTTTTTTGTGTGGCGCACACTACATTTGATCATGCTATTGTTACCTCCAGTGTGAGCCATTCAAACACTGCAAGTGGCTCGCACTGGGCCGAGCACCATGTATACCCAAGTACAGCGATGGTTGTGCGAGTGGTTTGCATTATTAAAGCACCCAAACTCCGAACCCAAACTTTGTTTTCTTGGAAAAGTCTGAATTCATACCGAACACCGAACATCAGGTTCTCTCATCTATAGTTGTATCAAAATAATGGGCATGTCATACTCATGAATAAACAGATTTTAATAGAGCTTTTAATGGAGATATTGCCCCTATGGTCAACACATTGTGACCAGTAAATGGTTCAGGTCACCATAGTTCACACTTGGGAGCTCCCCCGCTGTTCTCAGTGAACTCACTTGAACCGCATTGCTGGATTGCTGGACTGTCGGATTACGGGACACAGCCACATGGCAGTCCGGCAAACCAACAGTTGGATCAACTGAGTTCACTGAGTGTAAACTCAGGTGACCTAACTGCTGGTTTGCTGATTGTTGTGCCGCTGTGTGTCGCAATCCAGCAATCTGGCAACCCAGCAGCGTGGTCACCGGTGGTCACATTTGGTAACATAGGAACCCAGATGTGAACTCTGTTGACCTGACTGACGTCACCGCTACTCACAGCCGGGTCCCCCCACTGTCCACAGTGTGTCTAAGGAGCTACAGTGATTCTTCGTGTTTTCCATCACTACAGCTTCTCGATGTAACAAAGCCGGTATCATCGCTGGTCATTGTGTGGATTACGTTGTACCTGCGGGCGTATTTTTGGTGAAATAAATTGGTGAAAGAGGATTTGTTTTTATATTAATAAGGAAAATAAAGGATTTTTGTGTGTTTTTTTTTTATACTTACAGGGTTGGTAATGAGGGGCCTCATAGACACCTCTGCATTACCAACCAAGGGTTTGATGTCAGCTGTGATTTTTGACAAATCACAGCTGCCATCAACCCCATATATTACCCCAATTGACACCACACCAGGGTAATCGGGATATGTCGGGTAAAATGCCACAATTGGCACATCTAGTGGATGCGCCAAATATGGGGAGGCTGCGGGCAGATATTTTTAGCCTGGGGAGTGCCCCATAACCATGGAACTTCCCAGCCTTAGAATATCAGTCCCCAGCTGTCTGCTTTATCTGTGCTGTTCATTAAAAATGAGCAGAAGCCCATATCATTTTTTTTATTTATTTAGATCATTTTTTAAGTAAATGTTGTGTAATAGCCTCTATTTTTGAAAACCAGCCAAGATAAAGCACATGGCTCGGGGCTGCAGCCCACAACTGTCTACTTTACCTGCACTGGTAATCATAACAAGGTGGGGGACCACACTTCAAAGTAGAGGGATACTCTAAAAGCATTGTTCCCAGAAGCGACCTGTTTTTCAGAGATGCATCCAGGCATCTCCCATACTGTTCTCATTCAATTTCAGCACTTTTCCATCCCTTTAACCTTTTTTACAGACCTGACAGACATACATGGAGGGTCTGCTGGAAAATGATTCAAGTTTGCAATTGACTTGCAATAGATTTGTAATTCATGATGAAAAGACAAATAGTACGAAATATTCAAGACGTACAGTCAGGGCCAGAAATATTTGGACAGTGACACAAGTTTTGTTATTTTAGCTGTTTACAAAAACATGTTCAGAAATACAATTATATATATAATATGGGCTGAAAGTGCACACTCCCAGCTGCAATATGAGAGTTTTCACATCCAAATCGGAGAAAGGGTTTAGGAATCATAGCTCTGTAATGCATAGCCTCCTCTTTTTCAAGGGACCAAAAGTAATTGGACAAGGGACTCTAAGGGCTGCAATTAACTCTGAAGGCGTCTCCCTCGTTAACCTGTAATCAATGAAGTAGTTAAAAGGTCTGGGGTTGATTACAGGTGTGTGGTTTTGCATTTGGAAGCTGTTGCTGTGACCAGACAACATGCGGTCTAAGGAACTCTCAATTGAGGTGAAGCAGAACATCCTGAGGCTGAAAAAAAAGAAAAAATCCATCAGAGAGATAGCAGACATGCTTGGAGTAGCAAAATCAACAGTCGGGTACATTCTGAGAAAAAAGGAATTGACTGGTGAGCTTGAGAACTCAAAAAGGCCTGGGCGTCTACGGATGACAACAGTGGTGGATGATCGCCGCGTACTTTCTTTGGTGAAGAAGAACCCGTTCACAACATCAACTGAAGTCCAGAACACTCTCAGTGAAGTAGGTGTATCTGAGAAGAAAGGGAACGGCACATGATCCAAGGCACACCACATCCTCTGTAAAACATGGTGGAGGCAACGTGATGGCATGGGCATGCATGGCTTTCAATGGCACTGGGTCACTTGTGTTTATTGATGACATAACAGCAGACAAGAGTAGCCGGATGAATTCTGAAGTGTACCGGGATATACTTTCAGCCCAGATTCAGCCAAATGCCGCAAAGTTGATCGGATGGCGCTTCATAGTACAGATGGACAATGACCCCAAGCATACAGCCAAAGCTACCCAGGAGTTCATGAGTGCAAAAAAGTGGAACATTCTGCAATGGCCAAGTCAATCACCAGATCTTAACCCAATTGAGCATGCATTTCACTTGCTCAAATCCAGACTTAAGACGGAAAGACCCACAAACAAGCAAGACCTGAAGGCTGCGGCTGTAAAGGCCTGGCAAAGCATTAAGAAGGAGGAAACCCAGCGTTTGGTGATGTCCATGGGTTCCAGACTTAAGGCAGTGATTGCCTCCAAAGGATTCGCAACAAAATATTGAAAATAAAAATATTTTTTTTGGGTTTGATTTATTTGTTCAATTACTTTTGACCTCCTAAAATGTGGAGTGTTTGTAAAGAAATATGTACAATTCCTACAATTTCTATCAGATATTTTTGTTCAAACCTTCAAATTAAACGTTACAATCTGCACTTGAATTCTGTTGTAGAGGTTTCATTTCAAATCCAATGTGGTGGCATGCAGAGCTCAACTCGCGAAAATTGTGTCACTGTCCAAATATTTCTGGACCTAACTGTATAATCTGACCCCAATCATTTCACTGTTTGCCCATCACTAGATGAGATCAATAAAAAAAGAAAATGCCTTCCACCATTAACCATACTGGTAACATATCAGCATGCTAATGTCATTTTGCAGATTTTCATACCTTGTACAGTGGTGGCCAGTACACTAATTGGTCGTGAAAAAATAGCAGTTTCCAGTTTAACTTAAGAAAGACTGGTAATATGTTCAGAGTTCATTTCCATCTTCAGCTTTGCTTACTAAGTGGATTAGACTGTTCATATTGAAACTATATGTATTATTTTGTAATCTCTCTTATTCCTTCCCATTAGGCTGGAATCACACTTGCGTGCCCGGACTGGCCAGCAGCTCTCCAGACAGGAGTGTAACTGATCCACAATTGACCTGCTACTGTCAGGAGAGCCACCGGCAGTGGGGCTCTAAGTGCATAAGTCGGGCTGGTTCAGACTATTATTAACCTGCAGATTAACTCCATATGTACAGGCTAATATTTTTTTTTCTTATGACACATACCCTTTAAATCTTAGGGTAGGTGCATACAAAAGTGATTAAAAGGGTCAGACAACAGCACAACTTCCAAGTCACATTTTTTAAAACCTTAATAAAAATACTTTCGATATTTTAGAATATGAGACCATGTATTTTAACCACAAAGTAAATTTTACTTCTAACTACAGATTACAATATTATAATGCTAAGACTGATGAGCAGCGTGTAAGAAAAAAATGAGCCCTCCATTGAGTGATGAGTGGTAGGGTGCAAAGTATTTTTTAGGACTGACTGCATGCCGGTTACTCTATTATGTATGCTGTCCAACTGCTGAAAATGGCTAGTGAGGAAAACATAGAGCACAACAACACTGATGGTCATATAAGAGTATTTTCATACTGCCAATATAGAAATTCACAGGACCCTTAACTTGGAACTTGTTATGGCACCTGGAAGCAATAGTTGCCAATGTAAGTAATCCTATTGTATAAGCAGGCGCAAGCAGTGGAGTGTAACAGGCAGAAAGACAAACAGTGGCACTACTATGAGACCTAAAGTAAGTGCCAACAGAATAAAGATCAAAGCCCCGAACGTTTAGGTAAAACATCAAAAACCACAAGAATCAGGATTATAATGTAGCTAAAAATTATTTGCTCCAAGGATTTAACATGAGACTTGTAGCCAAAAAACGTCAAGGGCATGAAGTCCGATGACTTTGGGAGATAGGGCAAATTCAATTTAGTAGATGCAAACAAAGGAACTCAAAAACACTTTGTATTTCTGCCATAAATAACATTTCAAGCAAAACTGCTCACAGACTAAGATGATGGGTTTCATCTTTTTGCTAAAAATTAACACAGCCATTCCCATCATTAACATGGCAAGTTCTGTAAATCCAGTATAATTAATTTTTAAGAGATATTGTCAAACATGATGTTTAGATTTTACCGTTTCCTTAAAGAATTAAGGCCCCATCACACACAGAGATAAATCTTTGGCAGATCTGTGGTTGCAGTGAAATCATGGACATATTGTTCCATTTGTACACAGCCACAAACCTGGCACTGATTGTCCACAATTTCACTGCAACCACAGATCTGCTGCAGATTTATCTCTGTGTGTGATAGGGCCTTTACCCACTTTATCCTTATTTTAACAAATGTGTTAGGGATATGATTTGTGGCACTAATAAAGAATTATTACAGGAAAGGATGAGCAGATCCGAGGGTGTCCGGGTTCACTGGGTTGGCCGGACTTTAGTTAAAAGTTTGGTTTGGTTTTTGAACTTGACCCAGACCCTGAACCCAATAGAAGTCAATGGGGGCCCATATTTCAGTGCTGTAAAATGTCGGTAAAATGGTCGTAGTAAGAGCTAAGGGGATGCCAAAGGAAGTAATTCCAAAACCAAAAAGGACAATTGCCCGCAAACAAATGTGGAAAGGGAAACTGGGTTCTGTCACCATTGCAATCGTGGTTTAACAGGAATTAATGAATAAAATAAAAATTTTAAGCGTGCCCCCACAGAGACTAATTTATGAGTTTCCCCACAGAACAAAATCCATGACAAGCTCCCCTGGTACCTGACCCTGGATTATCTGACTACCCTGCTCGTGAGTAAGTGACTGACATTACATTACGACTTGCAGCACCCTTTTCCCACCTATGGATCCATTGCATACTCTTTCTGATCAGGTGGTGAATTTGACCCAGATGGTTCAGGATCTTGCCATGGAACAACATAAGTTAGAATCTTTACACTTCCAATTAGAGGGTCATTTTTCTAGTAATTTGGGTGCTTCCAAGAAACCCCCACTACCAACTGTGGTCATGACGTCTGGACCGTCTGACGTGCAATTGGTCTCTCCCAAACCTGTGGTGGCTCTTCCTGATAAATTTTCAGGGGAAAAAGAGCAGTTTAGAATTTTCAGGGAGAGCTGTAAATTATTTTTTATTTTGCAACCCTGGTTCTAAAGAAATGAATCTCAGCGGATGAGAGTTAACATGTCTGTATTGGGAGAGGGTCCTCAGATTTGGACATTTTCTTTGTCTCCACTAGCCCCAGAATGGTCTTCTGTTGATTCATTTGTTGTTGCATTAGGAATGAACGTGACTGGGTCAAGGTGGCAAAGGCAAAGATCATGAACCTAAAGCGGGAGGGGGGGCGCACCACTGAAAACTATAGTTCTGAGTTTCAGCAATGGTCCTCTGACGTCCAGTGGAATGATGCAGCCCTCAGATTTAATTTCCACAGAGGCCTTTCTGATACCTTTAAGGAAGTTTTTGCTCTGCACACGCCATCTTGTTCATTGGGTGAGGCCATGACTATTCTCATGGATTGACAAATTCGGGAAATACGTGATTATGACAGGAGGTTTTGTTCATTCTTCACAGTACAGTTCACTTACCTGGGGCGGAATCTATGAAGGTTGGAGCCGCCAGATCAAGAGTCGTTGAAAGGAGACGTTGTTGCAATCTCCGACTCTGCTTCTATTGTGATCGCAATGTACATTTCATTAAGGACTGCTTGACCCACCATCCAGCAAACAAGCTGATGCGAAACACCTAAGTATGGGTGATTATTGAGGAGGTCAACCAGACTTCCAGATACCTCTTAACTCTTCAGATAAAGTATTGCTGAATGTGGAACTACTTTTTCCAGAATCAATCATTATCAGAATTTGCTTTTATTGTCAGTGGGTCTGCAGCTAATTTAACCCCTTAGTGACGGAGCTAATTTTCACCTTAATGACCAGACCAAATTTTGCAATTCTGACCAGTGTCACTTCATGAGGTTATAACTCTGGAACGCTTCAACGGATCCCGGTGATTCTGAGATTGTTTTTTCGTCACATATTGGACTTCATGTTAGTACCAAATTTAGGACAATATTTTTTGCGTTTATTGAAGAAAAAAATTGAATATTGGCAAAAATTTTGAAAATTTAGCAATTTTCAACTTTTGAATTTTTATACCGTAAAACCAGAGATTTCTGTGACACAAAATAGTTAATAAATAACATTTCCCACATGTCTACTTTACATCAGCACAATTTTGGAAACAAAATTTTTTTTTGTTAGGAAGTTAGAGGGGTTCAAAGTTTATCAGCAATTTCTCATTTTTACATCAAAATTTACAAAACCATTTTTTTAGGGACCACATCACATTTGAAGTGACTTCAATAGGCCTAGATGACAGAAAATACCCAAAAGTGACACCATTATAAAAACTGCACCCCCCAAAGTACTCAAAACCACATTCAAGAAGTTTATTAACCCTTCAGGTGCTTCACATGAACAAAAGCAATGTGGAATGAAAAAAAGCAAAAATTAAATTTTACCTAAAAATGTTGCTCTAACCCAAATTTATTCACTTTTAGAAGAACTAACACAACAAAATGGACCCCAAAACTTGTTCCCCACTTTCTTATGAGTGCGCCGATACCCCACATGTGGTCAGAAACCTCTGTTTGGACAAATGGGAGGGCTCGGAACAGAAGGAGCAATATTTGAATTTTGGAAAGCAAATTTGGCTGAAATAGATTGCGAGCACCATGTTGCATTTACAGGTCCGCTAAGGTACCTAAACAGAAGAAACCCCTCACAAGTGACACCATTTTGGAAACTAGACCCCTCAAGGCTTCTATCTAGGGGTATAGTGAGCATTTTAGATCCACAGGTACTTCACAGATTTTGTTAACGTTACGTTGTCATATTGAAAATTTTAATAATTTTCTCAAAAATGTTGCTTTAGCATCAATTTTCTCACTTTTTCAAGAGGTAATTCCAAAAATTTGACCTCAAGGTTTGTTAACCACTTTTTTATGAGCGCGGTGATACCTCACATGTGGTCTGAAACCTTTGTTTGGACAAATGGGAGGGCTTGGAACGAAAGGAGCAATATTTGAATTTTGGAAAGGAAATTTGGCTGAAAAAGATTGCGGGCACCATGTCACATTTGGAGGACCCCTAAGGTACCTAAACAGCAGAAACCCCACACAAGTGACCCCATTTTGGAAACTAGGCCCCTCAAGGAATTTATCTAGATGTTTGGTGAGTACCCTGAACCCCCAGGTGCTTCACAGAATTTTATAACGTTGAGCCATGAAAAAAAAAATAAAAATTTTACCACAAAATTGTTATTTCAACCAGGTAGCTTTTTATTTTACAAGAGTAAAAGGAAAAAATTCAGCATAACATTTATTGTGCAATTTCTCCTGAGTTTGGCGATACCTTATATGTGGTGGAAATCAACTGTTTGGGCGCATGGCAGGGCTCGGAAGGGAAGGAGTGCCATTTGACTGCAAAATTGGCTGGAATCAATAGCGGACGCCAGGTTGCATTTGGAGAGCCCCTGAGGTGCCTAAACAGTGGAGGTCCCCCACAAGTGACTCCATTCTGGAAACAAGACACCTCAAGGCTTTTATCTATGTGTATAGTGAGCAGTATGAATCCACGAATACTTCACAGAATTTGATAAGCTTAGGTTGCCATATTGAAAATTTTCATTTTTTTCACAAAAATGTTGCTTCAGCATCAAATTTCTCACTTTTTCAAGAGACAACAACAAACCGTGGACCCAACAGGTTGTTATCCAATGTCTTATGAGCACAGGGATACCCCACATGTGGCCAAAAACCTCTGTTTGGATAAATGGGAGGGCTTGGAATGGAAGCAGCACCATTTGAATTCTGGAAAAGTTGAAATAAATTGCGGGCACCATGTCACATTTGCAGGGCCCCTTGGGTACCTATACATTAGAAACCCCCACAAGTGACCCCATTTTGGAAACTGGATTTTATTCAGGAGTATAATAAGCATTTTGAATCCACAGGTACTTCACAAAAATGTTGCTGTAGCAACCAATGTCTCACTTTTAGGCTATGTGGCCATGAGCCAGCGACACGGCGTCTAGTACACAGTGTCAGCCTCCTGCAGAGATGTGAGTGTTGTCCACGGGAGAACGCAGCTGCCCATGCCCACGATTTGGGTTCAGGCCGCTGTGGAGCTCTATGCTACCTGCAGAGAACACTCATCTCCGCAGCATAAATTGACATGCTGAGGCTCGGGAAGCTGCGCCACAGGTCAGTTTATGTGGCGGAGAAAAGAAGCACATTGGGCAAGCACATTGGGCATGGGATTTCTAAAAATCCTTCCACTGTGCTTCTACTGCACAATGCAGCGTTATGGACGCAGGGAAAACACTCTGCGCCCAAAACGCTGCAAATCCTGATTGTGGGCGCACAGCCTAAAATGCTACAATGGATGAATGGATACATGTCAAACATATATAACGTCCCACCCCCTGCATATTCTAAGCTGGCGCCCTTTAGTGCCTTTCATGTGGCACTAAAGGGTGCCTAGCCTTGTATTTAGCCCCCCAAAAAAATAATAATTAAAATAAACGACGTGGGGTCCCCCCCATTTTTGATAGCCAGCTAGGGTAAAGCAGACAGCTGTAGCCTGCAAACCACAGCTGACAGCTTCACCTTGTCTGGTGATCAATTTGGAGGGCTCCCCAGGCGTTTTTTTAAAAAAAAAAAAAACGTGGGGTCCCCCCAAATTAGATCACCAGCCAAGGTGAAGCGGACAGCTGGGGTCTGGTATTCTCAGGGTGGGAAGAGCCATGGTTATTGGACTCTTCCCAGCCTAAAAATAGCAGGCCGCAGCCGCCCGAGAAGTGGCGCATCCATTAGATGCGCCAATCCTGGCGCTTCGCCCCAGCTCATCCCGCGCCCTGGTGCGGTGGCAGACGGGGTAATATATGGGGTTGATACCAGCTGTAATGTCACCTGGCATCAAGCCCTGGGGTTAGTGATGTCACGGCATCTAAACAGATACCCGACATCACTAACCCAGTCAAGTAATAGACAAAAAAAAAAAGACAAAAAAAAATTTATTTGAAAAAAAAACTCCCCGAAACATTCCTCTTTCCCCAATTTATTGAAAATAAAGAAATTCCGGTCGCTGTAATCCGCTGTAATCCGCTGTAATCCGTGAGGTCCCACGCCGACTCTGGATCTTCTATCCCCCATTTTCTGGAAGAGCAAGCTCTCCATGAGCAGTGTGGGTGCAGTAATCTGAGAATACTGCACTCACACTGCCCCGGTCCAACTTAGGGCAGAGTGACCTGCAGTAACCTCATTCCAGAATATGAGGGGCACGCTCACAGAACGTACCCCCCATTTTCTGGAACAGCAGTCTCTCCATGTGAGGACCACACTCCTCACATGGAGAGACTGCTGATTACTGCACTCACTCTCCCCCGGTCCACAGTGGAGCAGCCTGTGCATCAGTGACGTCAGCGTCCCTGCAAGACTGACGTCGCTGATGCACAGGCTGCTCCACTGTAGACCGGGGGAGGAATCCAGCTGACAGCCGCTGTCTGCGCATGCGCCGTCAGCATTCAAGAAGGAGGCGGCGTGATCGCGGGACGGATCACCAGACAGGTAACGTATGACCGGGGGCTCGGGGGCTCGGGGGCTGGGGGGCTGGGGGGGGTGATGGGGGGTGACCTAGTGGGACCTGGGGACACCTTTCTGCCGCATGTGACGTGTCACATGCGGCAGAAAGAGCAGAATGAATGCGGGGGAGGGGGGGTGGCTCTGGAGACCCGGAGGGGGCTCCGGTGACCAGAGGGCTCCGGTGGACCGGAGGAGGGGTCAGGGGGAGGACATTTCCCTCCGATCTGAAATGTTTGATCATTTCAGATCGGAGGGAAATGAATGCAGAGCCGGCGGCGGCAGTTTTCAGCGCGCGTCGGCGCCATCTTGCACGCTCCGGAGGGGGGCTCTGAAGAACTGGAGGGGGCTCCAGGGACCAAAGAGCTCCGGTGTACCGGAGGAGAGGTCAGGAGGGGGACATTTCCCTCCGATCTGAAATGTTTAATCATTTCAGATCGGAGGGAAATGAATGCAGAGGCGGCGGCGGCGGGAGTTTTCAGCGCGCGTCGGCGCCATCTTGGATTTTCCGGAGGGGGGGGGGTTGGATGGATTTCTCCGGTACCGGGGGCTTTGGGGGCACTAAGGGCTCACATTTATTTCTCATCTGACATGTTTAATCACGTCAGATGAGAAATAAATAAATTTTACCAGCCATTTTTTTTTTTTTTTTGTTGTCGCCGGTATACGGTGTATACCGGCGATCGCATTAACGGGGTGCATACAAAACACCCCGATTCATAATCTGGGGGGTCTCAGCTACCCCCGGTAGCTGAAACCCCCGAGATTTTTCGTCACTGGGGGGCGCTACAGGGTTTTTCCGGCCTGACGTCTCAAGACGTCGGAACAGAATAAGTACCCTGTTTTTCCGACGTCTTGAGACGTTAGGCCGTCGCTATGGGGTTAATTGCTTCTGGACTGGATACAAAACTAGGAGTAGAGACAGTTAGATTGGAAGAACCCATTCATATTGTGGTAATTGAAAGCACGCTGTTACTCCAGAACCTTGCCCATCTAGTAATGGTAGAAATCATGCTCTGAATGGTATGGAATTCAAGCTGAGTCCATCTCATGTTTTGTATTATTAGATATATTACTTGTGGGATTAGTACTGGGAATCCCATGACTGTGTATACATAATCTTGTAATTGATTGGTGTCAGAGGGATATTGTAAAATGGGGTCCATATTGTCATAAGAAATGTCTTAATTCTGTTCAGGTTTTCTCCGCTGGTCTGGAGGGTCTGCTGAGTTACCTGAAGGACTTTGAAGATGTTTTCTCGTAATAAGAGGCAGATATTTTATGTCCCCAATGTCCTTACGACTGTTCTATCAATCTTATCCATATTGCCAAATTACTAGTGTTGAGCCACCCCCCTAGTGTTCGAGTTCGTTTCGGTTCGTCGAATGGCGGCTCAGTTTGGCGAACGTTCGACGAACACCTTCGAACCCCATTGAAAACAATGGGAGGCAAACACAAACACATACAAACACATTATGCATGTACACATACAGTTAATAAACATTACCATACACTTACAGGTCCCCGCGACACGTCCTGCACTCTGTCTCCCGACGCTTTTCCTTCCGATCATCGCTGCGCCCTCCCGGTAACCAGCACTGATGATAGGACATTCCGTGACATCGTCATAGCATGTGACCAGTCATGTGTGTATTATCTCATTGGCTACAGACTGGTCACATGGCTAGATATCATGCTAGGTCCTGTCAGTGCATCTCTCTGGTACGTGGTGCTCGTTTGAGCATCTCCGTGTACCGGCGAGATGCTTGGGCACATGCTTGGCTCCCCGTTCCTGCATGTGAGCGCTCTTTACAGAGTCAGCCCACATGCAAGGACTGGATGCCACAGTCGGTGAATAATGGAGATCACCGTTGCTATAGTAACCCAGCACAGAAAAATATTTTTATTAGAAATAAAACACAACATAATTAGTGACTCCATCTTTATTGAAATAAAAAAAAAAAACCTTCTGCAGTAATTCTGGATCAACTATACACTTCTGTGCAGACTCCTGTCTGACAGCAGCAGCTGATAGTTTAGCCGGCCGGGCGGTAAAAAGCCGGACTCACCGCTCGACTTATAGTGTCAGCTGATTCCGTCAGGTGACCGCATCAGCTGATCATTGCCAGGTCTGAGAGAGAGAAAAGAGAGAAGAGAGAGGGAGAGAGAGAGGGAGGGAGAGAGGGAGAGAGAGGGAGAGAGAGAGGGAGAGAGGGAGAGAGAGAGGGAGAGAGGGAGAAAAGAGAGAGAAAAGGGAAAAAAGAGAGAGAGAAAAAGACAGAGAGAGAAAGAGAAAGAGAGAGAGAAAAAGAGGGAGAGTGAGAGCTCACAGCTGTTGTCCGGCTCCTCCCCTTAATGCATAATTAAATTAAATTATAATTATAAATAAATAATAATTATAATTTAAAAATAAATTAAATTCTTTACCGGGAAGGATAGGAAGATTTGGTTAGATTAGTAGAGAATCCAGAAGTAGATTATTCAGCTACAAGGATGGATGGAGGTATGGATGGATGGATGGTTGGATAGAGAGAGGGATGGATAGGGGGATAGAGGGATGGATGGAGGGAGGGAGGGATGGATGGATGGATGGATGATGGATGGATGGAGGGATGGAGGGATGGAGGGATGGAGGAATGGATGAATGGATGGAGGGATGGATGAATGGATGGATGGATGGAGGGATGGAGTGAGGGATAGAGGGATGGATGTAGGGATGGAGGGAGGGATGAATGGATGGAGAAATGGAGGGAGGGAGAGATGGAGGGAGGGATGAATGGATAGAGGGATGGATGGATGGATGGATGGGAGGGCAAACACCGGCACTACCGCACTCATCACCGTACACACGCAGGCACTACAACCCCCATCATCACCGCACACACAGGCATTACTTCAGTGACGTCCCCGCTGACAGCGCGGCTCACGTCAGTTGCTGCGTGGATATGACACAGAGCGCTCCTGTTCTACGATGCTCCCTGTCAGCTTCATGTAGCAGAGCTGGATACGTCACGGGACCTCTGAGGATTACGTCGGACCTGGAGGGGTATTTGGGGATTTTAATAAAATGGTGAAAGAGGGTGTTTTTTTTATCTTTTATTCCAAATAAAGGATTTTTCGTTGTGTGTGTTTATTTACTTTCACTTACAGGTTAATCATGGAAGGTATCTCAGGGAGACGCCTGCCATGATTAACTCCTTATTACCCCGATTGCCACCACACCAGGACAATTCAGGATGAGCCGGGTAGAGTCCCGGGACTGCCGCATCTAATGGATGCGGCAATTCCAGGCGGCTGGTGGGTGATATTGTTAGGGTGGTGGGCTCCCCATAACGTGGCGCTCCCCATCCTGACAATACCAGCTTCCAGCCGTGTGGCTTTATCCTGGCTGGTATCAAAATTGGGGGGAACCGCAGGTTTTTTTTATTATTATTATTTATTTTACTGCACGATATAGACCCGCCCGCCGGCAGCTGTGATTGGTTGCAGTGAGACAGTTGTCACTCCTCGTGGGGGCGTGTCTGACTGCAACCAATCATGGGTGACGGTGGGTGGGGAAAGCAGGGAATTCCAGATTGAATAATGAGCGGCAGCCATTTTCAAAAGAGGAAAAGCCGCCAGAGCTTTGTGACAGCCGTGCAGCGCCGCGCCCGTGATCAGTGAGTAGGAAAGAGAGAGGGATTGTGCTGGGGACACAGGACGCAGGCAGATACGCAACGTGCGCACATAGCCTTACTGTGAAAAGCCACGCTTTTGGTGATCGAACCGTTATCGAACGGTAACTCAAACTGCCGAACTTGAAGCAAATTGTTCGAGTTCGTCAAACGACTCGAACACCGCCCAAAATTACTCAAATTTGAAATTGGCGAACCGTTCGAATCGAACATCGCTCAACTCTACAAATTACCAAAAACTTGCCTGCATAATCTGTCTGGCCTGGAGTGGGCTGCCATTAAAAAATACATAAACTAAAGTTTACAGAAGGGTCATATCCATCATTTCTCTTCACCTGAAGCTGCTGGATTTTTGTTTGTTAAAAAAAAGATGGGGGTCTCCATCCTTGCCTTTAACTTCCATAAAGTAACAAAATTAAAATTCAGAATACCTACCCACTTCCACTTATCCCTGATCAGCTTACAGAGGTCAAATGGTTTTCCAAATTTGATCTTAGAGGGGCTTATAATATGATACGCATGGAGGGTAATGACTGGAAGATGGCGTATTTAACATCTGAGGGCCTAATTGAAAATCTTGTCATGCTGTTTGGATTAACCAATGCACCAGCAGTCTTTCCAAACTTTATGAATGCCATATTTTCTGATTGTATTGAGAAGTCTATCACGGTTTATCTGAACAAAATTCTATTTTTTTCCATGTGATCTGGATTCACATTATGAACATGTTCGTTTTGTTTTACTAAAGTTTAGCGAAACATTGTTGTTTGCTCAGTTGGATAAATGTACTTTTCTGGGTTCGCCAATTACTATAGAAAACTCACATTTAAAGAGACATATGATAATTTGGTTGCTGGATACTGTTGGGGTCTTTAATAAATTGCAAAAGTGTTTTCTGTCCTCTCTAGGTCTTGTAAAACCTAATATCCAGAATTTTTTCATTGTGTACATGGATGCTTCTGAGATCGAGGTAGGCGTGGTATTGTCTCAAGGTCCTAAAACATTAACCAACTTGCTGATATGTGCCTTTTTTCTAAGAAATTCTAGTCTGCTGAGATCAATTACAATGTTGGGAATCATAAGTTGATTGCCGTAAAATTAGTGCTTGAACAATGGAGACATCTTTTGGAGGGACCTGTTCATCAAGTCATGATTATGATGGATCATAAAAAAATAGCTTAGATTGAATCCAATTTATAGATTCACCTCAAGACAGGCCAAATGGTCCTTATTTTTCTCTAGATTCAATTTTTCTATCACTTTCAGGTCGGGGTTTAAGAATTTGAGGGTCGTCGCTTTGTCACGCAGCCTTGAATATTTTTCTCCTCTAGAACCCCCATCCTCCATTCTTCCTCGGGGTATTGTGGTTTCCATAGTATCCCCTTGGGGTTACAGCTACCCAGAAAGCTGTTGCTAGACTTTTTGGAAGGCATTTATGCATAATGATATTAAAGATTTTGTATCCGCTTTGAAACTTGCGCATGTGCAAAAGTCTGGGCTAGACTGGGAATTGGCCAATTCTGGAAAGACCGTGGACTCACTTGTCCATGGCTTTCATTGCTGATTTGCCTTTGCCTGATGGGAAAACTGGGATTTGAGTGATTGTTGACCAATCCGGTAAACAAGCTCACTTTTTCCATTATCATGGTTACCTAAACATAGACCAGGTTGTTCATCGATGATGCAATCCCTCTAAACATTGTATCTGAGGGTTGCAATTTGTTTAAAATGTTGGAGGGCGTTTTGTAAAAAGTTGGGAATTAATTTGTCATTTTCCTCACTTTGAGACCAACGGCCAGAAAATGTTGACAAATCAATCTGGAGCAAATTTTAAGATGGTAATTGTGGCTCAGCAGGACGACTGGTCCTCATTTTTACTTCTTGCAGAGTTCACCTTTAACAGTTGGGTAAATAAGTCCACTGGAACCTCGCTTTACTTTTGTAATTATAGTTTTCAACACCATTTTGGTGAATTTTCTAGGATACGTTCTGGGTGTCCTTGAGTAGATGTAGCCGTACAGAAACTTGGGGTGTCTGGAGGAAGGATAAATAATATCGAAGGGAATGGGAACAGTGTCATGGCTAACATCATCTATTGTGCTATCAGTCATTGTACAGGTAGAGAAGAATATGATCGGGGACATCGCCTAATGTGCATGGTGGATCCTGGGCTTACCTACTCTATATAGAGGTGTTATGTATGAGTCATTGTACAGGAGGAGGTAATCTGTGACCTCACCTCTTGTGAATGGTGGATCCTGCATTATCTACTATATATAGAGGTAGTGATGTTAGTCATTAAACAAAAGGAGGTGATCTGTGACATTGCCTATTGTTAATGGTGGATTTTGTATTATCTACTGTATATAGAGGTGTAATGTATTGTACAGGGGGAAGAGGAGGTAAGCTGTGACATCACCTCTTGTGAAGAGTGGACCCTGTGTTATCTACTAGATATAGATGTGTTACTGGTGTCAGTCATTGTAAAGGAGAAGGTGAGCTGTGACTTCACTTATTGTGAATGGTGGATACTGTGTTATCTACTTAATATAGAAGTATTATCAGTCATTGCACAAGAGGAGGTGAGCTGTGTCATCACCTATTGTTAACCCTCGGATGGGATTAATGTGCCTGACAGGCACTTCTCTTTTACTTTAATTTCTCCCTCCTCACCAGATTTTCAGGAAATCCCCTCTCTCCAGGTAGTACCCTTTCTTAGCTGCTGTGTGAAACCTGATAACACAGTTGGTCTGCAGAGCTTCAGGAGGGCAGATGTACCTGTGCTGGCTTCACAGGCTCATTGTTCCCAAACACATCACACTTTATAAGGTTGCTCTTGCTTTTTGCTCTGCAAATGTGTTTTTTTCTGGGGAAACTTCAGGATCTAATTCTGAATTATTATGTGTGTAATATTATTTTAGGTGCCTTGAAATTATGTTTTTTTGTCAAATTTTTCTCTTTTTAATAACCGTTATGTGTTATAACTGGGGGCTATTTGGTGGGAGCTTTGAAATGTGTGTATTTCAGAGTTATTACTTTTATGTTGAGTAAATGGGTTTGTTTTGCACCTGATAATGTGTAGTCTCTTTTATTGCATCCCTATGAAGGTCTCTGACACTTTTAAATCACTGAAATTGCAAAAAATAGATATCATAGGTATTTTTCTAGCCTGCGCCTGACAGGCACAGTATTCCCAAACTCGTTATTAAAGATATTGTTCCAACCACAGGGTTAATGGTGGACCCAGTATTATCTACTGTGTATTAAGGTATCTGTCATTGTACAGGAGAAGGAGGAGGAAAGCTGTGACCATCACTTATTGTGAATGGGGGATCTTGCATTTTACAGTATAAATATATATATATATATATATATATATATATATATATATATATATATATATCAGTTATCAGTCATTCTTCAGGAGGAGGAGCTGAGCTGTGATATCAACTATTGTGAATACTAGATGATTTGTTATCTACTTTATATAGAGGTGTTATCACAATTACTGTACATGAGAAGGTGTTATAACCCATTGTAAATTGTGGACCCTGTGTTATCTACTATATCTACTATGTTTTCAATCATTGCACGGGAGGAGGTGAGCTGTGATATCACCTATTATGAATGGTGGATCCTGTGTTACTTACTATACATAGAGGTGTTATCAGTCACTGTCCATGAGGAGGATGAACTAAGCTGAGAAGGTGAACTGTGACATCATGTATTATGAATGGTGGATTGTATGTTATCAGCTGTATATAGAGGTGTTATCATAATCAGTCATTGTACAGGAGGGGGAGGAGGTGAGCTGTGACATCACCTATTGGGAATGGTGGATCCTGTGCTATTTGTCATAGTACAGGAGTAGGATTTGAATTGTGACATCATGTATTGTGAATGGTAGAGCCTGTGTTATGAGCTGAATATAGAAGTGTTATCAGTTATTATCCAGAATGGGGAGAAGGTGATCTGTGACATCAAATGTTGTGCATGGTGGATCCTGTATTATCAGATTTATATAAAGGTGTTATCAGACACTGTGTGATAATAAATAGAAATCTGTAACAAATGAGGACGTATGAGTGTAAAATGGCTCCAGTGAAC
Organism: Anomaloglossus baeobatrachus; assembly: GCF_048569485.1. Taxonomy (NCBI): domain Eukaryota; kingdom Metazoa; phylum Chordata; class Amphibia; order Anura; family Aromobatidae; genus Anomaloglossus; species Anomaloglossus baeobatrachus. The sequence goes on from NC_134358.1 coordinate 511,706,511, forward strand.
AGCATGCAAAATGCAAATTGATGTTTTTTTAATATGGATTTTGATATGAAAAAAATTAAATTAATTAAAAATATTAAAACAATGATATAACAGAAAAACCTAACTTAACTCCTTCCTGACTGTACGATTTTCTACTTTTACACATTCTTTTTCTAACCCTTCATCCAAAAGCCATAACTGTCTTATTTTTCTGTTGTACAGTTAGGTCCAGAAATATTTGGACAGTGACACAAGTTTTGTTATTTTAGCTGTTTACAAAAACATGTTTAGAAATACAATTATATATATAATATGGGCTGAAAGTGCACACTCCCAGCTGCAATATGAGAGTTTTCACATCCAAATCGGAGAAAGGGTTTAGGAATCATAGCTCTGTAATGCATAGCCTCCTCTTTTTCAAGGGACCAAAAGTAACTGGACAAGGGACTCTAAGGGCTGCAATTAACTCTGAAGGCGTCTCCCTCGTTAACCTGTAATCAATGAAGTAGTTAAAAGGTCTGGGGTTGATTACAGGTGTGTGGTTTTGCATTTGGAAGCTGATGCTGTGACCAGACAACATGCGGTCTAAGGAACTCTCAATTGAGGTGAAGCAGAACATCCTGAGGCTGAAAAAAAAGAAAAAATCCATCAGAGAGATAGCAGACATGCTTGGAGTAGCAAAATCAACAGTCGGGTACATTCTGAGAAAAAAGGAATTGACTGGTGAGCTTGAGAACTCAAAAAGGCCTGGGCGTCCATGGATGACAACAGTGGTGGATGATCGCCGCATACTTTCTTTGGTGAAGAAGAACCCGTTCACAACATCAACTGAAGTCCAGAACACTCTCAGAGAAGTAGGTGTATCTGTCTCTAAGTCAACAGTAAAGAGAAGACTCCATGAAAGTAAATACAAAGGGTTCACATCTAGATGCAAACCATTCATCAATTCCAAAAATAGACAGGCCAGAGTTAAATTTGCTGAAAAACACCTCATGAAGCCAGCTCAGTTCTGGAAAAGTATTCTATGGACAGATGAGACAAAGATCAACCTGTACCAGAATGATGGGAAGAAAAAAGTTTGGAGAAGAAAGGGAACGGCACATGATCCAAGGCACACCACATCCTCTGTAAAACATGGTGGAGGCAACGTGATGGCATGGGCATGCATGGCTTTCAATGGCACTGGGTCACTTGTGTTTATTGATGACATAACAGCAGACAAGAGTAGCCGGATGAATTCTGAAGTGTATCGGGATATACTTTCAGCCCAGATTCAGCCAAATGCCGCAAAGTTGATCGGACGGCGCTTCATAGTACAGATGGACAATGACCCCAAGCATACAGCCAAAGCTACCCAGGAGTTCATGAGTGCAAAAAAGTGGAACATTCTGCAATGGCCAAGTCAATCACCAGATCTTAACCCAATTGAGCATGCATTTCACTTGCTGAAATCCAGACTTAAGACGGAAAGACCCACAAACAAGCAAGACCTGAAGGCTGCGGCTGTAAAGGCCTGGCAAAGCATTAAGAAGGAGGAAACCCAGCGTTTGGTGATGCCCATGGGTTCCAAACTTAAGGCAGTGATTGCCTCCAAAGGATTCGCAACAAAATATTGAAAATACAAATATTTTGTTTGGGTTTGGTTTATTTGTCCAATTACTTTTGACCTCCTAAAATGTGGAGTGTTTGTAAAGAAATGTGTACAATTCCTACAATTTCTATCAGATATTTTTGTTCAAACCTTCAAATTAAACGTTACAATCTGCACTTGAATTCTGTTGTAGAGGTTTCATTTCAAATCCAATGTGGTGGCATGCAGAGCCCAACTCGCGAAAATTGTGTCACTGTCCAAATATTTCTGGACCTAACTGTATGAGGGCTTGTTTTTTTTTTTTCGTGGGACCAGTTGAAGTTTTCAATGACATTCATTTTAAAATACAATATAGTGAAATTATTTTCAATGAGTGAAAAGGGAGGTAATTTGAATTTTTTTATATTTTTGTAAATTTAAAAAATCCCGAAAACTTTAATTTTATTACTTATTTTTTTGTCATTTCAGGGAACCTGGACCCGTGATGTTTTTCTATATTATACAATACCAATGTATTTCAATAGATAGGGAAAATTATGGTCTCCTATGAAGCTTTTTGTGTGTCTGGGCTTCATGTAAATAAAAATCTGATGGTGATGGGGGCCTTCAGCTACCAATATAGCGCATCAATGGGAGTTGGTGTGCATACATCAGCAACCACTACATTGCTATGTCACTGGCAGAAATTGATAGCAGCATCTAAATGGTTAACAGCAATATTTAGAGCTCAACTCCATCCACAGGTGTTAAAGATAGATACCGACTATATAACCCCTTACCAACATACTGCATGACATACCGTTACATCATATGCCAGGTACCTGATATTGATGCATACTCAGAAACTAAGCCAGCAACTTTCCTGGTAGATGATAGCTGTGATATTCAGCCATCATCTGCCTTTAACAGCCGGGTGTGGAGAGAAACATCACTCATGGCTGTTATATTGCTAAGTGCGGCTGTCAATCTCTGACAGTGGTATTTACAGCATATCTGCAGGGGGGTGTAGCATTCAATGCACCCATTATTGGTCTCATGAAGCGATCGTGGGGCGTCATGACTGTTGAGGTCTGCTGAATAGCTCCCTGCTTGTAATGAATGCGCTCCTATGAGCACCCACTCCTGACTGGCGTTCATAGGAGACTGTGATTTTTGCTATATAAAGCAGTACTGTGGAATTGCTGTATACAGCAAACACATGATCAGATGATCGCAGGTTCAAGTCTCATAAGGAACAAATACAGTGAAAAGTGTAAAAGAATCTGTTTTAAAAATACAGAGATAAAAAAGAAATAAGAAAAAACACATAGACAGTATTGTTACATCCATAAAAGTCTGATTTATGAAATATAAAATTAATTAACCTGATCAATAAATAGTGCAATGAGAAAAAAATATTGAAACAGCAGAATTGTGTTTTTTCGTCCATCGCACTTTGCAATAAAATGTAATGAGACAATAAAAACATTGTACCTACTCCGAAACTGAATCAATAAAAATGTCAGCTCAGGGTGGAAAAACAAGCCCTCACACGGCCCCATTGACCAAAAATTGAAAACAGGGGTCTAGGAAAATAGCAACCCAAGCCAAATTTCTTTTTTTTGCTACTTAAAATAAAAGAAACGCTATCATGTTTGGTATTTATATAATCATAATGACCTAGAGAATCATATTGCCAGGTCATTTTTACCATATAGTGAACATGGTAAATAAAAAAAAATTGTGGAATTGCACACTGAATTTTTTTTCTACTTTTCAATAATTTAAATGATAAAATGATTGGTGTCATTCAAACGTTCATTACTCTGATTACATTAGCAAGGCGATGCATTACACCTGTCATTGATGCAGTGACAAAAGCCTCTAAGACCATGCTCCAGGCATGGTCTAACAGGCTTGCCATAGCTGGCTAACCTAGGTTGCCAAGGCAACGATCGGGCCCTTGTGATAATGACATAGGGGTGCCGATAAAATAGGTAAGAGAGCTACCTCCCCCTCAAAGCCTCCTAAATGTTGGGATCAATTTCAATCGTTGCAATTATTAAATATCCCGGGGCAGTGCAGGCATTGCTGCGGGCTGTGTTAGCTGGGTCTTGGCTGTCACATAAGATAATCGCACTGCACAGCTCCTGTGCCATGTACAATTGCCATGACGTACCCATACATTATAGGTCATGAACCCCTTCCCAATCATGAAGTAAGGGGTCGGTCAGTATGATTTTGTAATGTACAGACGTGGTTGTGATGGTTCTGTAATACTGACTAATTTGATACCTTTGGTGAAGAAATCCACTTTGTTGTTATTATTTATTCACTATTTGAAGTTTTCTCCTAATTAGACTTCAGTGCACAGGGGCCGGACTGTACACTGGGTCTTTTCCTCTCTGTGATTCCTCAGCCCGTCTGCTTGCCTTCTGTCATTGTCTTTAATTATGACGACCCTTACAATACAATAATCAATTGATTTACGGTCATTGGTAAATGATGGAAAAAAATGGTATGATTTTTTTTTTCTCTAATGAATTCACAAAAAAATTATAAAAATGTCACTGTTACAGTTTTTTTTTTTTTAGCAACCAGGCATGTAAAACAACCACAGCTCTTCTTGCTAAAAAGCAATACCTCATATAGTGAAGTTTATGTAAAAATGAAAATGTTATGGCTTATTGCTGTTACAACTGGGAATGAAAGAACAAAAAATAAAAATCCATAGGTCCTGAATATGGAGGGGTCAAAGTTGAAGGAAAGATGAATGTAGCTTGTTATCACAAATATTGTAGGCAAATTTGCACTCATCAGCCCGAAAGCTGAGCAAGGGATGTACTTGAACATTCCAACATGACAACGATCCAAAACACGTGGCCAAGTCGACCTGTCATTGGCTACAGCAGAACAAAGTGATGGTTCTGGAATGGCCATCTCAGTCTTCTGTACTCAATATCCTTGAGCCACTCTGGGTAGAATTCAGGCGCGCAGTTCATGCAAGAAACCCCAGGAATTTACATGAACAGGAGACTTCTTGCCAAGGAGAATGTGTGCCGCCCCTGCAGCGATCGAACCGCTCAGATCCAGGGGTTTCTGTGGCTCGAGGGTCTCCGGACCCGGGGGCTCACGGCCACTTCAAATGAAAAGGGGGTATTTACAGGGGATAAGAGATTGTGACGCCATCCGTGGTTCACGGTAAGGGGAGCACACCGCTGCCAATGGGAGTACCCGGGGGAGATGAAGTGGGGCAGCCAAATGACAATCCCTCCACGGGTAGGGGAGGCCCCGGGACTCTGGATGATGGAGGTGTAAGGGAGCATGGTGCAGATTGGAAGCAGGGGAGGACAGCGTACTCACTCAGGCAGTGTTGGTAGTGATGCAACCGCAAAGCAGACTCTGACACAAAGGTAAACTGAGTCTCTGGGTGCCGCTGCCACTTCAGGGGAGCTTGTCCGGGAGTCTGCTCAATTTGGTATTGCTGATGGTCTGTACCTTGCCTCCATGCACTGTATTTAAGATGTTCTGAATGACCCCTATACTTGAAGCTGTTAAGGTCCCGCTCCCCACTGTTAAGTAGGGAAGCTGTGCTCTCGATGGCTGACACTTGGGATTTCAGTGGGCCGCATAAGCTGGAAAGCCCTATCCCCCTCTTTGTGTTGATGCCTTCGATCTCTGAGCTCTTCAGGAAAGTTCATAAAGAGACTATCCTCCACAGGTTAATTATCAGGTTGCGTAAAGCTACTCCCTGATCTAGGGTCCAGTACCCCGCCGTGCTCGGTACCGGTTCAGTTACTAGGTACTCCGGTGCCAACCATTCTCCAAAACTAAGCCTGGCACCTTTCTCCAATAATATAGGAGAAACTCCAGCTTACCATATAGTTCTGTGCAACAGGGCTAGGCATGCTCGCTATCCTTCAGGAGGCCAGGCTGTAGTCAGTCATGATTGAAGAAAGGTTGGATCCAGCATCAAAATCCATGGTTTAAAAAGATTCCACTTTATTGAAAAATAAGTATAAAAATATACAAGAGATGTATATATTGGCAGAGGGATGGGGCAAAGTGCATGAAACACCTTATGCGTTTTGGACAGTGAATTTAAAAGTCGTCCTTTCCCCAATATCCTGCGACTGGGTCTCCAACTCCTCCAGTCACAGACCACTGTCTGCGACCTAGCCAACGTCTCTCAAGGAGCTCCAACTTCCTCCAGCTCCTCACTCTCTGAGGGTTACCACTCTTCTGACTCTACCCCTCCCACCAGTATGCCTGACCCCTAGGCGGGTGGCCATGTTCCAGCTAGACCACCCACTGGTGTGCCTGACAGGGTGTGGTGTGAGGTGTTACTAGGATTTGCATGCTGATGGAGCAATACCAAAAGTTAGGATACCAGAACCATGGAGGGGGAATTCTGCACCAGAAGAAAAGGGGTGCACTACCCTGTGACACCCTGACTAGTTCAGGGGCATCACAAATGCGCAGCTTTACCATCTGAGAAAATAAAGAGCTTCATGCCCAACTACCACATAAGACTTCAAGCTGTTATTGATGTTAGAGGGGGCAATACACGGTATTAAGAACTGGGGTACGTGAACTTTTGATCAGGGTCAATTGGATGTTTTTGGTTGTCATTATGATTGAAAAAGAGAAAACACGGTAGTTTCACAATAAATGGCTTCACCCAGCCACTAACCATGAGTGGAAAAAAAAGATTTTTTGTTATCATTCATACTCTCTAAAAAAAAGGCCAAGAAAGCGAAAAATCTGCCGTGGTATGTAAATTTTTGAGCACAACTGTATCTATCCATCTATCTTTAGATCTATCTTCCTCTCATCTAATTATCAATCCATCTTTATCTGTTTCCTATCAGAGGACAGATGTCCATTTTCATTCTTTGCTGCATATTACAAATTGCAGAAATAATGGAGCACTTCACGCTTCAGTCAAAAAATCTTTGTGGAGGTTACTGTAGCAACGGTATTAAGAAAGACAGAAAAAAAAGAGGTCTTTGTGATCACCTTGTTCCTTTTTTAAGACCCCTGGCAACATCACAATTAATATACAATACAGAGGGAACAAGAGTGGCACTTTGACATTTAGGAGCCACATACGGCAGCCGCGACTTTGACAATCTTTGTTTACTTGCTTACGGCTTTGCTGCGAGACACAACTTTTGGTTTGTCTAAAGCACCTAGTCTATGGATATCAGAGGATTTTTTTCTCTCTAAGACAGCAGGGGAAAAAAAATCCATGTAAATGGCAGCTTGAGAATAATCAATACGTGGCAGACAGTTAATAACGGTCAGGAAAGATATAATGAATGTGTGAAAAGATAAATGACCCATGTAACAATGGTCTGGAAGATTGTAGGGTACTATATTACTGGACCAGTATAACAAATGATGAACTAAAATTACCGGGTTCTGCATTTCTGATATTGGAGTGTTTTCCTCTATTATTTTTAAGTAATAGCAGCACATCTTCATGCATCTTAATGGTATCTCGATGTATTTCAATGGTCCTTCTATCTCAGTGGCGGCACAACTTAATGGCTCATCTCTTGCAGTGCGTGACAGTGATAGTGTGGCGCCCTGTGCCTGGATAGCCACAAATAAAAGTGGTTACTGTGCAGCTTATTATCCTTATTATAGTCAAGTACTTTTAAGCTAGCACCTAATTCACACACATAGGTGTCACGCTTCCCGGTCCCCTGGTCCCGCTCTCCGGTCCCCGTGGCCCGCTCCCCGGTGGCGTCCCCTGCTCACCACTCCGGTCCCGGCCTCCTCTTCCCCGCCTGCGGCCTCCATGCGTCCAGCTCCCGCTCCCGGTGCTCCTCTGCGACGTGGAACTCCCAGCCGGGCACCCCTGCTTCCTCTGCACCGCTCCCTGGACTGGCTTCTGGTACTCGGGCCTCGCTCATGCGCATTAGGGCGCGCGCGCGGTCATTGACCCTTTCTTAAAGGGCCAGCACCTAGAAACAGGAAATTGCATAGACAGGTACAGGGTATATTAAGATTCACTTTCCTGGTGGGCGGGGCCTGTTCTACGTGTTTAGCAAGCTAGTGTTCAGGTCCCCGTATTGATTTGCCCTGTGCTTTGCCTTGTATTAACCCTGCCTGTCTCGCAGAGCCTGCCCTGCCACGCCAGCCGCTCCGAACCAAGTCCATCCCTGGACCCTGACAGTGACTTCGGCGGATGTCCCACCACCTCTGCAGCTCCGCCAGTCTCCAGTCCCTGGCTCCGTTCGGTGACCCGTTCCATTGCTCAGCAGGATCCGGATCCCGCCTGACCCTACAACCCGGCCTCGGACCCTGAGCTTCGTCACCCGGGCTACCGTCCAGAACTTCGTGTGCTCTGCGCCATCCACCTTTCCTGCTCCTCTATGGACTGTCCAGCTACCAATAGTGCTTCGGCTGCCGTGCATCAGGACCCTCTGGCGGGGTGACCGGCCTGGCTGCCTCCTCAGGGGAGATCGGTGTACGGTCCAGTGTTTCCACCACCCGGTCGTAACAATAGGTGTTCCAGTCAGTCTTTTTTTCTGACTAGCATGCAGTTTTTTCTCACTGAGAACCCCGCCCTATTACCAGACTCTATTCATGATCCTATATAGCCAGGAGCCTGTCTGCCCATACCTGCAGATTTTTAATAGCATATAGAGGCATTAAGGTTAGGTTCCCGAAAAATTAGAGATTACCTTGTCGTTGGTTTTTGGGCTAGTCAAGTCTCTCTCAGTTGGATTCCTTCCAGCATGGCTCTGCCCTGCCTCCACCACTGACACAGAGTGTATTCTACTTGTAATAGAAGACCCACCTCTTCCGATAAGCCTACAACCTGCTGTAACCCTCAGTCTGATACAGCGCCGCACAATCAGCTCTGTCCTCACCTACTGTATCCTCACCTATCCCTTGTAGACTATGAGCCCTCGCGGGCAGGGGACCTCCGTCCTCCTGTACCTGTCTGTGCCTTGTATTGTTTATGATTATTGTACTTGTCCCTATTATGTACACCCCTTTCACATGTAAAGCACCATGGAATTGATGGTGCTATAATAATAAATAACAATAATAATAATATACACTCTATCCTTCTGTGCACTGTATGCGAGCTCTCCTGTGTATGGATCAGACTTGAGAGATAGCTGACGGCCAAACGATCAACCAAACCACCATTTGTCTGGCAGCTATTTTAAACACAAAGAATATATGCATTTTTTTCATCTTTATGTTTTAAACTTTATGCAGTTAATTTATTATTGGATTTTAGCAGATTATTTGCAATTTTGCACCTAGTTTGACACTTTTAGAAATATCTAGACAAAATAATGGGATTTCTGTAGTGTGATAGATTAATGATACATTTTTGATATACAACTTGTTTTTAAAATGTCACAAAAAAGTCACACTACTGCTCCACAACAAACCAGGTGTAGAAAAAAAGCTAGAATGTTAGCAAGTGTGAAAGCAAATGGTGGAGACGTCTGTAGGAATAGATTTATCAAGACAGATAAATGCAGAGAAAATATTATAAAGATAAAGCATGTTTAGAGTTTGACCAATCTTATATATTGGCTTAAATGAAGCCCCATTTTCTCAATGGAGATTTATGTCAGAAATAACATTTAAACCAGTGGCAGGTTTCCTACAGTGTTAGGCCTCTTTCACACGCACGTGCCTCCGGTACGTGTTTGGCAGTTTTCTCACGTACCGGAGACACGTACACATGTAGACCTAGGTATTCCTATGATTTTGGACACACATAAGTATTTGCGCATGGAACGTGTGTCCGTTCCGTACTTCCGTGTGTCCGTGTGTTTCTCACGCCGACATGTTCGTTTTCTCTCCGGCATCACGGGTGTCACACGGAATGCAAACGTGTCACACATAATGCAAACGCACCACACGGATGTGTTCCGTGTGACACGCACAGGAGAGAAGACATGTGTCTGTGAGAAAAAAAACAAACCTTTAATCACCTTCTCCAGTCCTCCTGTCTCTGCCGCTGCTGTCACTTGCTGCCGACCGCCGCTCATTATGCTCATTGCATATTCACTTCACTGCGGCCGGAAGCAGCAGCAGCGGGGAGTCTGCAGGACCGGAGACCGCAGATCAGCACCACGGACAGCGACGCCAGGGACAGGTGAGCAGAAAGTTCCCTTTCTCCGTGTCTTATCACGGATAACACACGGAGAACACACGTAGCCTATAAACATGGCTCACGGAGGGCAAAACGCACCTCTGACACGTCCGTGAAAAACGTGCGTGGTTTTTCACGAACGTGTGAAAGAGGCATTGGTGGCAAAAATGGAGACAAAATCTGTCAATGCAATGTATTCATAGAATAATAACATGTGCCATGCTAATAAGTGGTTCACTAATTTTCTTCTTTAAAAGGGAATGAGTCATCAAAAAAGATGTTTGGTTATAATCAGAGCTGTATGTTAAAATGTGTGTTTTAGCATTTTTGATATTTTTTTATTTGTCATTTTATATTACTATTTTATTTTTTTTTAACTTCGTTTTATATTACTATTTTATTGCTTCTGGAACACCCATGTAGTTGCAGAAGTACCCACAGAGAGGGCAGAGATAGATTATTACTGTCTTTGCCTTCTCCATTGCTTTATACAAGGTGGTAAACAAGTGCTGTGTATACTGTAATAGGAAGTGCTGATAAATACCAAAATGTGTCGCCAAAAGGGGGTACATCTATATCGCAATAATACATCGCCAAATGATTAATAGAATCAGGCTAATGAGTCAAACAAAAACCAAAAAGAAATATAGCCAAGGACACAATAAATATTCAAAATACAAAGATGTTTATTAATTAGAATTTTTTTTTTAAAACATCGTAAAAGGCAAGGAAAAGTAATGAAAGAAGTGCCAAAAAAGCACCACAAAGCTCAGCAAGGTACTATAAAGCAGAGAACAATTAATGTAAACAATTGATAATAACTGTGGGTAATAAGGTACAATATGAACCACGATAGACTATCAGAAAACTTGTCCCCAAAAATGGGTATATTCAATATATTCATATAGATAAAATATATATCTATCTCAAATGGGTTACATGAAGAAAGAGACCCACAATTAACTTAAATGAGCCATAAATCTGCTAATTTATCACTTACATGGCACAAATACAGGCATCACAGAGCAAAAATCCCACAATGGGGGTAAAAACCTGTCGCCATATGACTGCTGCTGAGTCACACGACATGTGCTTCGGCCGTAGCCTTCGTCAAGGAGGTGTGGTCCACATGGAGATTAGTTTGAGTGCTCGCATGACACTTAACTCACGCTCAGTGGGAGCCGAGTGTCATGCGACTGTGGTCTGATCCTGCAATCAGACCACAGCTGCGGAGGGGAGGGCCGACGCTGCGGAAGGGAGGAAGGGATTTATCTCCCCATCTCCTCTGTTGCCAGCTGATGTGAGAATCGCATTTCACTCAACTGTAAAGCAAGTGCAATGCGATGTTTCTCTCGCTTCCATAGACTTGAATGGGTGCAAGTGAATCAGGATCGCACTGCACCTGCAGCATGCTGTGATTGCTTTCTCGGTCCAATTACGGCTGAGAGAAAAAATCGCTCATGGGAACTGCCCCATAGAGTAATGTTACTCTGAGTGGAATGCGATTTTTTTTTATCGCATGCCACTCACTCCGTATTACTCGTCGTGTGTGCTGACCCTAATAGGAGATCATTCCATCTCTGCTATGCAGCCAGCGGGCTGCATTTCCCTTGTACCTGGGGTTACTATATCAGTCCGGGTTACAAGGGAAATAAGATGAAAATAAAAATATTTAAATATTAAATTGCCCATATTTTTAGTGATACATTGAAATACCCCTTTTTTAAATGAATAAATAAACAAATAAATAAAACAAACAAATAGTAGGTATTAAATAAAATCTAAAATAAATAAATAAAAATAGTACTATCAACTCAATCACTGTTATTAGCACCCAATAAAAAATAGCGTGTCTAATACTACAATTAATTGTTACAGAATAGGCAACACTTTTTTTATGTATTTTACTGGTCCTGTGTGGTCATAAAAGAAAATATTGGGAAAAACACACTTATTTTCATTATTTTTTCACCAATATTGCCCTTTATCAGTAATTCAAAGGGGTATATGACTGTAACATAAAAATTAAAATCCATTTATCACAAATAAAAAGACTCAAATCTACTTGACAATCTAAACAAGAATTTATTTTTTTTACAGCTATTTAAAATGTATGTACAAAAGAAGTTTTAAATGTGCCAGATCTGGAATAGGAGTAAATGGCCATTAAACTGGTTAAAAAAAAAAAAGTAATTTATTGTACTTTTAACACTGACCACTAGTCTGAGGCCGACGTCATACTAGCATATGGTATTCAATGTAAGAGCATCGGATGCGATATGCTACTGACCCTCGGGTCAGGCTCTGCTGTGAGTGTGAGCCGAGTGTCATGCGACTGTGACTCGATCTTGTGATCGGATCACAGGTGTGGAGGAGAGGGAGGGAGTAATCTCTCCATCTCCTTCATTGTCAGCCTGTGCTTTTGTAACGGGGGCAGGGGGCGCCTCAGGGGGTGTAGTCGGGTCCCCTCGCTTTGTGGGCTGCAGGCTGAACCCCGGCCCGGCCGTCACTTGCAATACAGGTGTGTTGTTGGGGCAGAGTGTGGATGCATGGGGCCCATTTATGACAGCGTTCTTTCTGTGCTCTCCAGCTCCTTCTTCACTTTCAGGAAAGAGACAATTGCAGGCAGAGGATAAACCAAACACCGTTTTATTAGACAAAGCTTCCATCTTTCTGTTTGCAGCAGTCTTACTTTAGTACGTTACAAGTTACAAGTCCTTTTCTTCAAAAACGGTTTCCTTTTTCTCTACGGGCACTTTCCTTTGCCTGCAGGGGCCAATTGTTATCCCCCTAGCAGTGGTACTCCTATCCCGATTTTAGTCCAGCCCTTTCCCAGGGATTTGTATTGAACTAGGGGACGGCTCCAGTACTCACTACCGGCTCCGGATTAGCTCCAACTTCTCTGCTCCACTGCCACAGCACCCACTCCTGCACTCTGCCCCAGCACTTCTCCTCAGCTCACTCCCATGTTACATCTCTCAGCACACTGCCCTGCATTCAGAGCCCAACCCCCCTTCTCTTCCCTCCTAGGCTGCCCTGCCCCTTCCTTCCCTGTCACTGTTACCAGGGGAACCACTCACTACACTGGCACCTGGGGGGGAAGAACCGTACATAACACATAACATTGTACCATGTGCCACCATACTCCCGTGGCGTCTTCAGGGGGGGGAAAACGTCTTCTCCACACTAGGGTTCCGTCCACCCCTTACATTCCTCCCCTCTTTAACCTCAGCCTCCTGGCAAGGTTCGCACCTGCAAGACAGATCAAGAAAAACAACGCATACACAAGGCTGTAAAATAATCTTCTCTTTTTATCTCATAAAACTTTAAAACCAGGCTATAGAACATTCAAAACACCTCAAAAAGGCACCGAGTTCAGTGCCCGGAGTCCCTCCAAGGGAGCTCCCGGTCTTAGTAGTAACACTGCCCGGAGGCCATCCGCAGGCGCTCCCGGTCTTAGTCGACCTTCTGCCCGGAGGCTATCCCAGCGCTCCCGGTCTTGCGTGGGCAGAAACAACAAACAATAAGATTTCCTTAACAGTCACGGAGGGAGTCTCCGCACAGTCTGGCATTAAGCTCCCCCCGGGTTCAGCATTTTGAACATTACTGGAACTAAAACATCTTCCGGCTTGTAACAGTGCCGGAACTTCAGAACATCCAGATCCTTCACCTCTGGTTACTGCACTCTCACGCAGGATGGTAGGCGTGCAGCCATTCAGCCCGCTGGACCCTCACAGATTCGGAGAGGGATTGTCCAGGTAAGCAGGGTAGCCTGTGGAACGGCTCGTAACATGGCTGTGGCTCCGGTACTTCTTTCTCCGATTCGGCCCAAACTCCGCCCCCGGCTTCACTCACCGGGTCCATGCTGTGCTGGCGATGCCTTCTGTTTCTTGCAGCGCCGCCCACATCTCCGGACCTCTGCAGCTTCTTGGGGCCGGTACCTCCCCTCTTTGGGCGGTGCACTCCGCTCACTCTGGGCTTCTTCCTCCGCCCAGGCCAGCCCAGCACTTTTCGTTTGGCGCCAAATTTTCGCGCCTTAAGTAAACCCATGAAGACGGCCGCCATCTTGCCGCCATTTTGTGGCCCGTACAGCACATCAGGCACCACTTGGTCATCTTCACAGTTTCTGGTCGGGGTCTCTCGCATGCGAGCCCGATCCTGTCGACTACACCAAAATGTAACGGGGGCAGGGGGCGCCTCAGGGGGTGTAGTAGGGTCCCCTCGCCTTGTGGGCCGCAGGCTGAACCCCAGCCCGGCCGTCACTTGCAATACAGGTGTGTTGTTGGGGCAGAGTGTGGATGCATGGGGTCCATTCATGACAGCGTTCCTTCTGTGCTCTCCAGCTCCTTCTTCACTTTCAGGAAAGAGACAATTGCAGGCAGCGGGTAAACCAAACACCGTTTTATTAGACAAAGCTTCCATCTTTCTGTTTGCAGCAGTCTTACTTTAGTACGTTACAAGTTACAAGTCCTTTTCTACAAAAACGGTTTCCTTTTTCTCTACGGGCACTTTCCTTTGCCTGCAGGGGCCAATTGTTATCCCCCTAGCAGTGGTACTCCTATCCCGATTTTAGTCCAGCTCTTTCCCAGGGATTTGTATTGAACTAGGGGACGGCTCCAGTACTCACTACCGGCTCCGGATTAGCTCCAACTTCTCTGCTCCACTGCCACAGCACCCACTCCTGCACTCTGCCCCGGCACTTCTCCTCAGCTCACTCCCATGTTACATCTCTCAGCACACTGCCCTGCATTCAGAGCCCAACCCCCCTTCTCTTCCCTCCTAGGCTGCCCTGCCCCTTCCCTGTCACTGTTACCAGGGGAACCACTCACTACACTGGCACCTAGGGGGGGAAGAACCGTACATAACACATAACATTGTACCATGTGCCACCATACTCCCGTGGCGTCTTCAGGGGGGGAAAAACGTCTTCTCCACACTAGGGTTCCGTCCACCCCTTACACTTATATCGCACTGCAGTCCGATGTCATCCGAGTGCAGTCCGATATTTCACTCGCACCCATAGGCTTATACGGGTGTGTGTTTGCCGAGACTGCCACCAAACAGTTGCAGCATGCTGTGATTTTTGTGAGGAAAAACTCACAGATCTGAGCTGTTAATATTTTTTCACATTGCAGTTGTGCGAGTCATACGCCAGAGTAATGCCGGCCTTCAATGAAGACTCCTACTACCTGTTGAGCACATGGATATTAGAACCAGTAGACTGACTCAGACTTTATCTTCTGTATTCGGTAGAAGTCTTCTGCTTTTAGTATGAGAATTCACTATTCTTGACAAAAGTCATTGTCATGGAATAGGAGGATGGTAAACGGCACTCATTGTGATTGGTGAATCCTGTGTTATCTCCTGGATATAGAGGTAATTATGTATGTGATGGTAATGAGGCTGCTGAAAACTGATGTCTACAAAACAAGAAGTATGAGTCTAGTAAAAGGCCGAGATGATTGTGTAAAAATTGTGAGAAAATTGAAAAAACCCATTATGATTAAATAAAAAATAAAGTTAATATAAAACCTAAATAAACATAAGGTCATTGATTACTCATTTCCTTCTGTTCACTTGATAGAAAAAATGATGCAGAAGTTATCATGTCTATAATGATATCCTAAAAATGCAACTGAAAGCCCCATTGGGTAGATTTATTAAGTGACCTGGACTACAAAAATGTTATACATTTTGCTGCACTTCTGTGCAAGCATTTGTGATATTTTTCTATGCTGATCTCAGCACTTTTTTAAGCACTTTTTAAAAAAAATTACATGGAGTTTAAATTGAGTGTTGTGGCACAGCTGACTCCCTAGAAATCTAATATTATTGGTAATGATGGGCGGAAGCACATATATCCGGGAACAGTTCGGATCCGGTTTTGATCCCGGATATCTAGCTGAACACCAGTCCCCATATAAGCCTATGAGTACCTGAATCAGGCGCTTAAAAATGGTGGTAGAGGGGATAGAGGGAGTGGAGCTAGCGTTTCTTACTTACCAGTCTCTGCGCGGCTGTACCCTGCTTCTGGGGCTGCTCACTCTACTTCCAGGCCATTCATTATCTTCATAAATATGCACTGCTCCCCCCACCCACTGGAAGTCCCTGCTTCTCTGATTGGTTGCAGTCAGACAGCGCCCACAGCCTGTGTCACAGTATGTCTGACTGCTTTCAATCACACACACTGTCTGCATCTTTATTGGTGTAAAAATAAATAAATACCTGAAAAAATTGGAGTAGAGTTCCCATATATTATGATACCCAGCACAGGTAAAGCATTCGGCTATAGTCTGCAACCCCCAGCTGTGTGCTTTGGCTATGCCTCAAAATTAGAGGAACCGTATGCGCCTTTATTTACATAAATAATTTTAAAAAATAGAGTGTTGTTTCCCCCTCATTTGAATATCGATCCATTATAAAGCCGACAGCTGTGAGCTGATATTCTCAGGCTGGGGAGACGCATAGTTACGGGCCCCCCCCAGCCTAAAAATAGCAGCCAGCAGTTACACAGGATTGTTGCATCCATTAGGAGCAACAATCCCAGTACTTTACCCTACTTATCCCAATTCCCCTGGTGCGGTGGAAACTGAGGTAATAAGGGGTTAATGACAGATCACAGCTGCCACTAGGCCCCAGATTAGTATTGGATGGTGTCTATGAGACATAACTAATCTGTAAGTGAAAAGAAATAAACACAAACACCGAAGAAATCCTTTATTTGAGATAAAATACAAAAACCCCTCTCTTTCACCCCTTTATTAACCTCTAAAACACTCAGGTACAACGTAATCCACACAAGATCCTGCAATGATTCCAATTCTGCTACATCTGAAGTGACAGTGCATGGGCATAGAATATGACTGCCCGCTGTGAGCTTCAGGCAGAGACTGAGCCACAGCAATCAGCGGTGACGTCACTCAGGTTATTTGCGGTCATAGCTAAAGGTTCCCACGACCCTTCACTTGTGATCGCAGGTAACTGAACCTCAGGTGACCTCATTGACCTGAGTGAACCAAACAGGGCATTTTTTTTAAAATGAACCCGGGTATCTGCAGGTCCGCCCATCACTAAATATTATTTAAGTCAGGATATGGAGTATATTATAGCAAAAAAAAATCTACACTTTTTCATAGGTGGCTTAAATTTGCTTTTCTGAAGCAGGAAAAAGCAAAAATGCAACAAATTGAATAAGAGGTCTATGCTTTTTAATAAATTTGAAGCCTTTTTTTTTTAGTATGCTCAATATTAAGACTGCTGCTTTTAGAAAAGTAACCTATGTCTTCATATAACATCATATATACTTAAAGGGAAGACATTTGTAATATCATAGGGACATTCTGTTAAAATCTACATTGCCATACCTTACAGATAGATGCTACACTGTTTTAAACTAAATATTACAAAATAATCCACATTTTTGTAAGAGAACACTACCACCTATCGTCATATCCACATAAACCACATATCATTTTCTCCTTTTTTCACTCTACCCTACAATATCATTAGTGCAGTAGAGAGCAGTGCATGAGTCATTTTAACTCTTATATTGTCAAATGACACAGATTTGTATATAGGATTATGTTTTTAGTAACTTTGTTTAATACTTATTTTCACTGAGGCTGTGATGTTCACCAGGGTGGGAGGAGGTACAAGATAATAAGTGGCGCTGCCCTGAATATGCGTTAAAATAAATCTTTACCTTTATCATCATATTATTTTAAGATTCAAAATTCTGTGCTGAAAATTTTCTTATGAACAAAGTACATTTTAAACAATAGATCTTGAAATAATAAGTTCCACATTTGAATATTTTTAAAAACAATGTTCCTGTGCTGAGATAATCTTATATATGTGTCCCGCTGTGTACTGTGTAATGGCTGTGTCTGACTGTATAGGGATATAGTTTGATCATACTACATCCCCTTGGCTGAAGAGGAAGTAAACAAGTATACAGACATTATAGCATGGAAACCCAAATTATTCTTTCTTTGAGGTAAAAGATTTTTTTTAAAACAGGAAGAAAAATGTTTTAGCTCTCAAAAAGAATCAACTGTGATATCATGCTGTAATGTAGCGCCCCACAGGGCAGGCAGTTAACCTACTCATTGCCGGGACGTTAACGGTTGTTGTCACTGGCAGCCTAGCCCGCCTTTGTTGCCCCGAGGCATGCAGTAAATGGTGGGGAAGAGATGATGGGGGTAGTAGTAGGATGAATGTCATGACGCCACCTGTGGTATGCGGCCAGGGAATGAGCCACCACTGCTGTCGCTGTCCTCTGGGGGCGGATGGTATTAGCAGCCTGGGATGGGGAGGATGATGAGAGGAGTAGTGATGGCGTTTGGCGCCGAGGCGCAGGGCGGCAGTTCCGGTAATCAGGAGGCAGAGTCTATGGCTGCGGTTCCATGTGTCTTTACTCACTCTTTGGTGCTGTGCTGCTCGCCTGGGTAATACTGGTCATTTGCTGTGGTGGGCTCCGCTGACCCCGGATAAGTTAGGTGAAGTCACCAGTGTTGAAAAGAAGAAGATAGTCCCGTGTTAGAGTTGTCTTTGTAGCTGTGAGGCACCTGGGCTGAGCAGTACACCCCCAGCCCCAGGTCCTGTGTAGAGAAGGAAGAAGTGGTGTCGTGTCCCAGAACTGATGTCCCTGGTTTGACTGACTAATGGTTGTGTGAGTTTGCTCCTCTTCTACCCCAAGTGGAATCCACCCCCAGGTCGTTGTCCTAGTGACCGGGGCAGTCCCAAGTTCTGTGTTGGCCACCCCCCTGCCTACCCTAGTTCAGCTCCCCAGAAATAAGGCTCCTTAGCTATATGTAAAGTGTGAATGTGGAACACCAGTGATTAACCCCCTCCTTACCTTGAGGTGAATACTACAACTTGAGTGAGCTGCAATACTCTGTGGCGACTAAAGTCTTAGGGGCGCCACAGTTATGTTTGCATCCCAGAACTGTCCCACTTCCCTCACTTGGCAGGGACGTAACATACTCACTGGCCTGGCTCCCCAGCTACATTTCCTGCATCGATTCCCGCCTAGGTTCCCAGGTCCCAGGACCTGGGCACATTGCACAGGTCTCCCGACAGTGCACTTAGGGTACTCTCTGGAAGGCACTAGATTCTTAAGACGCCCTCCCTTGTAGGCAGGGGCTTAAGCAAAGTTAGTTCCTAGACAGTCATGTGCCTGCTCGTAACTTGGTGTGGTACCCTATTCCTGCACCCGTCCTGTGATCCTAAACCAACCTATGTACCTGAATCCGTCTTGTCTATAACTTAATCCACCAGAACCTGAACCTGTCCTGCCTGGCTTCAACTCCGACCATATCCTATCAGTCACCAGTACCGAGTCCCACATGTTGTCCCATCATCATCCAGCCCCCCCTCTCATACCTACATCCCTGGTGCTTAAGGTCAGCAGCTGCTTTACTAGGGACAGCCCTTGAGTGTTACCTGGTGTGAACCAGCAGCCAAGTTCAACCTCACCATCAGAGGCTCTGTTGAAAACCCACTAGACACTCAATCACACCCCTCCAGGGTAAGCCCGGTCTGTGGCACAGTGGGTTCACACCCACGTGCTTGACACATGCTTTACTATCTGCATACTCTTGCGTCCTCCCCTGCCCAGGACCTGTGGTATGATCAGACCATCACCCTATACAGTCAGACACGGCTATTACACAGTACATAGCAGGGGCTCATTTATATGATTATCTCAGCACAGGAAGATTTTTTTTTAAAACACATCCAATTGTAGAACATTATAATTCTAAGACCTACTGATTAAAAACAATTTTAAAATGAACTTTGTGGGAAAACCTCTTAATATGTCTTTATAGTGATTACAGTTCTGCTTTTCTGATACAGAGATCCAAATGCCTACAAAGTTGTCAATTTTAAAATATAACATTTTGGCTAATTACAGCAAGAGGAGATGCTGCTGCCATTTTGTGAAGAATTCTGATCTCAGGGTTCAGTCAGTGAGATAAAGTACACTTTGTGAGAATTAGTGTGGGAGTAAAAGAGGGTAGGTTAAATGAAACCTGTGATGCCCACAAATGCGACTAACCTGCATATTAAGGGTTAACTGTAGGGTTATATTATTCTAATGCTGTACGGCTGTCTTCAGCTACCAGGAGAAAATGTCCTTTATTCCTGCTGTCAGTTGCCTGCTTTTACTCACGGTGGCCTGCCGGAGTGTCTTCACTCATCTCTTAGTAAACAGTGAGCAGTGGCTGTAAGCATGCCCCGTGACAACTAGCTCTGCAGCACTTGTGTGCACAGCAAGCTGTCAAAGTGCCGCAGCAAAGTTTCAGCTGCTGCACACCGGTGAATGAAGTCACTCCTGCTGCACCTGTATGACTGAAAGCTGGCGGCTCTTAGGAAGAATAAAGTTAATTTCTGCCCAGTAGCTGTGCTTTCAGTAAGAAGGCTGGACATCATTGCAATGCTATTAACCTGCCAATTAACCTTTGATCTGCAGTTTTATAAGGTTTGGCGACAGGAATGGTTCACTTTACAAGAAATTGATAAAGATAGAGGGGGTAATATACTGTCATTGTGTTTTGCAGGGAGCTGCAACTGTCAATGCTTCAATTCTGTTAGTCAATATGCTCCTGTATAGTACGTATTTTCACACCTGTGCAATGTCTGCTCTTTCCACAACCTGTCACGTAGTGACTATGTGGGTTCCGCAACACACATGGTACACATTACAATGGTGGGCCTTTGCGCTAGGGAAAGGGGAGCATGGAACCTCCTAAATTCACCTGACACTGATCCATGCACTCCCCACCGGGTTCTTTTGCTCCGTCGTCGATCGTGTGCCTATACCTGTCTGTCCCTGGGTTCAGCCCTGTATAGTGTAGTGCAGCAAAAACACTAGTCCCGCTCTATGCTAAAGACACAGAGTGGATAAGACAGACAGAGGTAAAATAAACAGAAATCATACAAAGCACTCAAAACAACAAGCGGTAATAATGAGGAACGGACCAAAGAGGACAAATGAAGGGTAAACAACACAACTTTCCCACAGCAAACATTCTCTGAATGGCTTCCTTGTAATCAGCTCACATGTTCCCTCTAGAGGCAAGAATAGCAGAAACTATCACCAGCAGTTTACCTGGACTAGGAGAGGTCTTTATAGCAGAGCTGATTAGCAATAGAAAATAACTGACTATTGCTCACATGCTGAGTTTCAGGAGACCAGTATGGTACTTAACCATAGCAGCGCTGGAGATAAGTAAAATCTGCACAGCCAGCAGTATTATCCTGAGCAAGTGTGTGTGAAGCCCAGCGCTGTGATCTCCTGACACCAGAAATAGCAGGGACCACTCTACATTGTGGTACCCTTGTGTAACAACCAATATTTCTGTATTTTCTGTGTCGAACTATTAGTATGTTAACACAACACCACCTTTTGTTTTAGCTCAGTTGGTGATTATTTAGTAAGTGATTTATTCACCTGTGCAGTTTCTGCTTTTGCCGCACCATATTGCTGTATTTTCTACATCAAAATTATAGCCTTTCACCAACATGTCATCATTTATTCTAATTCAGTCTGTTAAAATGTTGTAAAGATTGGCACTCAATAACCAGGTCAGGCCCATTGCTGCCTAATTTGAAAATGTCTGGTAAACGAAATAGTAGCAATGGATGGGATAATATAATGGAAAACAACCATAATCTGCCAGTATGAATGTGAGAAGCTGTAGCATGAGCAGCAGCAGCAATGTCGGCAAGAGCCATTCGACCAGTAGTAGGAGACACAAGCTACAGTTGTTTGTGGTTTCCGGTACATGTATTAATTAATTCAAATTCTTTATTTTTCAAAAAATTATATCTTATTTTTTTAACTAAGATTAAAATGGGTTGGATACAGTCCTAAGAGACTTTGGAGACAAGTCACTTGTAGGCTTGGAAGACTTTCGATTTGTACTGAATTAAATCGGTCTAACCAATTTTTTGGGACAAAAATAGATTAATCAAACCTGATAGTTTAGCGGAATTCACTCATCTTTAGTTTAGGAGTATAATGCGTACATCTCATTATTGAGTTTGATGTATAACAGTATGCAGTAATATTGCATGCTCCCTCTATGGGATGTCTGGATATAACCTAAATTATAGTTTGGTCCATAAATATTTGAACAGTGACAAGTTCTGGCATTTTAGCTGTTTACCAAAACATATTCAAGATACAGTTATATAATCAATATGGGCTTAAATTCTTTTGGGGCAACATGAATTACATGACAGGTTCCCTTTAAATTACGCAATTCAAATATACTAACGCCATGTCCTCACTGAGTATTTGGTGATTTTATTTACCTCAGTATTTGTAGCCAAAGAGTGGAACAATCAGTGGAAAAGTATAATAGAAACATGGGCCCCACTTCAGTATTTTTCTCCTAGTCCCAGTTTTGGCTACAAATACTCAATGTATGTTGACGTGGCCTAGGATGGATCTTAGGAACTCAATGTATTTTGTTTCATTCTTCTTTTCAAATATTAAGCAGTATAAACTAAACTCTTAATGGTATGTCACGAGGACATAAGGATGGTACAAGGGCTCCTAGGCTGACCATAAGACTGGGAACCCTGTGTTGTCCTTTATCCCGATGGTAGACTTGCAGGTAGTCAGGGTAGAGCCTCCAGTGTGGCCCTGTCTCCTGTCAGGCCCTGACTTAATACACCCGCACCCCCAACCCAGCGTTGCGCAGGCACAAAGTAATACACCTCCCACAAGACAAAAACAAAGGTGTAAAACTGAAACTCACTCGCACAGCAAATATCCACAGAGGAGAGACAAAAAGACACCAGAGGGAGTAAACTAAAGGGGAAGGAGAAAGTCACACCATCATACAGAGCAGACGACACATCGCTGATCACCAAATGGAGGATCACCACGGACACCGGGATATCGTAACTTTGAGGGTCTCTTACTACACGCCCCAGCCTTAAATAGGAGGAGACCAGCTGTGGAAGGAAATCAGCAACCTGGCTCTCAGCACGCTGCTCTAACAAGGATTAACCCCTGCACGGCTGGGAGCAGTGAAACAACTTAGCCAATGCCCAGCCAAGCTGAGCACTTTGGAGATTCCAGGTTACATGTCAGACTCTGCAATGTGAAGAATACGCAATGTAATGTAGAAGTTAACCGCATGTGCGGATACGGATGGCACATGACATGGTAACAGTAGACTAACAGATTTTATCAATTACCCATTTCTATATCTAGTAAAAACATTTGAGAGTTTATTTAAAATAAACTAAATTTTGACTTATAGCAGAAAAGTAAAAAATATAATAAAGTTATATTTGAAGTCAATCAGCACAAAATTGTGTACCTATTTAGAAAAAGAAAAATATAAAAATGGTGTCCAATGGTGGATATTCATTTTATATAATTCTGAAAAGTATACCAGATCCTTCAGTAAACTTTATAGAACTTTTCTCTTTGTCTCCTATTTTCTTACACATTGGTTTTTCCTATCCCCCAATCTACCTGATGTCTAGATTTAGAAGTCACCTTAGCTACTTTTTGAATAAAATTAAACATGGAATATCCAATAATATGACTGTATTATTTTCCCTCAGCATTATTATATTGTACTTTTTACGCTCTCCCCTTTCCTCTGAATCATTACATCTTTTCAATGAAAAAGCTGAACCTATTGATCTTTTATTTCTTTGCAAACTCAGTTCTTTCCTGCAATTTTAGTCTGGCATTTGAATTAAGTGTCTGCAATTATTTTCTAAACCCCAAAGCCTTTATGATCTTTGTTTGAGCTCCACATATTGGTTTACAGATTAACTTTAGCATTTGCACATGGTCATAACAAAAGAGGTTCCAAGAAGCCCTTGTGGACTATGTTGATATTTCATTATTTCCGATCAATACATTTTGCAGTTTATTATTTTTAACAGAAATGTCAGAATTTAAAATCTACTACATCGTGTTAATTCATTTAGTCCTAGAAGAAATACCTAGTCAAAGCAATTTCATAAGCAAGTACCATAATGACTAAAATAAGCCCTGACTGCTGAAATATCCTGAGAAATATTACTGTATTGACCTCGCCGTCAAAATAACACTAGGAAATGATATAATTGTCTTTTTACTTCTATTGTGTGGCAGCAAATGATGTGAATATTTTGCTGTCAATGGCTTCTTCTGAATAGTCCACTCAATAAACATCATAGCATTGCACATGGTTTCCAGGAAGATTGCATTATTTTCTTTAATGACGCATTGAAGTCATGGTGTCATTAAAATGGATTTATCAAGTCAAATGGTAAAGTTATTGACCTCTGCTTAAGTCGTACTCACACAATGGTGGGTTACAATAGACTCATAGATAAGTGTTATGCCACCAGAGCAACAAGGATAAGAATTATATCTAGTACTAGCAGTAGTACCTGGCGCTGCCCGGTATAGTAACTAAATCTCCCTCTCTCTGCCTCTCTCCCTCTCTCCCTCTCTCCCTCTTTCTCTCGCTTTCTCCCTCTCTCCAACTCTCCCACTTTCTCCCACTCTTTCTCTCTCCCTCTCTCTCTCTCTTTCTCCCACTCCCCCTCTCTCTCACTCTCTCTCTCTTTCTCTTTCTCCCACTCTCCCACTCTCTCTCGCTCTCTTTCTCCCTCCCACTCTCCCTCTTTCTCTTTCTCCCACTCTCACTCTCTCCCACTCTCTCTCTTTCTCCCACTCTCCCTCTTTCTCTTTCTCCCACTCTCCCACTCTCCCTCTTCCACTCTCTTTCTGTCTCTCTTTCTCTCTCTCACTCTCTCTTTGTCTCTTTCCCACTTGCCCTCCCTCTTTCTGTGTCTCCCACTTTCTCTCTCTCCTACTCTCCCTCTCTCCTACAGAAATCATATAAGATGACATATAAGCTTTCTTATACTAAGAATGTTCTTCGTTGCCTACAGCACCCATTCAGAGCTCCTGTTAATGACCTGTAGCAAAATAGAAGCAGAGCTGTGGCTAGCTGCTATAGGCCACATGATAAGTATCCAGGCTAGCAGTCAAAGCAGCCAATATATTTCCTCACACATCTAAGCAATAAGTAAGTGGGTATTTTTTGGCAAATAACTGTAAAGCACAGGGTTAAAATTTCACCTCACAATATAGTCTATGATGTTCTCTGAGTCACATAGGGTGTCTGTGTAAAATTTCACGTTTGTAAATGTGACGGTGCGGATTCCTTTAGCGGACATACACACACACACACACACACACACACACACACACACACACATACACACACACACACACACACACACACACACACACATACACACACACACATACACACACACACACACACATACCTACTCACATACACACATACACTTAACTTTATATATTAGATAAAGTATATGGCTATAAATAACATTTTATATATATATATATATATATATATATATATATATATATATATATATATATATATGACCAAAAACATGTGGACATTTTTCCTATGGATAAAGTTGTTATAATACAGGTACACATATAGAACGACAGTAATAGCAGTCACTAAGGAACGACTTTGGGGCTAGGTACAAACTCAACTAATCTGCTGCAGATTTGCTTTACGTATTTAGCACCATAAAATCACAGCAATTTACAATCCAAGAGGATAGGGTTTTTAAAATCTTATAAGCATATACTAGATTGTCAATATAAACTCTTTTTTAGAACAATAGGGATTAGTGTAGGTTAATTACTACGTATTGTGTATTTTTAATATTAATATGAAGTGTTACTGCTATTTGACATAACGGCATAGTTTCCTGATTCTCATATATATACACTATATATATATATATATATATATATAAAACATATAAAGCTGAATGTATGTGTGTGTGTGTGTATGTCCGCTAAAGGAATCTGCACCGTCACATTTCCAATCACGAAATTTTGCACAGACGCCTCATGTGACCCAGGGAGCGTCGTAGACTATGTTTTGACAGAAAAATTTAACCCCGTGCTTTACAGTTAGTCTCTAAAATCCTGCCGCAATAAAACTGAATGGAGGTGTGAGCTATGGGTTATTAATAGCAACTGTCAGTGGTTGCTATAGGAAGAAAATAAACTGTTAGTTACATAGTTACATAGTTACTAAGGTTGAAAAAAAGACCTAGGTCCATCTAGTTCAACCTTCCTCCACCAACTATACATTTGGTCACTAAGTCATTTATAACCAACAATGTTTTGTGTACTGAGGAAATCATCCAGCCCTTTTTTAAAAGCTGTTATAGTATCTGCCATTACTACCTCTTGTGGTAGGGCATTCCACAGTCTGACTGCTCTAACTGTAAAGAACCCTTTCCTATTTAGCTGCCGGAATCGCTTTTCTTCCACTCGCAGTGTATTCCCCCGGTCCTTAGTATTGTCTTTGGAAGAAATAAGTCATGTGTCAGTCCTTTATATTGACCACACATGTATTTATACATATAAATGACATCTCCTCTGAGACGTCTTTTTTCTAAGCTAAACATTAGAGATGAGCGAACTGGTCCCGGTTCGGCTCGAGGCCGGTTCGCCGAACGGGGGTCCCGTTCGAGTTCGGTTCGTCGAACGTTCGACGAACCGAACTCGAACGTATAGGCTAGAATGGGAGGCAATCACAAACACATAAAAATGCATGATAAATGTACACAAACAGTTAATAAACATTGCCATAACACTTACCGGTCCTCGCGATCCCTTCTGCACTCTGTCTCCTGCTGCTATTCCATCCGATGATCGCTGAATCCTCCCGGTGACCTGCACTGCCAGCAGAGATGCAGGACCTATCGTGACGTCAAAATAGCCATGTGACCAGTCACGTGGCTATTATCTCATTGGCTACAGACTGGTCACATGACTATGACACGTCATGTAGGACCTGCGAGTGCATCTCTCCGGTACACGGTGCACATATGTGTATCGCCGTGTACCGGCGACATGCTCTAGCACACGGTCGACTCCCCGTTCCGTTAGGGACCGGCTGACACAGCCGGTCATTAACGGAGATCACCGTTGCCATAGCAACGCAGTTAGCGGTGACGTCACCGCTAACCGCGGCTCCGAGAGCACCATTGCTATGGTAACGCGTCTGTCAGCGTTACCGCTAGCAGCCAGCAGTGATCACTCACGGAGTGAAGGCTGCACGCTGCTTCCCAATTGTAGTGATGATTGTAGTGAGGATGGAGGTTCCCCAGCCCCAAGTGATGAGCTGGTGAATCTCATCCTTCCTCACTACAATCGTCACTACTACTACACTAGTGATGATTGTAGTGAGGATGGAGGTTCCCCAGCCCCAAGTGATGAGCTGGTGAATCTCATCCTTTCTCACTACAATCGTCACTACTACTACACTAGTGATGATTGTAGTGAGGATGGAGGTTCCCCAGCCCCAAGTGATGAGCTGGTGAATCTCATCCTTCCTCACTACAATCGTCACTACTACTACACTAGTGATGATTGTAGTGAGGATGGAGGTTCCCCAGCCCCAAGTGATGAGCTGGTGAATCTCATCCTCACTACAATCGTCACTACTACTACACTAGAAAGAAAGAAGACAGAAGAGCAGGATTGTGGAGGGCTGACAGGGGGTAATAAAGATGGAGTCTCTAATGTGTCTGTGTATTTATTTCTATTAAAGTATTTTTTCTCTGTGTGGTGTCTTTTTTTTAACCCTTTATTGGAGATTCTTAATGGCCGGGTCAAACGTGCCTGACATTAAGAATCTCTGGCTTAATACTGGCTGGTAAAACAAAGCCAGTATTAACTCATGATTACCCAACAAGCCACCCGGCTCCAGGGCTGTTGGAAGAGTTGGATACAGCGCCAGATGATGGCGCTTCTATGAGAGCGCCATTTTCTGGGATGGCTGCGGACTGAAATCCGCAGCAGAGGCGCCCACAAACCTCGGGCTAACCTGTGCTGCGGATTCCAATCCCCAGCTGCCTAGTTGTACCCGGCTGGACACAAAAATAGGGCGAAGCCCACGTCATTTGTTTTTTAATTATTTCATGAAATAAGTGAAATAATTAAAAAAAACGGGCTTCCCTATATTTTTGGTTCCCAGCCGGGTACAAATAGGCAACTGGGGGTTGGAGGCAGCCCGTGGCTGCCAGCTGTACCTGGCTAGCATACAAAAATATGGCGAAACCCACGTCATTTTTTTGGTGGGCAAAAAAATTCTGCATACAGTCCTGGATGGAGTATGCTGAGCCTTGTAGTTCTGCAGCTGCTGTCTGCTCTTCTCCATACAGACAGACAGCAGCTGCAGAACTACAAGGCTCAGCATACTCCATCCAGGACTGTATGCAGAAGTTTTTTGCCCCCTGAAAAAATTATGTGGGCTTCGCCATATTTTTGTATGCTAGCCAGGTACAGCAGGCAGGTACGGCTGCCCCCAACCCCCAGTTGCCTATTTGTACCCGGCTGGGAACCAAAAATAAAGGGAAGCCCTTTTTTTATTATTTCATGAATTTCATTAAATAATTAGAAAACAAATGACGTAGGCTTTGCCCCATTTTTGTGTCCAGCCAGGTACAACTAGGCAGCTGGGGATTGGAATCCGCAGCACAGGTTGGCCTGAGCTTTCTGGGCCCCACTGCTGCGAATTGCAGTCTGCAGCCGCCTCAGAAAATGGCATTTTCATAGAAGCGCTATATTCTGGCGCTGTATCCAACTCTTCCAGCACCTGCCTGCTATACCTGGCTAGCATACAAAAATATGGCGAAGCTCACGTCCTTTTTTTGTAGTTTTTTGGCAAAAAAAATAAAAAATGCTTCCCTGGATTTTCCATTGCCAGTGAAGGTAACACCAAGCAGTGGGGGTTAGCAGCCAGTAGCTGCTTGGATTACCCTTAGCTAGCAATACAAAAAATGCAGCGGGAGCCCATATTTATTTTTTTTAATTATTTATATAAATAACTAAAAATAAAATGGGCTTCCCTGTATTTTGATTGCTGGACATCACAGTGCTGTAAAAATAAATCTTTAAAAAAATGACGTAGCGCTCCGCGGTATTTTTGATTCTCAGCGCAGATAAAGCAGACAGCTATGGGTTGCCACCCCCATCTGCCTGCCGTTACCTTGGTTGGCAATCAAAATACAGGGAAGCCCATTAATTTTTTCTATTTAAAAAATAGTTAAAAAAAAAAAATGACGTTGGGTCCCCCCATTTTTGATAGCCAGCTAGGGTAAAGCAGACGGCTGTAGCCTGAAAACCACAGCTGGCAGCTTTACCGTGGTTGGGGATCCAATGTGGAGGTCCCCTCAGGCTCTTTTTTATAATTATTTTATAAATATTAATAATTACACAAAAAAAGTAGGGTCCCCTCCAAATTGGATCACCAGCCAAGGTAAAGCGGACAGCTGTGGTCTGGTATTCTCAGGGTGGGAAGGTCCATAGTTATTGGGCCTTCACAGCCTAAAAATAGCAGGCCGCAGGCACCCCAGACGTGGCGCATCCACTAGATGCGCCAATCCTGGCGCTTCACCCCAGCTCATCCCGTGCCCTGGTGCAGTGGCAAACGGGGTAATAAATCGGGTTGATACTAGCTGTAAAGTCACCTGAGATCAAGCCCAGCAGTTTGTGATGTCATGGCGTCTATTAGATACCCAACATCATAAACTGTCAGTACTAACAAAAACAAAAAAATCGACAAAAGAAATTTATTTGAAAAAACAGTCCCCAAAACATTTCCTCTTTCACCAATTTATTGTAAGAAAAAAAATAAAGGGGTCCCACGACGACTCTGGACCGTCTAGAATATGGGGGGGAGACACTTTCTAGGAGTGCGGACCCTTCATGTGAGGAGTGTGGGTGCAATGAATCTGCACTCACTCTCCCCGGGTCCACAGCAGCAGAGTCCATGTCGTAATGGTTGCTACCAAAGCTGCAATGCCCTGCTCATGAGGTAAGGGCATGCCTAATCAGGAGAACTACTGTAGAGGAAGCTCTGCTCACTGGTATATAGGTGCTCAGAGGTAATAATAGATAAAATTAGTGAGTAACCTCGGCACTCTAAATCTCCCAGACTAAGTCAGTAAGTCCCAATGGATAGTAATGCAAAATCACTCTTTATTGGTCCGTATTAAGAACATTTTTTTTTCATAAGCATATATGTTTTTGTCCAAAACAAGTTACAATTGACGTTTCGGCCTGAGCCTTCGTCAGATTGGACTTATCTGCATGTAATCATGAAAAATGACAATAATCAGTATCACATAAGAGTGAGAGAACAATAACATAAACTCGAACAATGTAGAGGTACAATTGGCATGCAAAAAAAAAATTGCAACACAGCAAGAAATGAAACACATGATACAAATGTCATAATACAGTACAAGGACAATATAGTAATGACAAATATGGGGTCAGAGTAGACTTAGACAGCTCTGGTACGAAAGAGATGTCAATCATAAAGTAACATGTGCAGTAGGTGTAGAGCTACAGGGTGCATGGCAGAGCTAATGGGTAGACCGACCATAGAAAAAGAATGGAGAAAAAGTGGAGAAAAAGTGGAGAAAAAGTGGAGAAAAAGTGGAGAAAAAGTGGAGAATAGGTGGAGAAAAAGTGGAGAAAAAGTGGAGAAAAAAATGGAGAAAAAGTGGAGAAAAAGTGGAGAATAAGTGGAGAATAAGTGGAGAATAAATGGAGAATAAGTGGAGAATAAATGGAGAAAAAAATGGAGAAAAAGTGGAGAAAAAGTGGAGAATAAATGGAGAAAAAGTGTAGAAAAAGTGGAGAATAAGTGGAGAATAAGTGGAGAATAAATGGAGAATAAGTGGAGAATAAATGGAGAAAAAAATGGAGAAAAAGTGGAGAAAAAGTGGAGAATAAATGGAGAAAAAGTGGAGAAAAAAATGGAGAAAAAGTGGAGAAAAAGTGGAGAATAAGTGGAGAAAAAGTGGAGAAAAAGTGGAGAAAAAGTGGAGAATAAGTGGAGAATAAGTGGAGAAAAAGTGGAGAATAAGTGGAGAAAAAGTGGAGAAAAAGTGGAGAAAAAAATGGAGAAAAAGTGGAGAAAAAGTGGAGAATAAATGGAGAATAAGTGGAGAAAAAGTGGAGAATAAGTGGAGAAAAAGTGGAGAAAAAGTGGAGAAAAAAATGGAGAAAAAGTGGAGAAAAAGTGGAGAATAAATGGAGAAAAAGTGGAGAAAAAGTGGAGAAAAATTGGAGAATAAGTGGAGAAAAAGTGGAGAAAAAGTGGAGAAAAAGTGGAGAAAAAGTGGAGAAAAAGTGGAGAAAAAGTGGAGAAAAAAATGGAGAAAAAGTGGAGAAAAAGTGGAGAAAAAGTGGAGAAAAAGTGGAGAAAAAAATGGAGAAAAAGTGGAGAAAAAGTGGAGAAAAAGTGGAGAAAAAGTGGAGAAAAAAATGGAGAAAAAGTGGAGAAAAAGTGGAGAAAAAGTGGAGAAAAAGTGGATAAAAAGTGGAGAAAAAGTGGAGAAAAAGTGGAGAAAAAGTGGAGAAAAAGTGGAGAATAAATGGAGAAAAAGTGGAGAATAAGTGGAGAATAAGTGGAGAAAAAGTGGAGAAAAAGTGGAGAATAAATGGAGAAAAAGTGGAGAATAAGTGGAGAATAAGTGGAGAATAAGTGGAGAAAAAGTGGAGAAAAAGTGGAGAAAAAGTGGAGAAAAAGTGGAGAAAAAAATGGAGAAAAAGTGGAGAAAAAAATGGAGAAAAAGTGGAGCACCCTTTGGTGCCTTTCATGTGGCACTAAGGGGTGCTTAGCTTTGTATTTAGCCAAAAAAATGAAAAAAAAAAATGACGTAGGGTTCCCCCTAGTTTTGTAGCCAGCTAGGGTAAAGCAGACGGCTGCAGCCTGCAGACCACAGCTGGCAACCTCACCTTGGCTGGTAATCCAAAACTGAGGGCACCCCACGCTGTTATTTTAAATTAAATAAATAATTTAAAAAAAAAAAACACGTAGGGGTCCCCCAAAATTGGATCACCAGCCAAGGTAAAGCAGACAGCTGGGGCCTGATATTCTCAGACTAGGGAGGTCCATGGTTATTGGACTCTCCCAAGCCCAAAAATAGCAGGCAGCAGCCGCCCCAGAAGTGGCGCATCCATTAGATGCGCCAATCCTGGTGCTTCGCCCCAGCTCATCCCGCGCCCTGGTGCGGTGGCAAACGGGGTAATATATGGGGTTAATACCAGAAGTGTAATGTCACCTGGCATCAAGCCCTGGGGTTGGTGAGGTCAGGCGTCTATCAGATACCCGACATCACCAACCCAGTCAGTAATAAAAAAAAATAGACGACAAACACATTTTTATTTGAAAAACCACTCCCCAAAACATTCCCTCTTTAACCAATTTATTAGAAAGAAAAACAAATCCAGGTCTGCTGTAATCCAAGGGGTTGCCATGACGATCCACACTGTCCCAGTCAATGAAGAGCAGGATGTTCCCCATTGGCTGGGAGAGCAATGCAGTGACCTGAGCTAACATCAATGGGTCAGCCCAGGTCACTGCAGGGCATGACAAGTGCTGCTGTCAGCGAGGTTCATTACCTGCGCTGATCTCCAGCACACTGACAGCCCCTGTCACTGAGGTCAATGACCGGCGCCTTCACATCAAGTATCGCGAGAGGTCCGTGTCGTCACCGCCAGTGTCAGTCTCGGGTCGGAAGCGATAGGT
Organism: Anomaloglossus baeobatrachus; assembly: GCF_048569485.1. Lineage (NCBI taxonomy): Eukaryota > Metazoa > Chordata > Amphibia > Anura > Aromobatidae > Anomaloglossus > Anomaloglossus baeobatrachus. The sequence continues at coordinate 511,738,831 of NC_134358.1, forward strand.
GATGTGACAAGCGGCGGCCATGGAGGACAGTGACAGCGCTGAGGTCGGGATGGCGGGGCTTCATCACCGCAGGTAAGCCGATCGGGGGGGGGGGGGGTGCGTGTGTGAGAGTGTGTGTGTGTGTGTGCGTGTGTATATGTATGTATACATGCCGCGGGCAGGAGGGGGCGGAGCGAGCTGAGCGGGAAGTGTGGGCTTCCTGCACGTAACTAAGATAAACATCGGGTTACTAACCAAAGCGCTTTGCTTGGATACCCGATGTTTATCTTGGTTACCAGCTTGTGGCAGGCTGCCAGCGATGGCTCCTGCACACTGTATCTGGGAGGGGGGGGGTGTGTGTATATGTATGTATACATGCCGCGGGCAGGAGGGGGCGGAGTGAGCTGAGCGGGAAGTGTGGGCTTCCTGCACGTAACTAAGATAAACATCGGGTTACTAACCAAAGCTTGGATACCCGATGTTTATCTTGGTTACCAGCTTGTGACAGGCTGCCAGCGATGGCTCCTGCACACTGTAGCTGTAAAAAGCCCTGCTTTTTGCTGCTAGAACCGTTCTCGAACGTATCTAGAACTATCGAGCTTTTGCAAAAAGCTCGAGTTCTAGTTCGATCTCGAACAGCCCCAAAAATCACTCGAGCTTAGAACTGGAGAACCTCGAACCGCGAACCGCTCTCAACTCTACTAAACATATCTAACTTTTTCAACCTCTCATCATACGGGCGGCCTCCATTCCTTGTAGTAGTCTAGTTGCCTGCCTTTGAACTGACTCTAACTTCTGAATGTCCTTTTTAAAATGTGCAGCCCAAAACTGGATCTCATATTCCAGATGTGGCCTTACAAGTGATTTATAGAGGGGTAACAATACGTTGGGATCACGGGATCTAATCTCTTTTTATACACCCTAGAATCTTGTTTGCTTTTGCAGCTGCTGCCTGACATTGAGAGCTGCTGCTCAGCTTATTTGTAATGAGAATACCCAAGTCCTTCTCCTGTTCTGTAGTCCCAAGTTTACTTCCATTTAATGTATATGCAGTTATAGGATTACTCCATCCTAGGTGCATTACTTTACATTTATCAACATTAAATCTCATTTGCCAAGTATCTGCCCATTCTGACATCTTATCCAGATCTTTTTGTAATATTGTACTATCAAGGTCAGTTTTTAATATCCTACATAGTTTGGTGTCATCAGCAAAGACTGACACTTTACTATCAATCCCATCCACAAGGTCATTAATAAAGAGATTCAAAAGAATTGGTCCTAGCACAGATCCCTGCGGCACCCCACTGCTGACTATTGCCCATTTAGAGAATGTACCAGTTATGACTACTCTTTTTTTCCTATCTTTTAGCCAATTCCTTACCCAGTTGCATATTGTGTCCCCTAGTCCTTGCTTCTGGAGCTTTAGTATAAGGCTATTATGTGGTACAGTATCAAATGCCTTTGCAAAGTCCAAATAAATCACATCAGCTGCATTACCAATATCCAGGTTTGTACTTACCCCCTCATAGAACCCCAACAGGTTGGTTAGACATGACTTATCTTTCATGAATCCATGCTGTCTGTCAGTTATTATATTATTTTCTGCAACATATTTTTGCATGTCATCCCTTAAAATGCCCTCAAAAACTTTGCATACTACTGATGTCAGGCTTACTGGACGGTAGTTGCCTGGATCTATCCTCTTACCTTTCGTAAATATCGGTACCACATCAGCAATCCTCCAATCCTGAGGCACCAACCCTGTTACAAGCGAGTCTAAAAAGATGAGATACAGCGGTCTGTCAATTATGGAGCTCAATTCCCTCAATATTCGTGGATGAGTGCCATCCGGCCCTGGGGATTTGTCAATGTTTAATTTACTCAGACGTAGGCATACTTCTTCTTGTGTTAAATTAATTATATCGGGTGGTGAACTTTGATTTTTCACTTGTTGAATGATCCCTGGTACAGTCAGTTCCTTGGTGAACACGGATGAGAAATGCCTATTTAATATCTCAGTCTTTTGTTTGTCCTCTATAACTAACTTGTTATTATATTTTAAGGGTCCGATACTACCCTTTGGTTTCTTTTTGGCATTAATGTATTTATAAAATATTTTGGGATTTATTTTAATGTCATTGTCGATTTTTGTTTCAGTAGCTAGTTTTCCTTGTTTGATTTCTTTTTTGCATTTCCTATTGATATCTTTATACTCCTGAAATGCTATTTCTGTATTCTCAGCCTTCAAGATTTTAAACGCTCTTTGTTTTTGTTTTATTATACTTTGTACAGTCTTATTTATCCATAGTGGTTTCTTTTTATTCCGGGACATTTTATTACCAGAGGGTATACATTTTTTACAGGACTCTAGCAGTATATCCTTAAACTTTCCCCATTTATGTTTAGTATCCCCAGTTACCATGACTTTGTCCCAATCTACACATTTAGGCTCTTCCCTTAATTTGTTGAAATCAGCTTTCCTAAAATTCCAGGTTTTAGCATTTTCTCTTTGAAATGTTCTATTGAATATTACTTTGAAGCTTACCATATTATGATCGCTGGTGCCCAAGTGCTCCCGGACCTGTAGATCTGAAATTGTATCCGGTCTATTTGACAGGACCAGATCTAGCAAATTATCTCTTCTCTTCGGTTCATCTACCATCTGAGAGAGGAAATGGTCTTGAATGGTAGATAAGAATTTACAGCTTTTAGCAGAACCAGAAGATTCTATGTCCCACTGTATGTCTGGATAGTTGAAATCCCCCATAATAAGAACCCGATTATTATTATTAGCTGCCTTGTCAGTTTGTTCCAGCATTTCACCCTCTATTTGTTCAGGTATGTTAGGAGGATTATAGCAAACTCCAATTAACATTTGTCCATTATTCCCCTCCCCATGTACATTTACCCATACTGACTCTACATTGTTGCAGTTCCCCCCAATGTCATCATTCAACACAGGTTTTTAGGTTAGATTTAATAAATATACCCACCCCACCACCTTTTTTGTCTTTCCTGTCCCTCCTAAATGTACTATAACCCTGTATGTTTGTCACCCAGTCATGGCTTTCATCCAGCCAGGTTGCCGTAATGCCCACCACATCATAATCCATGGTTGACATGAGTCTCCAATTCATTCATTTTGTTTGCAAGACTTCTTGCATTTGCCAGTAGACATTTAATCCTATTAACACCTTTATTACTCCTAGCCTCCCTACGTTCCTTGTATGTCCCATCCCCCACTAATCCTTCATTGACCCCCTACCATCTCACTGTTTCTATCTCCTCTATCTATCCCCTTTTTTGCTCCAGTATCCTCCCTCTCCCCAGATATGTTGAAGCTTATGTGTAAGGTAATATGATGTCGGTGGTGAGACAGATAGAGAGACAGAAAGAGACAGACAGATAGAGACACAGATAGAGACAGATGGGGAAAGAGACAGACAGACAGCCCTGGAAAGAGACAGCCCGGCAAAGAGACAGATGGGCAAAGAGACAGACAGGCAAAGAGACAGACCTGGAAAGAGACAGCCCTGGAAAGAGACAGATGGGCAAAGAGACAGACGGACAAAGAGACAGACGGACAAAGAGACAGACGACAAACAGACAGCCCTGGAAAGAGACAGCCCTGGAAAGAGACAGCCCTGGAAAGAGACAGACCTGGAAAGAGACAGACCTGGAACGAGACAGACGGGGAAAGAGACAGATGGGGAAAGAGACAGATGGGGAAAGAGACAGATGGGCAAATAGACAGCCCTGGAAAGAGACAGCCCTGGAAAGAGACAGCCCTGGAAAGAGACAGTCCTGGAAAGTGTCAGCCGGGCAAAGAGACAGCCCTGGAAAGAGAGAGCCCTGGAAAGAGAGAGCCCTGGAAAGAGACAGATAGGGAAAGAGACAGCCGGGGAAAGAGACAGATATGTAAAGAGACAGACCTGGAAAGAGACAGACGGGGAAAGAGACAGACGGGGAAAGAGACAGATGGGGAAAGAGACAGCCCTGGAAAGAAAGAGCCCTGGAAAGAGACAGACGGGGAAAGAGACAGACGGAGAAAGAGACAGCCCTGGAAAGAGACAGCCCTGGAAAGAAACAGCCCTGGAAAGAGACAGCCAGGCAAAGAGACAGCCGTGCAAAGAAGCAGCCGGGCAAAGAGACAGATGGGCAAAGAGACAGACAGGCAAAGAGACAGACCTGGAAAGAGACAGCCCTGGAAAGAGACAGATGGGCAAAGAGACAGACGGACAAAGAGACAGACGGACAAAGAGACAGACGACAAATACACAGCCTTGCAAAGAGACAGCCCTGGAAAGAGACAGCCCTGGAAAGAGACAGACCTGAAAAGAGACAGACCTGGAACGAGACAGATGGGGAAAGAGACAGATGGGGAAAGAGACAGATGGGGAAAGAGAGATGGGGAAAGAGACAGCCCTGGAAAGAGACAGCCCTGGAAAGAGACAGACGGGCAAAGAGACAGACGGGCAAAGAGACAGACGGGCAAAGAGACAGCCCTGGAAAGAGACAGCCCTGGAAAGAGACAGCCCTGGAAAGAGACAGACAGGGAAACAGACAGTCCTGGAAAGTGTCAGCCGGGCAAAGAGACAGCCCTGGAAAGAGACAGCCCTGGAAAGAGAGAGCCCTGGAAAGAGACAGATAGGGAAAGAGACAGCCGGGGAAAGAGACAGATATGTAAAGAGACAGACCTGGAAAGAGACAGACGGGGAAAGAGACAGACGGGGAAAAAGACAGCCCTGGAAAGAAAGAGCCCTGGAAAGAGACAGACGGGGAAAGAGACAGACGGAGAAAGAGACAGCCCTTGAAAGAGACATACCTGGAAAGAGACAGCCCTGGAAAGAAACAGCCCTGGAAAGAGACAGCCAGGCAAAGAGACAGCCGTGCAAAGAAGCAGCCGGGCAAAGAGACAGATGGGCAAAGAGACAGACGGGCAAAGAGACAGACGGGCAAATAGACAGCCCTGGAAAGAGACAGCCCTGGAAAGAGACAGCCCTGGAAAGAGAACGATGGGGAAAGAGACAGACATGGAAAGAAACAGACAGGCAAAGAGACAGACGGGCAAAGAGACAGATGGGCAAAGAGACAGACAAGGAAAGAGACAGCCCTGGAAAGAGACAGATGGGCAAAGAGACAGACAGGCAAAGAGACAGCCCTGGAAAGAGACAGCCCTGGAAAGAGAGAGCCCTGGAAAGAGACAGATGGGAAAAGAGATAGCCGGGGAAAGAGACAGACCTGGAATGAGACAGACATCTCTGTCTGTCTGTTTCTATCTCTCTGTCTGTATTTGTATCAGTCTATCTGTCTCCATCTCTGTGTCTGTCTGTCTCTCTCTATCTTTGTGTCTGTCTCTATATGTGTGTCTGTCTCTTTCTTTACCCGTCTGTCTCTTTGCCCGTCTGTCTCTTTCCAGGTCTGTCTCTTTCCAGGTCTGTTTCTTTCCCCATCTGTCTCTTTCCCCGTCTGTATCTTTCCCCGTCTGTATCTTTCCCTGTCTGTCTCTTTCCAGGTCTGTCTCTTTACAGGGCTGTCTCTTTACAGGGCTGTCTCTTTGCTCGTCTGTCTCTTTCCCCGTCTGTCTCTTTCCAGGTCTGTCTCTTTGCCCGTCTGTCTCTTTCCAGGCCTGTCTCCTTCCCTGTCTGTCTCTTTCCAGGTCTGTCTCTTTCCAGGGCTGTCTCTTTCCAGGGCTGTCTCTTTCCAGGGCTGTCTCTTTGGCCGTCTGTCTCTTTGTCCGACTGTCTCTTTCCCGGTCTATCTCTTTCCAGGGCTGTATCTTTCCAGGGCTGTCTCTTTACCGGGCTGTCTCTTTACAGGGCTGTCTCTTTGCCCATCTGTGTTTGTGCCCATTTGTCTCTTTTCCCATCTGTCTCTTTGCTTGTCTGTCTCTTTCCCCATCTGTCTCTTTCCAGGTCTGTGTCTTTGCCCGTCTGTCTCTTTCCAGGCCTGTCTCTTTCCCCGTCTGTCTCTTTCCAGGTCTGTCTCTTTCCAGGGCTGTCTCTTTCCAGGGCTATCTCTTTACAGGGCTGTCTCTTTCCAGGTCTGTCTCTTTGCCCGTCTGTCTCTTTCACCGTCTGTCTCTTTCCAGGTCTGTCTCTTTGCCCCTTTGTCTCTTTCCAGAGTTGTCTCTTTACAGGGCTGTCTCTTTATAGGGCTGTCTCTTTGCCCATCTGTGTCTTTGCCCATTTGTCTCTTTTCCCATCTGTCTCTTTGCTCGTCTGTCTCTTTCCCCATCTGTCTCTTTCCAGGTCTGTCTCTTTGCCCGTCTGTCTCTTTCCAGGTCTGTCTCTTTACAGGTCTGTCTCTTTGCCCATCTGTCACTTTGCCCATCTGTCTCTTTGCCCGTCTGTCTCTTTCCAGGGCTGTCTCTTTGCCCGTCTGTCTCTTTGCCTGTCTGTCTCTTTCACCATCTGTCTCTTTCCAGGTCTGTCTCTTTGTCCCTCTGTCTCTTTCCAGAGCTGTCTCTTTACAGGGCTGTCTCTTTCCAGGTCTGTCTTTTTTGAGGGCTGTCTCTTTCCAGGTCTGTCTCTTTCCAGTGCTGGCTCTTTCCAGGGCTGTCTCTTTCCAGGGCTGTCTCTTTCCCCGTCTGTCTCTTCACAGGTCTGTCTTTTTCCAGGTCTGTCTCTTTGCCCATCTGTCTCTTTGCCCGTCTCTCTTTTCAGGGCTGTCTCTTTGCCTGTCTGTCTCTTTGCCTGTCTGTCTCTTTCCTGGGCTGTCTCTTTCCAGGGCTGTCTCTTTGCCCAGATGTCTCTTTGCCCGGCTGTCTCTTTGCCCATCCGTCTCTTTGCCCATCTGTCTCTTTGCCGGGCTATGTCTTTGCCGGGCTGTCTCTTTCCAGGGCTGTCTCTTTTCATGGCTGTCCCTTTCCAGGGCTGTCTCTTTGCTCATCTGTCTCTGTTTGTCTCTGTCTGTCTGTCTCTTTCTGTCTCTCTCTATCCGTCTCACCACCAACATCATATTACCTTACACATAAGCTTCTTATGCTAACAGTTTATTTTGTTCCTATAGCAACCACTGACAGTTGCTATTAATAGCCTATAGCTCCCACCTCCATTTAGTTTAAAGGCAGCAGGATTTTGGAGATTAATTGTAAAGGACGGGGTTAAATTTTCCTGTCAAAACATAGTCTATGATGTTCCCTGGGTCACATGAGGTGTCTGTGCAAAATTTCTTGATTGTAAATGCGAAGGTGCGGATTCCTTTAGCGAACATACACACATACACACACATACACACATACATACACTGAGCTTTATATATTAGATTTTGATTCAGTATATGAAACGACACTGACGTGTATTTGATCTTTTTCAACATGGTACTTTAGGTGAATGTATATTATTATTGTTGTTGTTTAAAAATGCAATAAAAATCTATTGGTTCATAAATATATACTAGAAATATTAGCACAAAAATCAGAACACTTCAAACTTTTCAATCTCTGGGGTTAATTCCATTACAAAATCAGCCCAAAAAATTATGTCACAAATGCAGAATATACTACAGAATTGTTGCAAATCTTTAGTTGATTTTTGGCAAAACCCAAACAACTGTGCTGACTGTCACTAGGTGGCGCTAGACACTACTTGCATGCAATAAAAGATGAGGTAGTCAGAAAGGCCAAGATCATAAGCAAGGAGGTCATGAGAGTATATGGGGCAGACAGAGATGAGGTCCAAGTACAAGCCGAAGGTCAGGGTTCCAGGAGAGAACTTACCAAAATACAGGGAGCAGATGGGGACATGTTCAGGAGGAAGTCCGAGGTCAGAAGCTGGAAAGTAACAACAGAAACAGGGGGGGGGGGGGGGGCAGACAGAGACAGGTCAACAACAATCCGGAGTTGAGAAGCCAAGCTCTGAACACTGAGCACCATGGGAGCCAACAGCACAACTGTAACCAGGAAGTACGACTGGCGGCATCCTGAGCTAACGTGCTCCCTAATGAAGCAGAGCAATTACCTGGAACGAGAAGCATCTGCGTGAGCACCTTCCAGGACCAGCATGGAGCCTAGCACTGTGAAACAACTAGCAGAGCATTCATCCTGCAAAATGCTCTGCACCATTTACCGGCTCTGCAGAACAGCATAGCAGAACGATGCAGAATGTTCTGTATGTAGGAATCGTGACAACAACTAACCTGTGGACCAAACCTGTTGACTCTTTTACATATGTATTTTTTAAACGTTTCTTAACTTTTGGCACTAATACCACTGATCAAAACTAACTCCAACTCACTGCTGTTTAACAGGTCTTCCGAGGCTGCAGTGACTGGCGGACCCTTCCCCTGTACTTGGTGAAATTGGTAATGGGCTCTCATGGCACTTTGCTCAACGTATGCAGGCTCTGACCGTGGTTTTAAACCACATTACAGCCACCACTATGCTATGGTAGTACTATGCCGGCAGCATAATGTGTGAACGCTCCCAATGACAAGTTCATTTAGTGGCTTTGTATAACTAAATCTGCCACACTCTATATAGATATACTATGTGGCACCGTGCCAATTGTGGATTGTTCCATTAATTCTGCTTGCCAATGTATTGATACTTTCCCTTTCTGTGGTCTGTTGAACTAATACCTAGGTGTCCTTCCTGCATCACCAAGCACGTGCTGTTTATATGTTGTTCGCACTGACAGTTTAATTTATGTACTATGCCCCAATGTAGGGGATGACCGCCATATATGTTTTTATATGTTTTTAATGACTGTTTGGATTCCCCCACCTGTGTTTAATAAAAAGTTGTTATCTTTTGCACTAAAAACTCTTGTCCTCTTTTCCTAAGAATGTTCTGTATGTAGGAATCGTGACAACAACTAACCTGTGGACCAAACCTGTTGACTCTTTTACATATGTATTTTTTAAACGTTTCTTAACTTTTGGCACTAATACCACTGATCAAAACTAACTCCAACTCACTGCTGTTTAACAGTTGTTGTCATTTTCTGTCAGTGGTGTTTAAAGGGAACCTGTGACCATGAAAGACATCCTGTTATAGAGTAGGGGGAGCAGAGCAGATTGATGTATAGTTTTGTGAGAAAAGATTCAGTATATACTGAGTTTTCATCATTTAAACTTCTGCTTATTCTGGGATTTTGAGACCAGTGGGCAGGACTATCAGTGACTGACAGCTATCTTAAAGGCCCACTTATACATAGAAAGCTGTCAGTCAGTGTTAGGACCACCTACTGGATCAAAAACTTCAGAAACAGCAAAGGTTTAAGTGACTAAATCACAGATTAACCTCAATCTTTATAAAATTGTATATCAAATTCTTAGCTCTAAATCATCCTGCCTGCAGATAGGGCTGCATTTTCATGATGACAGGTTACTTTTAAAAAGAGTCCTCATATGGAGTACCCTCCTCGTAGCAAACTAAACAGTTAAATGAGATCACAGATACCAGGTATTTATAAAGACCATTATTCAGGAAATTCAGATTAAAGTTTATCAGCTTAATTATTAAATAAAACTTCAAGTAGTTTGTTTTACCTTTAATAGATATAGAATTGTGATTTCATAAATTTAATAAACCATTACCATGGTTGGAGCCTAACTCACTTATGAAAGTTCCAATTTTCTACATACTTGTTAGTTAAAAAGATAACATGTTGGCTGCCTGAAACTAATAATAAAGGAAGATGAGTCATTTACTTTACTCCATACATTGAACTCAATATTAAGGCAGAATGCATTAAGCTCATCCCAGTGACAGCATGTTTCCATTTAAATCACCAGGATTTTCCTATATAACCTAAGCCAGTGCTATACTGGCACTATCATGTTGATTCTATACATACCTTTAGTTGTCAGCTAGAATGTATAGTTTTTGAAATCCAAGCTAGTAAAGTTAAAGATTGTACAGCTTTTAGTTTGGCAGCGGCTGCCGAGCAGCTAATAGCTTTGGTGGGTTGATAGTGATTTCCGCCCCCTGCCTGTTGTTCCTCCCCCTATCTTTTATTTACACTAATTCCATTATAACGTTTTACTAACGGTCGTGACTAAAGCCCAGTGACTAGAAGGACCTTGGGCATGACTGGCTTGGTTGGTGGGCATGGTGATGTTTCCTCCCATCCACTATAATGATGCAAGGGGGGGCTTGCCCCCCCCTGTACCACCCCATGTGGGGGTCTTACCGCCAGACCCCCACATTTATTATAATCAACTCCATGCCCACAAGGACTTAGAAAAATATTGTTGCTTCCTGGTATCAGCTATGTTGATGGAGGAGCTGCCCCTTCTGGTCACATGGGTATGTCATCAGCAGAGGTCCTTCTAGCCATCTTAGTGAAGATATTAGTAAAAAGCAATGGATAAATCCAAGTGGTAGAAGGACTCCTGCTGACATCATACCCATGTGACTAGAAGGGGGAGGCCCTCCACCAACATAGCTGATACCAGGAAGCAACATTATTTTTCTCAGTCCACGTGGACATGTAGTTGATTATAATAGAAGCTGGGGTCTGGGGGTAAGACTCCCAGATGGGGAGGATGCAGGGGGGTCAGAGTCCCCCTTGCATCATTATAGTGGATGAGAGGAAACATCACCCCGCCCACCAACCAAGCTGGGCACGCCTACCAATAAAGCCAGTCACGCTCAAGGTCCTTCTAGCCACTGGGATTTAGTCACAACCATTAGTAAAACACTTATATAATGGAATTAGCATAAAAAGATAGGGGGAGGAACAACAAGCAGGACGTGGAAATCACTATCAAAACCCACCCCAGCTATTAGCTGCTTGGCAGCTGCTGCCCATCAATAACCTTTACATTTCTCTAACTTTACTTGCTTGGATTTCAAAAACTATACATCCTAGCTGACAACTAAACGAATGTATAGAATCAGCATGATAGCGCTTGTATAGCACTGGCTTTAGGTTATATAGGAAATTACTGATGATTGGTGTGCTTTAAAGACTATAGACACCTTTGTACAAAAAAAAATTCATAATGTTCATTATCTACAAAATTACTAAGCAGTCGTACTATTTTGTTGTTGTAGAGCCTGTGCAACGACTGCACATAGCTGGTTGTCTTGCGGCTTTTGACAGATTTGGCAGGACATTATTCCAAAGTCAGCTGGCAAAGTGATAAAGGCTCCCATTGGTGATATATCTTTTATATTTAAAATGTGCATCTTGTGATTAATATTTTATTATATTACAATTGTCACGGCATATGATTCTATCACAGCAGTCAAAAAATAATCCATGTTCTTTTGATAGCGGGACAGTTCTTAGTGCAAAGAACATATTTTCTACCACTATCAGCTATTGGTGCTAATAAAGTTAATACTATTTATATAACCTTCTTCAGTGTTTATCCGTATAGCAAAAAAGCATGAACTTTTTTATTAATTGTTATAAATGTGATTCATAGTAAGGTTGGAATACAGTTTTGTATTTTTTTTTCACCAAAGCATGGGTAGCATCGATTTCATTTAACATTTTGTCCAGTGAACTAGAGAAGAAATATTACCTCTTTGAGTACCAGCCAAAGGTCATGTAGCTAATAGTGACCTCTGTCAGCTATAACACATAGCATAGAAAGAATTGACAATTACGGTTCCACTGTATTTTGTAAGACTCCGGGGGTCATAGCAATGAAATTGTTATGCTGCAGCTGAACTATATTTTAAGGCTTGTTTTCCTGTGTAGAGACAGAGCAAGATCTTAGATTAAATGAAGGAGTATTAGAAGGAAATCTGGGAGACCATGTATAAGATTTAGAGAACTGTTTAAAAATACTTTTAGCATAAATGCAAATATTGCATAGAAACTTTCTTCATGTTGGATCTTTAGTTTACAGGGTTGTGGTCTGGGATCTTTAGTTCATAGTACTGGGGCCAACATACTGTATGTAGTCTATAGTTCTGTGACGCTGGTCACTACACTGACAAGTTAGGGGTACTTTACACGTTGCGACATCGCTACCGATATATCATCGAGGTCACGTCATTAGTGACGCACATCCGGCTGTCAAAGTTTAGCTTTAACCCTAGAACGCATACCTGGGGACTCGCAGGCCTGCTAGGTCATTTGTTTTCTATGGTAGATTGAATTGCTTGCGCGTTCTAGGGTTAAAGAGGAAAAGCCATAAAACAATGAAAAAATTCTACAGATTGTGTACAGATAGTAGGGAACTGTTAGGGGTACTTTACACGCTGTGACATCGCTACCAATATATCGTCGGGGTCACGTCGTTAGTGACGCACATCCGGTGCCGGTAGCGACATCGCAGCGTAAAACACTAATGAGCGACGATCAATGATCGCAAAATCATTCCAAAATGGTGATCGTTGACACGTCGTTCATTTCCTTAATATTGCTGCTGCCACCAGTATGATGTTGTTCGTCGTTCCTGCGGCATCACACATCGCTATGTGTGACACCGCGGGAGTGACGAACATCTCGTTACCTGCGTGAACCGGCAATGCGGAAGGAAGGAGGTGGGTGGGATGTTACGTCCTGCTCATCTTCGTCCCTTCGCTTCTATCGGCCGGCCGCTTAGTGACGCGGCAGTGACGTCGCTATGACGCCGAAAGCACCTCCCCCTTGAAGGAGGGATTGTTCGGCATAACGACGTAGCTGTCAAGGTATATGCGTGTGACGCTGCCGTAGCGATAATGTTCGCTACGGCAGCGATCACACAATATCGCACACACGACGGGGCAGGTGCTATCGCGCGCAACATCGCTAGCAATTGCTAGTGATGTCGCAGCGTGTGAAGTACCCCTTAGTCAAACATTCTGGGGTCAGGCCAGAAAATCACGTCAAGATAAAGGGGATAGGCAGAAATGTAGTCTGGACACAGTACGGAGTCAGAATACCTGGAGGGTAGTGGATCAGAGCAGAGGGACAAGGCAAACGGATGGTCAATCAAAGTCAATGGTCAAGCAGCCAAAGATCAGTTGCTAGAGCAGAGATACAAGAGGACAATAGCCTGAAGACTAAAGGGTACCGATATCACTAGCGAGCGTACCCACCCATGTCGGTTGTGCGTCACGATCACATCGCTGGCCGTGGCGCACAACATCGCTAGGAACAGTCACACATACTTACTTGCCTAGCGACGTCGCTGTGACCAGCGAACTACCTCCTTTCTAAGGGGGCGGTTCGTTCGGCATCATAGTGACGTCACTAAGCGGCCACCCAATAGAAGTGATGGGGCGGAGTTGAGCGGGCCAAACATCCCGCCCACCTCCTTCATTCCTCATTGCCGGCGGTCGCAGGTAAGGAGATGTTCCTCGTTCCTGTGGTGTCACACACAGCGATATGTGCTGCCGCAGGAACCACAAACAACCTCATTACTCATTACTACCTCATTAGAACATACAGCGATTTTTGGTAAATGAACGACCTCTCCAAAACCAACGAATTTTACCTCTTTTGCGATTGTTGAAGGTCGCTCGTACGTGTCATACGCTGCGATGTCGCTAACGACACCGGATGTGCGTCACAAACACTGTGACCCCGACGATAAATCGTTAGCGATGTCGCAGCCTGTAAATGGCCCTTTAGACTGGCTGTGTTCTTTGGCTGACTACTCAGTTAAATAGCTGGGTAATCAGACCAAAGAGGGTACACCTGTATTTTAATTCAGGTAATTGTGGTCTATGTATGTGTTCTTTAGTCTCCGAATTGTACTCTATATATGAGGTCTTTAGTTCATATGAATGTGGTCTACATACTGTATATCTTTAATGTACTGTGCTCTACATACAATATGTGTTATTTACGTAGTCTACCTATGTAATCTGTATTCCACAAACTGGGATCTAAATACATAGTTTTTAGTTCCTAACACTGTGGTCTATCCTTACAGAAAATGATGGATAGTTATATCACACAAAGGATACCAATGGTTCACGATGGTGTATTTTGCCTTGTATGGGGTCTGTTGAATTTTCTTACTTTTTACAACATTTTAACAGGATGAATAGCACTGCTATGTTTTTTTTTTCTGTAGTGAAGGAAGAAACACGGTCTAAAATAATATAGTAACTTCTGAATTAGGAGAATGGCACTGATGGCTTATCACTTGAGACTTGAGACCTCAAGTACACATAAATAGTTATTGCTGAGCCCTTAAAGGGAACTTGTGAGCAGATTTGGTGACTATAAGCTGAGGCCACCACCAGTGGGCTTGCAATACAGAATTCCAAAATACTTTATATAAGAGCCCAGGCCACTGCGTACAATGTAAAAAACACTTTTATAATACTCACTTCCGTGGTGGTCCGGTCCAATGGGCGTTGTTGCTCTTCGGTCCGGCACCTCCTCTCTGCGGCGATCTCCGTCCTCTATTTGAGGCCCATGTGCATGACACATCTTACGTCATCCACAGTGGTCGGCATTGTGCTCCTGCAGGCGCACTTTGATCTCAGGGCAGATCAAAGTATTGTAGTGTGCATGCATTATCCTTTCCTCCCGCCTGGCATTACAGTACTTTGATCTGCCCTCAACAATATAGGCCAATGTGCGTCTGCTAAATATCAAAAATAGCAACAAAAAAAGGAGATAAAAACTACCCCAAAAATCTAATATACTCACAGCAGAAAAGAGGGCAACTAGGCCAGTCAGCCCAGGCCAACACATCCAATGCACCAACAGAATGCAGACAAACCCCTCAATATGATGGACACTTCACAGGTGCAAGGTAAATTGGGCGATGTTCACACTTGTATGCGCATGGTGTCCAGCCAGCAACCTATTACCACGCCCTTACGATTAGATTAGGCGGGTTACTCGGACACTACTCAAATGCAGAACACAGGGACAGAGACTCCATTATGCACGGCTGTATTAAGAGGCCTGGCTGCATCCCATATAAAAAAGTGCAAAAAATATATATCAAATATATATGAGGTATTAATTAGTAAATTGGCCAATGTACATAAGCTTACAATCCCCATCACGAATCCTATGTTTACAGAGCTATAGCCTTTTTACTTTTCAACTGACAATTATGTTATTGCTTGTTTTAGTGCGGGATGAGTTGGTGTTTGAATTTGTACTATTTTCAAGTACCGGTACTTAACATATTTTTGATTTCTTTGTATCTTTGTATTCTTTTTTTTGGGGGAGGTGCGGTTTAAAAAACAAATCAACAGTAGAGATGAGCCACCCCCTAGTGTTCGAGTTCAGTTCGGTTCGTCGAACGGCGGGTGTGTTCGTCGAACGTTCAACGAACGTTCGTCGAACACTTTCGAACACCTTTGAACACCATTGAAAACAATGGCACGCAAACACAAACACATACAAACATGCACAAACACGCAATTCGTTCCATAACTTGTTAAATGTCCCATCCTGGTCCCCTATTGTGCCATTCCACACATGCACAAATACACACAAACACATACAAACACACACAAACACACACAAACATACACGCACACACTCATATTATGCTCACCTTACCTTCCGTTCCATCGCCGGCCTCCTGGGACTTGCAGTTCGCCGGTACAAGGTGTGTATCAGATAATCATGCAACCGATGCCCCGGAACTTCTGCTGCCAGCACGCTGAAGTCAAAGGCAGGAGCTGCTTGCCTCTGATTGGCCAGCGCGCTGCCTTTCAGTAGTGTCTGACAGAGGAAGTTCCTCCCTCATTGCGATGGTTACCCGATACACGTAGTTCGCCGCTACAGTATGTATAGCGGGTAACCATCGCGACCGATGCCGGAACTTCCGCTGCCAGAGCGCTAACGTCAAAGGCAGGAGCCGCTTGCCTCTGATTAGCCAGCGTGCTACCTTTGAATATCATCTGACAGAGGAAGTTCCTCCCTTGTCACGATGGTTACCCGATACACATCCTGTAGTGGCGAACTACGTGTATTGGGTAACCATCGCAACACTGGAGCAACTTCCTTTGTCAGACACTACTCAAAGGCAGCATTCTGGCCAATCAGAGGCAAGCGGCTCCTGAATTTGACGTCAGCATGCTGGCAGCAGAAGCTCCGGGGCATCGGACGCATGGTTACCCGATACACATCCTGTACCGGCGAACTTTAAGTCCCAGGAGGCCGGCGATGAAACGGAAGGTAAGGAGTAGAGTTGAGCACGGTTCGTGGTTCGAGGTTTTCCAGTTCTAGGCTCGAGTGATTTTGGGGGCTGTTCGAGATCGAACTAGAACTCGAGCTTTTTGCAAAAGCTCGATAGTTCTAGATAAGTTCGAGAACGGTTCTAGCAGCAAAAAGCAGGGCTTTTTACAGCTACAGTGTGCAGGAGCCATCGCTGGCAGCTTGCCAGAAGCTGGTAACCAAGATAAACATCGGGTATCCAAGCAAAGCGCTTTGGTTAGTAACCCGATATTTATCTTAGTTACGTGCAGGAAGCCCACACTTCCCCGCTCAGCTCGCTCCGCCCCCTCCTGCCCGCGGCATGTACACATATACACACACACACACACACACACACACACACACATGGTCCCGCTCGGCTTACCTGCGATGATGAAGTCCCGCCATCCCGACCTCAGCGCTGTCACTGTCCTCCATGGCCGCCGCTTGTCACATCACCTCTCGCTTCCGACCCGAGACTGACTAGCGGTGACGTCACGGGCCTCTCGCGATATTTGGCTGTGAAGGCGGCGGTCATTGAACTCAGTGACAGGGGCTGTCAGTGTGCTGGAGATCAGCGCAGGTAATGTACCTCGCTGACAGCAGCACTTGTCATCCCCTGCAGTGACCTGGGCTGACCCATTGATGTTAGCTCAGGTCACTGCACTGCTCTCCCAGCCAATGGGGAACATCCTGCTCTTCATTGACTGGGACAGTGTGGATCGTCATGGCAACCCCTTGGATTACAGCAGACCTGGATTTGTTTTTCATTCTAATAAATTGGTTAAAGAGGGAATGTTTTGGGGAGTGTTTTTTCAAATAAAAATGTGTTTGTCGTCTATTTTTTTTTATTACTGACTGGGTTGGTGATGTCGGGTATCTGATAGACGCCTGACCTCACCAACCCCAGGGCTTGATGCCAGGTGACATTACACATCTGGTATTAACCCCATATATTACCCCGTTTGCCACCGCACCAGGGCGCGGGATGAGCTGGGGCGAAGCACCAGGATTGGCGCATCTAATGGATGCGCCACTTCTGGGGCGGCTGCGGCCTGCTATTTTTAGGCTGGGGAGAGTCCAATAACCATGGACCTCCCTAGTCTGAGAATATCAGGCCCCAGCTGTCTGCTTTACCTTGGCTGGTGATCCAATTTTGGGGGACCCCTACGTGGTTTTTTTTTTAAAATTATTTATTTAAATTAAAATAAAAGCGTGGGGTGCCCTCAGTTTTGGATTACCAGCCAAGGTGAGGTTGCCAGCTGTGGTCTGCAGGCTGCAGCCGTCTGCTTTACCCTAGCTGGCTACAAAACTAGGGGGAACCCTACGTCATTTTTTTTTTCATTTTTTTGGCTAAATACAAAGATAAGCACCCCTTAGTGCCACATGAAAGGCACCAAAGGGTGCTCCACTTTTTCTCCACTTTTTCTCCATTTTTTCTCCACTTTTTCTCCACTTTTTCTATATTTTTTCTCCACTTTTTCTACATTTTTTTCTCCATTTTTTCTCCACTTTTTCTCCACTTTTTCTTCACTTTTTCTCCACTTTTTCTCCACTTTTTCTCCACTTTTTTCTCCACTTCTTCTCCACTTTTTATTCACTTTTTATCCACTTTTTCTCCACTTTGTCTCCACTTTTTCTACGTTTTTTCTCCACTTTTTCTCCACTTTTTCTCCACTTTTTCTCCATTTTTTTCTCCATTTTTTATCCATTTTTTTCTCCACTTTTTCTCCACTTTTTCTCCACTTTTTCTCCTTTTTTTTATCCATTTTTTCCTCCATTTTTTCTCCACTTTTTCTCCACTTTTTCTCCACTTTTTCTCCATTTTTTTCTCCACTTTTTCTCCACTTTTTCTCCACTTTTTCTCCACTTTTTCTCCACTTTTTATCCACTTTTTCTCCACTTTGTCTCCACTTTTTCTACGTTTTTTCTCCACTTTTTCTCCACTTTTTCTCCACTTTTTCTCCATTTTTTTCTCCATTTTTTATCCATTTTTTTCTCCACTGACAGACGCGTTACCATAGCAATGGTGCTCTCGGAGCCGCGGTTAGCGGTGACGTCACCGCTAACTGCGTTGCTATGGCAACGGTGATCTCCGTTAATGACCGGCTGTGTCAGCCGGTCCCTAACGGAACGGGGAGTCGACCGTGTGCTAGAGCATGTCGCCGGTACACGGCGATACACATATGTGCACCGTGTATCGGAGAGATGCACTCGCAGGTCCTACATGACGCGTCATAGTCATGTGACCAGTCTGTAGCCAATGAGATAATAGCCACGTGACTGGTCACATGGCTATTTTGACGTCACGATAGGTCCTGCATCTCTGCTGGAAGTGCAGGTCACCGGGAGGATTAAGCGATCATCGGATGGAATAGCGGCAGGAGACAGAGTGCAGAAGGGATCGCGGGGACCGGTAAGTGTTATGGCAATGTTTATTAACTGTTTGTGTACATTTATAATGCATTTTTATGTGTTTGTGATTGCCTCCCATTATAGCCTAGTGGTTCGAGTTCGGTTCGTCGAACGTTCGACGAACCGAACTCGAACGGGACCCCCGTTCGGCGAACCGACCTCGAGCCGAACCACGACCGGTTCGCTCATCTCTAGTAAGGGGAGCATAATATGTGTGTGCATGTATGTTTATGTGTGTTTGTACGTGTTTGTGTGTATTTGTGCATGTGTGGAATGGCACAATAGGGGACCAGGATTGGGACATTTAACAAGTTATGGAACGAATTGTCTACATTGCAATGATTTCCTATGGGAAATCTTGCTTTGCTGAATGAGTAACTTGATTAACAAGACAAAACAATCACTGATCTCGGGGAGACCAGCCAGAGAAAACACTGACGGCATCCAGCGAGGGCATTCAGCACAGTGAAATCCTAGGTGCATTGCCCCCTGGGAAATATGCAAATCAAAAAAGTCCATGGAGCCTCTGTTAGAAGTCTCGACACAGAAACCAGCCAAATATCCCTCCGGGATATCACTGTGTTGAGCGCCCTCGTTGCTTGCCAGCAGTGTTTTCTCTGGCTGGTCTCCCCGAGATCAGTGATTGTTTTGTCTTGTTGGTCTACTAGGCATTGCTCCCACCTGGCCAGAATCCTACTCCACACTGATGAGGGGCAATACCCCGAAACAGCTGTCTGTGGATGGATACCCGGTCTTGGTATTTCCCTTGTCATATCTTTAAACATGTCAAAAAGTTGGATATTGACTTAAAGGGTCACTTAATATCGTGGTTATGGTGGTCTCCTAAAAAGAGCCACTCTTTGGCTGGGTCCTTCCCAGAGGGATATCTGGCTGGTTTCTGTGTCGAGACTTCTAACAGAGGCTCCACGGACTTTTTTGATTAACTTGGTTAACAAGCACACCCCCAGAACGGATTGTTCTCGTTAACCAAGGTTCCACTGTATTAACATTGAATGACAGTATTACTGTGAAAAGCCAGTTACGCTTTTGGTGATCGAACCATTATCAAACATAACCTTGAACTGTCGAACTTGAAGCTAATTGTTTGCGTTCCGTCGAACGACTCGAACATCGCCTAAAACAGGTCGAATTTGAGATTGGCAAACAGTTCGATTTGAACACCGCTCATCTCTAATCAACAGCAAGTCAAGAATTGGGTTTATTTATTTATTTTTTTTATGCCATTCCTCATGAAGTATACATGATTTCTATAATTTGTGTAGGTTTTGCTGCTTTCACACAATAAAAACTATTTTAAAAAGAAAAATAAAGTTTTGTGTAGCTATATTCTGACAGCGGTAGCTTTTTATTTTTCTGCCGACTAAGCAGTGTGGTGGCTTGTTTTTTGCAGAATATGATGATGTGTTCAGTGATACTACCATAGATTTATTTACATACATCTTTTTTATCCTGTTATATTTCACTTTTTTGATAGGATTTGTCACTTTTTTATTTATTTTTTTATGGTGTTCAATAAAGTGGTTAACTAGTGGGACAGTTTTATAAATCGTATCATTCTGGGTATGACATTAACAAACGTGTACTTTTTTATTTATTTTTGTTCTGAAATAATTATGCATATTTATTTGAATTTTTTGTTATTTATTTTGGGATGTTTTAAAAATACTTATTATATTTAACCATTTTTTACTTAGAACCTCTATGGACATTTTACTTTATTACTCTGATCACTGGTGTAATGCAGGGCAATGCACATGCATTGCCATGCATTACACATGTCAGTGTGACACTGACAGAACATCTCTTTGACCATGCTCTTTGAATGATCTAACAGGCCATCACAGCTGGCAAACCTGGAGGTCATTATTTGACCTCGGGTTGCCATTACAATGATCAGCAGCCCGCCATTATGCCACAGGGGTTACGATCAGGTGGTAGAGGGAGCCCCCTCCCTATTCTTGCCCCCTAAATCATGTGATCGCCGTTGATCATGGCATTTAGAGCCATGGTCGCATGGGTACTTCCTGTGGCTGTTACACCTGTTGCTCAGTTATAACTTAAGACAAAATCCAGGCAACAAAGTATGTTTTGGCACAGCCTATGTTTCTCCACATGATCGCCGTGACCTACCAGTATGTCAATGGGTGTGAAACCCTTTCTGACCATGATGAATAGGTACATCAAAGGTCGTGAAGGGGTTAAATACTTTGATGGCCATTGCACATGATCTACCATTTATAACACATCATCTATATAGCTTTGCATGGATAGATAGCTGTAATTGGAGCATTGTGCCTCTTTGCCCTTATTCACATTGTGTCACTGACACAAGATAAAGATCTAATACTAGAGTAGAACTGGCCCTACTGGGTACACCTTGTTGCAGTCGGATGACTTTTACACTTTTTGATCAAACTGTTATAACCAAGTACCGTTTAATTAATTTAGTCTTTTTCTTTGGGTTTCATGTACAACACTGGTCTGCATTTGAAAAAAATTCTGCTGACGTAAGTATTTTGCTGATTTTGCTGAAGGTGCTGAAATGTTTTCATAAATGAGAAATACTTGATCAAACATTTTAAAGTCAAATATCCAGGGTACTAAGTTCTTAAAAAGTGACAGTAATATATTTGTTTCATGCAAGTCTATCGTTTAACTAAGAGAGCAATAGTTGTGTAAATTTGAAATGTTAGAGAGAAATCTTCTCTTTTTGGATGCTCTGGAATAGTTATGTCCCGCTACGTAAGGGTAGTACCAAGCAAACAGCGAAAGGGAAAGAAAGGGAAACCCTGTGTCTAGGAAAAAGGAAGATGGTGACTTTTGACCAAACCTACTGCTGGTCCCTGTTGTCCCTCACTACCCTGGATAGGTTCCGCATCTATGTGCCAAGCTGGATTCCTGATCCTAGGTATCCCTAGTACTGGGCTCTAAATAGGGAACGGGTGGGATGAGTTCTTCATCAACACCACTAAACACTATAAAAAACACAAGAAGGACACATGGGGAAAATCCATGAACTACTTATCTACAGATGACACAGGTAGAAGTTCAGCAACGTTTTCAGCAATGACACCACAGGGGAGTACAAGCCAACTGCTTGCAACCAGGCTTGAATGAACTGAAAAATATCACCAGCACCAGTCCAAGTAAGGAAGGAGTATTTAAGCACCAGGAAAATACTATAATCAGCAGCTGGGTGGAAGGCGAGCTTCTGTTGGGTCCAAAAGAGGGAGAGAGATGAATCCAGCAGGAAAGAAACCTTTGCCAATGAATACTGACAGCAGGAACAATGTAAAGTCAGAGAGCATTGTGCACAGCCAATCGCTGTGAACTTCCATGGTCAGAAACCACATGAGTGTCTGTCACCCATGGCACAGCCATGACAAGTTATGATCAGGGTTGTCATGCTGTAAACACCAAAAATAGTCTGCCTCCATGTTTGTTTTTCATCTGTTTTAATATCTACCTACTTTTCTGACTATAAAACACACTTTTTAGTAACATAACATCTTGCATCTTATAGTCTACAGGTCTACAGTTATTAAGGTCAGCCGAGCTAGACCTCCCTGACTGCTTCATTAACTCACACAGTAGAGCATTCATAAGGGCTGTGCTCCTATCAATGAGATAACTAAGCGGCTGCACAGTTCACACTCTCTAATTAATGCTGAACAAAAGGGACTGAGCAATGTTGCGGGAAGGTTACGGAAAGCCTGTGTCTACATAAGGGTTAATAAGCGATTCTTTGGTGCACAGGCTGAAGAAAAATAAAGCTATCACATATAGATAATTTAATTTACACATTCAGAAGAGTCTCAGTCTCCTAGACATGAACGGATCTCTTCCATTAACACTCTCTGTGCAATATATAGGATACATATGTGATGCCGTAGTTGTTTGCCCTCATTTATTTGTGGTCATAAAGGGCACAGCAAATCAGTGTAGCACAGGACTGCTTGATATCAAATCTGCAATAAGCATTTATAGTGTGGAAAATATAACAACTAAGACTAAAGTATACAGCCAGCTAAATTGTATATAGGAGTTTAAGTTGTATAAATGAAAGACATTACACATGTAAAGCACCAAGCACATAGTTGTTACCTGATAAATGTGTTTCTTTATGAGTTTTGGTACAAGGCAATCAAAATAAACTGTATTAGGACCTGTATTGGGACATTAATGTCACTTTTGGGTAAGGTAAACAATGTCCTTTATTTGTTTTGGTAAAACATATATACTTCTATCACTTTGGAATAAATCATTACTAGGGATGATCGAATACCTCAAATATTAAGCTTTGCGAATATCCGATGAATAGGTCGCCGCTATGTGAATATTCGATGCGCAATGTAAGTCTATGGGAAGCCCGAATAGTTCAGAATAGTTGTTATTCGGGTTTCCCATAGACTTACATTGCACATCGAATATTCGCGAATAGTCCAATAGCGGCGACCTATTCGGCAAATATTCATAAAGCCAAATATTTGAGGTATTCGATCATCCCTAATCATTACCCCTTTTTTTTACCCTAGAGCACCAAGAAGCGAGCACAACTGTAGACCACCAACGTTACACCTTCCATATTTTACATCACCATGGTAATTTTAATATTAATATTTTTTTTCCTATTTTGTATTGTCCAAACCTAGGTTTATCTTATAGCCCAAATATGGTATGTTTCATGGCCCTGATGTCTTGGTGCAAGAGTTCTCCTTGTTCTTCACTCACTGCTCCAAGATTGGTTGTGAAGGAGTTCAGGTGGCTATGAAGAAAATGCAATTTGACACTCATGCTTGCTTTTTTTGGGTGTTGAAAAACCACCACAAATATAATAGAATATATCAGGATTAGGGATGATCGAATACCTCAAATATTCGGCTTCGTGAATATTTTCCAAATAGGTTGCGGCTATGCGAATATTCGATGCGCAATGTAAGTCTATGGGAAGCCCGAATAGTTGTCATTCAGGGTTCTCATAGACTTACATTGCACATCGAATATTCGCGAATAGTCGAATAGCGGCGACCTATTCGGAAAATATTCGCGAAGCCGAATATTTGAGGTATTCAATCATCCCTAATCAGGATCATTCCTGCACCATCCACAAACTGTTCGAGTATTGGGTGACATATTTAACAAAAATATTTTTAACAGGGTTAAATTTGCTGCGACTTGTAAGCCTCTTGAAAGACTGAATGCTGCAGACGGTTTTCACACTGCCTATAAAGTCATAAAATTCTGACTGTCAGTTTTTAACTGCTTAAGCAATCTTCCTATTAGTTATACCAATTACATATTCAGCTTTTCATTGTGTGAATTCAGCATATCTAAATATATAATTACATATAATATTTCATTATTAATGTAAGAATTCCTTATTAAACAACGTTTTAGAGAAAAAAAGGATGTGACTGGAGGAAACTGATGTGATTTTCTAAATCAGCACATCAAAAATCATTAAGATCACATAATATCTTGGACTCTGCAAAATTCATGTAGAGCAGTGTAATAAATTGAGGTTTTACCCTCTTTGGACCTACAATTTGGAAATATTGGTTTGTGTGTCCATCTCCCAGATAAGGTTTGGTAGTCACCACAAGTGGATGGGGAAGGCAGATAAGCTAGCTGCAAATATGTCTATGCTTTGTGCACTTCTGCATACTGATTTTGATGGTTTTTTTGCCAGGAAGGGTGAGACATGGCTCCTACAAAGATATGTTTAAAGGAAAAACTGATACTTTATTGTTTTGTGCCAATTGTCCACCCATTTTTTCTAAATGAAAAAAAAAATACTAAAATCTGTGTCCACCCATTTTTTCCAAATGAAAAAAAAAATACTAAAATCTGTGTCCACCCATTTTTTCTAAATGAAAAAAATACTAAAATCTGTTTTTATACAGAAATTATATTTTTTATTTTTTTTAATTTAAAAAATCATTTTTTTTAGCACGACAATGTTAGGAAATTTACCGCACTACTGAAGGTTACAAGGTGGTGGAGGTCAGGGGCGAGAGAAAAGTGGACTTTTTGATAACCCACCAGTTCTGGGTGGTATTATTACAGTAGTAATGGCATTGTTTAAAAGTTATATACATATACAGTAAATACACATCCTTACTTTTCAGGTTCTTTTAATTCTCACTTTGAAAAGACTGCATTGGGGAAAAATGTAAAGGAAAAGCTGGGATATTTTCATTTGGTACAAACTGTATAACAGGCATATTCTGCCATCAATCTTATGTGAAATCAATAAAGTATAATTTGCTTTAATGTCATACTCTGCATTTTCTGCTTGACACCATTTATTATCCATGAAAAGGACTTGTCAGGAGCATTGTTGAAACTGTACTTCATTAATACGAGAACAGAACATTTAGAATAATATTTTAGAATAAAATATTTCTGTCCAGCTTCCCCTTTGGTTGCCTTTTAATAACATTGAACACGTTGTGACAGAAGTTCATAAATTCATCCTTCACAAAGAACATATAGTGTGGAAAGTATATTCTGTATCAAAATGGCGCTGCCATCAATTCAATTTTTGTGGGTTCTAGCTTAGAATGGAAGCACTATATTCTGAAAGGGCCAAAATTTGCCACATAAAAACCCTTAGGCCGCTTTCACATTCCATTTTTACCTACGTTCGCTGGTCCTGTTGGGGCATCTGTCCGAACCCCCCCAAATTGGGTTTCGGACGCATACGCCGACGGAGCCATTGACTATAATGGAGAAGACGGAGTCAGCGTGTGCTGCGTCTTGCACCATTTTCGGGCATATACATTTTCTTCAGACGGACACCCAGACGTAGTAGACTATTTCACAGGAACCTCAGGCTATACATCTGTTTGAGGCCTCTTTCACATGTCCATGCAAAACACATACGTTTTGCGCATGGTCCGTGGTGTAGGTGCGTATGTGTTTGCATGTGTTGATGTGTGTGTTCAGAGTGTGCTGTTGTGACGCCCTGGACTAGTCGGGTCGTCCCAGGTAGTCACGCACACAACACCACACCCCCTCCCAGTTAGGTGACACCAGCCAACCTAAAAACCTTGTCACCACCCTCCAGGTTTGAAGTCCACACCAGGGGGGCAGAGACAGGCGGTTGGCTCCGCCTACCGAGGAGTTCACAGGCCTGGAGGCAGGAAAACAGGAAGTCTGAGTCAAGTTCAGGGACTGAGAGCAGTCAAGTGCATGGGCAGTCCTGTGTCCAGGCTGCCAACAGACTACCAGGTGGCTGGGTCAGAGCCCAGTCGCCATTGGCAAGGAGGCAGACAGTGGTGGCCACCTGCAGGAGACCGGGAATATGACCGGCGGAACCGTAAGGGACCGGGACAGGGTAGTGGCCCGCTGGGACCGAACCGGGGAGCTAACTGGATACCGGAGCACAAGGCAGGGTACTCAGACCCAGTACAAAGCCCTGAACCGACAGGGCTGAGTTGAATCAACTGATTGCGGACTGGACTTAAGGACATATCCCACACAAGTCCATTTAAAAGACAACAGCCCAACCATACAGGGTAAATCCACCACCAAGGCATAGAGACCCAAAGGGCCAGCGTCTGCGGGCAAACGGTCTCCTACGGCATATCCAAGTCGGGGAGCGCACTACCGGTGTCTAGGCATAGGAGTCAAACATTTACACACAGAGGTGCAGGAGAAAGGCGGAAACCACCAACCTATTCTGGGGGAAGCTGCAGCCGGCTGCGGGCCCCGTTCATCACTCCGTTTGGTTTACCAGAGACTCCAGTGTCTTGTGTCAGAGTGAGTACACCATTGCCATCAGGCACCGCACCGTGCTGCACCGCAACACTTCACCCTGCACCCCGGCCCTCGCCTTCCGGGCCCCGGGACCAACACCCCCTACCCACAGAGGGGTCAACACCTAGCTGCGCCATTACACCGCTCCCGGGAGCCCCCCATACCTTCACCGCAGCGGTGGTGTCTATAATCACCACAACCCGTGGGTGGTGTCACAAACTAACATCCAAAACCAAACCACCGCAGCCCCGGCCGTGGAACTCACCATCCAAATCTCCGCGTGTAGCGCCAACTCCCTTGCAGAGCAACGTGACCCCCGGGTCCATGAGAGGCTCGAGCCACCACCCGCAGTACGAGCACGGATCCGAGCGGCTCGGCGGTCGCAGCCGAGCCCGCGGTGTGGTACACTTTCAGTGGACTATCCGCGTAGCACATGGACAGCATGAGCGTCTATACTCACCTGCTTCCGGCGCTGCTGCTTCCAGGTCCGTGGTGCAGTGAATATGCATGAGCATAATGAGCATGCCCGGAAAAAAGTTACAGCAGCGCCAAAGACAGCAGCGCTGACACTTGGCTCAAGCTGGCAGTAGAGTTCAAGTCGAGTGTCACTAGCATATAGCCTATGATTCTCTTGCCTCCTAAGGTTGACAGTCCTGAGTTTGGTGAGACCAAAGAGATTTGTGGGTCTGCCCAACTTAGCTGATCGAACTGTTAAACAGATAACCAATAGCATGACCATTAGAAGTGGGGTAGCTCCAGAAAAGGGGGCTGACTATTTGGTCCAACATACCGGAGGAAGTGACAATGACTCCATGTTAGATAGTGACTCCCATAAAGTAGAAAGTGAGTGCAGTAAGGAAAAGCCAAGTAAGAAGGTTAAATCCTCCTCCCAACGATGGAGGCGCAATAGGCACAGAGATGGAGTTGCACCCTCTGAATGTATGAGGAACATCAATTGCCTTGCTGAGGAAGTTATGTTGCCAGTCACAACCACTGTTTTAGGGGCAGACAACAAGGTGCTGCAAGGTAAATTGGAACTGAAAAAAAAGCATGGTATTGATGGATATCAGCAGAATAAAATCACAGAAAAAGAGCCAACCATGGAAGCAGTGTTGGTGTCTTCTATGATTTCTGGAGCCGGCCAATAGAAGCAGAGGGGCGGAGATGAGTAGGACGTAAACATCCCACCTCCTTCCTTCCGCATTGCCGGCGGCCGCAGGTAAGCTGCAGTTCATCGTTCCCGGGGAATCACATGGAGTGATGTGTCCTGCCTCGGAAACAATGAACAACCTGACGTTCAATATTTAGAAAATGAGCGACGTGTCAACGAGCAACGATAAGGTGAGTATTATTGCTCGATCACCCTCGCTCGTAGCTGTCACACGCTACGATGTATCAAACAATGCCGGATGTGC
Organism: Anomaloglossus baeobatrachus; assembly: GCF_048569485.1. NCBI lineage: Eukaryota > Metazoa > Chordata > Amphibia > Anura > Aromobatidae > Anomaloglossus > Anomaloglossus baeobatrachus. The sequence continues at coordinate 511,766,486 of NC_134358.1, forward strand.
GTCACTTATGACGTGACCCCAACGACATATCGTAAGATACATCGTAGCGTGTAAAGCCCGCTTTAGAGTGATAATGAAGCCAAAATATCTCGTGTAGATGGTATTGTTCCATTTGTCATGCAAGGAATGAAGGAAAGTATTGGAAATGTACGAGCTCTTCTAGAATATCATGTTGCATACCTGGAAGACGTAGAGCAATTAAGTCTGGGAGGACTGAAGATTGATGAATAACTTCATCAACTTGGTATGAGTTGCTAACATCCTTCATGCTAAGGCCCAAGGAAAGAGGATGATGTTCCACCTGATAAATGTATTGCCTCATTTGTCCGGGGCAGAAAGCAGCGGAAGAAGCCGTGGTCATACAGGACCCAATTACACATTAGAGATATGGAACAAACAATGAGTTGTCCAAGCCCTTTGAGATGAAATCTGAAAGTAGGAGTAAAGTGAGTGACAGGTCACTAGCTGGGGATGGTGATAGAAAAATTTGCCTACAGAGAGACAGCCGAAGACACCCTGGAAGAAGAGACTATAGTAGATCTACAAAACAAGAATGCAGAGCATCTAAAAGTGGCAAACCTTTTGTCAGCTGAATTCTAAAGGATCCAGATAGTAGCCCCTGTAGTGTGCTGTATAACGCAGAGTTAGACAAGACAGTAGAGTCTAGTGTAAGGGAGTCTCACTGTTGTACTAACCGTAGGTGGCTATCACAGAGGTCTGACAAGGTGCTTACCATTTAGATAGAATGCCGAAAGTGCAGATGACATTAGTAACTAAAAATGGTCTTGTGACAGAGACAGACTGTGTCTTTGGGGCTGAAGCTCAAGTCAACAGAAAAGACTCTCTGGTTGCGTTGTAAACGATGCCAAGCCCAATGGCTTTAGGCAGAAGGGGGGTATGTAAGATGGTGAGTCTGGGATCTGTAGTACTAAGAAGACTCATTAGGATGTGTCTGTCTTTTCACATACTTTCACCTCTGAGTGGGGCCCATTTTGTTATAATGGGATAGGTTTGTTTGACACATGGTCAGTATGAGGAGGCTGGGATGCCTATGGAAGGATTGTGTGTGAGAAAGAAGATCTGCTTGTGTTGCTTTGAAGCCTCAAGAAGGCCTATGTTATTTTGCCGGAGTGTCGGTTTATATGTAAGAAATAAACTTGTTGGACTCTTAAAGTGACAATGTTCCTGTTATTCTACCTCGAGAAGTTGCCTCTGGGGAATGATTGCCCACAACCTATACATATGTACAGTAAAACAGTAAAGCATTTAGTTAGTGCATAAATTTGTCATCAGTGCAATCATATTAGCCTGTTAAATAAACTTAGCACATCATTTTTTTCTTACATTGAGTATCATGAAAAATGACTCCCCCTCCAATACAATAGTCAAATTTCATTGTTTTTTCATTTCACACAACAAACTAATATCTCTATTTCCCCAGAAATTATAAGGTAAATTAAATAGTGTGATTAATCACCTTTCACCATGGTCAATTCCCTTTTTTTCATTTTTTTTTTCACCTTCTTCAAAGAGACATTATGTTTTTATTCTTTTGGGTTTTTTTTATCATGTGACTGTTAGGCCAGGTTCACATCCATACAGTGCATTCCGCACGATGTATCACATGTAAGAAAACTTGTTCTTTTGACTATGTTATATCAAGTTCACGTTATATATTTTTGGACATACTAAAACAATGTAGTTAACAATATTGTTTTGGTTCCCCCTCAAAAAAACATATGAAACGTGTATGTTTTCTCTTCATTATTCTCAATGGGAGACATATTGAAACATATAGTAGTAAATTTCATCTAACATGTATACATTTTCCTGTCTTACCATAAAATGCTAGTTAAGAAAATAATTAAAATAAGAAAAAGTATATAGAAGTTGATGGAAATTTGGACAGACATAGTTTGTCACATGGTCCATGCTTGCATACGTTTGTGATGTATACGCACTAAGCATATGTCATACATATGCATATGTGCAATTGTGAACTTAGACTATAGACTCATGCGGTATGATATATCGGGCGATATGTCATCAAGGCCACGTCGTTAGTGACGCACATCCGGCATCGTTAGACATATTGTACCGTGTGACACCTCCGAACGACTGTGAACGAGTAAAAATACTCACCTTATCGTTGCTCGTTGACACGTCGTTTATTTTCAAAATGTCAGTCCTCCTTCTGCGCGCCAGTTGTTCATCATTCCCGTGGCAGCACACATCACTCCGTGTGACACCCCGGGAACGACGAACGCAGCTTACCTGCGTCCCGCCGGCAATGCGGAAGGAAGGAGGTGGGCGGGATGTTACGTCCCACTCATCTCCACCCCTCCGCTTCTACTGGCCGGCGGCTTTGTGACGTTGCTGTGACGCCGAACGTCCCTCCCCCTTCAGGAAGAGGATGTTCGCCGCCCACAGCGAGGTCGTCCGGGAGGTAAGTATGTGTGACAGGGGTGACCGACTTTGTGTGCCATGGGCAACAAATTGCCCGTGACGCACAAACGACGGGGGCGGGTGCGATCACTCATGCGATCGCATGATATATCGTCCCGTGTGATGCCAGGATTAGTTATTTGCTATAATAATTGATAATGAAGATTCCAGCTATTTATTTAAGTAATATTGGGAAATTTTTCCCTATATCCATGTAACCTGTGCTCCTGACCAATCTAATGTATTCTTTTGTCACTGAGATAATATAAATGGACTTTCTTGGATGACTGTTATTAATTACTTGGGTCTTATTAGCCTATGCTCCCTGCTTTGAGGTGACACATATGACATTGCTTAAGACTTATGTAAACTAAGCGATTCTAATAAACGTCTTATTTTCTGAGTTAACAGCTGCCAGTACAGATATTATTGCAGACTTAAAGTATACATTGTGTAAAGTAAGTAAAATTGTAGAATCCATCATGGATTTATATTATGATACTAGCTGTACTACCCGGCTTCGCCCGGGTTAATAACTGCTGTTAACAAAATAGAATGTATTAACACAAATGTATTCTACACACAAAAACCACAAAACAAATAGATATAAATGTAATTATAATGTCTGTCTCCCCCTCTGTATATATCTCTCTGTCTCTCTCTCTATCTTTGTCTGTCTGTCTCTTTCCCTGTCTGTCTCTGACTGTCTCAGTCTCTTTCTCTGTCTGTCTCAATCTCTTTCCCTGTCTGTCTATCTATCTCTTTCCCTGTCTGTCTATCTATCTCTGTCACTTTCCCTATCTGTCTCTTTCCCTGTCTGTCTCTTTCCCTCTCTTTCCCTGTCTGTCTTTTTCCCTCTCTTTCCCTGTCTGTCTCTTTTCCTCTGTCTCTTTCCCTGTGTTGTGTCTCTTTGTCTGTCTCTTTACCTGTCTTTGTCTGTCTCTTACCCTGTCTGTCTCTTTCTCTCTCTTTCCCTGTCTGTCTGTTTCCCTGTGTCTGTCTCTGTCTCTTTGTCTGTGTCTGTCTCTTTACCTGTCTGTCTCTTAACCTGTCTCTCTTTTTCCCTCTCTTTCCCTGTCTGTCTCTTTCCCTGTCAGTCTGTCTCTTTGTCTGTGTCTGTCTCTTTGTGTCTGTCTCTTACCCTGTCTATGTCTGTTTCTTACCCTGTCTGTGTCTGCCTCTTTCCCTGTCTGTGTCTGTCTCTTTCCCTGGCTGCATTGTGACATGCCAACATTCCATATAAGGGTGTGGCTGCGCATTCTTCTGAAGTTCTGGCTGCACTGTGGCTCCCAGCTCCATTTGCTTTAATGGAGGCAGGTTTTTTGGTGAATAACTGTAAAGCGCGGGGTTAAAATTTCCCCTCAAAACATAGCCTATGACGCTCTCGGGGTCCAGAAGTGTGAGTGTGCAAAATTTTGTGGCTGTAGCTGCGACAGTGCAGATGCCAATCCCGGACATACACACACACACACACACACACACACATAGACACATTCAGCTTTATATATTAGATTAATGCTATTAATAATAGTAATAAAGGCATATTTAGAGTCAGGTCATATCAGTCATGATTGTCTCCATTCTTGGGAGACGTGTGACAGCTTTGGGATCTGAGTCTCACATTGCCTTGTAAGACTGGGTTTTAAACGCATTTACTTTCTTTCAGTGGAGCAAGGGTTATGTACTCTTTCCTTGCTGGTAGAGTCTAGTTAGTTCATCTCAGGTGAAGCTGGTTTTGACCACTCACCTCCACTTTAACTAATCACATGTTCTGTCACCAGTTATAGAGAGTCATTGTGAACTGACCACCTTGGAGGAAGGAAGCTTCTTGTAACTACTGGAGTCCTGTTGCCTGCAGCCCTGGTGTCTGGCTGCAGCTTTGAAGTTTAAGTATATCCTTTTTGTCTACTGTTCCCTGTGTTGGACTATTGTAGAAGTGAAGTCTAGAGCACTCACCAGCCTTTGCACTACCCAGGGTGAGTAGAGGAACAGATAGGGGCGAGGCGAGTGATGGCAATGAGGGGAAGGACTCATATAGGGTAGCTCAGGGTTCAGACACAGGTTAGTGTCAGTAGGTGTCCCATCCCTCATTCCCCATCATCAGGGCCTTCCTCTCCCTTTCTATCCTCGTTGTACCTCTTTATTGTGCCATGCGCCTGACATCCCCTTGTCCGAAGTTGACACTATCATTGTCTCAAGAAACATAAAGGTGGAATATTTTGCACTATATTGTTTTTCACTATGATACAAAGTTTCCCAGGGGTGAAAGCCAGCACCTAGGCAAGAGGGATATATTTTGTTTTCTCTCTGGACTTTTTTCTATTTTACTGGTCTGGTCAAAATGATCTCCTGTTATGCCATTAGTAAATGTGTGAAGAATACAATGATGAAGTTGATAAGATAATCAATCACCACTGATTATCAGTTTAATTATACTAAAAATTTTCTTGAATGTGATTTCTTACTTGTTGATATCCACTGAGATATTAATAATATAAATTGAGTTATAACATTAAAAAATACCATATTTTGCACTGTTATGTCCATAGAAGCTTATTCTATGATAATATAAAACTTTAACTTCTTCAGGACTACTTCAGGACTGACTATAGACTCTAAAGTTCTGGAAAGCAAACTCTTATCCTTGCACTGATGTTCTAAAATGTCAGTGCTGTCTAAAGCCCCCGTCACACATAGCGATGTCGTTAGTGAGCTCACTGAAACGTCACAGGTTTTGTGACCCAACAATGACCTTGCTAGCGATCTCGCTATGTGTGACACATAGCAGCGACGGCCCCCCCCCTGCGATATCGCCGATCTTACCTGAATGTCCTGGTTCTTGATCGTTGGTGTCCCGCTGGGCAGCATGCCTCACTATGTTTGATGCTATAACAACGATGAGCGACCTCGTTGGCGACTCAGAACTCAGTGTTCTATGGAGGTCTGATTCGTCAGAATAGCTGCTGTGTGACAGAGTCCCAACCACCGCCGAGGTCGTTATACGGATCGCAGTATCATTGCTGCGTAGTTAATTAGATCTGTCTGTTTGCCAGCTCACTAGTGACCATGTAGCGACGTACCAGTGATCCTGACCAGGTCGCATCGTTGTCGGAATCACTGGAACGTCGACCCTATGAAGATTTCACATGACTGTGTAGCTATGGGAGAAGCATGTGGCTATTAGACAAGTCAGACCTTCCAGAAAGAAGATAAATATTGTTTACTACCATGTTTACCTTTTCGATCATTGTATACATAGCGCTGAATAGCGCTGTGTATATAGGCTAAGAAGCACTTACCCTACCTCCTCCTCCTGATCCAGTGAACATGTGAGCGTTGAATGTAGGCAGGGAACAGTAGCTGTGGAGGGTAAGGGGTAATGATCTGGTTAAACACCATATAAAAAAAAAAATCAAAATGTCAAAATTGCTGTTTTTTGGTTACTGCACTCCCTCAAAAAGAGTGATTCAAACATTGTATGAATCCCAAAATGGTATTAATAAAATCTACAGATTGGCATTCAAAAAACAAGATTGCATATTGTTCCTTTGAAACAAAAATAAAAACAGAATCTAAATCTCAGTAAATTGAGGGACAAACTAAGTTATCTAGAAAGTTCAGAATTCTTTCAAACCATGAATATATACAGTAAATAGAAAAAAAGTTATATGTATGGTATTGCTGTAATCATACTGACTGAGAAAATTAAGTTGCTACTAGTACATTTACATTATGAACTCTAGAAAAATAAAGCACAAAAAAATTGTTGGAATTGAGTGGGGTTTTTTTTACACCACTTGGAAGTTTTTAACTAAATTTCAGCACATTGGAAAACTCAATATTGTCCTCAAATGAAAAAAACTAAATGTAAATCTCTCTGAATGCAGTGACACTAAAATTACTATTTTTATCATTAAACATTGTGCACTAAACTTTAAAAGAGTATAGATATTTGATATTGCTTCATTTATAAAATAAAAAGTGTTCATGTTAGTTTCACTGCACAGTACAGTCATATGAAAAACTTTGGGCACCCCTATTAATGTTAATCTTTTTTCTTTATAACAATTTGGGTTTTTGCAACAGCTATTTCAGTTTCATATATCTAATAACTGATGGACTGAGTAATATTTCTGGATTGAAATGAGGTTTATTGTACTAACAGAAAATGTGCAATCCACATTTTTACAAAATTTGACCGGTGCAAAAGTATCGGCACTAGAGATGAGCGAACCGGTCGCGGTTCGGCTCGAGGTTGGTTCGCCGAACGGACCTCCCGTTCGAGTTCGGTTCGTCGAACGTTCGACGAACCGAACTCGAACTGCATAGGAAACAATGGCAGGCAATCACAAACACAGAAAAACACCTAGAAAACACCCTCAAAGGTGTCCTAAAGGTGACAAACAACTCAAACACATTGGAAAGTGACAAGGACATATACTCATGCGAAAACAAAACAGCTGGACAAGGAAAAAGAGGAGGACACACAGATATAGGCATGGCACGCCCTTCTAAAATCATGTAAAACACCGCAAGGTGACTCCAAGCGGAATCTCCCTTTTTTCCAAAAATTGGGCCACACACACACCCACCCCTTCAGTGGTAGCACTTGTGCCCCAGTTGCACACTTCACAGCTAGATTTGCATCAAGCACATTCAAAAATACGCCATAATTAACCGTCCCCAGGATGACACCAGGGTAGGTAGCTAAGTCTTTCCTGATCCCAGCTCTGTGCAGCTTGGATCATTTATAAAAAACACAGCAATCAAGGGTTACTCCAAGCGGAGTCTCCCTTTTTTCCAATAATTGGGCCCCACACACACCCACCCCTTCAGTGGCAGCAGTTGTGCCCTAGTTGTACACTTCACAGCTACATTTGCATCAAGCACATTCAAAAATACGCCATTCTTATCCGTCCCCAGGATGACACCGGGGTAGGTAGCAAAGTCTTTCCTGATCCCAGCTCTGTTCATCTTGGCTTCTTTTAAAAACAATGTAAGCAAGGGTTACTCCAAGCGGAGTCTCCCTTTTTTCCAAAAATTGGGCCCCACACACACCCACCCCTTCAGTGGCAGCAGTTGTGCCCTAGTTGTACACTTCACAGCTACATTTGCATCAAGCACATTCAAAAATACGCCATTCTTATCCGTTCCCAGGATGACACCGGGGTAGGTAGCAAAGTCTTTCCTGATCCCAGCTCTGTTCATCTTGGCTTCTTTTAAAAACAATGTAAGCAAGGGTTACTCCAAGCGGAGTCTCCCTTTTTTCCAAAAATTGGGCCCCACACACACCCACCCCTTCAGTGGCAGCAGTTGTGCCCTAGTTGTACACTTCACAGCTAGATTTGCATCAAGCACATTCAAAAATACGTCATTCTTATCCGTCCCCAGGATGACACCGGGGTAGGTAGCAAAGTCTTTCCTGATCCCAGCTCTGTTCATCTTGGCTTCTTTTAAAAACACATCAAGCAAGGGTTACTCCAAGCGGAGTCTCCCTTTTTTTCCAAAAATTGGGCCCCACACACCCACCCATTCAGTGGCAGCAGTTGTGCCCCAGTTGTACACTTCACAGCTAGATTTGCATCAAGCACATTCAAAAATACGTCATTCTTATCCGTCCCCAGGATGACACCGGGGTAGGTAGCAAAGTCTTTCCTGATCCCAGCTCTGTTCATCTTGGCTTCTTTTAAAAACACATCAAGCAAGGGTTACTCCAAGCGGAGTCTCCCTTTTTTCCAAAAATTGGGCCCCACACACACCCACCCCTTCAGTGGCAGCAGTTGTGCCCTAGTTGTACACTTCACAGCTACATTTGCATCAAGCACATTCAAAAATACGCCATTCTTATCCATCCCCAGGATGACACCGGGGTAGGTAGCAAAGTCTTTGCTGACCCATGACTTGTTCATCTTGGCTTCTTTTAAAAACAATGTAAGCAAGGGTTACTCCAAGCGGAGTCTCCCTTTTTTCCAAAAATTGGGCCCCACACACACCCACCCCTTCAGTGGCAGCAGTTGTGCCCTAGTTGTACACTTCACAGCTACATTTGCATCAAGCACATTCAAAAATACGCCATTCTTATCCGTCCCCAGGATGACACCGGGGTAGGTAGCAAAGTCTTTCCTGATCCCAGCTCTGTTCATCTTGGCTTCTTTTAAAAACACAGCAAGCAAGGGTTACTCCAAGCGGAGTCTCCCTTTTTTTCCAAAAATTGGGCCCCACACACCCACCCATTCAGTGGCAGCAGTTGTGCCCCAGTTGTACACTTCACAGCTAGATTTGCATCAAGCACATTCAAAAATACGTCATTCTTATCCGTCCGCAGGATGACACCGGGGTAGGTAGCAAAGTCTTTCCTGATCCCAGCTCTGTTCATCTTGGCTTCTTTTAAAAACACAGCAAGCAAGGGTTACTCCAAGCGGAGTCTCCCTTTTTTTCCAAAAATTGGGCCCCACACACCCACCCATTCAGTGGCAGCAGTTGTGCCCCAGTTGTACACTTCACAGCTAGATTTGCATCAAGCACATTCAAAAATACGTCATTCTTATCCGTCCCCAGGATGACACCGGGGTAGGTAGCAAAGTCTTTCCTGATCCCAGCTCTGTTCATCTTGGCTTCTTTTAAAAACACAGCAAGCAAGGGTTACTCCAAGCGGAGTCTCCCTTTTTTTCCAAAAATTGGGCCCCACACACCCACCCATTCAGTGGCAGCAGTTGTGCCCCAGTTGTACACTTCACAGCTAGATTTGCATCAAGCACATTCAAAAATACGTCATTCTTATCCGTCCCCAGGATGACACCGGGGTAGGTAGCAAAGTCTTTCCTGATCCCAGCTCTGTTCATCTTGGCTTCTTTTAAAAACAATGTAAGCAAGGGTTACTCCAAGCGGAGTCTCCCTTTTTTCCAAAAATTGGGCCCCACACACACCCACCCCTTCAGTGGCAGCAGTTGTGCCCTAGTTGTACACTTCACAGCTACATTTGCATCAAGCACATTCAAAAATACGCCATTCTTATCCGTCCCCAGGATGACACCGGGGTAGGTAGCAAAGTCTTTCCTGATCCCAGCTCTGTTCATCTTGGCTTCTTTTAAAAACACAGCAAGCAAGGGTTACTCCAAGCGGAGTCTCCCTTTTTTTCCAAAAATTGTGCCCCACACACCCACCCATTCAGTGGCAGCAGTTGTGCCCCAGTTGTACACTTCACAGCTAGATTTGCATCAAGCACATTCAAAAATACGTCATTCTTATCTGTCCCCAGGATGACACCGGGGTAGGTAGCAAAGTCTTTCCTGATCCCAGCTCTGTTCATCTTGGCTTCTTTTAAAAACACAGCAAGCAAGGGTTACTCCAAGCGGAGTCTCCCTTTTTTTCCAAAAATTGGGCCCCACACACCCACCCATTCAGTGGCAGCAGTTGTGCCCCAGTTGTACACTTCACAGCTAGATTTGCATCAAGCACATTCAAAAATACGTCATTCTTATCCGTCCCCAGGATGACACCGGGGTAGGTAGCAAAGTCTTTCCTGATCCCAGCTCTGTTCATCTTGGCTTCTTTTAAAAACACATCAAGCAAGGGTTACTCCAAGCGGAGTCTCCCTTTTTTCCAAAAATTGGGCCCCACACACACCCACCCCTTCAGTGGCAGCAGTTGTGCCCTAGTTGTACACTTCACAGCTACATTTGCATCAAGCACATTCAAAAATACGCCATTCTTATCCATCCCCAGGATGACACCGGGGTAGGTAGCAAAGTCTTTGCTGACCCATGACTTGTTCATCTTGGCTTCTTTTAAAAACAATGTAAGCAAGGGTTACTCCAAGCGGAGTCTCCCTTTTTTCCAAAAATTGGGCCCCACACACACCCACCCCTTCAGTGGCAGCAGTTGTGCCCTAGTTGTACACTTCACAGCTACATTTGCATCAAGCACATTCAAAAATACGCCATTCTTATCCGTCCCCAGGATGACACCGGGGTAGGTAGCAAAGTCTTTCCTGATCCCAGCTCTGTTCATCTTGGCTTCTTTTAAAAACACAGCAAGCAAGGGTTACTCCAAGCGGAGTCTCCCTTTTTTTCCAAAAATTGTGCCCCACACACCCACCCATTCAGTGGCAGCAGTTGTGCCCCAGTTGTACACTTCACAGCTAGATTTGCATCAAGCACATTCAAAAATACGTCATTCTTATCTGTCCCCAGGATGACACCGGGGTAGGTAGCAAAGTCTTTCCTGATCCCAGCTCTGTTCATCTTGGCTTCTTTTAAAAACACAGCAAGCAAGGGTTACTCCAAGCGGAGTCTCCCTTTTTTTCCAAAAATTGGGCCCCACACACCCACCCATTCAGTGGCAGCAGTTGTGCCCCAGTTGTACACTTCACAGCTAGATTTGCATCAAGCACATTCAAAAATACGTCATTCTTATCCGTCCCCAGGATGACACCGGGGTAGGTAGCAAAGTCTTTCCTGATCCCAGCTCTGTTCATCTTGGCTTCTTTTAAAAACACATCAAGCAAGGGTTACTCCAAGCGGAGTCTCCCTTTTTTCCAAAAATTGGGCCCCACACACACCCACCCCTTCAGTGGCAGCAGTTGTGCCCTAGTTGTACACTTCACAGCTACATTTGCATCAAGCACATTCAAAAATACGCCATTCTTATCCATCCCCAGGATGACACCGGGGTAGGTAGCAAAGTCTTTGCTGACCCATGACTTGTTCATCTTGGCTTCTTTTAAAAACAATGTAAGCAAGGGTTACTCCAAGCGGAGTCTCCCTTTTTTCCAAAAATTGGGCCCCACACACACCCACCCCTTCAGTGGCAGCAGTTGTGCCCTAGTTGTACACTTCACAGCTACATTTGCATCAAGCACATTCAAAAATACGCCATTCTTATCCGTCCCCAGGATGACACCGGGGTAGGTAGCAAAGTCTTTCCTGATCCCAGCTCTGTTCATCTTGGCTTCTTTTAAAAACACATCAAGCAAGGGTTACTCCAAGCGGAGTCTCCCTTTTTTTCCAAAAATTGGGCCCCACACACCCACCCATTCAGTGGCAGCAGTTGTGCCCCAGTTGTACACTTCACAGCTAGATTTGCATCAAGCACATTCAAAAATACGTCATTCTTATCCGTCCCCAGGATGACACCGGGGTAGGTAGCAAAGTCTTTCCTGATCCCAGCTCTGTTCATCTTGGCTTCTTTTAAAAACACATCAAGCAAGGGTTACTCCAAGCGGAGTCTCCCTTTTTTCCAAAAATTGGGCCCCACACACACCCACCCCTTCAGTGGCAGCAGTTGTGCCCTAGTTGTACACTTCACAGCTACATTTGCATCAAGCACATTCAAAAATACGCCATTCTTATCCATCCCCAGGATGACACCGGGGTAGGTAGCAAAGTCTTTGCTGACCCATGACTTGTTCATCTTGGCTTCTTTTAAAAACAATGTAAGCAAGGGTTACTCCAAGCGGAGTCTCCCTTTTTTCCAAAAATTGGGCCCCACACACACCCACCCCTTCAGTGGCAGCAGTTGTGCCCTAGTTGTACACTTCACAGCTACATTTGCATCAAGCACATTCAAAAATACGCCATTCTTATCCGTCCCCAGGATGACACCGGGGTAGGTAGCAAAGTCTTTCCTGATCCCAGCTCTGTTCATCTTGGCTTCTTTTAAAAACACAGCAAGCAAGGGTTACTCCAAGCGGAGTCTCCCTTTTTTTCCAAAAATTGGGCCCCACACACCCACCCATTCAGTGGCAGCAGTTGTGCCCCAGTTGTACACTTTACAGCTAGATTTGCATCAAGCACATTCAAAAATACGTCATTCTTATCCGTCCCCAGGATGACACCGGGGTAGGTAGCAAAGTCTTTCCTGATCCCAGCTCTGTTCATCTTGGCTTCTTTTAAAAACACATCAAGCAAGGGTTACTCCAAGCGGAGTCTCCCTTTTTTCCAAAAATTGGGCCCCACACACACCCACCCCTTCAGTGGCAGCAGTTGTGCCCTAGTTGTACACTTCACTGCTACATTTGCATCAAGCACATTCAAAAATACGCCATTCTTATCCATCCCCAGGATGACACCGGGGTAGGTAGCAAAGTCTTTGCTGACCCATGACTTGTTCATCTTGGCTTCTTTTAAAAACAATGTAAGCAAGGGTTACTCCAAGCGGAGTCTCCCTTTTTTTCCAAAAATTGGGCCCCACACACCCACCCATTCAGTGGCAGCAGTTGTGCCCCAGTTGTACACTTCACAGCTAGATTTGCATCAAGCACATTCAAAAATACGTCATTCTTATCCGTCCCCAGGATGACACCGGGGTAGGTAGCAAAGTCTTTCCTGATCCCAGCTCTGTTCATCTTGGCTTCTTTTAAAAACACATCAAGCAAGGGTTACTCCAAGCGGAGTCTCCCTTTTTTCCAAAAATTGGGCCCCACACACACCCACCCCTTCAGTGGCAGCAGTTGTGCCCTAGTTGTACACTTCACAGCTACATTTGCATCAAGCACATTCAAAAATACGCCATTCTTATCCATCCCCAGGATGACACCGGGGTAGGTAGCAAAGTCTTTGCTGACCCATGACTTGTTCATCTTGGCTTCTTTTAAAAACAATGTAAGCAAGGGTTACTCCAAGCGGAGTCTCCCTTTTTTCCAAAAATTGGGCCCCACACACACCCACCCCTTCAGTGGCAGCAGTTGTGCCCTAGTTGTACACTTCACAGCTACATTTGCATCAAGCACATTCAAAAATACGCCATTCTTATCCGTCCCCAGGATGACACCGGGGTAGGTAGCAAAGTCTTTCCTGATCCCAGCTCTGTTCATCTTGGCTTCTTTTAAAAACACAGCAAGCAAGGGTTACTCCAAGCGGAGTCTCCCTTTTTTCCAAAAATTGGGCCCCACACACCCACCCATTCAGTGGCAGCAGTTGTGCCCCAGTTGTACACTTCACAGCTAGATTTGCATCAAGCACATTCAAAAATACGTCATTCTTATCCGTCCCCAGGATGACACCGGGGTAGGTAGCAAAGTCTTTCCTGATCCCAGCTCTGTTCATCTTGGCTTCTTTTAAAAACACATCAAGCAAGGGTTACTCCAAGCGGAGTCTCCCTTTTTTCCAAAAATTGGGCCCCACACACACCCACCCCTTCAGTGGCAGCAGTTGTGCCCTAGTTGTACACTTCACTGCTACATTTGCATCAAGCACATTCAAAAATACGCCATTCTTATCCATCCCCAGGATGACACCGGGGTAGGTAGCAAAGTCTTTGCTGACCCATGACTTGTTCATCTTGGCTTCTTTTAAAAACAATGTAAGCAAGGGTTACTCCAAGCGGAGTCTCCCTTTTTTTCCAAAAATTGGGCCCCACACACCCACCCATTCAGTGGCAGCAGTTGTGCCCCAGTTGTACACTTCACAGCTAGATTTGCATCAAGCACATTCAAAAATACGTCATTCTTATCCGTCCCCAGGATGACACCGGGGTAGGTAGCAAAGTCTTTCCTGATCCCAGCTCTGTTCATCTTGGCTTCTTTTAAAAACACATCAAGCAAGGGTTACTCCAAGCGGAGTCTCCCTTTTTTCCAAAAATTGGGCCCCACACACACCCACCCCTTCAGTGGCAGCAGTTGTGCCCTAGTTGTACACTTCACAGCTACATTTGCATCAAGCACATTCAAAAATACGCCATTCTTATCCATCCCCAGGATGACACCGGGGTAGGTAGCAAAGTCTTTGCTGACCCATGACTTGTTCATCTTGGCTTCTTTTAAAAACAATGTAAGCAAGGGTTACTCCAAGCGGAGTCTCTCTTTTTTCCAAAAATTGGGCCCCACACACACCCACCCCTTCAGTGGCAGCAGTTGTGCCCTAGTTGTACACTTCACAGCTACATTTGCATCAAGCACATTCAAAAATACGCCATTCTTATCCGTCCCCAGGATGACACCGGGGTAGGTAGCAAAGTCTTTCCTGATCCCAGCTCTGTTCATCTTGGCTTCTTTTAAAAACACAGCAAGCAAGGGTTACTCCAAGCGGAGTCTCCCTTTTTTTCCAAAAATTGGGCCCCACACACCCACCCATTCAGTGGCAGCAGTTGTGCCCCAGTTGTACACTTCACAGCTAGATTTGCATCAAGCACATTCAAAAATACGTCATTCTTATCCGTCCCCAGGATGACACCGGGGTAGGTAGCAAAGTCTTTCCTGATCCCAGCTCTGTTCATCTTGGCTTCTTTTAAAAACACAGCAAGCAAGGGTTACTCCAAGCGGAGTCTCCCTTTTTTTCCAAAAATTGGGCCCCACACACCCACCCATTCAGTGGCAGCAGTTGTGCCCCAGTTGTACACTTCACAGCTAGATTTGCATCAAGCACATTCAAAAATACGTCATTCTTATCCGTCCCCAGGATGACACCGGGGTAGGTAGCAAAGTCTTTCCTGATCCCAGCTCTGTTCATCTTGGCTTCTTTTAAAAACACATCAAGCAAGGGTTACTCCAAGCGGAGTCTCCCTTTTTTCCAAAAATTGGGTCCCACACACACCCACCCCTTCAGTGGCAGCAGTTGTGCCCTAGTTGTACACTTCACAGCTACATTTGCATCAAGCACATTCAAAAATACGCCATTCTTATCCATCCCCAGGATGACACCGGGGTAGGTAGCAAAGTCTTTGCTGACCCATGACTTGTTCATCTTGGCTTCTTTTAAAAACAATGTAAGCAAGGGTTACTCCAAGCGGAGTCTCCCTTTTTTCCAAAAATTGGGCCCCACACACACCCACCCCTTCAGTGGCAGCAGTTGTGCCCTAGTTGTACACTTCACAGCTACATTTGCATCAAGCACATTCAAAAATACGCCATTCTTATCCGTCCCCAGGATGACACCGGGGTAGGTAGCAAAGTCTTTCCTGATCCCAGCTCTGTTCATCTTGGCTTCTTTTAAAAACACATCAAGCAAGGGTTACTCCAAGCGGAGTCTCCCTTTTTTTCCAAAAATTGGGCCCCACACACCCACCCATTCAGTGGCAGCAGTTGTGCCCCAGTTGTACACTTCACAGCTAGATTTGCATCAAGCACATTCAAAAATACGTCATTCTTATCCGTCCCCAGGATGACACCGGGGTAGGTAGCAAAGTCTTTCCTGATCCCAGCTCTGTTCATCTTGGCTTCTTTTAAAAACACATCAAGCAAGGGTTACTCCAAGCGGAGTCTCCCTTTTTTCCAAAAATTGGGCCCCACACACACCCACCCCTTCAGTGGCAGCAGTTGTGCCCTAGTTGTACACTTCACAGCTACATTTGCATCAAGCACATTCAAAAATACGCCATTCTTATCCATCCCCAGGATGACACCGGGGTAGGTAGCAAAGTCTTTGCTGACCCATGACTTGTTCATCTTGGCTTCTTTTAAAAACAATGTAAGCAAGGGTTACTCCAAGCGGAGTCTCCCTTTTTTCCAAAAATTGGGCCCCACACACACCCACCCCTTCAGTGGCAGCAGTTGTGCCCTAGTTGTACACTTCACAGCTACATTTGCATCAAGCACATTCAAAAATACGCCATTCTTATCCGTCCCCAGGATGACACCGGGGTAGGTAGCAAAGTCTTTCCTGATCCCAGCTCTGTTCATCTTGGCTTCTTTTAAAAACACAGCAAGCAAGGGTTACTCCAAGCGGAGTCTCCCTTTTTTTCCAAAAATTGGGCCCCACACACCCACCCATTCAGTGGCAGCAGTTGTGCCCCAGTTGTACACTTCACAGCTAGATTTGCATCAAGCACATTCAAAAATACGTCATTCTTATCCGTCCCCAGGATGACACCGGGGTAGGTAGCAAAGTCTTTCCTGATCCCAGCTCTGTTCATCTTGGCTTCTTTTAAAAACACAGCAAGCAAGGGTTACTCCAAGCGGAGTCTCCCTTTTTTTCCAAAAATTGGGCCCCACACACCCACCCATTCAGTGGCAGCAGTTGTGCCCCAGTTGTACACTTCACAGCTAGATTTGCATCAAGCACATTCAAAAATACGTCATTCTTATCCGTCCCCAGGATGACACCGGGGTAGGTAGCAAAGTCTTTCCTGATCCCAGCTCTGTTCATCTTGGCTTCTTTTAAAAACACATCAAGCAAGGGTTACTCCAAGCGGAGTCTCCCTTTTTTCCAAAAATTGGGTCCCACACACACCCACCCCTTCAGTGGCAGCAGTTGTGCCCTAGTTGTACACTTCACAGCTACATTTGCATCAAGCACATTCAAAAATACGCCATTCTTATCCATCCCCAGGATGACACCGGGGTAGGTAGCAAAGTCTTTGCTGACCCATGACTTGTTCATCTTGGCTTCTTTTAAAAACAATGTAAGCAAGGGTTACTCCAAGCGGAGTCTCCCTTTTTTCCAAAAATTGGGCCCCACACACACCCACCCCTTCAGTGGCAGCAGTTGTGCCCTAGTTGTACACTTCACAGCTACATTTGCATCAAGCACATTCAAAAATACGCCATTCTTATCCGTCCCCAGGATGACACCGGGGTAGGTAGCAAAGTCTTTCCTGATCCCAGCTCTGTTCATCTTGGCTTCTTTTAAAAACACATCAAGCAAGGGTTACTCCAAGCGGAGTCTCCCTTTTTTTCCAAAAATTGGGCCCCACACACCCACCCATTCAGTGGCAGCAGTTGTGCCCCAGTTGTACACTTCACAGCTAGATTTGCATCAAGCACATTCAAAAATACGTCATTCTTATCCGTCCCCAGGATGACACCGGGGTAGGTAGCAAAGTCTTTCCTGATCCCAGCTCTGTTCATCTTGGCTTCTTTTAAAAACACATCAAGCAAGGGTTACTCCAAGCGGAGTCTCCCTTTTTTCCAAAAATTGGGCCCCACACACACCCACCCCTTCAGTGGCAGCAGTTGTGCCCTAGTTGTACACTTCACAGCTACATTTGCATCAAGCACATTCAAAAATACGCCATTCTTATCCATCCCCAGGATGACACCGGGGTAGGTAGCAAAGTCTTTGCTGACCCATGACTTGTTCATCTTGGCTTCTTTTAAAAACAATGTAAGCAAGGGTTACTCCAAGCGGAGTCTCCCTTTTTTCCAAAAATTGGGCCCCACACACACCCACCCCTTCAGTGGCAGCAGTTGTGCCCTAGTTGTACACTTCACAGCTACATTTGCATCAAGCACATTCAAAAATACGCCATTCTTATCCGTCCCCAGGATGACACCGGGGTAGGTAGCAAAGTCTTTCCTGATCCCAGCTCTGTTCATCTTGGCTTCTTTTAAAAACACAGCAAGCAAGGGTTACTCCAAGCGGAGTCTCCCTTTTTTTCCAAAAATTGGGCCCCACACACCCACCCATTCAGTGGCAGCAGTTGTGCCCCAGTTGTACACTTCACAGCTAGATTTGCATCAAGCACATTCAAAAATACGTCATTCTTATCCGTCCCCAGGATGACACCGGGGTAGGTAGCAAAGTCTTTCCTGATCCCAGCTCTGTTCATCTTGGCTTCTTTTAAAAACACAGCAAGCAAGGGTTACTCCAAGCGGAGTCTCCCTTTTTTTCCAAAAATTGGGCCCCACACACCCACCCATTCAGTGGCAGCAGTTGTGCCCCAGTTGTACACTTCACAGCTAGATTTGCATCAAGCACATTCAAAAATACGCCATAATTAACCGTCCCCAGGATGACACCAGGGTAGGTAGCAAAGTCTTTCCTGATCCCAGCTCTGTTCATCTTGGCTTCTTTTAAAAACAATGTAAGCAAGGGTTACTCCAAGCGGAGTCTCCCTTTTTTTCCAAAAATTGGGCCCCACACACCCACCCATTCAGTGGCAGCACTTGTGCCCTAGTTGCAAACAGGATGTTTTGATTTGCATCAAGCACATTCCAAATCAACAAGCATTTACTCTCCCCAGGATGACACAGGGGTAGTAAATTCCTTCTGGATCCATGACTTGTTCATTTTGATGAACGTCAGTCTGTCCACATTGTCACTGGACAGACGCGTGCGCTTATCTGTCAGCACACACCCAGCAGCACTGAATACACGTTCAGAGACAACGCTGGCAGCTGGACACGACAAAATCTCCAAGGCGTAAGTTGCGAGCTCTGGCCATTTTTCTAGGTTTGAAGCCCAAAAGGAGCAAGGCTCCAGTTGCACAGTCATGGCATCGATGTTCATTTGGAGATACTCCTGTATCATCCTCTCCAGCCGTTGACTATGTGTCAGACTTGTTGTCTCTGGTGGCCTTGCAAAAGAGGGTCTAAAAAAATTATGAAAAGATTCCATAAAATTGCTGTTACCGGCACCAGATACGGTCCTACTGGTACGGGTAGACTGTTGAAGATGACGAGACCGTCCCATGTTTGTCAAGTTACAACTGGGAGATTCACTCCCTGCACCTGCACGGTTGTTTGGTGGAAAAGCCGAGCTAAGATCTAGTAACAGCTTCTGCTGATACTCCTGCATACGTGCGTCCCTTTCTATGGCTGGAATTATGTCACAAAATTTGGACTTGTACCGGGGATCTAATAGTGTGGCAATCCAGTAGTCATCATCACTTCTAATTTTGACAATACGACTGTCATGTTGGAGGTAGTGCAACAAAAAGGCACTCATGTGTCTTGCGCAGCCATGCGGACCAAGTCCACGCTGTGTTTGTGGCATAGAGGTGCTACCCGTTCTTTCTTCCTCTGACATCTGACCCCAACCTCTTTCAACTGAAATTTGACCAAGGTCTCCCTCATCCGCTGAGTCTTCCATGTCCATGGACAGTTCGTCCTCCATTTCTTCATGTTCTCCTGCACCTTGCTCAACATTTCGCCTGCTACTATGCGCCCTTGTCGATCCCTGTCCCCCTTGGTCCCATGCCTGCTGCGTTGGTGATGATGAACGTCTGGACCTTGGTGATGTTGTTGTCCCTTGCGCATATGAATCCTCCTGTAGTTCCTCCCCTTCATGTTGTCCCACCCCCTGACTCCGAATAGTGTTTAGCGTGTGCTCCAGCATGTAAATGACTGGAATCGTCATGCTGATAATGGCATTGTCAGCGCTAAACATATTCGTCGCCATGTCGAAACTGTGCAGAAGGGTGCATAGGTCCTTGATCTGAGACCACTCTATCAGGGTGATCTGCCCCACCTCTGCATCTCGTTGGCCCAGGCTATACGTCATGACGTATTGCACCAGGGCTCTGCGGTGCTGCCACAGTCGCTGTAACATGTGGAGAGTTGAATTCCAGCGTGTCGCCACATCGCATTTCAGGCGATGAACCGGCAGGCCGAAAGACTTCTGGAGCGATGCAAGTCGCTCAGCTGCGGCGCTTGAACGGCGGAAGTGAGCAGACAGTTTTCGTGCCCTGTTCAGAAGGCCATCTAGGCCGGGATAGTGTGTTAAAAATTGCTGCACGACAAGGTTCAACACGTGAGCCATACAAGGTACGTGTGTCACCTTGCCCAGGCGAAGGGCCGCACCCAGGTTTGCAGCATTGTCGCACACGGCCTTACCAGGCTGCAGGTTGAGTGGAGACAACCATTTATTAAACTCGGACCGCAGAGCTGACCACAACTCCTCAGCTGTGTGACTCTTATTACCAAGACATGTCAAGCTAAAGACCGCCTGATGCCGTTGCGCTCTGCTGCCAGCATAGTAATGAGGGGTGCGTGATTCCTTCTGCGCAGTGAGAACGCTGGTGGCCTGACCAGGCAGGCTTGGGGCGGAGGTGGAGGACCCAGATGAGGTGGAGGATGCAGAAGCAGTGGCGGAACTTGGACAGACAGAGGATTGACACACAAGTCGTGGGGACGGCAAGACTTGTGCAGCAGACCCTTCACCATCTATCACCATAGTTACCCAGTGCCCAGTCAGCGACATGTAACGTCCCTGTCCATGCTTACTGGTCCAAGTATCGGTGGTGAAATGCACCCGTTCACACACAGAGTTTCTCAAGGAAGCGGTGATGTTGTGTGCGACATGCTGGTGTAGCGTGGGCACACCTTTCTTAGAGAAGTAGTGGCGACTAGGCATCTGGTACTGGGGCACAGCGACAGACATAAGGTCTCTAAAATCCTGTGTGTCCACTAGGCGGAAAGGCAGCATTTCGGTAGCCAACAGCTTACAGAGGGATAGAGTCAACCTCTTAGCTTTGTCATGGGTCGGAGGAAGTGGCCTTTTATTTGACCACATCTGAGGGACAGAGATCTGGCTGCTGTGTGTAGACGGTGTTGAGTAGGGTGTCCCTGGAAAAATGCAGGTTTGTGAGGAAAGTGCAGGCGGAGACATGATGTTGCCTTCATCCAACGTTGGTGCTATCGATGTCTGAGAGAGCTGTACACACTCACTTGTTTCCCCTTCCAAACCAACTGACGACCTTACAAGCAAACTGCCTGTTGCGGTTACAGTGGTGGAAGTTTTGCGTGGAAAAACAGGTGTGACAGCTGTCCCCACAGTCCTAGAAGATGAAGAGCGCGCGGATGCACTGGAAGGGGCGGGCGGTGGATGGTTCGCTCCGCTAGGCCGCATTGCAGCACGGTGAGCTTCCCACCGGGACTTATGATATTTAGTCATGTGACGATTCATGGAAGAAGTTGTCAAACTGCTGAGGTTTTGACCTCTACTAACAGAATCATGACAAATGTTACATATCACATGAGTTGGGCGATCTTTTTCGATGTGAAAAAAGGACCAGGCTAGGCAAGGCTTAGAGGCCATGCGACCTGTTGATCCACCCCGAATAATGCTCATAGGCAGAGTGGTGGCTGAGGATGCAGTTGTAGACGTGCTACCAGTGCTCCGACTCTGTCCAGGAAGGCGCAAGGTAACTTCGTCGTCGGTTGCATCCTCCTCCACCGCCTCTGTTGACCTCCTCGAGTGCCTGACTGGGGGTTGACAGTAGGTGGGATCTAGAACGTCATCATCAATTGTTGTGTTTGCACTCCCCTCCCCCTCAGACCGAGCCTCTTCTTGCCCTGACCGAATATTTAAGTTGTCATCCCAATCGGGTATCTGCGTCTCATCTTCATCAGTATGTTCCTCATTGTCTATAACCACAGGTGTTACAGTTTGTGACAAAGGGTCAACATTATGCTCAGAAACTTGGTCCTCACGGCCTGAATCAGAGTCACAAAGGTTCTGGGCATCACTGCAGACCATTTCCTGTTCTGTACTCACTGTAGCTTGGGAGCAGACCTCTGATTCCCAGGCTATAGTGTGACTGAACAGCTCTGCAGACTCAGCCATCTCAGTTCCACCATACTGTGCAGGGCTGATGGAGACTTCAGAGCTGGGAGAAATCAAGTGTGATTGGGATGACAACTCAGAGGACTGGTGTTTTTTGGATGCGGTACTTGAAGTGGCTGAGAGGGCACTTGTTGGACCACTTGAGATCCATTCAAGCATTTTCCTTTTTTGCCCATCATCTACCTTTGTTCCTCTTGTTCGTGTCCGTAAAAAAGGGAGCACATCGGATTGTCCACAATAAGTAGTAGACATCTTACTTTTGCTAGTAGATGGTCTATCTGCAGCAGATGATAATGGAGCTTTGCCACCTTCCCCACTGACAAAACCTTTTTTGCCTTTTCCACCACGCCTCTTCCCCTTTCCACCAGCATCTGTCATTTTGCCACTCATGTTGATTGCGACAAGATTGTGGACTGAAAATGTGGTAGTAAAAATTGAGAGGTGGTGAAGATTGCAGTGGTGGTCTAGCTTTATTAACAGCAGAATAATAAAGAATAAATATCCCTGACAATGTAACTTAGTTATAATTAGTTGGAGTGTGCAACGCAGGCAGACGTGCTGCAAATGTCTTGGCACTAGTGGGACTATAGCAAAGTCCAATAGCCACGTATAGGATGCCACTAGGTACACTGAGTGTGTGCTAGTATAATGGCTTAGTTATAATTAGTTGGAGTGTGCAACGCAGGCAGATGCGTTCTGCAAATGTCTTGGCACTAGTGGGACTATAGCAAAGTCCAATAGCCACGTATAGGATGCCACTAGGTACACTGAGTGTGTGCTAGTATAATGGCTTAGTTATAATTAGTTGGAGTGTGCAACGCAGGCAGATGCGTTCTGCAAATGTCTTGGCACTAGTGGGACTAAAGCAAAGTCCAATAGCCACGTATAGGATGCCACTAGGTACACTAAGTGTTTGCTAGTATAATGGCTTAGTTATAATTAGTTGGAGTGTGCAACGCAGGCAGATGCGCTCTGCAAATGTCTTGGCACTAGTGGGACTATAGCAAAGTCCAATAGCCACGTATAGGATGCCACTAGGTACACTGAGTGTTTGCTAGTATAATGGCTTAGTTATAATTAGTTGGAGTGTGCAACGCAGGCAGATGCGCTCTGCAAATGTCTTGGCACTAGTGGGACTATAGCAAAGTCCAATAGCCACGTATAGGATGCCACTAGGTACACTGAGTGTGTGCTAGTATAATGGCTTAGTTATAATTAGTTGGAGTGTGCAACGCAGGCAGATGCGCTCTGCAAATGTCTTGGCACTAGTGGGACTATAGCAAAGTCCAATAGCCACGTATAGGATGCCACTAGGTACACTGAGTGTTTGCTAGTATAATGGCTTAGTTATAATTAGTTGTAGTGTGCAATGCAGGCAGACGTGCTCTGCAAATGTCTTTGCACTAGTGGGACTATAGCAAAGTCCAATAGCCACAGATAGGATGCCACTAGGTACACTGAGTGTTTGCTAGTATAATGGCTTAGTTATGAGTTGGAGTGTGCAGAGGACAAGAGGATACAGTGGCAGGATTGTGGTGCTCTGGGTAGAGGAATGGAAGCCTGCCTTTCTATTCCCTCCTAATGGTGAAATGCAGGGAGGAAATCCCTGACCTTGGCTGCACAGACGCTGGCGCTGTTTTCAGGACCTGTCACCTTAACTCTGACCCTGCCGGTTTGAGCCCTTAAAAGGACTGCTATAAAGTGCTCTCCCTATGCTGTCTAACGCTGTGTATGCAGCGCATACAGCTGTATCAGCGATAGGACTCAAGACGGAGCTGCGACAGTGATGTCTGACACCAAAGACGCAGAAGGCAGATAATGGCGTCCGTGAAGAAAATGTCCGGTTTTATAATGCAGGGACATGTGACATGCAGATCCTATCACACATGCCGTTGCTTCTCTGGCTCAAAGTCCACTTAGCTGTGTGTGTGTCTGTGATTGGCTGACATGCTGGCCCACCCCACAAGACGCGCGCGCTTAGGGAAGGAAGACAAGAAAAAAAAAAAAAAAAATGGCGATCGCCATTATAGAAACAGCAGTGATCTGAAGGCGCTGTTCACGCACACTATACACTGAAATGTGATAATAGTTTGATTCACAGAGTGACTTACACTATTACAGCAGAAACCAAGCTATGATTTAGCTGTTTTTTGGCTGCTAGAACCGTTCTTGAACGTTTCTAGAACTATCGAGCTTTTGCAAAAAGCTCGAGTTCTAGTTCGATCTAGAACATGCCCCAAAATCACTCGAGCCTAGAACTGGAGAACCACGAACCACGAACCGCGCTCAACTCTAATCGGCACCTCAACATAAAAGTGACATTAATATTTTGTAGATCCTCCTTTTGCAAAAATAACAGCCTCTAATCACTTCCTGTAGCTTTTAATGAGTTCCTGGATCCTGGATGAAGGTATATTTGACCACTCCTGTTTACAAAACAATTCCAGTTCAGTTAAGTTTGATGGTCGCCGAGCATGGACAGCCGCTTCAAATCATCCCACAGATGTTCAATGATATTCAGGTCTGGGGACTGGGATGGCCATTCCAGAACATTGTAATTGTTCCTCTGCATGAATGCCTGAGTAGATTTGGAGCGGTGTTTTGGATCATCGTCTTGCTGAAATATCCATTCCCTGCGTAACTTCAACTTCGTCACTGATTCTTGCACATTATTGTCAAGAATCTGCTGATACTGAGTTGAATCCATGCGACCCTCAACTTTCACAAGATTCCCAGTGCCGGCATTGGCCACACAGCGCCAAAGCATGATGGAACCGCCACCAAATTTTACTGTGGGTAGCAAGAATGCCGTGTTTTTTTGCCTCCATGCATAACGCCTTTTTGTATGACCAAACAACTCAATCTTTGTTTCATCAGTCCACAGGACCTTCTTCCAAAATGTAACTGGCTTGTCCAAATGTGCTTTTGCATACCTCAGGCGACTCTCTTTATGGTGCGCTTGCAGAAATGGCTACTTTCGCATCACTCTCCCCTACAGCTTCTACTTGTGCAACGTGCGCTGTATTGTTGACCGATGCACATTGACACATCTGCAGCAAGATGATGCTGCAGGTCTTTGGAGGTGGTCTGTGGATTGTCCTTGACTGTTCTCACCATTCTTCTTCTCTGACTTTCTGATATTTTTCTTGGCCTGCCTTGTCTGGGCTTAACAAGAACTATACCTGTGTTCTTCCATTTCCTTACTATGTTCCTCACAGTGGAAACTGACAGTTTAAATCCCAGAGACAACTTTTTGTATCCTTCCCCTGAACAACTATGTTGAATAATCTTTGTTTTCAGATCATTTGAGAGTTGTTTTAAGGAGCCCATGATGCCACTCTTCATAGGAGATTCAAATAGGAGAACAACTTGCAAGTGGCCACCTTAAATACCTTTTCTCATGATTGGATACACCTGCCTATGAAGTTCAAAGCTCAATGAGGTTACTAAACCAATTTAGTGCTTTAGTAAGTCAGTAAAAAGTAGTTAGGAGAGTTCAAATCAAGAAATTGATAAGGGTGCCCATACTTTTGCACCGGTCAAATTTTGTTTAAATGCGGATTGCACATTTTTTGTTAGTACAATAAACCTCATTTCAATCCAGAAATATTACTGAGTCCATCAGTTATTAGATATATGAAACTGAAATAGCTGTTGCAAAAAACCCAAATTGCTATAAAGAAAAAAGGTTAACATTAATAGGGGTGCCCAAACTTTTTTATATGACTGTATATAGCAAAATGAGCAAAGTCATGGTGGAATTGTGGTTTTTTAGGGTTCAGTCACATCTGCATGTAAAATATAGCACCATTGTTGCTCCTGAAGTATCTTGGCATGAGATGCAAGTGTCATGCAAGTGTCATTCTGTATGTTATGTGAGTGCTATGAAAAGGCATTTTCCCCCTCACCTAGTCTCCATGGGATATCCGTGTGTTATCCGGCTGGTAATGCAAAACAGAGAGCACCCTACGCTGTTATTTTAAATTATTTCTTTAAAATTAAGTAAATAATTTAAAGCAATTGGATCACAAGCCAAGGTAAAGCAGACAGCTGTGGTCTGGTATTCTCAGACTGGGGAGGCCCGTGGTTATTGGGCCCTCCCCAGCCTAAAAATAACAGGTCACAGCCATCCCAGAAGTGGCACATCCATTTGATGCGGCAATACTGGTGCTCTTCCCGATGCCATAATGCGGTGGCTAACGGGCTAATAAATGAGGTTGATGTCAGCTGTGAATTGCCAGCTAACATCAAGTCCTGGTATTAGTAAAGTTGTAAAAAGGAAAATAAATTCTATTTAGACAAACGACCCCAGACTACATCTTTTGTTCACCAATTATTAAAATTTTAACAAAAAAAAGTCTGGCGTAATCCATAGCGTCATCCCACAACATTCTCAAAAGCGAACCTGAAAGATATTAAAAGAGAAAATTACGCTAGGGTGCATGACGAGTTCTACGTCATCCACACTAGCTGGCATTGAGATCCTGCACCTGAGCAGGGCAGATCAAAGTATTGTAGTGGGCCTGCGCAGGACCTCAATGCTAGTGTGGATGACAAAAAAATGGAGAATTGTGGTTTAAGGGATAACAATAAATATTTTATTAGCTGGCAAATACCATATTATACAGTAACACTCATAAATTGCATATAGAGAGCAGGGGTCAAAAAGGGTATCCAGGTATTCAGTATATAGTTAATTAAATCACATTATTGCTACAAGGAAGTACATGTCCACAAAGGATACAGGGAATAAAGTGTCATGTGCAATACAATTACTATTACCACAGAAACAGGGGGATTACATAAACATTGCACACTGTCCCATATAAAGTGCTATGCATATCCTAGTGGATCAGACAAGAGTTTTAGCAGCACATATATAACAAATCAAGTAACAGTCATATGTATACCAATACCCAGAGGTGGAGGGGATTCACACCAAGCCTAAGAACGCGCGTTTCGCGGGTAGCTTTATCAACCAGGTGAGGTAAGAGTGGCCTTGAGATCCTGCACCTGAGCAGGGCAGATCAAAGTATTGTAGTGGGCCTGTGCAGGACCTCAATGCCGGATAGTGTGGATGACGTAGGATGCGTCATGCACCCAGACTTCAAAAGAAGGAGGACAAAGATGGTCGAAAGAGGAGACGCCAGTACCGCAGAATGGAGACACCCATTCTACCAGTCTGATTACCTTAGGTAATTATTATAAAGTGATTTTTACATTCTACACAGTGGCCTGAGCTCTTATATACAGCAAGTTAGAATGCTGTATATAAGAGTCCTCTGGTGGTTGCCACAGCTTATAGTCACCAAATGTGGTGACAGGCTCCCCTTAATGAAGAGGTTATTGAGCTGAAGTCTTGATCTGTGCACATGCCACCTCTGGCACCATTTTATGAAGACCTGTAGACTGCTGTGGCGCTGTGTCCCGTGATCTGGAAGTGGTTTTACTGGCAGTCTTAATTGGAACCAGGCTGTGACCTCCGGTGAACTCACTGACATCACTGCTTTTATTATTTATTTAAATAATTAAAACAAAACAGAGTAGGATTCCCTCTATTTTTGACAACCAGCCACAGTAAACCTGACCACTGGGGGTTGCAGCACATAGACAAATGTTTTACCCTTGCTGGTTATTAAAAATATAGGATGGGCGCTCAAGCCATTTTTTAAAATGATTTATTTCCTTTTACACTACCATACAGCAAACTGACTGCAACCAATCACATACGCCAACACAGAGGGTGGGGGCTTGAGTAGCATTCTTCAACCACTCACAGATGCTGGCACAAAGAATAGACAGAGTAAGAAGTGAATATTTATGAAGCTTAATGAACGGGCCAAGAAAGAGTCTTACTGCAGTTTTTCCCTTTGGGAAATGTAGTATGCATAACTGTTCTGTTTTTATCCTCATTTAGCTTCCTTTGGTAGCCCCTTAGCCCTAACTATGACCATTCTACACCAGAGAACTTTTCTTCCCCATTGACTTGTATGGAGTTCTATGTCCAGGGTCAAGTTCAAGTCAAGTTAAGTCCCCAAACTAAACTTTTTTTTAGTCTGTGCGGATTTGGGGAACCCAACTATCCACTGGTCCGCTCATCTCTAATTGGGACATTTTCATTGTTTTGAACATCTTCAGTCCATATTCCCATGATTTTGGGTCAAAGAGGAGTGAATCATCTCCTTCTGTTAATTGTTATAAAAAATGTGGAGGAAAAAAATCAAGTTTAATTGACATTATATTTTTCAGTGTCCCCTAGAATTGGCAGGACAAGCCAAGCATGCAAAATGTTTTTAATTGAGTGCAAACACTTTATTTATCCTTCACTTTCATCACTGGCATCTTAGGATGCAGTTAAAGTTAATATTTGTCCGTCTTCTTTATAGCATATTCTCTTTTATGGGAAGCTAATGCTAAAAGACCCAATTAATGAAGATGGTTTATGCCTATGCATTATTATAATGGATTTCTTTGTTCTATACTTTCTCTGTGTCAAGACTAAGTCATTAATCAATTGATGCTGAAAAATAATTGTCTGGTTCTTAACAATTTTCCATTGTTGAAACATTTGGAATTTTAAGATAAAGATGCACTGGCTGCTCGTAAAAAATACAGTTTTAGATTACCCTCCATGGAAATGTGCACATATTGTTTGAAATGCAAAGCAGTTGACCTGATGTTAATGTATTTTAGTGAACTGTTGTTCAATTGACTATTCAATCTTTTTCTAGAAGAGGAGACTTCATTAATAAATTAAAATGTTTTTGTCTGTTATTATATTACTCAAGCTATAAATCAAATTTTGCAAACCTCCAGGTTCAACTAAATTTGGCAGGTTCAAAGAAAAGTTATTTTTTCAACAAAACAAGCCTATCTGGAGTACCAGAAATCATGAATGAAGAAAATGTTGTCATATCTTCTTGTCTTCTGCATTTACTGTCGGAAGAATAGGACACACGGAAGAGGTAAGTCTTCCTCACCTCAAACCGCATTCCCACATTAATAGATTGAAATTTAGATCTACCTTGGCAACGTTTTATTGTTTCTTCCTTTGCACATATTTTAAATATACCATGCCCAATAAGATAATAACATGCTTAAATTGCTTTAGAAAAAGCCGTTTTCTGTACATAAAAAAGTGATACCGAAATTTTTTTCAGAAGTGGATTTCTCATCACACTTTACAATGCAAAGTGTCACAATTCCTCTGTGCAGAGCATCTTGCACACTAGGAGATGCTCTACTGAGCTTTCCTGGACCACTGAGCTGGCAGTGACACTACTCCTCTGTGCAGAGCATCTTGCACATTAGGAGATACCCTGCTGTGTTTTCCTGAGCTACTGAGATGGCAGGTTGATTTACAGTGCAGCATTCCAAGTTGGTTCTGGGAGGTGCTGATTCCTCAGGTGTTTGATCTTCCTGGTAATTGTTCTGCTTCTTTACTCCCCCAGAACCTTGCCAGTCATATATTTTGGTTCTGTATTTGTGCTGTTGGCCTGTGTTTCTGCATGTGTTCTGATCTTTGTTTCTTGACTCTGGACTGTTGTTTGACTCCAATCTGCTCGCTCCCTGTTCCTGTCGTGACCTCCTGGCTTTTGACCTTGGACTGTTACCTGATTACGTCTCAGTTTTCTCCCTGAATCTATTACGTGCCTACCTGGAATTCTGACCCTTGGATTGTGACCTGACTACGCTTCTGTGTACTCCCTGTATCCATAAGTGTCCTCCTGTTACCAGACCTCGGCTTGCTGACTACTCTTCCCTCTTTACTATCCATAAGTTGTGACTTGCATTACACAAAGTACATACAATCATTAAATGTTCTCTCATACCTAAAAAGATTGATGTTCTTACTTTGACAATTCCTCTTAAATGGCTGTTAGACCCTGATAGATGAAACTATGAGTCTACCTAAAGATTGCAAGAGCTCACAGGTCTATTAGCTTTATTTACAGATACACCTTGTACTAATTAATTTGAAATCTCTGCAGAAACCGGGAAGGGGGGACATTAAATAAAATCTGCCAGTCAGGCTAAGTGAGTAGGGATTCAACAACAGGGAGTAGGGACATTAATGAGCTGTTAAGTCAACTAGATTGATAGACATTCAGTAGCAGCAACCAGGAGGAGGCAAATTAAGGAGCTGTCATTAAGGCCTGGTGGTTGGAGAGTAAGTTTAACCTTTCAAAAAGGATTATACAGCCAATCTCTACTAGACATAATCAAATTAATTGATTTTGCCTGTTGTTCTAAGCAATTCCAAGGTACAGACAGGAAGCAATGTCATGAGGGTATAGGAATAGTGTCCATTAGCTGCTGACTTTAGATCTTTAACTTCAAAGTACAAATAAAACAGTAATGGCAACTCTGTAACATTGTAATGGCAGCCTCAGTGCCTCCATGTGACAAAATACCAGCTAGAATGTTTCTTGCACAGAATTAGAAGAACATTATGTATCACAGAGACAGTCCATGTTTGCCTTCTGGGCTGCGCATCTCTCAGCACTGACAGTCATCGGAAGAAGGAAATATATTTATGAAATTTCAGTCATATTATTCCCATTGCTCTTTTTTTATTCAAAGCTAATCTAAAAAAATCTAAAATCTAAGAAACTTGTTATATATTTGTCTACTACTGCAACTTGTCCTTACAGAGAACCTATCTCCAATCTACAGACAGCATGTGTCTGACACTGGTTGTACGATCACAGGCAGACATCTGTGAAACACATACTTTTATTGGACACCAAAAACAAGTTATACTGTAGACAGGTGGGTCCCCGGTGGCTTCTCTCTGCTTGTTGCCCTTGATTGACAGGTCTCTGTCTATGTGCACACTTGTCAGCTCATGAGAACTGGAGGGGAGACTCCACCAGGTCCCACCTCTCTGGCTAGTTTACAGTGTGGCTTGTCAATGGCGGCTATTAAAACTATGCGGTTCACAGTCAAACATAACTGTTGGTGATGGTACAGCCAGTGCCTGATACATACTACCCATGAATAACTCCTTCAGCTTAGGGCTATTTAGGCCTCCTAACTTAATGCTCCTCTGAGCAAAGTGCCTACTGTTAATGAGACCTCCTGGCATGGGATAAGGACCGCGTCCTCCCCTTATTTATGCTAAGCATCTTATCTGAAATCTGGAATTCTGCGCCAGTATTTGTTTTCCTTTAGAACGGTACTAGCTGATATATGGTGGTTCCTCTCCTCACACACAACACCAGTTCTTTGCAAGTCTGCAAGAAGCTACACCATCGGCTTATCATTTCTCAACACTGATCCCTCTCTGAACATTAGACATGAAGCTGCTCCCCTTGGACCCATGCAACTCTTCCCATCCTGGGCTGGTTCCCAACTAATAACCTTGTCTGCTCCTAACTCACTGTTGCTAGCCCTAAAATATTTAAAAATATATTTTAAACATATCAATGCATTAAATAATCACATGATTGTCAAGGGGGAGTGAGGGTGTTACGGTTGCTGCGAGCACTGGAGACTATGTCCAGATTTCTTGCTACTGCACATGTGCGAGCGCTGGAGACTAAGTCCAGATTTCTTGCTACTGCACATGTGCGAGCGCTGGAGACTAAGTCCAGATTTCTTGCTACTGCACATGTGCGAGCGCCGGAGACTAAGTCCTATCTTGGAGCCATTGCACATGTGCGGGTGACATCATCGCTGACACGAGGTCACATGTCTCTGACACCTTCTATGCCGATTGGTCGCTGGTCATGTGCTTGTGATGCCTTGCTCGGTGATAGGCCAGCATGACGTCACTCCTGTCGTTCTGGCAGCGGATTGGCTCTGGTGTCCTCCATCTTGGATGAGGCACAGAGTCTATATAAGACCCTGACACACGCCGCATGGCGCTCAGTCCTCTTGGTTCATGCATAAGAGTAGACGCTCTGTGCGCGTTCCTCTAGGCATTCCTCTGTCTATGCTAGGTGAGCGCTACCGGCAGGGTAGCGTTCTTATACCTTACAGCTTCGGCTGCTGTCCGTATCCTTACCTCTTAGGGGAGCGGACATAGGCAGGTGCCTGAGGCACATGGTCTGGCTGGGCCTTGTGGTTCGACTCGTAGGTGGACGTTGCCGCTAGGGTAACGTTCCTTATACTGCATCTGGCAGTTGTTCGTATCCTTGCACACTAGGGGAGCGAACAGAGGTAGGAGCTTTGTGCGGCTTACGCTGCTGTTCGTCTCTTTTGCACCACTAGAAGAGCGGACCTAGGCAGGTGCCATATCTAGTGGTTCGTGTCCTCGCACACTAGTGGAGCGAACGCAGGTAGGAGCTTTGTGCGGCTTACGCTGCTGTTCGTCTCTTTTGCACCACTAGAAGAGCGGACCTAGGTAGGTGCCATTTCGCACACATTGCCTTTGTCTCTGTGATTATTAACAGAGATCATTCCACACACCCTCCAAGTAAGGGAGGAATTGCTTTACTTACTTATTATATCCTTCTGTGAGTTAACAGAGGTATTGCACTCTGCCATAGTCTGCAGCAGAGTCTTTGCACGGTGGACCCTGACTGTCTGATACTCCTTTAAGTTATTATCAGACAGCCCCTCGTAACATTAGGACTGAGCCAAGGGTCTGGCAGTTATGGCAGAATTTCAGCAGTTACACCGTTACATACAAGTACTTGAGTCACGGCTCAAGAGTATAGAGGATAAATCTCAGACCATGGTGACATCTGCACATGATCCTCGACTTGCTCTGCCAAACAGATATTCTGGCGATGCCAGATCATGTCGTGGTTTCATTAGTCAGTGTCAGATACACCTAGAGGTCAACTCTTCTCGCTTCTCTACGGAGAGGTCCAGAGTAGGCTTTATCATCTCCTTACTTCAGGACAAAGCCTTAGAATGGGCGACTCCCCTATGGGAGCGCTCTGATGTGGTTACTCTGAGACATCAAGACTTTCTTGATGCTCTTAAGGCGGTATTCATGGGTCCGCAGGTTACCCATGATGCGGCCCTGAGACTGTTAGATCTATCTCAGGGTTCGTTATCCACTAGTTCTTATGCCATTGCTTTTAGAACTCTGGTGGCAGAACTAGATTGGCCAGAGAAGGTGTTGATTCCTATCTTCTGGAGAGGGTTGGCAGGCTATGTCAAGGATGCTCTTGCTACTCGTGAGGTCCCTGCTTCTCTGGAGGACTTGATCACAGTAGCAACGAGGATCGATGTACGCCATAAGGAACGTAGACTCGAGGTCTCTTCCTCACGCCCTAAGCATCGGGCTATTCCAGTTGTTGAGGGTCCATTACCATCTTCCTCAGCATCTGAAACATCTCCCACTCCTATGGAGTTAGGTCATACGTCTTCCAGACTACGCAAGTCTGGTCCTCCTATATGTTACGTATGTCGTCAGGCTTGGCACTATGCCAACAAGTGTCCTAGTCGTCAGGGAAACTCCCTGGTCTAGTAACCATTAGAGGGGGGTTACTAGAGACGTCTTCTGCACCCTCTAAGTGTTGTATCCCAGGTCAGCTCTCGTTATCTGAGAATACATGGCCTATTATGGCTTTTGTGGATTCCGGAGCTGACGGGACTTTTGTGTCCTCAGGATTTGTAAAGGGACACAATATTCCCTCTATCATGTTAGAGGCGCCTATTCCTGTCCGTGTTGTTAATGGAACTATGTTGTCTGACTCCATTACATTGAGGACAGTTCCCTTGCGCCTTTCCCTGTCTCAGGGTCACATAGAGGAGATTTCTTTTCTTGTTTTGCCTGAGGGTATAGACGATGTCCTTCTGGGTCTCCCATGGCTTCGGACTCATGCTCCTCACATTGACTGGGAGTCTGACAGCATTATTAGTTGGGGTTCGAAATGTCAGTCCCGATGTCTTCCCTTACCACCTAAGGTCATTGCGGTTGCATCTACTGATCTCTCTCCCATACCTACACCCTATCTGGATTTCGCTGACGTGTTCTCCAAACAGGGTGCTGAGGTTCTTCCACCCCATAGGCCGTATGACTGTGCCATAGACCTTATCCCAGGTTCGGTTCCACCTAAAGGCAGGGTTTACCCCCTGTCGATACCTGAGTCGGAGGCCATGTCGACCTATATAAGAGAGAGTTTAGAGAAGGGGTTCATTCGTAAGTCTGTCTCTCCCGCGGGAGCTGGGTTTTTCTTTCTTCGGAAGAAAGAGGGTGATTTGCGTCCCTGCATAGATTACAGGGGTCTCAACGCAATCACAATAAAGAACAAATACCCATTACCTTTAATTTCGGAGCTCTTTGACAGACTGAGAGGAGCTCAAGTTTTTACGAAATTGGATCTGCGGGGTGCGTATAACTTGGTACGAATTCGAAAGGGTGATGAATGGAAGACCGCTTTTAACACCCGAGACGGTCACTATGAATACCTCGTCATGCCTTTTGGGTTATGTAATGCACCCGCAGTATTTCAGGACTTCGTAAACGATGTGTTCAGGGATTTACTGTTATCCTCAGTAGTGGTGTATCTGGACGACATCCTGATTTTTTCTCCTGATCTGGAGACTCATCGTCAGGATGTCGTTCGTGTCCTTTCCCGTTTAAGGGAGCACTCATTGTTTGCTAAACTCGAGAAATGTGTATTCGAGCAGTCCTCATTGCCTTTTTTGGGTTACATTATCTCACAAGAGGGCCTGGCTATGGATCCTGCGAAGCTCTCTGCTGTCCTGCAATGGTCCGAACCTCATTCCTTGAAGGCGGTGCAACGCTTCTTAGGATTCATCAATTATTACAGGCAGTTCATACCCCATTTTTCTACTTTGGTGGCCCCTTTGGTGGCCTTGACTAAGAAAGGTGCTAATCCCAAAGCCTGGTCTACTGAGACATCTCAGGCTTTTGAGGCAGTAAAAAGACACTTTTCAACTGCACCCGTTCTTCAAAGACCCGATGAGAGTAAGCCCTTCCTCTTAGAGGTTGATGCCTCTTCAGTGGGTGCTGGTGCGGTCTTGTATCAAAAGAACGGTGCAGGTAGAAAAAGGCCGTGTTTCTTCTTTGCGAAAACCTTTTCACCGGCAGAGAGAAACTATACCATTGGGGATAGGGAACTGCTCGCCTTGAGATTAGCCTTGGAGGAGTGGCGTCACTTGCTGAAAGGAGCGAAACATCCTTTCCAGGTCTATACTGACCATAAGAATCTGACGTACTTACAAACCGCTCAGCGTCTGAATCCTCGCCAAGCCCGCTGGTCCTTGTTTTTCTCCCGCTTTCACTTCTCCATCAACTATCTGTCTGGGAGTAAGAATAACAAGGCAGACGCCCTGTCTCGCTCTATGCTTTCTACCCAGGAAGAGATTGACGAACCTCGTCTTATCCTTCCCTCAAGGGTTTTTCATACGCTCTCCCCTGTGACGTTAGACCAAATCCCACCGGGCAAGACCTTTGTTCCGCCTGATCGACAAAATGATATACTGTCATGGGCCCACACCTCAAAGGTGGGTGGGCATTTTGGTATTAGGCGGACACGAGAGTTACTGGAGAGGTGGTATTGGTGGCCACACTTAGCCAGCCACGTCAAGAGATATGTCGGTTCTTGCTACTCGTGTGCTCGCAACCGTCCATTACGGCAGAGACCGGCTGGGCTCTTGCATCCTTTACCAGTGCCAGATAGACCATGGGAGGTGGTAGGCATGGACTTTGTGGGTGATCTTCCATGTTCACAGGGACATAGATTTGTGTGGGTCATTACGGACCATTTCTCCCGGATGGTTCATCTCGTACCGTTATCGAGAATCCCATCTTCCAGGGTACTAGCCAAACTATTCCTCAAGCATGTCTTTAGGCTTCACGGGATGCCAGATCGTATCATTTGTGATAGAGGCTCGCAATTTACTTCCCGTTTCTGGCGAGATCTTTGTAGCCTTCTGCAAATTGAGTTGAATCTCTCTTCGGCATACCATCCGGAGACCAATGGTTTGGTTGAACGTACCAATCAATCTATGATTATATACCTTCGACACTTTGTTGCTGAGAACCACGATAACTGGTCCTCCCTCCTACCCTGGGCATAATTTGCCCTTAACAATTCGCTGGCTGAGGCCACTGGGCAGACACCGTTCGTACTCAATAATGGGCAACACCCTAGGGTACCGGTACCGTTTCCCGCTGCTGCACCTCCTCCTCTTGTGGCCGACTGGGCAACTAATGCCAGAGAGGTTTGGGATCGGACTCAAGAGTCGATCCAAGCAGCTAAGGACCGTATGAAGACGGTGTCCGATCGGTTTCGTCGCCCGGCTCCTGTCTTTTCTCCAGGGGACTTTGTGTGGCTCTCTGCAAAACACGTGAGACTTAGAGTGAGCTCTGTCAAATTTGCTCCTCGCTTCCTGGGTCCTTATGAGGTTCTTCGACAGGTAAATCCTGTAGTCTACCAATTGAAGTTACCCGTCCATCTTAGGATTCATGACAAATTCCATGTCTCACTGCTAAAGCCGGCTATTTTACCTCACGCTCGTGAAGTTCACTCTCCTGCCTCTGATTCCTCTCGCTCTAGCTATGAGGTACGAGCCATAGTTGGTTCTAAGATGGTTAGAGGGCGCAGGTTCTACTTGATAGATTGGGAGGGTTACGGCCCGGAACATCGCTCTTGGGAGCCTGAGGAGGCTGTCCATGCTCCCGACTTAGTTGCCGATTACCTGCGTCGCCGGGAGGGAGGCCCTTGAGGGGGAGGTACTGTTACGGTTGCTGCGAGCACTGGAGACTATGTCCAGATTTCTTGCTACTGCACATGTGCGAGCGCTGGAGACTAAGTCCAGATTTCTTGCTACTGCACATGTGCGAGCGCCGGAGACTAAGTCCTATCTTGGAGCCATTGCACATGTGCGGGTGACATCATCGCTGACACGAGGTCACATGTCTCTGACACCTTCTATGCCGATTGGTCGCTGGTCATGTGCTTGTGATGCCTTGCTCGGTGATAGGCCAGCATGACGTCACTCCTGTCGTTCTGGCAGCGGATTGGCTCTGGTGTCCTCCATCTTGGATGAGGCACAGAGTCTATATAAGACCCTGACACACGCCGCATGGCGCTCAGTCCTCTTGGTTCATGCATAAGAGTAGACGCTCTGTGCGCGTTCCTCTAGGCATTCCTCTGTCTATGCTAGGTGAGCGCTACCGGCAGGGTAGCGTTCTTATACCTTACAGCTTTGGCTGCTGTCCGTATCCTTACCTCTTAGGGGAGCGGACATAGGCAGGTGCCTGAGGCACATGGTCTGGCTGGGCCTTGTGGTTCGACTCGTAGGTGGACGTTGCCGCTAGGGTAACGTTCCTTATACTGCGTCTGGCAGTTGTTCGTATCCTCGCACACTAGGGGAGCGAACAGAGGTAGGAGCTTTGTGCGGCTTACGCTGCTGTTCGTCTCTTTTGCACCACTAGAAGAGTGGACCTAGGCAGGTGCCATATCTAGTGGTTCGTGTCCTCGCACACTAGTGGAGCGAACGCAGGTAGGAGCTTTGTGCGGCTTACGCTGCTGTTCGTCTCTTTTGCACCACTAGAAGAGCGGACCTAGGCAGGTGCCATATCTAGTGGTTCGTGTCCTCGCACACTAGTGGAGCGAACGCAGGTAGGAGCTTTGTGCGGCTTACGCTGCTGTTCGTCTCTTTTGCACCACTAGAAGAGCGGACCTAGGTAGGTGCCATTTCGCACACATTGCCTTTGTCTCTGTGATTATTAACAGAGATCATTCCACACACCCTCCAAGTAAGGGAGGAATTGCTTTACTTACTTATTATATCCTTCTGTGAGTTAACAGAGGTATTGCACTCTGCCATAGTCTGCAGCAGAGTCTTTGCACGGTGGACCCTGACTGTCTGATACTCCTTTAAGTTATTATCAGACAGCCCCTCGTAACAGAGGGCAGCTTCACCAACCATTACACGCTTTTCTTTAGACAGGCCTATCACCTCTTGTCACAAATATAACTCTACCTTGTTCTCCCATTCTAAATGTTCCTCAAAAATTGGTCTCTCCTATTTATGTCTCCTCATTCTTCATGCACCCAATAGGACTTAGAAACTTTACTTAGGCGGGCTTTGCACACTACGACATCGCAGGCCGATGCTGCGATGCCGAGTGCGATAGTGCCCGCCCCCGTCGCAGCAGTGATATGTGGTGATAGCTGGCGTAGCAAAAGTTATCGCTACGCCAGCTTCACACACACACTCACCTGCCGTGCGACGTCCCTGTGGCCGGCGACCCGCCTCCTTGTTAAGGGGGCGGGTCGTGCGGCGTCACTGCGACGTCACACGGCAGGCGGCCAATCAGAGCGGAGGGGCGGAGATGAGCACGATGTAAACATCCTGCCCACCTCCTTCCTTCCGCATATCCTACGGAAGCCGCAGTGAGGCCGGTAGGAGACGATCCTCGCTCCTGCGACTTCACACACAGCGATGTGTGCGGCCGCAGGAGCGAGGAACAACATCGGACCATTGCGTCAGCGTAATTATGAATTACGCCGACGCTGTACCGATGATACGATTACGACGCTTTTGCGCTCGTTAATCGTATCATCCATCCTTTACACACTGCGATGTCGCATGCGATGCCGGAAGTGCGTCATTTTCAATTTGACCCCACCGACATCGCACCTGCGATGTCGCAGTGTGCAAAGTGCCCCTTAGACAGATACTAACTCAAGATGGCACAAGCTGCTTTATTTGACAACCCTTATTTATTATAATGATGGCTAAACCATACCTCACTAGCACTTTCTACCTATTGTGTCCCACCCCATTTCCTTATAGATTGTAAGCTTTCGAGCAGGAACCTCACTCCTCCTGTAACTGTTGAAATACGTGTTACTTTGTAATACCTTTCAGTGTCTGTACACATTGAGGCTTAATTGTAAAGTGCTGGGAAATATGTTTGCGCTTCATAAATAAATAATATTACTATTAATATTATGAATATCTGTCTGACATTTTGTTGGTGTAGAGTAGTATGTGGCATAGTTTACAACCATCCATAGGAGTAGAAAGTCCACGGCACATCCAGTAAGTTTCCCAAAAGTGCTTTATTTTAATTCCATGTGTGCATTAAAAGAGCGGCCAGAGAACCGGGTGCAGGAACCTATAGGACGACGGCCGTTTCGTACCTCTTAGTACTTCGACGGGTCCCATCGAAGTACCAAGAGGTATGAAACGGCTGTTGTCCTTTAGAGACCTGCATTCGATTCTCTGCCCGCTCTTTCAATGCACACATGGAATTAAAATAAAGCACTTTTGGGAAACTTACTGGATGTGCTGTGGACTTTCTACTCCTATGAATGCTTGTTAACATCATTTGCCTTCTTTCCACGTGCACCAGAGACCCACATAATGGAAGGAATCGACCAGCTCCCTCCTCCCTGGCACCGCAAGGAGCTCAGCAAGGTAATGCAGAACCGCATTCTTGTTTGTTGGAATGTGGCATAGTTTACCTCCAGGTTACAGCATTGAAGTCTACTACTACTACTACTACTACTACTACTACACATTCTCACAGGCATCTGTCCTATCATTCTAGGAAAGATTTCTGGCTGTCTAATAAATCTTCTGCTACTTTTGTTGTGATAACTTCCCTAGAGGCAATAAGCTTCATTTGATAATTAAAGGTATTTAGGAATTTAATTTTATTTCCTTTAGTTATTTTTTTTTTATCACCCCTTAAAGGAGGTGAAGATAAATGTTATCATAGAGAGGTGTAGTAGTGTTATTAATAATTGCCAATCTAATAGTTTTAATGTATTCTGAAACATTGTAATAAATGACATTTGCATATGAGAGTTGTCTATGCTAGATACTATTGGGTAGTTTTACTATAGGTGGAAGGTTTGTATGGTATATAATAAAACTGGCATACTTTTAAATGTCACACATATGCCCAAGAATGTTTTTCCAATTAACCTATTAGGTAAAGAGATTCACATTCTCACTCATGTCAAAAGTGGTGAGAATAAAATTGTAAAAATTCACAAATCTTTGAGCAAAAATGGCAAGCAGTAGAGTTTATGACTCTTACAACTGAACCCTAATGTACTCAAGGGGTTGGACTAACCAGGGGAAATGAAAAAACAGAAATCCACAAGTCCCAAAAAAGGTTACTACTTTCCCTTGACCTGATCCTGTTTTGTCCCTGCCTGACCTTGGAGGGTAGCACCCTAAGATCAAGTAATGGCGTCCCTGCTCTTTGATAGGTGACCCTGGTGTCCTTAACTGCATCCTAAGCTATAAACCCAGTGTAACTGGTTCTAAATTAGTGCACTGAAAAAATAGTTTTTTTAAGGATGTGTCCGAAAGGGTAAAGGAGGCATTGGTGATGTATGAAACTCCACCTTCTCTTGTAATCCATATTGATAACCATTTCCGACAGAGATCTCAATACCAAGACTCTCTGCAAGGGGGTTACTGTACCTACTTTACCTCCCAAGGCCTCATCTGAGCCCATGCAGTTTACAGAGATGTCCCAGGAGGGGAAAGTTGCCCTACTCCTGAAAGGGGAGGAGTCTGTTTTTTTGTAGTATAAAGGAACACTTTATTAGCATCTGTGCTCGGTGTCTAAGAAAAATCAGCAGTTTTTAAAACCTTTAGACCCTGGTGGGTTGGGGAATTCCAATCTGGGTCTATGTATTTCCTCCACCATGGTGTCTCAGTGTCTTATACCTGCCAGAGTTAAAATAAAGGACAATGATGTCCATATTTAGGTATTTCTAGATAGTGGTTCTGGGGTAAACATAATTGAAGAACAGGTCAAGGGTGAATGAGTTATCTAGTCCTGTCCGGATTGTTCCCATTGACTTGTCACCTCTCTCCCAAGGGGTCTTTATGGAGTTTGTAAAGAGATTGGAACTCTGCACAGGGATACTCTATTCAGAGATAATTTCATACTATGTGCTTAAAGACCTTCCTGCCCAAATTGTGTTAGGCTTCCCTGGATTTACAATACATAACCCTTTGGTTGACTGGAAGACCCAGGACATAATTAAATGGAGCTTTTACTGTAACACACACTGTCTAGATATCAATATTTTATCTCTAACCACTAGTATTCTGGATCCTATCTCAGAGTTTGAGATGTGTTCTCTGAGAAGGATTGTCAGGAGCTGCTGCTGCATAGACCTTATGACTGCACCATAAGGTTGAAACCAAGCCAAGTTGCCCAAATGCAGGCTGTATTATATGTCCACATCATGATTCCATTCTGGCTGGTCACCCTGGGGTGAAAACTACTTTGAATCTCATTGTGTAATTTCTGGTGGCCCAAAATCCGGAAGGATTTAGTGTCCTATGTGTTTATATGTGCCACCTGTGCGCACTCTAAGCCATCGCACTCTCATCCATCACATTGTCTGCAGCCATTGAGGGTCCCTAGCTATCCTTGGATGGCCATTTCCATGGACTTTATTATGGAGTTTCCTCCCTCTGCTGGTAATTTTTGTTGCGGTGGATAGGTTTTCCAAAATGACACATTTTATTGCATTACTGTTAGGGCCAGGTGGACGGGCAGACCCAGGAGGTGGATCCACTGGGCTGAACACCTCACCGAGGGCAAGGTGCCCGGTAGCCGGAGCACTACGGGTAGTAGGACAGTCCGTTCAGAGGAGTGGAGTGAAGAAGTCCCTGGGACCACGGGGTCTCTGAAGGTAGTCCGGGTGACGGAGCTCAGGTTCGGAGGCCGAGATGACGTCAGGCAGAGTCCGGAACCAACGGAGCGAGAAGGTGGGTCACCACAGGGATCGGAGATGGTATGAACTGATGGGATGGCAGACAGTCACCGTTCGGGGTTCGGGTATCGTCAGGACCGGTTGGTGAGGCAGGAGCAGCTCTACGAGAGAGATAGGTAAGTATACCACAAGACACAAGGAGACCTGACTCCTAGCTTAGCAAACACGAATAACAGGCCCCGCCCACTTGGAAAGGATCCCCCTATATACCCTTTACCTGATTCTTCAATATCCTGTTGGAGGACACTGGCCCTTTAAGAGAGGGTCAATGACCGCGCGCGCGCCCTAATGCGCATGCGCGAGGCCCGGGTGCCAGAAGCCAGAGCAGGGAGCGGTGCACAGGAGGCAGGAGTGCCGGGCTAGAGCAGAGTTGCCGACGGGCGCCGGGAGCGGGGACCGGGCTGCCTGGGGACCGCAGGTGATGGGGCATGGAGGCTGTGGAGCGGGGGACGCCTGGCAGAGGAACCGGGGAGCGTGGCAGGGGAGCCGGGGAGCATGGCAGGGGAGCCGGGGAGCGTGGCATGGCCTGACATGGAGGACTTCTGCATGAGCACTGCTCCGGCTCCCGAGGAGGAGGCATCCACCTCCAAGGTGAACTGTCGGTTTAACTCAGGACGGTGGAGCACAGGAGAGGAAGCAAATGCCTGTTTCAGGGAGCCAAATGCGGCGTTGGCCGCAGGTGACCAGTCCTTTGGATTAGCCCCCTTCTTGGTCAAGGCGGAGAGAGGCGCAGTCAGGGCAGAGAAGTGAGGGATAAACTGACGGTAATAGTTTGCAAATCCAAGAAACCGTTGGATTGCTTTCAGTCCGGAAGGAGGGGGCCAGTTGAGAACGGAAGAGACCTTCTCTGGATCCATCTGCAGACCGGTATCGGAGATAATGTAACCCAGGAAAGTTAGAGAAGACTGCTCGAAGACACACTTCTCGTACTTGGCGTACAGACGATTCTCTCTCAGTCTTTGTAGTACCAGCTGCACGTTCTCTCTGTGGGTCTGGTGGTCCGGAGAGAAGACCAGGATATCATCAAGATACACCACCACACAGACGTAGAGAAGGTCCCGGAACACATCGTTCACCAATTCTTGAAAGACTGCTGGTGCGTTACACAGGCCGAAGGGCATCACACAGTATTCATAGTGCCCATCGCGAGTATTGAATGCGGTCTTCCATTCGTCCCCAGAGTGGATGCGGACCAGGTTGTAGGCACCCCGAAGATCCAACTTGGTAAACACACGAGCTCCTCTAAGCCGATCAAACAATTCGGGGATGAGCGGCAGGGGCTATTTATTTTTCACGGTGATTTGGTTCAATCCACGGTAGTCAATGCATAGGTGCAGGTCGCCCTCTTTCTTCTTAACGAAGACGAAGCCTGCTCCAGCAGGAGAGGAGGATCTCCGAATGAATCCCCTTGCCAGGTTCTCCGTGATGTAGGCAGACATGGCCCTTGTTTCAGCAGGGGACAAAGGATATATCCGTCCTCGAGGTGGTGTAGTTCCCGGGAGTAGGTCGATGGCACAGTCGTAAGGACGATGTGGTGGCAGTACCTCTGACTCCTTTTTATCAAAGACGTCCGCGAAGGACCAATAGGCCGAGGGCAGTCCCGGTAGGGACTCCGGAACCGGAGGTCGTCGGATGGGTTGTATGGTCTTCAGGCAGTTCTCGTGGCAAGAGGAGCCCCATCGGGTGATTTCACCAGTACGCCAGCTGACTGACGGTTCGTGTGTCCGTAACCAGGGGAGTCCCAGCAGGATTTGATGAGACATGTGTGGGAGGACGTAGAGAGCGATGTTCTCGGTGTGCAGGGCACCGATACGTAGTTCCACCGGCTTGGTGATCCACGAGATGGTGTCAGAGAGGGGTCTCCCATCTATAGAGGCAATCACGAGGGGTTTGTCGAGTGGAGTAACAGGCACCTGGTACTTGTCCACCGTGGCCTGCTGGATGAAATTGCCTGCTGCCCTGGAATCGAGGTACGCCTTGGCCGTGAACCGCGTCTCTCCCGTTTTCACTTGAACAGTCCACGTAACCGGGTCTGAGAGAGTCCCAGCACCTAGGGTGGCCTCTCCTACCAACCCTAGGCTTTGGAGTTTCCCGGCCTCTCTGGACAGGAACGTAGCAGGTGTGTGCCCTCTCCGCAGTAGAAGCAGAGACCCTTAGCGAGCCGTTCTGCTTGGCGTTGGTCGGACTGCCTCAGACGATCAATCTGCATGGGTTCGTGGACAGAGACGCCAGACGATGCCGACTGAGGTACGACGGGCTTCTGTGGAGGAGAGGAATGCCGTATTGGACGTCTCTCGCGGGAC